>NC_042615.1:533650576-534252691 GCF_901001135.1 Rhinatrema bivittatum | reverse complement strand
AAAATGCAAGGTGATGCACAGAGAAAAATAATTCCAATTACAGTTACACAATATTTAGTTCCATATTAGGAATCACCACCCAGGAAAAGGATCCTAAACTCCTTGTGGACAATTCTTTGAAATCCTACCTCAGTGGTGGAGGTGATCAAAACAACAAATAGAATGCTAAGAAAAGAAATGGAGAATGAAACAGAAAATATCATATTGCATATGTATCGATTCTTGGTGTGACTATACCTTGAGTATTGTGTGCAGTTCTGGTTGCCCCATCTCAAAATGATTTAGTGGAACAGGAAAAGGTGCAGAGGAGGGCAACAAAAATGTTAAAGGGAATGGAACAGCTTCCCTTATCACAGTTTAAGTCTCTTCAGCTTGGAGAAGAGTTGGCTGAGAGGGGACATGATAGAAGATTTATAAAACCATGAGTGAGGTGATATGGGTAAATAAAGGACAGTGGTTTACTCTTTCAAATAATGCTAAACAAAGGGACACTCCATGAAACTAACAATCAGCAGACTGCAAATAAATAGTAGAAAGTACTTTTTCACTCAGCATGCAATTAAGCTATGTAATCTGCTGCTAGGGAATGTGGTCAAGGTGGCTAGCATAGCAGAGTTTAAAAGAAGTTTGGACAAATTCCTGGAAGAAAATTCCATAATAAATTATTAGTCAACTAGACTAAAATGTATTATCTGTGGGTGAGAGCAAGAAGAAATACATCTAACCTTTGGGCTTTGCCAGGTAATTGTGACCTGCACTGGCTGCTGTGGGAGACAGGATTCTGGGCTTGATGAACCTGGTCTGACTCAACATAACATTATGTTCTTAAGAATTTAGCTCTTAAAAAAAAAAGTGTGCACAAATGGGAGCAAATGCTTTCACAAATTTGTGCTCCTTTATATAAATCCAATGTTAATGAAGGCATTAGCTATTTCTCCCCAGTGCAGGGAGGTGTATTAAAGCCCTGAAGGATTGTCTTTTTTTTTATGCTGAAAATTTTTAGTTCTGGCTCAGAGGTGAAGTAAAGCTAACTTTTACATTTTTGGGGCTACTGTTAGTCTGTGGCAGTGCTTCTCAATCCAGTCCTCAGGGCACATGTAGTCTGTCAGGTTTTCAGGATATTAATGACTGTGGTGCTGTGCCATTGTGGGCCTAGACCTGGAATTCCTGGGTGCAGGTGCCCTGGACGTGGGTTTGGTGGATCACCCCAAGGTCCAGGACCATGCTGGCACAGCACCAGAGACTAATACTGGCCCCAGAAATGTGAGTTAATTCCTGGGTCAGAGATGGAATAAAGGTTCTTTCCAAGCCTAAAATAATAAGGCTAAGCACTGGGATACAGATTCTGTACCCTGAATCAGAAGGACTCTGCCTTGGGATCCTAGAGCCAGAAAGACAGAATTGCATGTACAACTGTTTGTTACATAACCTATTTGGACTAGGCTATGTTTACAGCAGAAATATTGCCATTGTGCAGTGCTTGCTGTTTGGACAATTGTCTATCACAGTGTTTCCCAGTCCTCTCCTGTAGGCACACCTAACTGGTGAAGTTTTCAGGATGTCTGTAATGAATATGCATGAGTTTGATTTGCATATATTGGAGACAACAGTGTATGTAAATCTTTCTCGTGCATATTCATTGTGGCAGTCCTGAAAACCAGATTAGATAGGTGTGCCTCCAGGAGAGGGTTGGGAAACAGTCTGTCACTGTCGCTTCATGCTGCTTTGTATTTATCTCATTACTCCTTGCGTAAGACTTGGGAGAACTGCTGGCAGCAAAGCTGTTGGCCAATTGGATTGCATAACGAAAGGACAGCAGGCCTCTTGAACCAAAATGAGAAGAAGCAGGATAAACATAAGGTGACAGTGATAAACAGTTCAGGGGCAGCGAAATGCCTTTTTAGTTTGGGGCCACGACAACCAAGCTATGCCCACCCACCCATCTTACTCCTCCCTACCCCACACCCTCTCTTTCCCTGCTGGCTTAATTTTTCCCTTCTCCATGCTGATCAAGGTGAGGAGGAGGAGAGCGGTGGTGCCTCAGGCTGCATGCTCTTCCTCTTCTGCTGCCTGGCCTCACTGCTGCTTCAAACAGTGCAGTGTTAGAGTTCCATGCTGTTCAAAGCAGCAGTCAGGCCCAAAGTTCATTTATTTTATTTTTACTTGATTTATAGTCCGCTTTTCAAGCACTTCAAAGCGGATTACATTCAGGTACTGTAGATATTGCAGGAAGTTGCTGACATACTGCTGCTGTATTCCAACTGCTGAATGGCTGCTGCCGGCCAGACTCAGCCTTGGATCTTGTGCAGCAAATCTGCAAGAAGTGCCAGATTTTGGTCGAGCCATGGCCCCTGTGGCTCATCCCATTCCGATGTCTGAGACAGTTGTAGAACGGTGAGTGCTGCACAATGATATCAAATCTGCTACTGTATTTAAGTGCTTGTTCCAGAGAGAAGCACATTTTCACTTTATTCCTGCATAGCACATCTTTTCAGGTTTGCATGCTTTTTTTAACACTAGAAATTAGCATATTAGTTCAGTACATCAGGCGTTAACTCAGTTGTTTGCACATGCGTAAAGAAAATGTGTGCTACAATTTAGCACATTTGTTATTGGTGTTTTATTGCATGGACTCCTGATGAGAATTTTCATTCTTCCCATGAATTTAATTTGCAATTGTTGATCTTTTATTTGAGGGCACTGTGCTAAATGAGCTGGCATCTGCAAATTTTAATCAAACCTGTTATATTATTCTCTCTCTCTCCTTTTATTTGCTTAATACGACTACACTTTAAGAGAACACTTAATTGTGAGATTGGTAAGTCAGAATGTTATTTAGTGTGTTTATTGTGTATAGTATGTGTTTATTTTTTGTTTTGTAGGCAACTTTTGTCTTTGAATGTAGAGAAATTATCTGCTTTCAAAAGAAGTTCTCGTTAGGAGGTGTTCTGGTTCTAAAGAACTATACAACACTAAATAAATTACTGTTAGAATTTGAGATACTTGCTTCATAGTCGGTCACAAGATAGATAATTCTATTCTAAGTTAATTTATTTATTTATCGTGTTTTGTATACCATCATTCGGTTTCGCCATCAGAATGGTATACAGAATCATGGAGCAGGTTGTATAAACATCATCACAGCATCTTATCATGTAGTGTAAGTTGATTACATATAGTTATTAATAGTTACTGTTAAAGAAATGCTGACCATTGAGCTAAGGGAGGAGGGTTTTTTTTTTCTGTATGTAGAATGGTTCTGTATTTAGAATTGGTCCTTTTCACTGACATTTGTCAGTGAAAGGACCAATCCCCTTTCAGGACAGCCTTCTGAAAGGAGATTGGTCCTTTCACTGACGGGACAGTAAAGGGACCAATCCGCAATAAGGGAAGGAGTGAATAAATTAAGTGCCCGACACTTTAATATTGATTTTATATACTCCTTCTGGTGCCGGTAGTCAGGTTGGGAGAATGGATGCTGAATCGGCATCCATTTTTCTAACCCCTGCATGTGCGCTGGTTAGGAAAACGGGACGCAGGTAAATTCAGCATCCGTTTTCTTAACCAGCGGACAGCCACCACAGCGGACCTCTTTCCGGCTTGCACTGTCAATGAGGAGCTAGGGGCACGCAATCGCACCTGGAGCCTCCTCGACAACGCGAGCCCTAATTTAAATATTGCATCACGCACCCAGGAGAGGTGCCTGGGGGCGCGTTGTGAAAGCAGGCGCTGAATACACAATGCCCGCTTTCAGCATGAGTTTTTTGCATCTGCCCCTATGGCAGCCCTTCTGAACCAGAGAACATAAGAACATAAGAAAATGCCATACTGGGTTAGACCAAGGGTCCATCAAGCCCAGCATCCTGTTTCCAACAGTGGCCAATCCAGGCCATAAGAACCTGGCAAGTACCCAAAAACTAAGTCTATTCCATGTAACCATTGCTAATGGCAGTGGCTATTCTCTAAGTGAACTTAATAGCAGGTAATGGACTTCTCCTCCAAGAACCTATCCAATCCTTTTTTAAACACAGCTATACTAACTGCACTAACCACATCCTCTGGCAACAAATTCCAGAGTTTAATTGTGCGTTGAGTAAAAAAGAACTTTCTTTGATTAGTTTTAAATGTGCCCCATGTTAACTTCATGGAGTGCCCCCTAGTCTTTCTACTATCGGAAAGAGTAAATAACCGATTCACATCTACCCGTTCTAGACCTCTCATGATTTTAAACACCTCTATCATATCCCCCCTCAGTCGTCTTTTCTCCAAGCTGAAAAGTCCTAACCTCTTTAGTCTTTCCTCATAGGGGAGTTGTTCCATTCCCCTTCTCTGTACCTTCTCCATCGCAACCATATCTTTTTTGAGATGCGGCGACCAGAATTGTACACAATATTTAAGAATCTACACAAAACTGCTGACTTTTTAGGGGGTTGAATAGTTTTTGCAGATGACACAAAATTATTCAGAGTAGTTAAATCACAGCAAATAGTGATAAATTGAAGTTAGCAAGTAGCACATTTAAGACTAATCGGAGAAAATTCTTTTTCACTCAACGCACAATAAAGCTCTGGAATTTGTTGCCAGATGATGTGGTTAGTGCAGTTGGTGTAGCTGGGTTCAAAAAAGGTTTGGATAAGTTCTTGGAGGAGAAGTCCATTAACTGCTATTAATCAAGTTTACTTAGGGAATAGCCACTGCTATTAATTGCATCAGTAGCATGAGATCTTCTTAGTGTTTGGGTAATTGCCAGGTTCTTGTGGCCTGGTTTGGCCTCTGTTGGAAACAGAATGCTGGGCTTGATGGGACCCTTGGTCTGACCCAGCATGGCAATTTCTTATGTTCTTATGCAGGAGGACTTTGCGAGACTGGAAGATTGGACATCCAAATGGCAGATTAAATTTAATATGGACGAGTGCAAAGGAAAAATAACCTATGCTATAGCTACATGATGCTAGATTTCATGTTAGGAGTTACCAACCAGGAAAAAATCTCTATGCCATAGTGGACAATACATTGAAATTGTCGACTCAGTGTACTGCAGCAGTCAAAAAGGAAAACAGAATGTTAGGCATTATTAGGAAGGGAATGATGAATAAAACAGTGTCATAAAACCATTGTATCACTACATGGTGAGACTGCACCTTGAATACTGTGTTCAATTCTGGTCACTGCATTTCAAAAAAGATATTTATGTACTGCAGAAGGTACAGAGATGGGTGACCGAAATGATAAAGGGGATGGAATAGCTCCCTGTGAGGAAAAGCTAAAGAGGTTAGAGTTGTCCAGTTTGGAGAAGACAACTGAGGGGGGGATATGATGGAGGTCTACAAAATTATAAGAAGACTAGAACGTATAAATGTGAATCAGTTGTTTATTTAAAACTTATATACCGCAAATAATTTCTAAGTGGTTAACAAAACATTCACAAAATCAGATAATAGGACTGGGGGAACTGCATGAAGCTAGCAAGTAGCATATTTAAAACAAATCAGTTAATTTTTTCTCTCAGTCTCTTATTTAATGGCCCTCCTTAAGTCCACTGGACCCTTTCTTTCCTCTAATCCTCCCATCTTGTTCCTTCTTGTCTTGTTATATGTAACTTTAATTTTTCCCTTTCCTAAAAGCATGTTGTTTAATTCCTGTTAATTGTAAACCGATGTGATATGCAAATGAATGTCGGCATATAAAAGTTTTAAATAAATAAAATCCTGAGAAAATTCTTTTTCCCTCAATTCATAATCAAGCTCTGGAATTCATTGCCAGAGGATGTGGGTAAGGCAGTTAGCTTAATTGGGTTTAAAAAAGGTTTGGACAAGTTCCTGGGTGAGAAAACTGTAAAGTGCTGTTAGTCAAGTTGACATATATAATAGCCACTGCTTATTACCAGAATTAGTAGCATGGGATCTATTTAATGTTTGGGTACTTGCCAGGTACTTGTATCCTGGATTGATCACTATTGGAAACAGGATGCTGGATTTGATGGATACTTGGTCTGGCTCAGTATGGCAACTTAGCCATGTACGTACCCGGATCAGTCCAGACTCCTGGGTTTTGCCACCCTACCAGCAGATGGAGACAGAGAAACTTTGATGGACTCTGCCATAAATACCAGGATGCCACCTACAGACCGGCAGTATTACTCTGTCTCCAGCAGATGGCGGATGCAAAACCTACAGTCTGTGAAGTGATTCAGGGTTGGCATTAGTTTACTGCTAGCATAGGTAGTTCTCTTTGAGTATTTCTTTCCAGTGCTTCAAAATAAAAATATAGAATTCAAGATCATGACAGGAGACAGTCTTCTGCCTCCCAGAGGGTTGGTAGGTCCTGAGGGGACCATCCCCTCTGGTTTTAGAGGCTGCTGATGTACAGGGTTGAGAACCCTATTTCCAGCCACTCACAGTACTGGGGGTGATACCGGGGAGCCCGGCTCACTCCCCCCAGTAGGATCGGGACCTGGAGGCTCTGCGGCAAGAAACCCCCCCCCCCTTTTTGGGGGGGTCTGGTTGTCTCTGTGTGGGCTCTCCTTTCCCTCCGTTCCCCTCTGGTTTCCTTGTGCCAAGCCGTTTTTGGGGGGAGGTGCTGTAGGAAAGTTTGGGGCTTACTTTTTTCAGTTATGCTGCGGAAGGCCATGTAGAAGGCGTGCGGTGCTGCGCGCCCAGATTTCTGCCGACGGCCTCTGTTCCTCTTGCCTCTCCGGAGGAGATGGAGCCTCCGTGACCCTCCCGAGGGTCGTCATGTGGGTCCAGACTGTCTCGGGAGCGTTCGGATCCCTGCCGGTGCCGAATTTTGGTCCGTTCCCGCTGAGTGCGGGAGCGGGTGCCATTTTGGATTCGCTTGCGTCGGCGAGTGTAGCAGCGGTGGGGGAAGGGAATCTCCCGCCGCAATTGCCCCCTCAAAAGTTAGCCCCCTAGGGGGACGATTCCGGAGTGCTTGATACGCATGTTGTAGGGGGGGGGGGGGTCCCTGGCAGTGGATGCTGGGGATTCTTCTTTGGATTCGTCTTTTAATTCTGACTTTGTGCTCCTGATGCACAAAGCTTTTAAAGCTCGGCGGTCAGGCAAAAAGAGGGGTCGAGAGACCACAGGATTGTTGGACCCTGTCCCCAAACCACCTAAGTAGGCAAAGCCCGTGGAGGTGTCGGGACACCCACAGGGGCAGAGACCTTGGCGGTTCGAGGCCCCTCAGGAGGTCTTGTCTACTTCCTCGGAGTCAGAGGATCAGGAGGATCCACAGTTAACTTCTCCACCCCCGATGGGGGTTGAAGGGGAGACAGACCCCACACAAGGGAATCTGCACAGTGCTCATGGGCTGGATGGCAACGATCCTATAGTCAGGCTTTTTCGTCGGGATGAATTGGGGCCTCTCAACCCTGTGTCATCTTGCAAGAATTGGCGATTGAGACCCCCCCCCAGGCAGAGTCTTGGCTGGGGGCTACGGATCCTGTTGTGTTGGGCTTGCGGTGGCCGCCTTCCTCGTTTCCCTTTCATTTTTCAGCTTCAGATTTACTCTTTCAGGAGTGGGATACCCCAGATTTAGGGCTCAAGGTAGCCAAAGCTATGGATATTTTATTTATTTATTTATTTAACAGCTTTTATATACAGACGAACGTTGGGAACATCTCATCGGTTTACAGGGAACAAAAATTAGCAACAGGCTTTACAGTGAATACAGAACTGAAAGGGAATATAATCTTGGTAAACAATAGAACTGAATGAAATTTAAGGGGTGCATGGGAGAGGGAGGGGCTAGGAGGGGAGGAAGACAGGCGGGGTGGAGGTGAGGTAGGAAGGGGGGAGGAGGAGGAAGTATGGAACAAGCTGTATCCTCTGCCGGAGGAGGCCTTGGAACTTCTCAGACTTCCCAAAGTGGATTTGGCAGTTTCGGCGGTCACAAAAAGGACCACCATTCTGGTTACTGGAGCGACGGCCCTTAAGGACTTGCTTGATCGAAAGCTGGAAATTCAGCTCAAGAGAATTTTTGAAGTCTCAGCACTTGGGGTCCGAGCTGCGGTGTGTAGCAACTTTGCCTTGCGGGCAGGGCTTTGCTGGGTTCAGCAGTTACTGGCAAACAAGGCATTATCGGAGGAAGAAGCCCTCAGCCAGGTCCATGGTTTCCGCTGTGTTGGCTTGCCGTCTGCTATGGTTTCGAAACTGGTCAGCAGATGATTCTTCCAAATCCCAGTTGGGTTCTCTGCCCTTTAAGGGCAAGCTGCTCTTTGGCAAGGAGCTGAAGGACATGATTCAGTCTCTTGGGGAGAATAAGGTACACCATTTGCCTGAGGACAGGCCGAGATCTAGAGGATCGTTTGGATCCAGATCTCGGTTTCACGGGGGTCGAAAACCTCTGTCAACCCGACCACCTGTTTCCTCTTTTCGACAAAACTCTAATCGACAGCAGTCTTGGTCCCAGTCCTTTTGAGGGTGCTGTTTTGGTAGAACCGGTACTACCCGGGCCACTCCGGGGGGCAAGCCTTCCCAATGATGGGCGGCCTGCTGCTCAGTGCTGGTGGTCGGAGGCAGGCTGTCTCTGTATTACGAGGAGTGGGTCAGGGTCCTGTCGGATCAATGGGTTCTCTCAGTGATAAGACACGGTTACACTTCGGATTTTGCACGGTGGCCCCGCTGTCAATTTTTTGTTTCTCCCTGCAGGTACGCCACCAAGCGCCGAGCGGTCAGGGAGACTCTCTTCAGCGCCTTCTAGACCTCGGGGCAGTTATTCCTGTTCTGGTGGTGCTTCGGCAGGGTCGTTACTCCATTTACTTTGTGGTTCCCAAAAAGGAGGGAACTTTTCGACCCATTCTCGATCTCAAACAGGTCAACAAGTGTCTCTGGATTCCCCGGTATCGCATGGAAACATTGCGGTCGGTGATTGCTTCCAAATGGCAGAGGGAATTTTTAGCATCCCTGGATCTGACAGAGGCGTATCTGCACATCGAGATCAGGGCCGATCACCAGACGTTTCTACAGTTCTCCGTACTGGGAAAACATTACCAGTTTCAGGCCCTGCTTTTCGGTCTGGCCACCGCTCCCAGAACATTTACCAAGATCATGGTAGTGGTGGCTGCTCAACTGGACAGGGAAGGATTTTTGGTGCATCCATATCTGGATGATTGGCTGATTTGGGCAAAGTCGGAAGTCCTTTGCCAGGCGGCAATCACCAGGGTACTTTAGCTGCTGCGTACCCTCAGATGGGTTGTCAATCTATGCAAGAGCCACCTGGTCCCTTCCCAGTCCCTGGAGTTTTTGGGGGCTTTGTTCGACACTCGGCTAGGCAGAGTTTTTATCACGTCGGACCGCATTACCAAATTGCAAGGACAGGTGAGAGCATTTTTGTCCAAATGTCCACCGACGGCCTGGGATTATTTACAGGTTCTGGGGTCTATGGCCTCGACCCTGGAGCTTGTTCCTTGGGCCTTCGCCCACATGCGGCCCTTGCAATCCGCTTTGCTATCTCGTTGGAGTTCGGTTTTCAAGCAATTCCACCTGCAGTTACCTTTACCGGGCACGGCATGGGTCAGTTTGGACTGGTGGCTCCTTTCGGACAACTTGAGCCATGGGGTTCCTCTGGTTGTTCCGGAATGGACTGTTGTGACTATGGATGCCAGTCTCTCCGGCTGGGGAGCGGTTTGTCTGCGTCAGTCGGTGCAGGGACAGTGGTCCCGGGAGGAGTTCCAATGGTCCATCAACCGCCTGGAAACCAGGGCGGTTCGTCTGGCGTTGCAGGCTTTTCTCCCGCTTATCTAGGGGAAATCAATCCGGGTCCTTTCCGACAATACGACCACGGTAGCCTACATCAATCGCCAGGGTGGAACCAAGAGTCGGCCGGTGGCGTTGGAAGCTCGGCTCCTGATCAGCTGGGCAGAGCAATATCTAGTCAGTATTGCAGCATCCCACATCGCGGGAGTCGACAACGTTCACGCGGACTTTCTCAGTCGAAATCGCCTCAATCCCGGCGAGTGGGAGCTGGCCAGGGGAGCCTTTCAAACCATATGCCACAGATGGGGCATGCCCTGCATGGATCTGATGGCAACATTCTGGAACTCCAAGGCTCCTCGCTTCTTTGCTTGCCGCAGAGAACCGGGTTGGGTGGGGGGGGGGGGGGGGGGGGGAGTAGATGCTCTGGTGCTTCCCTGGCCAACAGATGTGTTGCTGTATGTTTTCGCACCTTGGCCCCTAATCGGACGGGTGCTCAGGAGAATAGAGCTTCACCTGTCCGAAGTGATCCTGGTGGCTCCTGAGTGGCTGCGGCGCCCTTGGTTTGCAGATCTGGTCAATCTCGCGGTACAAGGTCCTCTGAGGTTCCACAATCTCCCAGATCTCCATCATCAAGGACCTATTTGTTTCGACCAGGTCGATCACTTTTGTCTAGCGGCATGGCTTTTGAGAGGCAGCGTTTGAAGGGCAAAGATTATTTGGATGCGGTGGTCTCTACGCTATTGAGATCGCGTAAGACCTCCACGTCCCTGTCTTATGTGCGCGTATGGAAGGTTTTTGAGACTTGGTGCATAGACAGGGGGATTCTCCCTACTCGAGCGTCCGTGCTGGAGATTTTGGGTTTTCTTCAAGCTGGGCTCGCAAAGGGGCTATCGTGTAGTTCCTTGAAGGGTGCAAGTTGCGGAGCTTGGTTGTTTACGGGGTGCCGTTCAGGGAGTCCCGTTGGCAACGCCTCCGGATGTGTCTCATTTTCTTTGAGGAGCAAAGCATCTTCGTCCCCCAGTGTCCCATCCTTGTCCATCTTGGAATTTAAATCTAGTGCTTTCAGACTTGTGTGGGGCACCGTTTGAGCCGTTGAAGAGAGCGATGTTGAAGGATCTCACTTTGAAAGTGGTGTTCCTGGTGGCCATCTCCTCGGCTTGGCGGATTTCTGAACTTCAGGCTTTGTCGTGCAGAGAGCCCTTCCTGCGGATTTCGGATTTGGGGATATCCTTACGGACGGTTCTTTCCTTTCTCCCGAAGGTGGCCTCATCCTTTCATTTGAATCAATCGGTGGAGCTTCCTTCCTTTGCAGGTTTGGACCGTTCTGATCCTCTCGCGCAAGACTTATGGAAACTGGATGTCCGTAGGGCATTGTAGCGTTATCTTGAGGTTACCAATGGTTTTCAGGTGTCGGATCATCTTTTTGACCTTTGGAGTGGTCCTAAACGAGGTAATTTAGCTTCAAAGACCACTATCGCCCGATGGTTTAAGGAGGCGATCAATTCGGCTTACTTGTTGAAGGGCAAGTCCCTGCCTCAGGGGCTCCGGGCGCATTCTACTCATGCTCAGGTGGCATTGTGGGTGGAATGTCAACATATTTCGCCACAGGAGATTTTCCGGGCGGCCACCTGGAAGTTGTTACATACGTTTGCCAGGCTCTACCGACTGGATGTACAGGGCCCAGGTGCAGAAGGATTTGGATCAGGTGTGCTGAGAGTAGGCCTCTCCGGATCCCAGCCCAGATAAGAGAGCTCTGGTACATCCCAGGAATCTGGACTGATCCGGGTACGTATAGGGAAAAGAAAATTGGTTCTTACCTGATAATTTTTGTTCTTGTAGTACCACGGATCAGTCCAGAGTCCCGCCCAATTGGGGTGCGCAGGTAATTGAGAGTCCGCTCATTCAGCTTTTCTTAGTTTTAATCGGCAGATTTTTGTTTACCGAGTCTCACGGGTTCTGTTCCCACTTGGGGGTTAGTGAACTAGTTTCAGTTGTTAGGTTACTGTAGTTAGTTTGGTTTAGTACCATTCTGCTTTGTGACTGAGCAATACTGACGGACTGTAGGTGGCATCCTGGTATTTATGGCAGAGTCCATCAACATTTCTCTGTCTCCATCTGCTGGAGGGGAGGCAGAACCCAGGAGTCTGGATTGATTTGTGGTACTACAGGAACGAAAATTATGAGGTAAGAACCAATTTTCTTTTCTATGTTAAAAACTGAGTGTGCTGTTTTCCTGTTGGGCTCATTTGCATGGCAGTCCCGGTAGAAAAATAATTTATGCTAAATTGCTGTTACCATGTTAAATTTTTCTCTTGTGAGTACATTTATAAAACTTTGGGACATGGCGCTGTCTGGAAACTTGCATATAGAAATTGTTCCCTAACTAGTAATTTTGGCATTCTTTATTTTCTTAGTATCCAGTCAGATGAATCTAGAATCAATGGGTTATGCACCTCTACCAGCAAAGCTGCTATCACAGTGTATATATATATATATATATATATATATATATATTTATTTATTTATTATTTTGTTATACCGACTTTCATGATAATAATCACATCAACCCGGTTTACAATTAACAATGTGGGTAAGGCAGAGAATAACAAGTAACACTATACAAAGTTTAAACATCGAAAACAATAGTATGTATGTGGGAAAGTTACAATAAAACAGGGAGAGTTAACTTGGATCTAGAAAGGGGGAGATAACTGAACAGAAAGATCGTTACAGTACGGTCGATTGCATCAAATAATAAAGCTGTATAGTAAGATGGATCTATATGATACAGGTGTGTAGCATAATAATATGATACAGGGTATGAGTGGAAAGATAGTGGTTTCTTATTTCTTATTTCTCCTGCAGTGACAGCCTGCCAGTATTCTCTGACTCCAGCAGATGATGAATGTGCATCTCCTTACTGGGGATTGCTTTAAGTTTTAGAAGGAGAAATAAAATATAAAGGAGAGCGGGGTGAATTAAATTTCCTGCGGTGATACCAAACGGTTCCCCAGTTGAGAATTCCTGAGGTGATTTCCGTGGTCCCTCAGATGAGTGCCTTGGTCTGGTAGCTGGTTTTATCAACTGGCGTGGAATTAGCTGTTAAAACAGCTGAAAGTCAACAGGAGCAGGAAGCCGAGCGCGACGGTGACGGTATATGCCCTCTTCCTCCGCAGCCGGAGACTCTCTGTACTCAGCCGGGAAGGGCTGAGCTCAGGTAAGGCTTAAAAAAAAAAAAGAAAGAAAGAAAGAGACAGGAGGGGGGTGTCTGTGCACGGCGCACCATTCCGATGTTAGTTCCCACCCCCAAGGAAGGTTAAGAGATGTGGGCAGCCTGGCCTTTTTGGGCTAGGCCCTGCTCTTAGGCTTTTCACTGTGCGCCGTATGGTAGGCCACGGTGGTGTTTTTGTCTGCCTTTTCCTGCATGTTAGGTTACCTTCCTCAGGACTGTTGGTTCATGCAGGTGCATCTGGTTGTGTGCCTGTTTTTTGGACATTTAGTCTGACGCCTGCTTGGGCATCCAAGTGATAGGGGCATCTGTGTTAGCTGCACGCTTATCTGTGTGCACAATTTGGGTGTATTGGTTGTGCGCTTAAGTTTGGGATGCCTAGCTTCGTGACATCTAAGTTTTGGATGCATATATTTTACAATGTGAATTCAGCTGGATGCACACCTTCAGTTGCTTGTTAAGCGTACTAATATACTGGCATCAATAGCTAAGAAACCAAAGTGCCTTTCCCTCTGTTCTGCCTGTCATATTCAGGTATCTCAGCCTGGTGTGCCCTCTAACTTGTGCTAGCGCTGCTTAGAAGCTCAGAGAGAATTATCTTCCTCTGATTTTACTAAGCCTGCTTCTTCCCAGCCTGATGAAGGCCTGTGTAAAGACATGTCAGGAGGGGCACCTGACCTTGGAATTCCCTTAACTGGTTCGTCAGCGGGGGGGAAGGTAGGTCAGTGGGCACAGCACAGGTGCCTTCTGGTTTTGGCATGGATCCTTCTGCCTTTTCTTGGGTAGAATTTTTTTTCAAGGATTGCAGTCCTTTCTTCATGCACAGTCCTCTGCCCCGTCCAATCCTGCCAGGACAGGGTCACAGGTGGTGACCTCTCACTGCCCAGTACTGCTTTAAGCACCAAAGTACACCTAGATCGGTAGCAGGTCTCTCCGATAGGGATTTGGATGGCTCAGATGATGAGGCGGATCCTGACTCTCTGGTGGATGGGGAAATTGCTCCGGGATTGGAACCTGGACTGTGTTGCGGTTCTTTCATAGAGATGGCTACCGGCTTTGATTTCCCAGACATTAAAGATGCTGGGGCTGCCTGGGGAGGATTCCATGTCTGAGCCAAATAAAAATCCCATTTTGGTTTCTTTGCTTAAAGCCTCGTGATTTTTCCCTATTATGGAGGTCATTCAAAAATTGGTTGATCTTGAGTGGGGTGTCTCGGAAGCTAATTTCAAAGGAGGTCGAGTTTTGGAAGGCCTGTCTCTTCCCCCCCCCCCCCCCAAACTCCCCCGGATCCTATGGTGAGAGAGTGTTTGTGTTTTCCCAGAGTGGATGCGTTTGTCTATGCTGTCTCCAAGTGGACGACTATCCCCGTGGAGGGAGGAGTGGCCTTGAAGGATGTGCACAATAGAAGAATTGGGGGCGATGGAGAAGGTACAGAGAAGGGCAACCAAAATGATAAAGGGGATGGAATAGCTCCCCTGTGAAAGGCTGAAGAGGTTAGGGCTGTTCAGCTTGGAGAAGAGACGGCTGAGGGGGGATATGATATAGAGGTCTTTAAGATCATGAGATGTCTTGAATGAATAGATGTGACTCGGTTATTTACACTTTTGAATAATAGAAGGACTAGGGGGCATTCCATGAAGTTAGCAAGTAGCACATTTAAGACTAATCGGAGAAAATTATTTTTCACTCAACGCACAATAAAGCTCTGGAATTTGTTGCCAGAGGATGTAGTTAGTGCAGTTAGTGTAGCTGGGTTCAAAAAAGGTTTGGATAAGTTCTTGGAGGAAAAGTCCATTAACGGCTATTAATCAAGTTTACTTAGGGAATAGCCACTGCTATTAATTGCATCAGTAGCATGGGATCTTCTTAGTGTTTGGGTAATTGCCAGGTTCTTGTGGCCTGGTTTGGCCTCTGTTGGAAACAGGATGCTGGGCTTGATGGACCCTTGGTCTGACCCAGCATGGCAATTTCTTATGTTCTTAAGCAAGCATTTGAAACAGTGGCGATGACCTTGCAGATAGCTTCTTGTTGTTCTCTGGTGGCTCACTCTTGTTTACTTCTCTCTCAGGAGGTTGACTAATCTGGAGTGAATTCCAGGGCAGTTACAGAGGCAGCAGCTGCCTTTTTAGCAGATGAGGGCTGCAGTTTAGTCCGCACCTCAGCTAGATAGGCCTTGACTTGCCGGGAGACGTTCCTTTGGGTGACTCCGAGGGTGTTAACAGCTGCGAACTGTTCCATCCTTCTTGCCCAAGGTAGTCTCTCCTTGTTATCCCTGAATAAGGTCAGGGATGTGGAGGAGTTTCGCCTTTTGCGCTCCTTAGATGTTAAGCGGCTTGTCATGCAGTATCTGGAGGTCTCAGAGTCTTTTCGAAAGACAGATCACCTGCTTCTTCTCCATGGCAGGAGTAAGCAAGGTGCTCCAACTTCACAGCTCGTTGGATTAAGGAGATGGTCACAGCCGCATATGTGGATGCTGGAAAGCCGTTGACTACTCAAGTTAGGGCTCCTTCCCCTAGGGCTCAGGCACTGTCATGGGCGGAGGTTAGTCTGTTGTCTCCTGTTGATATCTGCCGAGCTGTGACATGGTCCTCCTTACACACTTTTCCCGGGAGGATGCAGCCTTTGCACGTGTGGTGTTAACTGGACCACAGGCAGCCTCCCACCCTGTTGAGAAGCTTTGGTACATCCTACTGATCCTGAGTCCATCTGTCTACATGCTATGAAATGGAGAAATTACTTACCTGATAATTTTGTTTTCCTTAGTGTAGACAGATGGACTCAGCTTCCTGCCCTCGGCTGCTGTATGAGTGTGTCAGTGGTCCTCCTGTGGGGCTCTGGGTCCCAAGGGTTACTGATAAATGTTCATCCAGTCCCTTGCTAGGGGTACCTGGAAATTTATGTGAGTTCAGAGTTTATGGTTGGTTGAGTACAGTTCTGGTTATCTGCTTTTTAATCATGTTTTTAATCAAGTTTTTTGCCATTCTGTCCACAGTTGCTTTTGAAGAGAATACTGGCAGGCTGGGATCACTGCAGTGTTATATATATACTGTGATGTCAGCTTGCTCTGTCTCCATCTGCTGGCAGGGGAGCATAAACCACTGGTCCTGAATCCCACAGTGTCTACAATAAGAAAAAAGAAATTATCAGGTAAGTAATTTCTCTATTTAGCATAAAAGCATTTGTATCATTGTATAGTTTCCTTTCGATATTTGTTTTCAAGCTGGTTTCCAGAAACATCCCTGGGCATGATATAAGGGTGTACCCAACCAAGATGCAAGTTGTAATATCCCTGAGGCTTATTTTAGTGATATTTTTAAATTTCATATGCTGCTGGGAGGTTGCTTGGAGCTGTACAACATATATCCATGTAGCTGTAATGATTGCAGTACTATGAAGAGAATATCAGTGAAAAATCCCCAGCACTTCAAAAATCATTAAGAAATAGTTGTGATTTCCTTTTCTTGAACTGCTTAGTTCCCCAAAGAATAGCAATCCACAAACTGCAGGCATCCCTAGAAATCAACCTCCTCATAAATAGCAATTGTAGAAACATTTACTTTATTTACATTTATTTGTAATACTCTTCCCAAGTTAATACAAATTGTTATGGTCTATAAACCACACAAATTTTATTGCAATAGAATTTTACTAGGTTAAAAGCTACAAGAAAAACTAGTTAATTGCTGACAGTGAGTGTCCTTTTATCAACAATCTGATTTAGATAAAGGGCTTGGTTTACTAAAGCTTTTCCCCCATTCTGTGTGTGTGTGTGGGGGGAAGCTGATTGAGTAGGACAGTAGTGATTTTTTCTATTAAAATGGATTTTATAATGTTCTTTAAAAGAAAACTGTACCAGTTTTGCTTTGTGTATCAGAAGTCCAAATGGCAGTTAATACTAACCCTGTATTCTTTAAAAATTAAGCTGTTGCTTCTAAATTAGTTATGTAGCAACACTGACATTTCCTGGACTCTCTGGCAGCATGTGTTTTATAGTATATGATTGGTTGATACTATGTGTGTGGTGGTGATAATTATTGCTTCATTAGAAATCCGTGGTGATGAGTCCCATAACAGTGGACTGCCATGCAGTTCATTCATCTCCATGCATTCTGATTTGTTAGTCTGGAAAGCTGTGCTTGCCTCTTTTTGGGCCAATGCAATAAGGTGCAGGGCCGGAGAGAGCAGGAATTAGGCCCGTGCCAGCTAAGAAAAGCAGGCCCCTATGTAAGGTTCTGATGTGATACTTAATAAGAGAAATTTTTTTCTAAATTTCCCAAATAATTTTTATTTATTTAAGAAGGCTTTACGAGCTTGTTTGTTAGCAAATTCTTCAATTACAATTGAAATTTTTATTTATACATGTTAGAAATAGATATATTTAGCTTTTTTTAAAATTTTGCCCAACAAAAGTAGGCCCCTTGAACATTGTAGGCCCTAGCCAAATGGCCATGCTGGCACCCTCTCTCTCCTGGAGTGATAAGGTGCAGTTGGCACTTGTGCAATTTAACTTTGAGTCGTGCGCACAGTTTTTGTACACAAACTTTTCTGCCGATGCAGCAAGAAATTTTTCACACAAAAAAGGTGCGCGTAGCAATGTATACTTCAGTTAGCACCCTTGCTTGGGAATTCATGCTCATGATAGCATGAGCTGTTACCCCCCCAAAGTAGATAGGTTTGCTGGCTCACCTCATAAAATTGAGCATCCGTTTTCAAACCCACCTCTCCTGGGCACGACCTCTCATTTGCATTATGTATCACACTGCCCAGGAGAGGGGCATTCAAAAAGCGGGCGCTGAAGCGGATGCACTTATTTAGCACATCCGTATTGTATTAGCCTGCTTGTGTTTTCTTAGTTTCTAGGGCTACGAGTGGAAGCCAGAGTTTCAGTGCCGGGTCCTGTAGTCCTGTGTTTTATGTTCAGAAAAAATGTTTTGTGCACAGAAAGCTTACAGCATTGGAAGTTTAAAAGAATTAACTTGTGTTTTAGGAAATTGTGTGCTGATTTTTAATGCACATTTTTAACAGCGTTTTGCACTGGCTCCTTTGTCATTTACAGGCTGATACAGTACAGTGCACTCCGGCGGAGTGCACTGTTAACCCGCATTTGGACTCGCTAGCTTTACCCCTTATTCAGTAAGGGGTAATAGCGCCGAAAACACACATCCAACCCCCCCCCCCCCCCCCCCCCCCCCCGAAACTAATAGCGCCCGCAACATGCAAATGCATGTTGATGGCCCTAAAAGTTATGCCTGCGTGATTCAGAAAATAAAATGTGCAGCCAAGCCGCACATTTTACTTTCAGAAATGAGCACCTATCAAAAGGTAGGCGTTAATTTCTCTCGGCACCGGGAAAGTGTACAGAAAAGCAGTAAAAACTGCTTTTCTGTACACCCTCCGACTTAATATCATGGCGATTATTAAGTCGGAGGTCCCAAAAGTTACAAATAGTTAAAAATTAAAAAGAAAAATTTTAAATGGGCCCGCGGCTCGTGGGTTGAAAACCGGATGCTCAATTTTGCCGGCGTCCGGTTTCCGAAGCTGTGACTGTCAGTGGGTTTGAGAACCGATGCCAGCAAAATTGAGCGTCGGCTGTCAAACTCTCTGTCAGCCGCTGCTCCTGTCCAAAAAGAGGTGCTAGGGATGTGGCCTGTGCGCACGCTCTCCCGCGATTTTTGCTGTATCGGCCCGTTAGTTTTGTTTCTTACTTCATTGTCAGTATGAAGCAATAGCTCCCAATATGATGTTGGGGAAATGTGGTTAGATTCATGGGAATTGCTGAAATAAATAGTTTTGATACTGGAGAAGTCTTACATCTTGGAATGTACACTTCTGAAGTGCTGCACAGTAAACAGAGCATGTTTTCTTTTAAGAAATTGTGGTTGATTCTTCCAACACCTCACAACTTTATTCCATGTTCTTCCATCAATCTGGTTTAAGCCCAAATGTGAAAATGAAGCCATAATTAAATATCTATAGTTGAATACTTAGTCTGTTTTAGGGTGTAGAAGAATGTTTTGGTTTTTTTTTTCAGATTTTAACAATAGTGAAATTTGTACCAGGGGATTGGTGCTTAATCAGAACACTGTAGGCAAAGGATCCTTTTTTTTTTTTTTTTTAATTTCTGCACTGTTATAACTATTTATATACTTGGCCAGAGTGCAGAAATTTACCAGGAATGCAGGCATGAGACCAGTCACTGCCAGCATGCATTCATTAGTAAGAAGAGTGCACAGTACACCCAGTATGGAACAAATTTAGCTTATTAGCTATATGATGACACACAGCACACAAGAAATGGTGATTACTAGTGTAAATAGGACATTTTTAGGACTTTCTAGGAACCCCCTGTGACTTCTACAGTAGGGTTGGCTGGAATAAATTTCCAGATGTTTGCTGATGATATTTAGTTGTACGTTCCTTTGTGCTCGGATCGGGTGGGATCAGTTAAGAGGTTAAACCAATGCTTAAGATGCGTAAATGCTTTGGATGATGGAGAATAAGTTAAAATCTAACCCCCAGAAGGCTACATTAATGTACCCTTCCTTCAACTGGGATGAAGTAGAAGTTCAGTCAAAAACAGTCAGGCATGGAATCGGGAAGTCTAAATTGATGCAGCCCTAGACTTGGAGCCTCATTTTTCTTTTGTGGTGAAGATTTCTCTTTCTATGCCATTTGAAGGATATATGGTTTGTTTGTTTTTTTTTACTCAGATTGATTAGAGAAAACAACTTCTTAAATGATTTTTCACAGAGTTGATTGTTTCAATCTCCTCTACTTGGGATTGCTGGTTAGCAATACAGGGTGTTTGCAGTTAGTACAGAATGCTGTGGCCAAATTGGTGCTGTAGGCAAGACTGAGAGAACACATTGTGCCCATTTTAAACTCAGCTGGCATCCAATTTGTCAGTGGCTTAAATTTAAAATTTTATGGCCTTCAAAATCTTGCATGCATTGGGGCCAGCTTATTTGGTGGACCGGTTGGTGTATTATTATATACGCATCCACATGCTGCAGTCCCAAGGTGAAGCTGCTGGAGTCTGGCTACTGCTCGGGATCACACATTTTCTTGTGCAATCCATCTGGGATGGAATAAGTTCCCACAATCAGAGGCCGATGCAATAAGCTGCGCATAAAAATGTGTATCCAAACTGGGCGCCTGTTTGTTGTTTTTTTTTTTTAATGCATGCAAAGCCACATTGCCTGGGTGCCTGATGCAGTATGGAATGCGGTGCCACACTAAAAAGGACGTGCTGGGGATCACTTGTATGTCCCTAGCGCATCCTTGGCATTGGGCGCCCAGGAGACATGTCTGTGCGCACAGCCATCTGTTCGAAAAATGGATGCTCAATTTATGAGCATCTGTTTTCCTAACCCGCACACAGCCACGGGTAGGAAAACGGACACTTGTAAATTGAGCATTCGTTTTCCAAAGCTGGTCGCTGTAAAGACTTTTTTTTTTTTTTTCATGTTGCTATTTTCTGTGGTTCCTTCTACTTAGTATCACAATGATACTAAAAGTAGGAGGAACCACAGAAAGCAGGATTTTTTTTTTTGTTAGCCCTTGACGTGCAGCAAGATTTAATTCTACCTCCAGGGCTGGCGTTAAATTTGGCATGTTAAAAAGTGCGCATCGGGCGCATGGTTATTTTATTTTTTTTCTTCTGGGGGGGGGGAGGGTAATTGCTAATAGCCTCATCTACATGGCAGTTACATTGATGAGCGCTAGCCTGAGTTTGGACACACGTTTTGGACGCACTAATCCCCTTTGCATTGCATGTTAGTCTAGTGCATCAAACGCATGTCTAATCGCTGGTTAAGCTGAGCGCTAGCCTGAGCAGATGAAATTGCATTGGCCCCTTGGTGTTTGTTAGAGCTGTTATCTTTTAGAAGGACTTTGAAATCCTTTTTATTTAACCGAGGTTTTAAGGTAATGCTCTCCTATTAATTTCTTTTTAAATTGCAGTGGTATTTACTCCTAGCCCTCAAACACTGCAAACAGATCAAGGTTTCAGGATAACCCAAACAAATATGCATGAGATAAATTTGCATACACAGTGCCTCCATTGTAATCTCTCATGCATATTCATTGCTGATATCTTAAAAACTTGGCCTGTTTGACTCTGGAGAACTGGGAGTGAATACCATTGACTTATTGCATTTCTTCTTGTTTTTGCAGTAACTTTTGTGTTTCTGTTGCAGTCTGCTCCAAGTGATTTCATAAGGATGGAATAAATATCTAAATGAATAAATAAAATGAGGCTACTATCTAAAAACCCCTTGGCTTAACAAAAATTACTAACATGAGCCAAGTTAATGTAGGGACGAGTGCATAACTTTGCTGGCCCTATTTGTTCATAGGTAACTGTTGTGGAGAATCTACTTTGTGCTTTCTTTAATTTTGTGGCTTACTGCATTGGACCCCACTTTGCCTTTTTATCTTATAGGGAGCAAGTACCTTCAAACCAACTGGCTGCTTGAGGAGAATGGCAGGGCATGTTGCAGGGTTCTCAGTTGAAATTTGCAGTTCATTTATTTAAACATGGCTAATTTCATGGATGTTGTATTTAAAATTGTCCAGCTGACACTTGGAATGGATTAGTTCAAATTTATAGTTCTGAGAAAAAAAGATGCACAATTGGGTAAAGAAACTACTTATTCTTAATGTATACAGTGCATGAAATCCAAATCTTTGGCAAACTAAACACCACAGAATATAGTGACTAGAATAGTTTACTCTTATTTTTTGACATATATTCCACCTTTCAGGCACTTCAGAGCAGATTACAAAAGATTTCCTCCCATGGTGGGAAAAGCTTCTTTGCATGCAAAGCAGCTTATGCATAGGTAATCCTATGGTAATAAAATAATGTGACTGATATGAAAAAAAAAAAAGAGTCAGCCCCATTATTTTATTGAGTTTGAGGGAGGTGTAGTTATTTTCCAGAAGGAGCATCTGGCCACTAATGTGGGTCCTCAATGCTCCCATGGGAAATGTAAAGGGCCAAGGTGCCCGGTGCACACCTCCCCCCCCCCCCCCCAAGCAAAAAATAAAATCATTCTGGGATTCTGATGTCTACCCCTACCTGCCCCCCCTCCCCCCCGGAAATGAAAAATAAAGAAATGCCACACAGTGGCAACTTCCCTTCCCTCCCTCCTCTTCTATGCCAAAAAGCCCATTGACATGGGATAGCCCCTCCCCATCTGCCCCCGGCCCATCCCATCCCCCTTCCAAAAATAATAAAATCCCTGGTATCTAATGGTCCCACCACAAAAAAAATAATACCTGGTGGTCTTGAGGTGGGGGGGAGGTGGACCCTAATCCCCAGTATCTCTAATAGGTGTCTTTGATAACTAGCTGGGGCCCCAGGGCATCTCCTGGCGCCAGCTGACCTTGCCCCTCTCACATGACAGAGGCAAGGTCTCGGGATCGAACTAGGCCACATCTTCCTGTAAACCCCTACTGCAGCCCCCCCTACATTGCTCATAGGAGAGGGATATTTTGTTGCATTGAGTCCTTGTTAAATTTATTTGTAGAGGAGGAATCCAGAGATTATTATAATAAAGTTTGGACTGCAGTAATGAAAAGAACCATAGTTTTGTTTGCCCTACATCTGCCCTGTTCTGTGGAGTATTCTCAAATTTCAGCATACTTGGTTTGTTAAAATTGTGCAAGGTTACAAAAATGCTTTTTCTAGGGAGGAAGTTAAACCCCAAAGAAGCATTTTTGTAAGCTTGCATAATTCTAACAACAAACCAAGCACTGCTGAAATTTTGAATGTATTCTCAAAAGGAGCAGCTCAGAAGAAGAAGTAAAAGGAGCAAGTTGGGAAAAGAAGATCTTTTTGTCAGATTCTAAATGGCTGCATTATTCTTTTAGAAATATGTACTTAAACTTATTTGGCTATTACATAAGTGACCCAAAAGCAATATTATGTGATGTCCCATCACTGATTTGCACTTTTCTTGGACACTACTTTGCTAAAAAGAAACAGAAGCTTTCTAGTTACCTGGTTGTTACTGACAATTAAATTGAGGCATATGCACTCCCTTTCAAAAGAGAGGAAATATTCCAGTGATATGACTTGTGGTCCCAAATTTGAAGGCTCTTGGGGTAATTCATGGATTAATTAAAGATTTGCATGACGGGAATTTTAAAAGCTAATTTTGAAAGAGGAATACATGGAGGCCTAAGATAGATAAAAGATGTTGGGAGAAAAGCAGCCTTTGGTCCTAACAGTCTACCCATTTATACGGTACTTGCTTACTGTGCTGTCATAAGACTTATTTGATCTGTGGCCTTCTTGGTTCCTTTGCGTTTGTCCCAGGCATGCTTTATTCCTGCTGCTGGCTTCTCTAATCTCTGTTGGAAGTCTGATTTCAGTTGTCCATCACTCTCTTTGCTCAGTCTTGGTTGACCTTCTTTTGAATTGCCTCTGCTTTATCAATGTTCTTTTGCCAATCTGGCCTCTAGAACTGAACACAATTTTCAGGGAAGCGAGATAATATGCCTTCTGTCTTTCTACTGCTGATAACATTCTGTACACATCCAAGTATACCATTAGCTTTGCCAATAGTGGGTTTTTTTTTTTTAGTACTGACTGATTACATTGGGGGCAGAAGGGGGGGTCATCTCTAATAGCCTCAAGTCTCTTTCCTGTTTGGTGACTGCTAGTTGTTCACCTCCAAAAACATAACTGGTCCTTGGATTTCTGTATCTCAGTGGCTTGATTTAGCATTTATTTTTTTGTATTAATGCATAGTTTTTCTATCAATAAACTGGCTGAATTAGCTATGTGGCAATGGTGATGTCATCAAGGCAGCAGTAGGTGGAGCTGTTTCTCAAAGCTTAAGACTTTTTGCCCTACTGGACATGCGTGGTAGTTCTGTGTAAATGAGCCTTCTAGAAGTCTCCTTAGTTCTTTAACTGCAAGGACGTGGCATCTCTCTTGATTCCTCAGTTTTTTCAAATCATTTTCTCGCTTTGGTGACCCCTAAAAAGCACTTTTCAGTGCTACCATAGCATATAGAGAGACTGTGGGCTTTAAATATTGTAGTTGTGGCCATATAATATCCATCATGGATGGCCACAACTATTGTTATTTATGCTTGCACCCGGATCATGACCAGGCCAATTGCCATGACTGCAGGAGGATGTCACCCAGAGCACAGAGGCAACAAACGGAGAAAATAGCTCGACTCTAGGCTGAAGACACCTTGGATCAACTATCGGCTTTCTCATCTTTGGAAGAGCTAGGAGAGCTCCTCCACTCAGCCCAGTCCTCTCTGGGACAGCTGAGACACCCTCATGTGCAGGAGCGTGACCTTCCTCTGCAAGGACATTCCCCGACTTCGACAAGGGGCTCAAGCATGCGGTGTAGCCAAGGACACCTCTGGTGGCCCCTGTACTCCAGCACATAAAGTATTGTATAAAGCGCTGAAGACTGCACACGTTGTCAATGGCGTGCCCGGTGCTGAAGATGGCGCACACAGTGCAGGAGACAGTACATAAGATACCTAAGATGATGCATATGGTGCACACTATGCCAAAAACCACGTGACATACTTTGTGTCTGTCGCTTCAAGCACCAGAGATGAGGGACGGGGCGCAAAAACCACTGTACCAAACTCTTGGAGCACAAATCACGAAATCACCAGTCTCCCACTTGAAGAAAAGCATGCTTCAGCCATCACAGATGCCCTTCCTTTAAAGAGGAAAAGACAACATGGGAACAAAGGATATTCTTTCACCACAAGGGGTCCAGAGGAAGCTTGGTATCGATCCCATTCTCCTAGGACAAGCAGAATGGTAATCCTCACATATGGGTGACATCATCGGATGGAGCCTGGCACAGAACGTAGATTGCAAAGATTCTAGAGCTTTCAGCAAACCCTACTGAGTATGTGCAGCTGTAGTGATAACCCTGCCCCCTAGGCAGAGTCCCTCAGTCTCTTTTCCGCGGAGCTGTCGTCTCATGGTTGTGGAGCTCATGCTCTTTTGTTTTTAGAAAATGTTTTTCACGTTACTCAGGTTTGCCCTCTTCTTATAGTTTTGTAAGTGACTTTTTTCTAGAGCTGCAGCCTTTCTTTCTTTTTTTCCCAACTGTCTGCCGGCCGCATGATGGGTTCCCCTGTGCAGCCTGTTATAAAAAAAAAAACAAAAACCCTGTTCCTGCAGGTTTTTGTACTTGTGTCTTCTCTGTGCCGTGTGTTCTCTCTCTTTTTTTTTTTTTTTTCCTCCACAGTGCTGACAGGCTGGAGTATGCAGTCCGTTGGTAATCCACATAGGCCGCTGAGCCTGGGGACTCGCCTGAGTTCTACCCGGGCTGAAGTTCCATGGCGGTTCACCTATTGTTCGGCATCGCTGGATTCAGACAGTGGAAGGATTGAAGACCAAGCAGTTCCTGTGGGGGAGGAGAGCTCATCCTTCCCACATCTTGAGGAACTAGTCTCCACAGGCGGGAGCCCTGCCTCCCCTCCTGCTTGCCACCCTTGGCAAAGCAATCTCCCTGGGAGAGAGGGTGAACTGAGCTGAGCTTGGGCTAGCAGCTTGCTGCTGCACTTTGGTGCCATGCCCATGAACTGTTGCTCGTGCACAACTGTGACCAGTGCACCATTCATCCGATGCATCGATGGCGGGACCACGTCAGGGACAGGGCCCATCTTCTGGTACCACGGTCCCCTTGATGCCGTCAAGGTCCAGGGTCACCCTTGTTGCAATGAGGTGTGTGACTGCCAACGATCCCAAGGCAGCCTTCCGTGCAGTCGTCATCTGTGGAACTGGAGTCTTGCTGCACCGGTTTGGGCATCGAGGCTTCCTTGCCCTCTATGCCGTGCACTCAATGTCACGGTGCCCTAGGTACCACGGTGCCATGCACTCAATGACACAGGGCCCTCGATTCACTTTGTGCCCATTTGGTGCTGCGGTGCAGTGCACTCGATGACACGATGCCCTTGCTGCACTCGATGACTCTGTGACCTTGATTCATTAGGGGCCTCGGTGCCACGGTGCTTTTGGCTCAATCCCTCAGTACAATACCTTGGTGCAATTGCCACAGTGCTCTTGGTGCCCTTGATGCACTCGATACCTCTGTGCTCTCGGGACACTCACGGCACACAGTGCTGTGGTGACCGTGGTGCCATTGATGCCGCTGTGCTCTCGATGCCAGCGGGGTCATTGATGTCTGGATCCATAAAAGTGCATGTATGGCCACCCTAGGGACTGGCAAGGTCCAAATTGTGCATCTACTCTCCTTTGGGGAGTCGCTCAGTCTGTTAGGATTGGGAGGCCCGAATCTTGTGGCTTTCCTCTACCTTGAAAGGGGAGATTCCTCAGGGTTCCGAGGCAACCCCTTTCAGGTTCCCTTCTTGACATTCCACTATGCACCCCTTTCGAGGCTTGCCTTTTGTTTCCGCTCCCGGGTGAGGGATGTCACTACTTTGACTGGCCCCAGTCCCAAGAATAGTCGAGTGAAGCACTGTCGCTTGTATGCTTGAGGGCACTGCAGGTCTATCCTCGAGGGAGCCTGTCCAGTGTTGCCCCCATTGACCTTCCAGGCTCCCCTGGTTCGGGAATTATCTTAGTCTTTACTGGAGCCTGTGGCCGTCTTGGTCAAGGATCGCTATCGGTCATCCTTGCTAGGGGGACCCTCCTCTGTGAGGAGTGTTTCAGCCATCAGCTAGGCGATTGTGCCTTTCCCCTTTGGTCATGTCCATGGTTAAGGGAGTTGAGGTCCCATATGCTGGAAAATGGCACCGCTATCAGACGTGGTTTAAACCCCGAAACCTGGATCCCTTCTCATTCACGGCCATACAGCTATTGGAGTATCTTCATACACTTTACCAAGCAGGTTTGGCTACCACATCAGTTCGAGTACATATCAGCGCTATTGCAGCTTTTCATAACTCTCATAATGGCCTTCCGATCTCGAACCATCCTTTAATCTCCAGGTTCATGAAGGGCATGCTCTGCTTCCGGCCACCTGTGACAAAGCCTCTAGATCCATGGGACCTGAACATAGTTTTGGAGCAGCTGATTCTACCCCCTTTGAACCATTAGACACCAGCCACATCAATACCTAACCTGGAAAACAATATTCCTGGTGGCCATCACATCAGCCAGACGAGTCAGTGAGTTACAGGCCTTAGTTCACTACTCTCCTTTTTTGGAATTCTATCATGACAAAGTTACCCTTCATCCTCACTCCACCTTTCTTCCTAAGGTGGTCTCCCCTTTCCACATCAATCAAACCATCACTCTACCAATTTTCATGCCAAAGCCACACTCCAATGATCGTGAGAAACTTCTACACTCACTGGACTGTAAACAGGGTCTGGCTTACTATAAACAAAGGACTCAGTCTGCTACGAGACCTTCTCAGCTCTTCATTTCCTTTAATCCAAATGATCCGGGACAACCAGTCTCTAAGAGAACTATCGCCAGCTAGTTATCACAGTGCATTCTCTTTTGTTACAACAAACGATCAATCAAGCTTCCCAAAAAGCCTCAAGTGCACCAAATACGTGCCACCGCAGCATCAGTTGCCCACTTGAACAAGGTTCTATTACTGGATATCTGCAAAGAGGCAACAAGGTTGTCCATCTATACCTTCATGTCCCACTGTTGTCTACAACAGCAAGCGACCTCTGACACAGCGCTGGGCACAGCAATCTTGTCGACTCTTCAAAACAGATGAGACTGTCTACTACTCTATCGGTTGCTGTCCTAGCCTTCAAAGACATACAAAATGGACACAACCCAGGAGCTTGGGACTCCCAGACAGCATGGCTAATTTAACCCTGCTATTGACAGGAAAAAGCAAGTTTGCTTACCGTAAACGCTGTTTCCGTAGATAGCAGGATGAATTAGCCATGTGATCCCTCCCTCCTCCCTAGACAGTCCCACAAAGGACACATTGTTTTTCATATCTCTCGCTTGGCTACAAAGAAACTGAGAAGAAGAGGGAATCGCGTGGGAAGATCACCGCGCAGACGCACAGAGTCAAAGCTCTGTGACTCACTGAGGAAACTCCACCTACTTCGGGGTCGTGACGCTTCCCAGATAGCATGGCTGATTCATCCTGCTATCTACGGAAACACCATTTACATTTCTTGAGATGCGGCGACCAGAATTGTACACAGTATTCAAGGTGCGGTCTCACCATAGAGCGAAACAGAGGCATTATGACATCCTCTGTTTTATTCACCATTCTCTGCCTAATAATTCCTAATATTCAGGCCAATACAGTACAGTGCGCACTGTTAGCCGGCATTTGGGAGCGCGTTTTGGACGCGCTAGCTTTACCCTTTATTCAGTAAGGGGTAATAGCGCATCCAAAACACGCGTCCAGCCTCCCTCAACCTAATAGCGCCTGCAGCATGCAAATGCATGTTGATGGCCCTATTAGGTATTCCCGCGCGATTCAGAAAGCAAAATGTGCAGCCAAGCCGCACATTTTGCTTTCAGCAATTAGCGCCTACCCAAAGGTAGGCGCTAATTTCTCCGGGCACCGGGAAAGTGCACAGAAAAGCAGTAAAAACTGCTTTTCTGTGCACCCTCCGACTTAATATCATGGCGATATTAAGTCGGAGGTCCCGAAAGTTAAAAAAAAAAGTAAAAAAAAATAAAAAAATAATTTTTTAAATGGGCTCGAGGCTGGCGGCTCACCCGCTCTCCTGCGTTTTTACTGTATCGGCCCGATTGTTTGCTTTTTTGCAAGAGGAATGGCAAGAGTCTACCCCACCTGAGGAGACTTCATTAGATATACTGGCAACAGCAATTCCACCACCAAGAGTTCCAAGGATTGTAAATCATCCTATCATGGTGACACCAACTTCCACCAAGCACTCAGGTTACCTTGCTTCCTTTCACTTTGTGGCAGCAAGGTTTCAGATTCCCTATTCCTCAGCCCATTTGCTCTCTTTTGCCTCTCATTCCCACTTTGGCACTGGAAAAACAGCAAAGCTTGGGACAAAAGAACCCTACACTCAACTCTACTACTCGATGTTTTCAACAAGTGTAGAGCAAATTATGGATACTGTCCGTAACTTCACGTCATTGCTTTCATAGATTACATTTTCTACCTTCCCTCCAGTATATCCAGTTCAATCATTGTAGTCCATCGAATTGTGTGGTCCCTGGTTTCCGGTGACTGACCTTTCTGAGGTTCCTAGGGAAGATCCCCCTCTTCTTGGGACCATTTACTACCAATATCCCTGAGATCAGGAAGTCTGATGCTTCCTTCCCCTGGGGAGTCCTATTGTAGCTCTACGGGTATTCCCTGTACGTACCAGGATCAGTCCAGACTGTGGGTTATGCTCCCCGTCCAGCAGATGGAGTCAGAACAAAAAGCTCGAGGGGAGGTCCTATATGACCTCATCCCCCCCCCCCCCCCCCATGCCTTAATCCTCAGTATCTTCTGACTCCAGCAGATGTGAGCAGGGGACTAGCTAGTACCCAGCACAGGATCTTAGGTTTTCAGGCCTTTCCTGTCTATTGAGGGATTAAAAAAAAAATAATTAAAATTAAAAAAAATAAAAAAAAAAATATATATATATATTGAATAAGAGGAGGACAGGTTCAGCTACAGTGGTGGCTGGGTTTAGGGCGAGAGGGACTTGCTGACAGGCTGCTCTCTTGTTCCTTTCCTTCTGTTTTCTCTCCCTTCTTTGGGATCAGGTTTGGTAAGTGTTTTGTTATATCCTTTCCTTCAGGTTGTTTTTCTCCCTCTTGCTGTTCCTACCGGCACTGGAGGGTTGCTTCACCTTGCGAAGGGCTCCAGTCAGTGGTGCTGGTCTCTGCCCCCCCCCCCCCCCCCCCCCCCCGTGCTCATCGTGCCGACGCTGACTTGCGGCCCCGCGAAGCTCCATTCCCCGGGGCCGCCGGCTGCTGGGAGGTCTGTTCCCCGGCGGTCCCCTCGGGTCGGTGGGAGGCGGGGAGGTGATTCGCGCTCCTCGGACGCGAATCGCCAGGGTTTTTCCTTCGCTGCCGCACCACTTGGTTCCTGCCTCCCCTGGAGCCTCGTCATGCTGCTCGCGGCGGCCTGCTCGTCTTGCGGCCGGCAGGGGAGCCGGCTCTCGAGCGAGGGACTCTGCTCGTGCCTCCCCGCAGGAGAAGGCAGCGCTCCACCGGGGGACAGCACAGGAGACCGCCGAGATGACGGCGCGAATCGGCAGCGGCAGGCCCCGTTCCCGCTGAGCGTGGGAATGGCGGCCATTTTGTTTTCAGATGAAGATGCCGGCGTTTCAGATGAGGAGGCAGGGGGCCCGGTATCAACGCTGCCTCCCGTTTTGGTGCCCCTGGCTGAGCAGGAATGCAGGCTGCCGGCTGGAGAGTTCCCAGGGTGCCCTCCCCCCGGGACTGCCTGCGTTCTCGCCAGAGTTTGTGGTACTTATGCACCGGGCCTTCCTCCAAAGCAGCAGCCAGCCTCTGGGGTCACCCCTGGGCCCTCCCCCCGCTAAACTACCGCGCCTGGATGCCTCTTTGGGGGGGGGGGGTCTCCTGCACAGGGGTTGGGGCAGCCCCTAAGGACGGCAGAGGGTACCCTCCAGGGCTCCTGCGGGGCTATCGCGGGACCTGCCCGTAATCCCGGAGGGGGACCCGCTTAAGGATTCAGCCGGGGAGGACCCCACCTTGTCGGCCCAGGTGGAGGGCGACGATCCGAGAGTCCTCCGCATTTTCCAGGCTGAGGAGTTGGATGGCCTTATTCCACATATTTTCCAGGAGATGGACATTGATCCCCCCCCCCCGGAGCCGACTGCCCCAGACCCCAAGGTAAGAAAGGGGGACCCCCTCCTGGCGGGTCTCCGGCCCCTGGCCAAGGCTTTCCCCACGCATCCCAGCTTCTTGCAGTTAATTTCCAGGGAGTGGGACACGCCGGAGGCCTCTCAAGGTCAGCAGGACTATGGAGAAACTCTACCCTCTCCCGGAGGAGTTCCTTGAGCTTCTCAAGGTCCTGGCGGTGGATTCGGCGATCTCAGCAGTCACGAAGAATACTACCATCCCGGTTACGGGCAGCACGGCCTTGAAGGACCTGCAGGATAGGAAGCTGGAGGTCTATCTTAAGCGAGTTTTCGAGGTCTCAGCGCTTGGAGTTCGAGCGGCCATCTGTAATGCTCTGGTGCCGAGAGTGGGTCTCTGTTGGGTACAACAACTACTCACCTCGCAAGATCTCCCACCTACCGAGGCTCAGCAGGTGGACAGGTTGGAGTCTGTGATGGCTTATGGAGCGGATGCTCTATATAACCTCCTCTGGGTTCTATCTCGTTCAATGGGGGCGGCGGTGTCGGCCCGTCATCTTCTGTGGCTCCGCAACTGGTCGGCGGACTCTTCGTCCAAGACACGTCTGGGATCGTTGCCCTTCAAGGGCAAGTTCCTCTTCGGGGAGGATCTGGACCAAATCATCAAGTCTCTCAACGAGAATGTGGTTTATAAACTCCCGGAGGACAGGCCCCGCTCCACTAGATCGTTCAGTTTTTCTAGGAACCGGTCCCGGAACCAGCGTTGGGCTCGGACTACCAGACAGCAGCAGGCGCCCCGGAATCAGTCATCTCGCTCTCAGACCTGGAACCGGCCCTTTCGTGGGCGTAGGCCCGGCAAGGAGGCTCCAGGGTCTTGCTCTTCCTCGAAGTCAGCGCAATGATGCCAGGTTGACCCACGAGCTGACCCCGCAGGTGGGGGGCCGGCTTGCTCTTTTTTTATGAAGAGTGGGTCCGCATCACGTCGGATCAGTGGGTCTTGGACATTCTAAAGAACGGTTACGCATTGGATTTTGTCCACGCTCCCAGGGACAGGTTCCTCTTCTCCCCATGCGGGTCTCTTCACAAGCAAAGAGCCGTCCGTCAGACCCTCGATCGCCTGCTGGCCTTAGGGGCGATAAGGCCGGTGTCCGCCTCTGAGCTGGGTCGAGGTCATTACTCCATCTATTTCGTGGTGCCCAAGAAAGAGGGCGCTTCCCGGCCCATCCTGGACCTCAAGTCCGTCAACATGGCTCTTCGGGTTCCACGCTTTCACATGGAAACTCTCCGTTCGGTGTTGGCTGCGGTTCATCAGGGGGAGTTCCTCGCCTCACTGGATCTGACGGAGGCATACCTTCATATCCCGATTCATCCGGATTACCAAAGATATCTCCGCTTCAAGATACTGGGACAGCATTTCCAGTTCAGGGCGCTACCCTTCGGCCTAGCCACGGCTCCGTGCGTTTTTACGAAGGTGATGGTTGTGTTCGCGGCGGCTCTCCGTCGGGAAGGGATCCTGGTTCACCCGTACCTGGACGACTGGCTCATTCGGGCGAAGTCTCGAACCCAGGGGTTTCAAGCCGTGGACCGGGTGGTGTTTCTTCTACGGTCGCTGGGCTGGATCATCAACTACGACAAGAGCAACCTCACGCCCTCCCAGTCATTGGATTTTCTGGGCGCTCACTTCGATACAAGGGAAGGCAAGGTGTTCTTGCGCCCGGAGCGGGCGCAGGCGTTGCTCAAGCAGTTTCAGCGGTTCACGGCCTTCCCGGAACCCACAGCCTGGGATTACCTACAGGTCCTGGGGACCATGGCCTCCACGATCGACCTGGTGCCGTGGGCCTTCGCTCACCTTCGTCCCCTTCAGAGGGCATTGCTGTCCCGGTGGAAGCTGGTGTCACGGGATTACCAGGCGGTCCTCCCGATCCCGGTGGCGGCTCGTCTCAGCCTCCGCTGGTGGTTGGATCCCTGACGCCTGGCCCGGGGAGTGTCCTTGGAGACACCGGACTGGGTGGTGGTCACCACGGACGCCAGCCTTACCGTTTGGGGGGCGGTCTGTCGGTCGAGCTCCATCCAAGGCACGTGGACGAAGGAACAGATGCAGTGGCCCATCAATCGCCTGGAGACCAGGGTGGTCCGCCTCGCCCTGCAGGGATTACTCCCGCTGGTTCGCCAGCGGGCAGTCAGGATTCTGTCGGACAATGCAACCACGGTGTCGTACATCAATCGTCAGGGAGGCATGAGGAGCCGACTTGTCGCATGGGAAGCGGAAAAGCTGATGCATTGGGCGGAGCTCCACTTGCTCCGCTTATCAGCCTCTCACATCGTAGGCGTGGACAATGTTCAGGCGGATTTCCCCAGCCGTCAGTGTCTGGATCCCGGGGAGTGGGAGCTCTCCATGGACGCGATGCGGCTGATAGAACGTCGATGGGGGAAGCCTCACATGGACCTCATGGCCACAGCCGGAAACGCAAAAGCACCTCGCTTCTTCAGTCGCAGACGGGAGCACGGCGCGGAAGGGGTCGATGCCCTGGTTCTTCCATGGTCCAGGCAGGTCCTCTTGTATGTCTTCCCACCATGGCCTTTGATGGGGAAAGTGCTTTGACGGATAGAGACTCACCCAGGGCCGGTAATCCTGGTAGCACCGGAGTGGCCTCGGTGCCCGTGGTTTGCGGATCTTCTCCACCTAGCCCACGAGGGGCCGATCCGTCTCGGTCACATCCCGCGACTTCTCCGACAAGGCCCCATATTTTTCGAGGAGGCAGATCGCTTCAGTCTTGCGGCCTGGCTTTTGAGAGGCGCAAGTTGAGGCGTCGGGGGAATCTGGAGGCGGTGATTTGCATTCTGCTGCGGGCTCGAAAGACGTCCACCTCCATTACGTACGTGAGGGTGTGGAAGGTCTTTGAGGATTGGTGCGTTTCGCGTTCCATTTTTCCGGGTCGTGCCTCGGTGGTTCAGATCCTTGCCTTCCTGCAGGCTGGCCTGGAGATGGGGCTCGCGTATAACTCCATTAGGGTCCAGGTGGCGGCTTTGGGAGCTCTTCTCCACAACGGAAAGGATTCACTGCTCTCATCGCATCCAGATATTCTCCGTTTCCTCAAGGGGGTGCGGCAGCTGAAGCCGCCGTCTAGACCGCCCTGTCCTTCTTGGAGTCTCAACTTGGTGCTCCGGGCCCTCTGTGGCTCACCCTTCGAGCCCTTGCGGACGGCCACGATCAAGGATCTCACCTTTAAGACTATTTTTCTGGTGGCCATTAGTTCAGCGCGCCGCATCTCGGAGCTCCATGCTCTGTCCTGTCGAGAGCCATATCTCCGTTTCACTGAGGGCGGGGTTTCCTTACGCATGGTACCCTCCTTTCTACCGAAGATCGTCTCAACTTTTCATCTCAATCAGTCGGTGGTTCTGCCTTCCTTCTCATCGGAGGACTCCAGGCAGCTTTGAACCTTGGATGTCAAGAGATGTCTGATGCAATACTTGGCATCCACCAATGACTTCCGTCTCTCGGATACGACCCTTGGAAGTCATGTGACCCTTCCTAGGTCCGAGAGACTTCCATCTCTCGGACCTAGGAAGGGTCGTATGGCTTCCAAGACCACCATCGCCTGCTGGCTGAAGGGTGCGATTGCCTCTGCGTACCTCGGGGCTGGTCGTCAGCCACCGCTGGGAGTTAAGGCCCACTCCTTCGTGCTCAAGCCGCGTCTTGGGCAGAAAGTACGTCGGTATCCTCACAGGAGATCTGCAGGGCGGCCACCTGGAAGTCACTCCATACTTTTTCTAGACACTATCGCTTGGATGTCCGGGCTCCCGTTTTCGGGTCCTTCGGAGAAAGTGTCATTCGAGCAGGGCTTACCTCGGCCCACCCGTTGTAGGGAAGCTTTGGTACATCCCACCGTCTGGACTAATCCTGGTACGTACAGGGAAAAGAAAATTATTCCTTACCTGCTAATTTTCGTTCCTGTAGTACCAAGGATCAGTCCAGACACCCTCCCTGGTAATTGGGGGTTGTTGTTTGGGTACGTCTCTGCTCGTCAATTCTACTTTTTCTGCTTCTCTCCGACACTCCCTGGGGCTCCAGGGCTTGTTGGTTTTACAGTTCAGTTTGCAAGTTCCGTTTGGGTTGGTTAACTCAGTTCAAATTTTTGATAGCAGTTTATTGAGAATGTGCACTTCTTGATCCCTCGGTCTCTTCTCTTCTTGGCTTTGTAAGTCTAGTTACTGAGGATTGAGGCACGGGGGATGAGGTCATATAGGACCTTCTCTCAAGCTTTTTGTTCTGACTCCATCTGCTGGACGGGGAGCATAACCCACCGTCTGGACTGATCCTTGGTACTACAGGAACGAAAATTAGCAGGTAAGGAATAATTTTCTTTTCCTTCTGATCCACCAGAGGAAATGCCAGACCATTCCTCTTCTCCAGAAGATCTGATATCTTCTGAGAAGATATCAGATCTTCTTTGAGCAGTGAACCCACCTTTGTTGAGAAGGTGGGTTCACTGCTGAAAGTGGAGATTCGAAAGGAACCAGGCTCCCGCGCAGAAGTGATGAGTTTGCTATGTATCCTGGAGCTTCCAAGTGAGCCCACAACTTTCCCATCCTCATGAAATTCTGGGAGTCCCTCTCTTCAGGTGCCACAGTGGCGAGGAAGCTGGACTTGAAATTTTGCCTGCAAAAATCACTGGGTTATGGGGTGGTACACCTCCAATATAACCCCATACTGGTGGAGTCAGTCATACACAGGGCGAAAAAAAAAAGACTGCACTCTAACTCACCTCAGGAAAAGACCACAAGCTGCTGGACTACTTTGGGGGGAAAAAAGTATTGCAGGGTTCAATGCCGTTGATCAGGAACCGGCAACATCAATCTTATATAGTACAGTTTCTATATGAAAGCCTCAAACAGCTAAAACCCTTTGTTTGATCAGAAGAAGGTGAAATGATCACGACCCCTTCTTGACATGGAGAAGATCTTGCTCCCTTTAAGAGCTGTTTACAAGGGCTTTGATATAGCAGCAAGAACCTCAGGAGCCTCCATTGCAGCATGCTGAATGGGGTTGCTCAGAGCCAGTAGAATTCACGAGGATCTCCATGAAAAATTGGCTGATCTCTCCTGTGCAGGTGAACATTTGTTCAGTGACAAGCTTAAAGAAACAGTCACCCAGATAAAAGATCAGAACCTAGAGGTACAATCACTTGGGGGGGGGGGCGGGGAGCAATTTTCTGGTTCGTGCTGCTTCTATCTGCAATTTACAAAACCATTCTATCAATGGAAGCCTTATCGGCCTTATCAGGGCTTTCGTCAGCCTCCCTTTCGGTCACCACGGCCTCAGCAACCATCTACCCAACAAAGGGGAAGGCAAAGGGATAGTTGTCAGCAGAAGCAACTGCCATAAGCAGCTTCAAAGCTGCAGCAAGGTTTTTAAAAACACCTCCATCCCAGCAGACACCATCAATTTGGGAGCAGACTCCAGCTGTACGCAACATCCTGGCCCAAGATAACATCGGTCCAGTGGGTTCTGACAAAAGTGCAATAGGGATACCGCCTCAACTTCAAAAGCAAACCTTGAACCGCCCCTCTAAGCAATCAATCCCAACAAGATCTTTTGCAACAGAAGGTACAGTCCCTTCTGAAGCTGAACACCACACAGGAGCTAGTCCATGCCAATTACAGTCAGGGCTATTCCAAATACTTCCTCATCCTCAAGAAATCAGGGGGCCTCCGATCTATCCTGGATTTCAGGAATCTCAACAAGCATCTTTGTCGTGAAAAATTTAAGATGACCTCCCTAGGCACTATTCTACCTTTATCCAACCACAGGACTGGATGTACTCCTTAAACCTCAAGGATGCTTATGTGGATATCGCTATTCATCCATCTTCTTAGTATTACCTGTACTTCAGAGTGGGCGACAAGCATTATCAATACAATGTACTTCCTTTTTTCCTTTCGTCAGCCCTGAGAATATTCATGAAATGTCTAGCTGTGGTGGTAGCACACCCCTATGCAGGTTGCAAATTCTCATTTTTCCTTACCTAGATGGACTAGCTGATCACAGCCCTCTCGAAAGAGACTTTACAATCAGTCATAGTGTTCACCCTTTTATAGTCTAGTGGATTTGGGGTTTGTAATTAATTATGAGAAGTCAAACCTACTTCCAACTCAAACAATACAGTTCTTAGGAGCCCGAATAGACTCAATGTTATCTATGGCCTTCCTTCCCAGCAACAGAGCTGAAAGATTTGGCGAGGCTTCCCCAATTCCAATCAGCAGCACTTGCCCGCCTCATTCTTATCTTCCTGGGGCCATCTGGCAGTGGCAATCTACTTAGTTCCCTTGACTCATCTTCATGTGATGCAACTCCAGTGGGGCTTGCGAATGTAGTGGAATCAGTTCCTCCAGCCTCTGTCAACAAAGGTAGTCATAACCCATTTCATGAAACCCAGTATCAGATGGTGGCTATGCCCAGAAGTATTGGAGGCAGGACTTCCACTTCAATTGCAGCAGCATTACCTTATCCTCACCATGGACATCTCTACCCAGGGCTGGGGTGCACATCTTCTGCAATACAAGTCACAGGGGTTATGGTTTCCCCCCCCCCCCCCCCCTCATCCCCTTCAAGGGTCGCATTGACAAATCTCCTAGAGCTAAAGGCTGTGTGTCATGCCTTCAAGGTTTTCTAGCACATACTCCATACCCAGCACATAATGATTCATACCGACAGCCAAGTTGCAATGTATTATCTCAACAAGCATGGAGGAACGGGGTCTTGGACCCTCTGTAAAGAAACTGTAGTCATCTCAAATTGGGCAAAGATCCACTGTGGCACCCTCCAAGCTCTCTACATTTCAGGTATTGCAAACACGGAGGCGGCCAGACTCTGCAGAATTTTCCGACCTTACGAATGGGCTCTTTCTCAAACTGTCACAAACTCTCGCCTCTGCCACTGGGGCTGACCTTGGATAGCTCTATTCGCAACAAAACAGAACAGGAAGATGACCCGTTTCTGCTCTTTCTACCTGAGCTGGTACAGGGAGGCACTGGCTGCTTTCCTAATTTCTTGGTCCCAAGGGCTTCTATATGCCTTTCCTCCAATTCCTATCATCATAAGGACTGTACAAAAATGCATATGAGACTGGGCCAAAATGATATTGAAAGCCCCAGCGAGGGCCAGATAACCATGTTATGAATACTTCATTCAACTTTCAACGGAGACCCCACAAAGTCTGGGAACAGACTCCTCCATTCCTTGCAAACGTTTCTCAATGTCACGGCATGGAGATTGAGCGTGCGACCCTAGCACACTTCCACCTATCATTTGAGGTCTAAGACGTCATAGTCTCAGCAAGAAAGCCATCCACTTGATATAACCATGCCTTCAAATAGAAACGATACACCAGATGGTGTGAAAAACATTCCTTAAACCTATTCACATGTGAACCTCTGCTACTGTTGCAACTACCTTTTCCAACAAGGATCTCGCAACATCTTCCATTCGCATATACCTAAGCGCTGTATCTATTTATCTCGTCTCAGAGGAGGGAAATTCCATATTGCATCTTCTCATTTCTCGATTCATGAAGGATCTTCTGCATGTACAAAAATTTCCTGTGCCTTAGGACGTGAACATAGTACTGCAAAGATTAATGGAACCACTTCTTCGAATCTTTAGATAATGCTGCATTAAAGTTCCTAATTTGGAAGGAAGACTTTTTAGTGGCAATTACATCGGCAAGAAGAGTAAGCAAACTGCAGGCCCTTGTGCATTTTCCACCTTACCTGCAATTCTTCCATGATGAAATGGTCTTGTGAACCCACCCAAAGTTCTTGCTGAAGATTGTCTCTGCTTTTCACATAAATCATTCCTATTATACTTCCCACATTTTTCCCCAAATCATTTAAACATGAACGATAAAGGAAATTGCATCCACTGGATTGCAAGAGAGCCTTAGCCTATTATTAACGGAGAAGCCAAAGTCATAGATAATCCTCTCAACTTTTCATGGCTTATGACCCAAACATATTGGGAATACCCATTGCAAAAAGAACTCTCTCTAATTGGATTACATCATGCATACAACATTGTTATGCCACAAAATCTCTCAACTTGTCACATCCTGTGAAAGCACACCAAGGGGCTGATGCAATACAGTGTGCTCAGCTGAGCGCACTGTATAACCGGAAGGCGGACGCGGGTTAAATAGGGGCTAATCCACCCTCTAATGCGACGCGGAGTGAATGGGATAGCGCTCATCACATGCAAATGCATGTGAATGAGGCTATTACTCATTCACTCCAAATGCAAAAAAATAAATGTGCGTCTCAGACGCACATTTATTGGCTCAGCTATTAACGCTTGCTGGCTGCATTGAAGACATATGCCGAAATGCTCAATGTCAGTTTTCATAACCGGCAGACCGCCAGTAACCGTGGGGGTCACATTAGCTAACGCGACCCCCTAATTATAATATAGCATGGTGCCCCCCTTGCGGGCGCCATGCAAACTTTAAGAAGGCGGGCGCTGACTTTTCAGCGCCCGCTTTCCGCGTTTTTGGTTTTTTTTTGCATCGGGCCCCCAAGTCAGGACAATGGCAGCTTCCCTGACGCATCTAGAAAATGTGCCAATTGAGGAAAAGAGACCACATGGTTGACCATCCATACATTCACATCACACTACTGCCTAGATGAGCAGACTATGTCAGATAGCGGAGTGGGAAGAGCAGTATTATTACATCATTTATCATCTAGGCAGATGCTATCAGTGAGCTGTAAAATAAACAAAAAGAATAGATTTAATACATTACTGGCCTGAGGCCAAAATATGGTTTATTTTCTCAATCTTCAGCTTGGAACTCCCCATGCAGCATGGCTAACTCAGGGGCCGATGCAATAAACTTGCGTAGAAAGCGGCGTCTTGTTTTCCTTACCGGCGGACAGACATGAAAACAGATGCCGATAAACTCTGGTTTATTGGCATCGGTTTTCGTGGCAGTCTGCCGGTAAGGTAAACCGACGCTGATAAACTCTGCATCTGTTTTCGTGATGGGTCAGACTGTCAATTTCTTTTTTTTTTTTTTGTTTCTTTTATTTTTCATCTATTTTTGATGTGCACAGCTATTAACACCTGCCCTCGGGGATTGAACCATATCGGACCATGAGGTGCTTCTTTCTGAAAGAGGATCTCCCAGGCCTGGTCTCTCAATGCCTGTCGGAACTGGATATCCCGGGCCATGACACCCCAGGGGAACCTAGAATGAATCCCCTGTTAGAGGGCCTGCGCCAAACGGCTCACCATTTTCCCCTCCTACAAGCAGCACAGCAGCTAATCGATTTGGAATGGAATGCGCCGGAGGCCTCATTCAAAGGGGGTCGGTCCTTGTCTGGCATGTACCTCTTAGACCCGGCAACCAATGAGCTGCTGGCATGCCCCAAGGTAGACGCCATAGCGCAATTGTGAAGCGCACCACCATTCCGGTGGAGGGAGGGGGGGGCGGCCCTCAAGGATACACATGACCGGCGCATGGACGCCATTCTGAAACAAGCCTTTGAGGTGGCAGCCATGTCCCTATGAATTGCGATCTGCTGCACCGTGGTGACGCGTACCTGTTTATCACAGGCTAGGAACATCACCCCGGGAGAAGAGATGGAATCAGCGCTCTCGTTCCTCACTGAAGCAACCTTCGACCTAGTCTGTACGGCAGCCAAGGGAGTGTCATCCTCAGTGGCAGCCAGGAGACAGCTCTGGCTACGTAGTTGGTCGGCCGACGACTCCTCCAAGACACGTCTCACGAGAATGCCCTTTAAGGGATCCCTCCTGTTCGGCAGCGACCTCGAGAAACTGGCCAATAAATGGGGCGCCTCTCCATTACCCTGTCTACCAGAAGACAGGTCAAGGAGGAGCCAGCGCCCCTTTCCTAGGCCATCCAGAGGTAGAAACTCTCAGCACTTCAACCCTTACAGGGCTTGCTACCAAGCACCTCGTTCTCAGGCCAGGAACCAGTCCTTTCGGACTAAGCACAACAAGAGGAGAACCGGCTCGGGTTCCGGTCCCGGCCGCACCCCACAATGACAATCGGCCGACCCATCCGGGGGGGTAGCAGCCATAGGGGGCAGGCTTAACCCTCTTCTACCGCAGGTGGGTCGAGATTACCTCGGACCAGTGGGTCCTCGCCATCATCCGAGAAGGGTATTACCTGGACTTTCTTCGGCTCCCACTGGACAGGTTTGTGGAATCTCCTTGTTCACCCCTCAAGAGGGCGGCACTAGAAGTTACCTTGCGGAGGCTCCTGTCCCTAAAAGCCATAATCCCAGTGCCTGCAGGGGAGATACATTCTGGGCATTATTCCATTTATTTCATAGTACCCAAGAAGGGAGGGCACTTTCAGGCCCGTCCTGGACCTCAAGTCAGTCAACCGACACCTACGGGTCCCCAGCTTTCGCATGGAAACTCTGCGGTCTGTCAAAAATGCAGTGCAGCCAGGGGAGTTTCTCACATCCCTAGATCTGTCGGTAGCCTACTTGCATATCCCAATCCATCGGGATCACTAGCGCTATTTACGCTTCAAAGTCCTGAACCAACACTTCCAGTTCCAAGCTTTACCCTTTGGGTTAGCCACCGCGCCGCGGACCTTCACCAAGGTCATAGTAGTAGTGGCGGCGTCCCTCAGGAAGGAAGGAATCCTCGTCCATCCCTACCTGGACGATTGGCTGATCAGGGCGAAGTCACCGGAGGAGAGCCACCAGGCAACCAACAGAGTTATAGCTCTTCTGGAAAGCCTAGGATGGGTAGTAAACTTGAACAAGAGTTCCCTACAGCCTTCTCAGTCGCTGGAATACCTAGGAGTCCGATTTGACACCCAGGAAGACAAGGTCAGTCTGACCGCCAAGAGGAGAGCAAAGCTCCGGAATCGTCTGCAGGCCCTGCTGAGCGCCACCCGGCCCACAGCTTGGGATTACCTACAGGTCCTCGGCCTTATGGCATCCACTCTGGAGGTGATACCATGGGCGCGGGCTCATATGAGACCATTACAACGCGCCCTCCTATCTCGGTGGAGCCCACGATCACAGAACTACACCGTACACCTAAATCTACCAGCCAGAGTGCGGAATCAGCTACGGTGGTGGTTGCAGCCCGGCCACATGAGCTGGGGGTCAAGAATGTCCTCCCTAACCTGGACCCTGCTCACTTACAGATGCCAGCCTGAACGGATGGGGAGCACACTGCGAAGAACTCACCGCCCAAGGGCGGTGGAACAGAGAAGAGTCGGGGTGGAATATCAACAGACTAGAGGCACGGGCAGTCAGGATAGCATGCCTGCGATTTGCCCACAGACTCCGAAACAGAGCGGTCAGAGTGATGTCGGACAACGCCACCACAGTGGCATACATCAACCGACAGGGCGGAACCAGAAGCCGACAGGTATCCCTAGAAATAGCCCCCCTGATGTGTTGGGCGGAAGCAAATCTACAGGACATCTCCGCCGTCCCCATCGTCGGGAAGGACAACACCACGGAAGACTTCCTCAGCAGAGAAAGCCTAAATCCGGGGGGAATGGCAGCTGTCGCCCACAGCTTTCCAGATGATTGTGGATCAGTGGGGGACGCCGGGCATGGACCTACTAGCGGACAGGTCCAACGCTCAAGTACCCAGATATTTCAGCCGCAGGCGGGATCCTCTATCCCAGGGGTTCGACGCCCTGGTCCAGCCATGGCCTCAGGGGATCCTGCTATATGCCTTTCCTCCATGGCCCCTGCTGGGCGCCATTATACACAAGATTCAGCGGCACAGAGGCCTAGTTCCTTCTAGTGGCCCCGGACTGGCCAAGAAGACCCTGGTACGCAGACATGAGAAGACTATTGGCAGGGAATCCATTTCCCCTGCCTCCACACAGGGACCTGCTGCGGCAAGGTCCCATCCTCCTCGAGGATCCAGCTCAATTCTCTCTTACAGTCTGGCCATTGAGAGGGTTAGACTGAAGAAAAGAGGATACTCGGGGCCGGTAATAGATACCCTCCTCCGAGCACGCAAGTTCTCCACATCACTAACATATATAAGGATCTGGAGAGTATTTGAAGCCTGGTGCAAAACTCACGGCACCAATCCACATGCCGCTAAGATCCCTATCATTTTGGATTTCCTGCAAGATGGACTTCAGAAGGTTCTGTCCCTCAATTCCATCAAGGTTCAAGTGGGAGCGCTATGCTGCTACGGTCCCCGGAGTGACGGCAACAGCATTGCCACACACCCAGACATTTCACGTTTCCTGAAAGGAGTCAAACACATTCGCCCGCCACTGAAGTGGCCAGTGCCCCTGTGGAACCTCAACCTAGTTTTGGAATTTTCTAGCGGGACCCGCCTTCAGACCCCTTCGAGGCCTGTCCCTCCGCTTGTTAACCTTGAAGATGGTGTTCCTGCTGGCCGTATGCTCAGCACGCCGCATCTGAGAGCTACAAGCGCTGTCCTGCCGTGATCAGTTTCTCAGAATCACTCCAGAGGCTATCCATCTTCGCACGGTTCCTTCCTTCTTACCCAAAGTAGTCTCACACTTCCACCTCAACCAAACCATATCCTTGCCTACCACGGAAGGTTTGAAGAAGTCTGAAGAAGGTCGAATACTACGCCATCTCGATATTGGCAGGCTGCTGTCCAGATACCTAGAAATGTCAGAAGCAGTACGAAAGACGGACCACCTGTTCGTCCTTCACAGCGGGAAGAAGCAAGGGGAAGCGGCCTCACGGGCAACCATCGCCCGCTGGATCAAAGAAGTTATCAAGGCAGCCTACGTAGAGGCAGGAAAACCACCACCTCTACAGGTCAAGGCTCACTCTACCAGAGCTCAAGCGGCCTCTTGGGCAGAAACTAGGATGCTGTCTCCTGCAGAGATATGTAAAGCGGCGACGTGGTCCTCCCTCCATACCTTCTTCAGATTCTACTGTCTGGACGTCCAGGCCAGGGAGGACACAGCATTTGCGAGGGCAATCCTGAACGGACCTCGGGCAGCCTCCCAGCCAGTCTGGGAGTAGCTTTTGTACATCCCACTTGTTTTGAGTCCATCTGCTACACGCTAGGAAATGTAGAGATTACTTACCTGATAATCTCGTTTTCCTTAGTGTATGCAGATGGACTCAGCATCCCGCCCGGCTGCCGGTATACATGGGGATTCACCGACTCACGGTAAGCCATGTTTTCTTATATAGGGCATCCACCCTGCCGGGTGTCGACGCCTTCCGGTTGAGAACACTGGCGGTCCCCAGCTACTATCAATCGGTCAGGGTAATCCTGTTCATTTAATCGATCGGTCAGTTACACATATATCCATAAAGCTTTGGCAAGGAAGATTACTGAATTGCTGCACTTCCTGCGGGGGTATATGTACCCGTGCTGACGTCAGATCCGTCTCCAACTGCTAGCAGGAGCACACTATACCCACTTGTTTTGAGTCCATCTGCATACACTAAGGAAAACGAGATTATCAGGTAAGTAATCTCTACATTGTTCCTTAACATTAGCTGCTGCTGTCAGAATGACAATACAAGCTTCAAGGTAAAAAAGAAATAGCTGATCTTTTTCTCTGTACTAGAAGCGTAATGCTATATTATTGAAGGAGTATCATAACAAGGTGTTTGAAGCTGTTTTGTCAACTTTTATATAAACTAACCGCATGTGATTCCTGATCACTATGGAAGAAAATTGTATAGAGTGATCTATAGAATTTTGCTGCGCTTTTGGAGGAAACTTAATCGAGTTTTATCATTTAATTTTCTGCTCAACATCAGCTAGCGATGTATTACTTTTTGGATTGTATACTTATTGTGGTCTATGCCAGTATTCCCTGAGGCAGAAAATAATACTACTAATTAAAGGCTTTGGAACTTTTGCAACTTCTGCATTTGCTGAACAAAGCTATGTGGTTTTTGTGGTTAGACAGTGCAGTAGATAAGGAAATGGCATACTAAAATAAAATGTTTACTTCAGATTGAGTAACATCTCAGGAAAGAATAAATCTGTAATCTAGCTTGGCTTAATTCTGTAAAACCCTAATAAGTAACGGCATTATGAATGCATACCACATAAAAAAAAAAAAAATTCCCTGGTTGCTGCTTAAAGGTGTGCATGGTATTCCTGCAGGAAGCCTGAAAAATAGTTTGGACACCTTCAAGGCACAGACAATGTTAAAAGCAGAAAAACACAGAATGTTATTTATTAATAGATGGGAAGATGACTCACTTTGCCACCGTTGCTGCTGTTAACTTCAGCATTTTTTTTCAATCTACCTGAAAATGAGACACAATGAAATGCAAAGATTTTTCTCTGAAGTCAAGCAGAATGTGAAGTACTTGCAGTTGGGTGATGTCATCCAGCAGAGCCCAGCTAGGGCAAGATTGAATGCTTCTAGATGTTTTTGGCACATTCTATTGAGCATATATATCCCTTCCTGCATTATGTTGTCATGTGGGGGCCCCTTCAGTTTTCTTTTATCCACAGAGCTCAACAGTTGTGATTTTATTTTCTCTGAGAATTTTTGAAAAACATTTGAAGATTTCTCCTTGGGGCCCTCTCAGCTCATCTTTTTCTATCCCCGTGTGGCCACTAAGTAGGATTTTGTTTGTTTCTAAGTTTATTTTTTTCACATAGCTGCTGTGCATATCACTATTGGGGCATTGGTCAATTTTTGTTTTTCATCTCCCTTGTTTTTTGGCTGGTATCCCAAAAAGAGGTGAGGCCAGTGCTTCAACAACTCCCCCAACTTTATCAGCATCTGTATTGAGTACCAATGCAGGCCATTTACCAAAGACTCGGAAGCAACGGCATCAATGTGCGATCTCAGGAGCAAAGAGAGTTCCTGTAGAGAGGGCAGTTCAACACTTCAGTAGTCACCAAGAGCCCAAGTGCCAAGTCTTGCTTTCTCTCAGGTGTCCCAGGAAGATCTGACTCCTTCCTTTGCAGTATTGGCATTGGCAGTTTTTGAGGAACAGTTGAAAAGAAGAATCAAAGCAGCAATGGTACATTTACATTATTGATAGCCCTGCAAACTGATATTAAATATCTGCTGTAGACTCTTATGCCATCTGGCAGAAGGGACTCCTTGGCAGTTCCTGGAGGGCCACTGGCATTGGAAACCACTGCATTATTGTGAATTTCACGTGCATGGTGGAAAGGGTGGGGAGAGAGGGAGAAAGCTTCTCCAAGGTTTAGAGGTTCACTGGAGTTTAGACGTCAACAGGCAGGCCTTGCCTACTAGCCAGATGCACATTCAGACCACATTGCCAGTTTATTATTCTGGCTCAGTGTGTTTTTCTTGGTCATATGCTTATAGTAACATAAAAGCAGATAAAGCCCAAACTGTCCATCCAGTCTACCTAACAAGTTGCTTTTGGTAGTCACTACCACTCTGTGCAGGTTACCCTTATGCCTTCTGTTAAGGATAGTGTTAACTGCACTTTGTACAGGTTCACTTCCATGCAGAAGTGTTACACATAAAGTTAATATAGGTTATCCCTATATTAACTTTATGTTAATATAAAGGACCCAACATAGCGTCCTTGGCAAAGTACAAAGGTTACCTACATCTTTACAGGACCTCTATACTATTTACAAAAAGGGAATTCTATGCCAATAAAATACATCATCTCCAGTACGATGCCCAAGCCCTCTTCTCATACGTATCTCAAATCACGAAATCTACGCCTCCATCTATTCCAGACGAACAAGCACTTTCCAAGGCCAATGAACTTGCCTCTTTTTTCCAACAGAAGGTTCTGAATACCCTCACCCTTCTCCCTCCTAACACTGCTCCTCTCACATCAGAAGAGAATCCTCACTCCCTCATAAGTGCCAAACTCGATAGTTTCGAATCAATTTCCACCAAAGAGATTGAATCCTTACTAAAAAGACAGAAACCATCTAGTCATCCAGCAGATAATATTCCATCGAAACTTCTTCTCCTCATTCCAAACACGATTTCAGGTCCTTTGACAAGTATCATTAATTGCATTCTAACCCAAGGGAGTTACCCTGACAGCCTAAAAACCGCAGCACTCAAACCTCTTCTTAAGAAACACAACTTAGACCCTGATGAACTAGCCAACTTCCGACCCATCTCCAATCTCCCGTTCCTAGCCAAACTGACAGAGAAACTGGTAAACACCCAGCTTTCAGAGTACCTTGAAGATCACAATATAGTATACCCCTCGCAATATGGCTTCCGCAAATCGCGCAGTACGGAAACCCTCCTCATCTCACTTACAGATCACATCATGATGGGTCTCGACAGAGGCTACTCCTTTCTATTAATCCTGCTAGACATCTCAGCGGCTTTTGACACCGTCAACCACTCCATTCTCCTGGACCGCCTAGCAGACATTGGTATCTCAGGAGCAGCTCACAGATGGTTCAAGTCCTTCCTCCGTAACAGAACCTTCAAAGTTAAAATTAATAATAAAGAATCACCCTTAACTAAATCCAATCTTGGTGTGCCTCAGGGTTCCTCCCTATCCCCAACCCTCTTCAATATTTACCTCCTTCCCCTCTGCCAACTGCTAACTGATCTTAATCTAATTCACTATCTGTATGCAGATGACGTGCAGATCTTAATTCCTATCACAGATTCTATTTCAAAAGCACTCGCCCACTGGAATAACTGCTTTGTATCCATCACCAATCTACTCAATAGATTAAATTTGGTCTTGAACGCTGCAAAGACAGAGATCCTCCTCATCTCTTCAAATGAAGAAAATTTTACCTCATCATCTCCTTACAACTCGTACTTCTCCCACAAGCATGTGAGAGACCTTGGAGTATTTCTGGATAACAGATTAAACCTAAAGAAAACAGTTAACACCACAGCCAAAGACTGCTTTTACAGACTCCAGATCCTTAAACGACTCAAACCACTACTATTTTTCCAAGACTACAGGACAGTCCTCCAAGCGTTGCTATTTGCCAAGATAGACTACTGCAGTGCCCTTCTTCTAGGCCTTCCTAAATCCACTATCAAACCTCTGCAGATGATACAAAATGCGGCAGCGAGACTACTAACAAACACCAGCCGCGGAGAGCACATCTCTCCCATCCTCGGAAAACTTCATTGGTTACCAGTGAACTTTAGAATCCTCTACAAATCAATCACTCTTATACACAAGTCCATTCATCATCAACTCCAACTCGACCTTGAAATTCCCTTAACTCTATACTCCTCCAACAGACCTATTAGAGATATTCATAAAGGCACTTTAAATTTCCCCCCCATGAAAGCCACACGCCTTTCCTCGACCAAAGACCGAGCATTTTCAACTGCTGGACCATCCATTTGGAATAACATCCCTTCAAACCTCAGACTGGAACCCTGCCTATCAACTTTCAGAAAAAAACTCAAGACGTGGCTCTTTCACCAGGCCTTCCCCGATCCCCCAGACAATCACTAATCGCCTACACTTTCTTGGCCAATTCGGTCCTCTATCCTTCAAAACGATGGACCTTGGCTCCCTCAAAACGATGAACCTCGGCACCTCCAAAACAGCAGACCTTGGCACCTTCAAAAACGGCAGACCTTGGCACCTCCAGTTTTAATCATCTTTAGCTTTAACTCACATTGATACTGTACTGTATACAATAATCTGTATTGCACTATTGTACCATGTAGCAATCTCTTCCTACATGTCTTCTTTCTTATCTGTTCTTTCTTCCAGCGTTAAGCTTCCAAGTTTTTTACTCCTTGTTAATTGTAACTTTGCCTTATTCACCTCTATTGTTATTATCCTCAGTTATTTGTCTTAGTTATCCCTTGTTCTTTGTAAACCGATCCGATATGGTTTTACTATGAAGGTCGGTATAAAAAAGTGTTAAATAAATAAATAAATCCCATTTTTCATTTCCATCTTCTATTTTGTAGGGATCTGCAGTGTTTTATCCCATGCACTTTTGTTCTCCCAGGACAAGCATGATGGTTGTCCTCACATATGAGTGACATCATCAGATAGAGCCCTGTCATGGAATACTTTTGTCAAAGTTTCTAGAACTTTGACTGGCACGCTGAGCATGCCCAGCATGCCACTAACCCTGTGACTACTAGGGGTCCCCCTTCAGTCTTTTTTTTTTTTTTTCCGTGCAGCAGTTGCCTCGCTGTTTAGGAGCTCTGAGAAATTTCTCATAACTTTCCTCATGGAAATATTTGAAGTTTAACTTCTTAAAACATCCCTCACAGGGGTCCCCCATCGTTCTCCAATGCTCGGTAAGTGTTTTTCTCGCACTTCGCGTTTGGTTCCCAGCAGCTTACCACCTTGGTGCCCGATGGTCAGCGACCACGCAACCACCATTTTTCAGCATGGCGACCGGGTTTAGGAAATGCCCCGAGGGTCCGAGGACCATGTCCATAACAGACCCGCATAATGTTTGTGTTTTGTGCTTAGTCCCCTTGCACAACGTCCGTCGATGCCCCAGTTGCGCACAAATGACCCCCAAAGGCTGGCGCGCTCAACTGGACAAGATGGAGGATTTGTTTGTGTTGAAACGCTCTGCTCCATCGACTCCAGCTCAAGTAGCTCCGACCGGAGAGGGTCCATCGACCTCAGAGATGCCTTGCCAGGAACATCGCGGCACGGGTGACTATCCGTCACAGCCTCGAAGACATCGGTGTCATCGTCCTCTGTGCTGGAGAAGAACCGCACCAAGGGAAACATCATCACCGGTACCGTCGTGTGTCCCCACCCGGTGCCGGCACCGCATCGATTCTCACCGAGCCGCCTGCAAAGAGGGCCCGGGGAGAGGAGCCCCCATACTTCTCTGGACCTGGGACCCTGAGGCGTTCCCCACCGATGTCTCTGCCGGGTACTGAGCCTCCTTAGATTGCTGTGGAGCGCACAGCAACGCCTAACCTGCCTCCTACCCCAGGCGCAGTGCTATCAATGCCAGCCTTCAGGGAGGAATTGGACAAACTGGTCCAAGAGGGCAGTGCTCAATGCCCTTCAGGGCTTTAAGGCGCCACTGGTGCCGGAACCGGCGCCCTCGATGTTCGCGCCGCTCCTCAAGCGCCTGGACACCCTCATCAATGCCCTGCCAACTCAACCCGTGCCATCGGACACCTTTATTTAAAATATGTATAACTCGCCTATCCACAATATTAGGTGGGTAACAATTAACCATACACAATTGCAGTAATAAAAAAAAAAAAATACAAACAATGTCAAATTTTTAAGACAGACTTATAGTAAAACAATCGACATATAAAACAAATCATACAAATAAAATAAATTATATAAATAAAACAATGATAAAATAATAGTGCTCACTTAACACCATTGCACTACAAAAGAGTTCTAAATTTCTGTCCCTCCTCATATCATGTTGAACTGATTGTTCTAGATGCCTGAGCTGCTCTTATTACCAGAAACGAAATAACTTTTCCTCTTCAAGAACCATCTCCATAAAACATTCTCCTCATAAAACATTCTAATTATAAGCTTGTTGAAAAAGATAGGCTTTTAACACCTTCAGCAACCTGACTATTGAAGTCTCAGCTTTAACTTTTGGTAGTTAATTTCACTCAGCCACATACAATAAGCGATCCTTTGTCTCCTCCAATTGTACCTGTTTAACGAATGGAACTGTTACAAGATTTTGGGAAGAGGACCTTAGAATTCAAGTGAGCTGATAAATTTTAACACTGCATTAAATCAAGCTGGGCTAATGCTATGTATGGCTTTAGAAATTTGGATCACCCAAATTTTGATTTGGTTGATCAGGTAAAGGGGTGTTCTTTTGAACTGGCTGCTATGACTGAAATTGACAGGGTTCTGTCAGGTTTGAAGAGGACCCAGAGTCCTTTGGATGCTTGTCCATTTTGGTTTTTATGCAGTCATAGAGGGTTTTTTTTTTTTTTATTGTTTTATCCATGCAAGTGAATCAATCCTTAATGGAAGGATCTTTTCCAAATGTATTTAAAAAGGCGACAATGTACTCTATTTTAAAAGGTTCAAGTACTACTTTGTGTAGGGTGGATCAGTGGGTAAAATTGAGAAGTTAGTATTAAATCAGCTGATGATTTATATCAAGGATAATGAAATTTTACATGTTAATCAGAGTGGATTCCGTTGCATGCATTACACCGAAACCGTGTTAGTGTGCGTTGCAGATTATGTTCTTTGAGAACTGGATAATAATCAAGCAGTGGCTATATACTCTCTTTAGACATTTCATCTGTGTTTGATTCAATTTCACATCCTATGTTGACAAGGTTAGCGGAAATTGGGATGGGGGATAATTGGGAAGTGGTTTTCATCATATTTAAACAATCAATTGCATCAGGTTCAAGTGGGAGATAAAAACATAAGACATTGCCATACCGGGTCAGACCAAAGGGTCCATCAAGCCCAGCATCCTGTTTTCAATAGTGGCCAAACCAGGCTACAAGAACCTGGCACATACCCAAACACTAAAGATCCCATGCTACTGATGCCAGTAGTAGCAGAAGCCATTCCCTAAGTCAATTTAATTAATAGCAGTTAATGGACTTCTCCAATAACTTATCCAAACCTTTTTTAAACCCAACTACACTAACTGCACTAATTCCAGTGTGTTGAGTGAAAAATAATTTTCTCCGATTAGTTTTAAATGTGCTACTTACTAACTTCATGAAGTGCCCCCCTAGTCCTTCTATTATCCAAAAGTGTAAATAACCGATTTACATCTATCCATTCTAGACCTCTCATGATTTTAAACACCTCTATCATATCCCCCCTCAGCCGTCTCTTCTCCAAGTTGAACAGCCCTAACCTCTTTAGCCTTTCTTCATAGGGAAAGCTGTTCCATCCCCTTTATCATTTTGGTTGCCCTTCTCTGTACCTTCTCCATCGCAACTATATCTTTTTTGAGATGCGGTGACCAGAACTGTACACAGTATTCAAGGTGCGGTCTCACCATGGAGCGATACAGAGGTATTATGAGATTTTCCGTTTTATTCACCATTCCCTTCCTAATAATTCCTAACATTTTTTGCTTTTTTGACAGTTGCAGCACACTGAGCTGACTATTTCAATGTATTATCCACTATGATCCCTAGATCTTTTTCCTGTGTGGTAACTCCTAATATGGAACCTAACATCGTGAAACTTCTGCATCAGTTATGATGATGCTTCCGAGTGGACAGTTTTACAGCTCAGTGTGCCTCAGGGATCTTGTTTATCTGTGACATTGTTTAATATCTTTTTACTTCTGTATAAACACAATTACAGGCGGTTGTGTGGAGAGGTTTGTTTTTTTTTTAAGTTATGGAAGTTGTGGAGATTGAGGTTCAGTTTGGATCACGATGACTTTAGGACGGTTATACAGGCATTCGTTTTAACATGTCTGTAGTATTGCACTGCCGTATAGGCTTACCTAAGTGCTATGTGGCGGCATTGCAAATATTGATGAATATTGCTGCCTGGGTTGTCACAGGCTGTCTGTTATCTGCTCATATTCCGCCTGTTTTATAGGATTTACATTGGCTTCCTATTGAGTTTCGGATGAGGTTTAAGATTTTAGCTTTAGTTTATCGGGTTGTTTATGGTGCAAGCCCCGCTTATTTGAAGTAGTTGGTGTGCGTATATTATCCTCAAAGGTCTCTGCGCTCTGAATCTCAACAGTCTGTGATTCTGAATATTAAAAAAGGCTGCAGCAAACTTCAAAACGGACCTTTTCTCACATTGCACCAAGATTATGGAATAGTATTCCTTTGGACATGTTTGCTAAGTGATTATAAATGTTTTAGGAAAGTGCTAAAATGTATTTGTTTAGGGAAGCTTTTAAATAATGTGTTTTTTCTGGGTTGTCCAATTTTGTTTTTTTATTTTGTATTTTGATTTCGCTGTGTGATTTGTTTGAAGTTTAGAATGTTCTAAACTATATTTGTTTTAACTTTGATGTTGTAATTCGCTTTAAAAAATTGTTTTGGAAAGAATGTGGAATAGTAAGTTTTTGTAAACAGAATCAATATATAACACATTACTATAATCTACAATGGAAATCACCAGAGCATGCATCACCTTTCTCAAATCTTGCTTAGGGATGTAGTGCTCTAACTGCCTTAACATTCACAGTCTGTAAAAGCAGTTGTGAATTATGTTCTTTTCTTGAGATTTGAAAGAATGTGCTGTATCCATGATTACACCTAAATTATGAACCTTACTCAATATTGCAATATTCATTGTCTAAGGAAGCCGGAAACTGTCGTGCATAGATGAATAAAATCATTGGTATACCTTAGATGTAATACCAATCTGCTTAAGGCTATATAGTAACAGCATATGATTAAGCATGTGAAAAGCAGCTGAAATGTCTGATAAAATTTTAAAAAAGAATCCACTTTACTATTAAACCATGTTTCAGCAACGTGGTGGCATGAAAGCCAATCTGATAGGACTCTAATAGACTGTTGGTATCTAAGTAGTCACTCAGTTAGAACATAAGAACATAAGAAATTGCCATGCTGGGTCAGACCAAGGGTCCATCAAGCCCAGCATCCTGTTTCCAACAGAGGCCAAACCAGGCCACAAGAACCTGGCAATTACCCAAACACCTAGAAGATCCCATGCTACTGATGCAATTAATAGCAGTGACTATTCCCTAAGTAAACTTGATTAATAGCAGTTGTTTTAGAAATATATTTTCTACTACTTTTACTAAAAAAGGAATTGAGGATAATGGGCAATAAGTTCCACAATTCATGGGATCCAAATCAGCCACCTTCAGAGCAGGGCAGACTGATGCTACTTTCAGTATCTTGGGAATTGTATCTTCCTGCAAAGATTTTTTTTTTAACAAGGTCGGTCACAAAATGCCCTAATTGTTCTCTCAGTACTTTAAAATGTGTATTTGAGCAGAATGGACAAAAAGTATCCTGTAGGTTAGAAACATCATCTATTACTTCCTTAGTCACCACATCAAACTGTTCACTGACAACAATATTGTCTTCAGAGACAGGAGTTTGCTTAAAAGGCTGAGTCAGCTTTGAGACCTTGTCTCAAAAGAAATTAACAAACATGTCACATTTTCTGACCAGACAGCCCACATTACTATCAATTGCTGGAGTAGTAAGTGACTTAATGTGAAACCGTTCAGGAGAGTGACTGGGGGCAGACTGAATACAGAGTGAGTAGTAAGATTTCCTTTGCCTGCCCATTGCATACTTAGATAAGACAAAATGATGTAACTCTAGATTGTCAGAATCCATCTTCCGCCATTTCCGTTCACATTGTTGGAGTGGCATTTGAATTGTAATAGTTCATCACAGTACCAAAGGACAGTGTGGTTATGCTTTATAGTTTTAATGCGTACAGAGCATTTTCTTCCAAAGTGGAAATCAGTGTCTTGCCATATATTCACAGCAGAATCTACATCCATGGTATTAATATTCTCTAATTGAGATAACTATAGCGAATGCAATGTGTCTACCTCAAATCTGCTTTTAATACAGTGTCTGAATATCAGGGATGAATGTAAATTCGGGCAGGCAGTATTCTGTGCACGCTGAAGCCATGTGATTGGAAAGAAGTCTGGCAGCTGTAAGGTGGGTAAGGTGAGTGATTAAGAAATATGGATTTTGGATATGTGGGGGTTGTTTAGGTGTATTTTCATCGTGTTAGTTCTTCATTTTTATATTTTTGTGCAGAACTTGGATTTAGGCGAAGTGATACTATATGAATTTAGGCTGAATATATCACGCTGAGGTTAATACACATGCGTTGGCGTATGGTGATTGAATTACGGATGTCAGGAACAGTCTAGATGTAAACGGAGTCTTGTTTATAAAGTCGATGAAGGTGTTTGTGGTAAACACTTTTTAGGGATGTGGTGTTTTTTGTGAAAATAAGTATCAACTATGGTTATGTTTAATTATGTTTGTTTTTTGTGCAGTTTTTTTGTTTAAGTTGATGGTGATTAAGCCTCAGCATTCAACCTAAGACAGTGATTTTTTGACAACGTGATGAAGAAAAAACATGCGTTGGGATTTTGAGATTTTTTTTATGTATGTTTCATGCTTTATGTATATAAGTTGGTATTAGGTGTTGTGTATTGTATACATTAAAATATTTGGAATTGTAAACACCATTTTTTTGTAATTGGAGATAACGTTTGGTAAATGGTGTGATATTGTTACCCCTAGTTTGTCACTGTGCATACTGTAGGTACATTCTGGGTTTTTGGCATATAATGCAGAGAAGTATACTTTTTTTTTTTGTGATAAAGCGTTTGTGCAGTTGAGTCTGGATTGTTTGATGTTTTAATTATGAATGTCTTACTGTAGCCCACCTAAAATTTTGTATAGTTGCAACTTCTAAATGTTCTAAAATAACATAAATAAATTTCCCATCAGAAATGTGAGTTTATTCCAACTCAGACCCAGTATGGATTTAAATTTCCAGTGTAAGTTCTTTTGAGAGGTGCATCAGTCACAGATATTCTTGCTTTTCTTGAGCAATGTACACATTGTTTTAGCTGTAGGTGCCCAATCTAGAGAGCATACATTTTTATTTTTATTTGGTATGCTTTGCCAATATGGCTTTGGATGCAAGAATGTGCCTAAAAGTTGGGATGCACAGTGCCAGTCTTGCATGTAATGCCACCTTTTCTTCTGGTTCTCTTTAGAGATACTACCCTGTGGTGAAAAACAAAATGTTCCTCTAAGCCTATCAGGTAATCTATAAGAGCCAGTATATGCCAAGATTATATAATTCCTAGGGTTGAAGATGGTATGGGTCTTATAGAAATTGATTACACATATAAAGCTACCATAATAGGTCTTCAGGCATACATGAGTGGATATTTTATTTTGTCCTGGTTTCATTTTATTTGTTTATGTATTATGGATATTTTATTATGATCCACCTGGAACTGTTGACATGTGCAGAATAGAAATTTAAGTAAATAAGGCATGGTAAGTAAATTCAAAGCACAAACATGTCTTGGGTGAGCACCTACAGCTAGTTGAACAAAAAGTGTAAGCTCTCTGGGTTGGACACCTGTAGCTGAGTAGTATGTATTTTAGGTGCTGAGTGTACTAATCAACTATTAAGGAGAAGCTAGAAAACTTGTGACTGGCACCCACCCCAAAAAACTTTTACACTGGAAACTTTAACTGCTGTGTCTGAGGTGGAGCAAACTCACATTTCTGGTGGCCAAAGTTTATTTTATTGCTGTTCCCAGTGAAGTTGAAGCAACTAGACACAACTATGTCGGAACAGCAGTGAAAAGTGAGTTTACTGTACCTCAGACCCAGGAGTTAGTTTCCAATATTGAGATAATGGGCCTCATTTACCAATGTCGCATTGGTAACGCATTAAGGGGCGTTTCCCATGCAAATGAGGCTTTTTTCGTGCAGCGGGAAAACTTCGCGTGCCGCGATGTTTTCGCCATTCGCGAATACATTTGCGCAAATCGCGAAGTTTCCCCGGTGCGCGATAAAACACCCAAAGAATCATCGCAGTGCACGATATTTCCAGACAGCCTGTGTCAGTATCCGAGAGAGGTTTATTGCAGTTCACAATGTTTCCCGGACAGCCTGTTTCAGTGTTGGGGGGGGGGGGGGGGAGAGAGAGAGAGAGACTTGCTATAGTGTCTCTTCCCTAGACAGGTATTTGTATCCCTATGAGAGGCCCACCTAGTAACTCGAGGTGGGGATTAGGTATTAGTGTAGGGAGTTGGGGGCCACTTTCACATTCAACGTGAGACGTACGAACAGAACAGTGGTCTCTTGTGAAGATTTGATGGCCTTCGGAGTGGGGAAACTCACTCCAAGATGAGGTTTGGACAATGTTCTCTCAACCTAGCTTGTTGTTGCCCATCAAGCTAGGTGGAGAGAACATTGCCCAAATCTCATCTTGGAGTGAGTTTCCCCACTCCGAAGGCCATCAAATCTTCACAAGAGACCACTGTTCTGTTCGTACGTCTCACGTTGAATGTGAAAGTGGCCCCCAACCCCATACACTAATACCTAATCCCCACCTCGAGTTACTAGGTGGGCCTCTCATAGGGATACAAATACCTGTCTAGGGAAGAGACACTATAGCAACTCTCTCTCTCTCTCTCTCTCCCCCCCCCCCCCCCCAATTGTGTACTGATATACGCCGTTCGGAATTGTCGTGGACCGCGATAAACCTTTACTGGCCTCTAGCGCACAATGTAACGCGAATGAAAGGGTTGTAGCTATTAGCCGCGATAGGAGCTGCACTAACACTGCGGCTGTTTCGTGGCACACTATAACTGTTTCCCGCTTTACATATGCTCTGCCCCAACTTCGCCCCCTAAATACCAAATTTGCATTCGCAAATTTGGTATTTAGGGGGCGGAGTTAACGGCTGTTAGCGCAATTTGCGAATTTATCTCCCGCGGTAACTCCTTGGAAAATGACCCCCAATGTGCCTGAAGCTGTCATTCTTTGAATGCACCTCTGCATTGCTGGGGAATAGGCAGTGCCCCCAGTTTCTGCAGCATTATTTTCCAAGATTCTATAGCAAGAGTTAGTACCTTCTATGGCAGACTTTTTTCAAAACTCTGCAGTACTTGTCGTTTTCGATTGTTGGCCAGTCCAGGATGCAAGTACCTGGAAAAGCTCATAAAGTAGATCTAATTCCTTTTCTTGCTCCCAGTGATAGTAAAAACTTTGTCTATCTGGCTAATAACACTGGTAAACAAATTTCTGGGAACATTGTTTCCTCCACAACCTTCAGTGAAACAAGTAGATTTTAGCAAGCCGAATATGCATTTATTGTGTCTGTATCATGTACCGTTTGCCAGAAAAGTATGACATACATTAAGCATTGTTATGTGTCTAAAGCAGCATAAGCTATAATGGCAATGTTGGCACCAGAAAACAAAACTAAAAATGTTTTGCTGCAGATTTTCATTTGTAATCACTGTCCGACGCTTCGCGGATGAGAGTCCAACAATAGTCACCCAGCATGGAGGGGTTCCAGTTGCCTTGATACCATTTCTCCATTTTGACAATGTCTTGATGAAACCTTTCACCATGTTCGTCACTCACAGCGCCAAAGTTGTCTGGGAAGAAGTCCAAGTGGGAATGAAGAAAATGTATCTTCAATGACATGTTGCACTTCATCAGTTTGTATGCCTGAAGCAGATTTTCAACCTGTTCGACATAGTCTGCTGCCTTATAGTTGCCTAGAAAGTTACAAATGACATTTTTTGAAGGTTGTCCACGCAACACGTTTTGTATCTTGCAGAAGACCACCAAAGTGGGCTGTCCTTCATCACAGCTTGGATTTGTGGGCCAACGAAAACACCTTCTTTTATCTTGGCGTCACTTATGTGTGGAAACATTTGCCACAAATAATCAAAGGCTTTACTTTGCTTGTTCATTGCCTTAACAAAGTTTTTCATCAGCCCAAGTTTGATGTACAATGGTGGAAGAAATATCTTACTTGGATCCACCAATGGGTTGTGCGCAACATTCTTCTGCCCTGGAACCAACTTCTTGCAGCGAGGCCAGACTTTTCTAACGTAATGCGAATCTCTTGCTCGACTGTCCCACTCACAAAGGAAGCAACAATACTTGGTGTAACCAAGCCGCAGACCCAGTAGAATTGCAACTACCTTGAGATCACCACACAAATTCCAGTTGTACCTCGAGTACTCAATGTGGTTCAGCAGTAGCTGCATGTTCTCATACGTTTCTTTCATATGAACGGCCTGTCCAACAGGTATTGATGGGTAGATATTGCCATTGTGCAGCAAAACAGCCTTCAAACGAAAGATTGATGAATCAATAAACAGTCGCCATTCCGTTGGGTCGTGGTCACTTCTGAGAGCACAAAACAGTCCATTGATGTCACAGCAAAAAGTCACTGTCTACTTGGTTGAAATATTTTGTCAAATCTTCATGACTGCTGCGAAATACTGAAATTTTCTATCAGATGACAAAATATTCCATCCTTGCAACCTTGACACAAGCAGTTCCGCCTCACTCTTCGATAAAGCCAAATCTCTGACCAGATCGTTCAGCTCTGACTAAGATATTAAATGAGGGTCACTGGATGTTGATGGCACAAAGTCAGGATGAGCTGCAGCTTCCATCTACAACGGCTCTCCATCGCCTACCTCCTCATCCTCGTCATCAAGTTTCCACACCTCTGGCGTTTTTGGAATGGGAAGGCTGTCATCATGTGGCACTGGTCTCATTGTCAATACAAGGTTAGGGTATTCAATAAACTTCCTGGTCTTTGAGTATCCTGACACATTCATCAATCAGAAGTAACAGTCAGTTATATAATATTTCTGTTCCCTCCATATCATTGGGATGGCAAACAGCATGGATGGTTGCACACCTTTCAGCCAAGCTCGCAGACTACTGGCGCAAGATGTGCAACATATATGAGGAGCCCAAGCTCTGTCCTGGTCACCAATTTTGCACCCGAAGTATAACTGGTATGCCGCCTTAATGAGTGCAGTCATACTCCTTTTCTGTGCTTTCAGAGTAAACTCACCACAGATGTAACAAAACAGGTCACGGATATTACGACATTTCATAAAGTTTATGAAATTAAATCCACAAGCTTTAAACTCAACAGTTTTAGTGATATGATTCGCTGCTTATATAAGGCTGTGTCGTCATGGAAACAAGTTGGAATCTTGTAGCCAAGCTGGGGCTTGCCTGAGCAAGTTCTGGCATGATCAGGCAGAGTTTCTTCGTGTATTTTAAAAAAAGATAGTCTGTTACATGTTATGTTGCTTATGGCTGTCAAAAATACGACATGAATTTTAAAAATCATAAAAACTACTGTCCAGCAAGAAAATATATGTACGTGAGATTGTTTTAAAATTCCACAATTATTGTAACACAAAATTGGCCGATTCTCAAAAACCTTACGTGATGTACAAATTTTGAAGTAATATCTGTGATCAGCATCAAAAAATCTATTTGGAGCACCAAAAGCCTGAAGGAAACAAAAAAACTGTTTTCCAGTGTAATGTGTTATGAAGTTTTCCTCCAGGAATTTGTTCAAAACTCTTTTAAACTCTTCTATGCTAGTTGCCTTGATCATGTGCTCTGGCAACAGATTCCACAACTTGATAGTGTGTTGAATGAAAAAGTACTATCTACAATTTGTTTTTAATCAGCTGTTGGCTAGTTTTATGGAGTGTCCCTTTGTTTTAGTATTATTTGAAAGGGTAAATAACCGTTCTTTATTTACATGTTCCTCTCTACTCATGATTTTATAAACTTCTATCATGTCCCTGCCCAGTCATCTCATCTCTTTTCCAAGCTGAAGAACCATAGCCTCTAATCATAGGATGTGTTCCATCTCCTTGATCATGTTTTAAGCCTCCTGTGCAGCTTTTCTAGTTCCGCTCCTCTTTCTTGAGATGGGGCGATCAGAATTGCACACAGAAGTCAAGGTGTGGTTACCACCATTGCTCAATGCAGAGGCAATTTGATATTTTCTGTTTTATTCTCCATTCTTTTTTGGATCATTTTTAACATTTTCATTTTTTGACTGCTACTGTGCCCTGAGCCAAGGATTTCAATGTATTGTCCACAAGGACGCCAAGGTCCTTTTCATGGTAGGGACTCCCAATACAGAATCCAGCATCGAAAATTGTAGTTGGGATTATTATTATTATGTATTTTTTTTTTGCACTTTTGCACATTAAATTTCATCTAACATTCAGCTCCCAGTGTTCCTCGCAATCCACTGCTGTTTGAATAATTTTGTGTCCTCTACAAATTTGAATTCACTCATTGTTCCTTTTTCTAGATCATTTATGAATGTTATAGAGCAGTGGTTCTCAACCCTGTCCTGGGGGCCTATCCTGAAAACCTGACTGGTTGGGGACCACAAGTCCAAGTACTGATCTCTGTGGTATTCCACTAATGACTTTTCTCTGTTTGGGAAAACTGACCATTTAGTCCTACCCTCTAATTCTAGCCTTTTAAAAAGTTACCAGTCCACAATAGAACACTGCCTCCTATCCCATGATTTTTTAACTTCCTGAGGAGTCTCTCATGAGGGGCTTTTTCAGATGCCTTTTGAAAATCCAAAATACTATATCAACTGATTCACTTTTCTATATGTTTATTTATACCTTCAAAAAAAATCTAAAAGATTGGTAAGACAAGACTTCCCCTTGTTAAAGCCATGTTGACTCTTCCCCATTAAGCCATGTCTGTCTATATGGCCAGTGAGTTTATTTTTAAGAAAGGCTTCTATCATTTTGCCCAGCACAGATGTCATGCTCACTGGAATGTAGTTTCCTAAATTACTCTCTGGAGCACTTTTTAAAAATTGGCATCACATTGACCATTTTCCAGTCTTCAAGAATTATTACTGTTTTAAATGATAGATTATAGACTATTAGTAACATATTAGCAGTTTCATGTTTTAGTTCTTTTAGAATTCTGAGGTGAATACTATCCCATCCTAATGATTTGTTACTCTTCAGTTTGTCAGTCTCACCTATTATATCCTTCATTGTCACAGATACGTTTTAGTTGCTCAGAATCCAACTATTAATATTTCAGGTTTGGGTATGTATCTAATCTCATCAGTAAAGTCAGAGACATTGAATTCATTCAATTTTTCTATTTCCTTGCCCTCCCTGAGCACCCCTTTTGCCCCTTGGTCATGTAATGGCCCAGCTGACTTCCTCACAGGCTTTTTGCTTCGAATGTACTTGAAAAAGTTTTTCTTTCTTGGTTTTTGCTTTGCTGGCAAGCGTTTTCTCAGTCTCTCTTGGCTTGTCTTAACTACTATGTTGAATCTAACATGCCAGTGCTTATGCTCTTGCCTGTTTTCATCATTTTGGGTCTGCTTTCCATTTTTTGAATGACGCCCTTTTAACTTTAACTGCCTCCTTTACCTCATTATTAAACCACTCTGGCAGTCATGATCTTCTTTTGATCTTTATTTGTGCATGGAATACATTTTATCTGGGCTTCCAAATTGGTATTTTTAAGCAATGTCCATGCTTCATGCAAACATTTAACCCTTGCAACCACCCCTTTTGGTTTTTGTTCTATCATAATCTCCTTTTCTTCTTAAAGTTGTATGCTACCGTAGTAGTTTTATGTAATGTCCTCCCTGCAGTGATTGTCATATTTAATTGTATTATGGTTGCTATTTCTTATCAGTGCTGCCACATTAAGCCCTTGCAATGGGTCCTGGATCAGTAGAGGAAGGGAGGATGCCACTCATATCTTTCCTTCAGAAGATCTTTTGTTGCTTACTCTTATACCCCAAATCTCAGAAACATGCATTGATTAAGCTATAATAATCAAACAGCATTCACATATAGAAACATAGAAACATAGAAATGACGGCAGAAGAAGACCAAATGGCCCATCTAGTCTGCCCAGCAAGCTTCACACATATTTTCTCTCATACTTATCTGTTTCTCTTAGCTCTTGGTTCTATTTCCCTTCCACCCCCACCTTTAATGTAGAGAGCAGTGATGGAGCTGCATCCAAGTGAAATATCTAGCTTGATTCGTTAGGGGTAGTAGCCGCCGCAATAAGCAAGCTGCACCCATGCTTATTTGTTTTACCCAGACTATGTTATTAGCCCTTATTGGTTGTTTTTCTTCTCCCCTGCCGTTGAAGCAGGGAGCTATGCTGGATATGTGTGACGTATAAGTCTTCTCCCATGCCGTTGAAGCAGAGAGCCATGCTGGATGTGCATCGAAAGTGAAGTATCAGGCACATTTGGTTTGGGGTAGTAACCGCCGTAACAAGCCAGCTACTCCCCGCTTTGTGAGTGCGAACCCTCTTTTCTTCTCCCCTGCCGTTGGAGCAGAGAGCTCTGCTGGATGTGTGAAGTATCAGTTTTTCTTCTCCCCTGCCGTTGAATCAGAGAACTTTGCTGTATATGCTGTATATGTTCTACAGAACAATTTGAAGCAAAAATTACTTTTGTGGCAGGAACATTCATAATATGCATGCATTCGCTAAGCACTTATCTGCTTTGTGTGCTTCAGGTCACATTTAATCATTTTCGTCCTGCCACCACAGTGCTCCTTATTTTTTGAACTTTATGTAATTGCAAATAAAAAAGAAATTACTTCCCTCTGCAAATGAGTTATCTTTAGTGTGGGTTATTCTTGTTGACCTTGTGTTATGAAACAATGAGCCCAGCCTACCATAGCACCATGTTTCACTTGTTGCTGCTTCGGGGGTGTCTGGCCAAAGTTGCCATATCCATTTTCAGCAAATTAAACTTTTGGCCTGATCTGCATCACCATCTACAATCGCAATTGTGAAGTCCACAGTTCTATGAGCATTCTGGAGATAAATGAATGGCTGCATAGATGGTGTTGACATGAGCATTTTGGCTTCCTGGATCATGGGATAATATTTCAAGGATTGCTTAGCAGAGATGGAGGATCCACTTGTTGAAGAAGGGGTACAGCATCTTTCAGCACAGAATTTAAACCTACTGAGGAGGACTTTAAACTAGAATCATCAGGGATGGGTGAAAAATAGTTATACCTTACTGCAATCTATTCAGGAAGGACCGGGTAGGAAGGAAAGGAGGAGGCATGGTATTTTATATAAAGAACAGTATTAACACATCAGCATTGCTAGGCTAATGAGGTAAAGAAGTGGCAATGTGGGTTAATCTGGAAAGAGGGAATGGAACACCGATTTATATTGGTGTAATATACAGACCTCCATCACAGATAGTGGAGGTCTGTATATTCCTGTGTATATTCTCCATTAAATCTCTATCTGAGATTTAATGGAGAATATTCACAGGATTGCTGTGAAAGGGGAGGTGCTGATGATAGGGGATTTTAATCTTCCAGATGTTGATTGGGGCATCTCAACTGCAGGGAAATCCTGGTTTCTCTGCAAGGAGAACTGTTCTGTCAACTGGTAATGAAACCCACACGGGAAGGGGCGATACTGGACTTGGTGCTTAGCAGCAGGGACGATATTTTTGATGTTGTAGTGAATGATCATCTGGGAACCAGTTATCACCAGATGGCTTGATTCAATATTAGGACACGAGATGAAAGTTTAGTCTAATGCGAGGATCCTAGACTTCAGGAAAACTAACTTTCTCAAAATGGGGAAGTACCTCAAGGAGTGGTTAGCTGGATGGGAAAATCTAGGGGAATTAGAAGAGCCATAGGCAAAACTAAAAGAAGATATAAGGGCAACTAATCTATTTGTTAGAAATGTAAATAAAGGGAAGAGGATAAAGAGACTGTTATGGTTTTCTAAAGAATTAGCTGAAAAGGTAAGGGAGAAGTTAGCATTCATAAACCACAAAAGATCGCAGAAAGAGAGAGACAAGTGACGATATCTGGAAAAATTAAGAGAACTGGGAAAGTAGCCAGAAATTCAAATAGAAGAAAAAATAGCAAATATAGTAAAACAGTAGGACAAAACGTTTTTATATGTTAATGATAGAAGGAAGTGCAAAAGTGGTATTGTGAGAGACAGAGGTGACGTGGAGGAATATGTAGAGGCTGATGAATTAAAAGCAAAGCAGATGCTGTGCTCAGGATAAATACTGGCCCATTGTTGAGGAATTACACACATGTTGTAGAGTAATGTGGACCCTGCCAGATTACTCTACAACTCTGGTATCTTCCTGAACATCTACAGCTGTGGTTTTCATCTACAGCTAATATCATTCTTTAAAAATAAAACAAAAACTGCTAATTTCAGAGTAGGGTGATACTCTTTCCCAGGGGATGAACTGATATGAACCATTTGACTGGACTCTGACAGTCCATGATAAAGGAGGGCAGAGAGGGACCACAGCCAAATGTGGCCCACCTAGGAGCCATCGTGAAACTGTTGAAAGTCTCATCTTGTTAGGGGTTATGAAGAAGAGGGGGCTGATGCAAGTACTGTGAAATTCTGGGTGTTAGTCATTAACTGTTCTCTCCAGCTCAGCCTGGACGTGGCTTGAGTATTTGTCCAGCTTCCTTGTGGCTCACAAGTCTCTTCCTTGGCATGTCCCTTCAATGTGGGGGTTTACCGATCAGCACATTCCCAGCTTTAGTCTTGAATTGTTGAACCTGGGACCCAGGATGTGTCAAGGTCATAGGATGCAACTGCCAAGCCAGAAAAGTATTTTATTGTAAGCCACACAGAGCAGTGAACATGCAGCACAGAAATTTCTCTAAAGCAAAATTGCTTAACAAATATTTTTGTTCGGTGTTCACTCTGGAAGGGTTTGGAGGAGGATGACATAAAACAAATATGATTGGAAGTGAAGGAAACCTCAATCGTTTGTGAGGAATTAACGAAACTTAATGTAGATAAGGCAATGGGGCTGGATGGGATACATCCAAGGGTATTAAGGGAACTTGAGATGTCCTGCCAGCTCCGCTGGCTGACCTTTTCAATGTATCTTTAGAGTCTGGATTAGTTCTGGAGGACTGGAAGAGGGCATGTGGTTGCTATTCATAAGTGAAAGTAAAGAGGAGGCTGGGAGCTACAGTGGAATTGCTACTAAAACAGAAGATAATGCAGTCTTAGGAATTCAGTGGATTGCAAGATCTGAGGCAGCATGTTTTTAGCAGAGTAAATCTTGTCAGACTAATCTGATTTCTTTTATTGAGTGACCAGATTTTTGGATTAAGGGAGAGTGCTAGACATAGTGTACTTGGATTTCAGAAAGGCCTTTGACATGGTTGCACACAGAAGACATAAATAAATTGTACACCTTTTGTAAGTATTCTAGAATGACTGGATTAGAAACTGGCTAAGTTGGAGGAGAGAAAGGGTAGTAGTAAATGGAGTTTTCTCTGGGGGGGGGGGGGGGTATTTGTGTCTCTCAGGGATCAATCCTTGGACTGGTTCTTTTCAAGATTTTTGTGAGTGACATAACGGAAGGGTTATTGGGGAAGGTTTTTCTTTTTTGCCGATGATACCAAAATCTGTTACAGGGTGGATATGCAGGAAGGAGTAGAAAACATGAAGAGGGATCTACTGAAGCTTGAGGAATGGTCTACGATTTAATGCTAACATTTAATGCTAAAATAAAAAAAAGCAGAGCAATGCATTTAGGATGCAAAAACCCAAGAGGAAAGTACAGTATTGGAGGTGAAAATTTTCTAAGCACAAAGGAATAACGGGACCTGTAGGTAATTGTATCTGATGATCTTAAGATAGCCAAGTAGGTGGATAAGGCAACAGTAAAAGCCAGAAACATGCTTGGCTGCATAGGGAGAAGAATGGTCAGCAGCAAAAAGGAGGTGATATTGCCTCTGTATGGGTCCTTGGTGAGACCTCTCTTGGAATACTGTGGACAATTCTGGAGACCGCACCTTTAAAAGGATATAAACAGGATAGAGTTGGTCCAGAGGGTGGCTACTAAAATGGTCATTGGTCTTCGTACTAAAACATACGGAGGTAGACTTAAATATCTAAACAAGTATACTCTAGAGGAAAGGCAAGATAGGGGAGATATAATAGAGACATTCAAATATTTCAAAGGTTTCCATGTACAGGAGGTGAGTCTTTATCAATGGAAAGGCGGCTCTAGAACGAGGGGTCATGAGATAAAGTTGAAACCGGGTAGACTCTGGTGTAATCTTAGGAAATATTTCTTTACAGAGAGGGTGGTGGATGTGTTGTACAGCCTCCAAGTGGAAGTGGTGAAGACAAACAGTATCTGAATTGAAGAAAGCATGGGATAAATACAGGGGATCACTAAGGAAGTGATGAAAATTATAATGCTAAATTAATTGGACATATGGGCTGACTGGATGGGCCATACATTCTTTTTCTTCTGTCTTGTTTCTATATTTCTAGATGAAATGAACATATGGTTTCTTGCTGAGGTCTTCACACCCTAGTACATTTTTATTATTTTGCGGTCAAAAATACAAATCTGAATGGAATATTTCCAAAAGTAAGAATAAAACCCCCAAAGTCTTCATTGCATAAGTCTTCATACTCTTGAATCAGTACTTTGTAGAAGCCCGTTTTGTGACAATGGCCATGAGGTCATGTGTTTACTGACCTTGCACAGTAGGATGGTGCAGTTTTTGCTTCTTCCTTTTACCAGAAGAGCTCATGATCATTCAAATTGGTTGGGAATTGTCTGTGAACTGTTGGCTTCGTTTTTCCACAGATTTTTTGTTGGATTCAAGTTTGGGCTTTGATAGGACCACTAAATTAAAGGATGTTCACTTTTTTCTTGCTGAGGATTGTTGCTTTTTCTTTGTGGTTAGGATCATTGTCTTGCTGAAAGGCAAATCTTCTCCCCAGTGCCAGGTCTATGTCAGACTGGAACAGGTTTTTCTCAGAGATTTACCTATACTTTGCAGCATTCATTATCCAGCAAAATTTACAAGCCTCTCTGTCCTTGATGCTGGAAAGAATCCCCCATCATGCTGCCACCATCCAATATTTACTTTAGGGATGGTGTTAGCAGGGTGATGTGCTGTGTGTGTTGTATGCTAAACATATCTCTTATTAACACTGAGAAAGTTACACTTTTGTCTCATCAGACCACAAAACCTTATATGTGTGCAGTGTCCCCTTTGTTTCTTTGCAAACGCTGTGTATGGCTTTTCTTCAGCAGGGGCTTCCTTCTTATTTTTATTTATTTATTTAGTGTTTTTCTATACCGGCATTCATGATAAAAAAAAAAATCACATCATGCTGGTTTACAATTAACAAGGGGTGTGAAAGAACTTGAACCTGGAACAAGTGAAAAGAAACCATGAAGTTACAATAAAACAAGGTTATTCAAACTGGGGGAAGAAGAAGAAGCTAGAGAAATTTAACAGAATGAGGAGAAATTATATACAATATTCTGAAGTGTCCGACTATAGTTATTGTTGCATTAAGATTCAGTTAGGGTCTGGAAAGGCTTGTTTAAACAACCAAGTCTTAACCAAGTTCTTGCCACTTTCCCATACACTCTGTGCTTGTAAAATAATCTTGAAACTGTTGAACAGACAATATTTCCCAGAAATCTCAGCCAGAATCCTTTTGTAGTTCTTTTAAAGTAATCTTGCAAATCCTGCAGCAGTTTCCTCAACCCACGGCTATCTACTTTGGAGGGATAGTCTAGACACGGCAGCGTCTTGGTGGAACCAAATTGTTTCTACTTTACAGCAGTGGACCTGACAGTGCCCCATGGCATATTCAAACACGTTAATTTTTTATAACCTTCTTCCAATCTGTACCTTTGAATAATGTTATTCCAGAGTTCTTTTGGCACCTCATTGCTTGGCATGTTTTAAGCTTTGCTTCAAATTCGCTTTATACAATAGACACAGCTTCATTTTACATCCAGGAGTATTTGAAGAAACTCAGCTTCTGTGATGGACTCAGGTGGGTTATGGGCCTTGTTAAGGCAAAATTTTGAAACCAGAGCTAACTTTCATTTGCTATGACAAAGGATGTGAAGACTGATACAATCAAGATATTTTTTTATTCTTAATTACTTTTGGAATATTTGTATAATTGCTATTTTGTGATGTGTAGAGTATTTTGTGTAGATTGGTGAAATAAACTTCTTTAATGCATTTTGATTTGTATTTTTTAGACAAATGTAGAAGGGTATAAAGCTTTTCACAAGGCACTGAAATAGTTTTGCTTTGTGAGTACAATAAAACACTGAAAAGATGAGCAAAAATTTGAATGTGAGAAAACATGGGAACTAGTTTCTGCTGGGCATAGAGGATGGGTGCAGCTAGCCACGTGAGTGTGATTTCAAGCAAGTTTTCTGTCACTGCGTTTCTTTTTTCACATGTTAGTGTATATCCAACTAAGGAGATATTCCTGAATGATGGGCTGCTTTTCTAAAGATCATAGAGTTCTAGGGTAATAAGACTGGATGGGACCTCAAGGTCATTTAATACATCCTTTTAAGTGGAGAAACTGCTGTTCCTAATCATCTCAAAAATATGGTTATTTAATCTCTTAAAATCTTCCATTGATCAAATGGCTGACCTTTTTAAGATTTTGAATGTAATAGAGATGTTATAGATGGCATTCATCTATGGTGAAGGTGGCCAACTCCAGTTCTTAAGAGCCACAAACAGGCCAGGGTTTCAGGATATCCATAGTGAATATAAATATGAGAGATTTAATTCAATGGAGCAGTGCATACAAATCTATTTCATGCATATTCGTTTTGGATATCCTGACAGCCTGGCCTGTTAGTAGCTTTCAAGTACTGGAGTTGGCCACCCCTAATCTATAGCTTTGTTTGGCTGAAGGTGGAGCCACATAGAAATGTGTGATACTTCATTCTTTTTGCAATATGTGAATCATGGGCCCCACTCAAGATGGAGAACATTGCTCTTCTGTGTTGGTCATTTTCCCCATAGTAGCTTCTGTCTCTTCCTGTTGGCACTTTGTGGTTTTAGTTGTTATATAATGTAGTGAGCAAACAATACTGCATTTCATCTGGTGTGAGTAAATAATCTTTTTCTGAAAGCAAAATATAGAACACCATATCAAGAGTATCTTGTAGTGTATTTTCCAGAAGGATAGGTGCATGTTACAGGTATGTGCTAATGCGGGATCAGTTTCCAACCTCAAAAATGGCAAGTTTTTGAATCTGCATTGAAAGTAAACACCAACCCAGTTTGCTACCTTTAGCTATATGGATAGTAAGTTAAAAACACTTTTCATTTGTGAAAACAGCCTAAACCATAGTATTCCATGCTGTTTATGTTGAAATTGAACTGACTGGACTCCATCTGTAATTTTTGTTTTGCAATTCTTTAAGATTTGATTGTTAACCGTGCAATATGTGTTGGAGCAGTACCAAAATATGTGATAAGCAATGACATGATAACCTAATACCCTAAACTAAAGAATACTTTTGTTTTTATTGGGGGAATATATTACACAGAGAGAATCTGTGCAAGTGAATATGAATCAATCCTTTTTTTTTCTTCCTTATTTTTAAAGGCCCTTGAGGGAGAAGACAACAATAGCTGTGACATCGAAAGGCCGTTATGGGTTGGAGGATGAGAAAGGAACTGTGTGCACTTCCACACGGCGTCGCGCCACATCACGGAACTTAGTGGGTCTGACCACAGGTGTGTTTGAGTCGATAATGATCCAGGTTCTGAGGCAGGAGGAACAGCTACGAGCAAAGGAAGAAAAGAGGTAAAAAAAAAAAAGAAACCCAAAACAAATTGAAAAGAATGATTAATTCATATTTCTCAGAAATACTGCAGACCCTATCTAATCTCCAGCTTTATCCTCTCCATTCGTAAGTGGTCACATCCAAATAGGAGCTCATAGTCAAGAACTATGAAACATAACAAATTAAACTCTAAATGTAAAATTGAGTCTGACATTACCTGCTTCAAAATTGGCCTTAATGCAGAAGAAATATTCTTAGGCTAGTAGTTTCATCTCCTTTTAAAATCAGCCATTTCCTAGTATATAGCCAGATGGACTCAGGACCAATGGGTATAGTGCTCTTCTGCTGAGAGACTGAGTCAGATTTCAAAGCTGACGTCATTCTAGATATACCCCTGCAGTAACCTCAGCTCTTCAGTATCTCTCAGTCTCCTAGCACAGTGATTCTCAACCTTTTTTCAGCTGGGACACACCTGACAGATTGTTCTCACATGTGTGACACACTGAACTTATGATCGTCACGGGGCTATATGTAAACACACATTCTCACAGGACAAGCAGGATGGTTGTCCTCACAAATGGGTGACATCGAGGATGGAGCCCACCACGGAAAACTTCTGTCAAAGTTTAAACAGAACTTTGACTGGCCCCTACTGGGCATGCCCAGCAAGGCACTGACCCTGCAGCCAGCAGGGGTCTCCCTTCAGTCTTCTTTTTTCCGCGCAGCAGTTGCCACGCGGTGAAAGGAGCTCTCTAACCACGTTCCTGACAGGAATTTGGAAATTAATTTCCTAAGAAAATTTGCCCCTCAGGGGTCTCCCTTCGACAAATTTTTAGTCATCTTACGGAACCCGGTAAGTTTTTTGCCTTTTTCCATCGACTACCGTCGAATTTGGCCCTTGAGGCCTGTTGGCACTTACCGATCCCCAGCCTAAATTTTGGCTTCAGGCCATGGCAACGGGGTTCTGCCGTTGTCCGGATTGTACCCGGACTATGTCCATCACAGACCCCCACAGGGTTTGTGTGATGTGTTTGGGTAGTGAGCATGATGTCCTGACTTGCACCAAATGTGCCTTAATGACACCCAAGGGTCGCAAAGCCAGGATGGAGAAGATGGGGCTCCTCTTCCATGCACCCACCCCAACGCCATCGATAGCATCGACGTCATCGGAACCGGCACCGTCGAAGTTGTACCATCATCGTCAACCCTCCGGTGACCGTCCGCCATCGATCGCTTCTCGGCCGTCGACTCCCGTCCCTTCCCCGGATGGGCGAGGGGATCGGAAGGAAAAGCACCGCTATCGACGGCACAAGTCTCGGCCTGTCGAGGATCCACAGCCATCGACCTCTGCTCAAGCCGAGCCACCGACAAAGAAGCCGCGAACAGACCGGACACCCTCCACGTCTCGTTCGCAGGCATCGAGGAAACCCTCACCCTCCCGGGGTGCGGGGGCCGTGATCCCACCGGTTACGGTGGTCCCTCCGGCCCTGCCTCAGCCTCCCTCTCCCGTCGAGCCGGGTATGGTTACCCCTGGTCTCCGGGCAGAACTGGACCGGCTGGTCCAGGAGGCCATCGAGAAAGCGATGAAGAAATTGCAACCTCCATCGGCACCGTCTCCGGCACCGGTTCCAGTGCCGCCCCCGGCACCGACACCGGCACCGGCTTTGCCACCGAGGAGGGAACCGACCACCGAGCCGTTGATACAAGCGCTAGCACCGCTACTGAGCCGCATGGAGGCGCTCATGACGGCCCTTCCATCGGTGATTCCAGTGCCATCGACAACACCACCGTCTCCGACTGGATTTTCATCGGCAGGAGAAACACCGTTCCGGATTCCCCCTTCCGGGGTGGTTCCATCGGTGCCTTCTGGTATATCTCCACCGATATATCCTTCGGTTCCATCCATTCCACGCCAGGCACCGATTCCATCGACAGCACCGAAGCCATCGATGCCATTTCTGGTTCCACCTACGGCACCGATTCCACCTCGGTTTCCATCGATGCCTTTAGAGCCTCAGCCAGGTCCATCAGGGTTACAAACCCCACTTGATCCCTACGATACCTGGGGTGATGATGATGATACATCTTCTGACACGGATTTGCCTTCGCCTCCATCTCCTACAGAGAGTAGAAAAAGATCTCCTCCTGAGGATCTATCTTTCATTAACTTTGTGAAAGAGATGTCAGAAGTTGTACCTTTTCAACTACAATCTGAAGCTGATGATAGACACCAGATGATGGAACTCCTTCAATTTCTGGATGCTCCAAAAATCATCGCTTCCATCCCTATACACCAGGTGTTTTTGGATCTGCTCAAGAAAAACTGGGAATCTCCTTCATCAGTGTCCCCAGTTAACAAAAAAGCTGACTCCACCTACCTTGTTCAGTCAGCACCAGGTTTCCAAAAACCTCAACTGGATCATCGCTCTGTTGTGGTTGAGTCCGCGCAGAAGAAGGCCAAGCGTCTTAAGCCACACTCTTCTACCCCACCTACCAGGGACAACAAGTTCCTAGATAGTGTTGGACGGAAAGTCTATCATGGAGCTATGTTGATTTCACGCATAGCTTCATATCAACTTTACATGACTCAGTACAACAGAGCCATCCTTAAGCAGATGCAAGACTATGCTGACACGTTGCCAGACCAATACCAACCGCAGCTTCAAGCCCTTCTTCACAAGGGATTTGAGGCAGGGAAGCACGAGATTAGGACTGCCTACGACATATTCGATGCTTCCACAAAAGTTTCAGCCACAGCCATCTCAGCCAGACGTTGGGCTTGGTTAAAGTCATCCAACCTTCGCCCAGAGATTCAAGATCGTCTTGCTGATTTACCCTGCTTAGGCGATAATTTGTTTGGAGAGCAAATTCAGCAGATTGTGGCGGAGTTAAAAGACCACCATGAGACGTTGAAACAACTCTCATCTGTCCCACCTGAGCTGACCTCCAAGCAACCGCAAAAGAAAGACTCTAAGAAGTCATTCTTTCGACCACGTCGTTATTACCCTCCATCGGCCAGGCCTCGTCCAGCTCGATCCTCTACTAGGCCTCAGCCGCGTCAGCCTAGGAAACAAAGGCCTACTGTAGCCCCTCCTCCTGGGCCTGCGGCTGGCCTTTGACTCCCCTGTAGGGAACACATGCCAAACCCCTCTTCCGGACATCCCTGTAGGAGGTCGACTGTACCATTTTCTACAACCTTGGTTACAGATCACCTCAGATCAGTGGGTGCTAACAATTATCGCACAGGGTTACCACCTCAACTTCATAACTCTTCCGGCAGACTCCCCGCCTCTTCAAGCGTGGAGTCTATCCACCCATTTGGCTCAAATACAACAGGAAGTATCCCTTCTTCTGCAATCAAATGCTATAGAACCTGTTCCTCCCTCTCAACGAGGCAAGGGATTCTATTCCAGATACTTCCTAATACCAAAGAAATCGGGGGGACTACGTCCCATTTTGGACCTTCGAGCCCTCAACAAATATCTTCAAAAAGAGAAGTTCAAAATGGTAACCCTAGGCGCGCTGCTCCCTCTGCTACAAAGAGGGGATTGGCTGTGCTCTCTCGACCTCAAGGACGCTTATACCCACATTGCGATCACACAATCCCATCGCAAATATCTGCGGTTTCTAGTTGGCCACGACCATTATCAATACCGTGTCCTCCCTTTCGGTCTAGCTTCTGCCCCACGAGTCTTTACCAAATGTCTCGTAGTGGTAGCAGCATTCCTCAGGAAGGAAGGTGTCCACGTCTACCCATACCTGGACGATTGGCTAATCAGGGCCTCCACCCAACAGATGGCTCAATCCTCCCTAAAATTGACAATTCAAACACTCCTTTCCTTAGGGTTTCTCGTCAATTACGAGAAATCTTGCTTAGTCCCGTCTCAAACCTTATCCTTCATTGGGGCAGACTTGGACACCTTACAGGCAAAGGCTTACCTTCCTCTTCAGAGGGTCCACACCCTAATGTCCCTGGCTCGCCAGCTCCAGTCTCAGAACACTGCCACGGCTCGCCAGTTCCTCATTCTCCTAGGGCACATGGCATCCTCGGTTCAAGTCACTCCCATGACCCGACTAGCCATGAGAGTAACACAATGGACTCTACGACACCAATGGATTCAAGCTTTTCAGCCTCTGTCCTCCATAGTCACAGTCACACAAGCGCTGCGCCTATCCTTAACCTGGTGGACGACTCAGGTCAACCTCCTTCAGGGCTTACCCTTTCTTCCACCGGATCCACAAGTAATCCTAACCACCGACGCTTCTCACATCGGTTGGGGAGCCCATGTGGACGACTTTCAAACCCAAGGGTTATGGTTCAAAGAGGAAGCCGAACACCAGATCAATTTCCTGGAACTTCGAGCAATCCGCTATGCGCTCCGCACTTTCAAAGATCATCTCTTTCATCAGATAATCTTAATCCAGACGGACAACCAAGTGGCCATGTGGTACATAAACAAGCAGGGAGGCACAGGCTCCTTCCTTCTGTGTCAGGAAGCTGCGCAGATCTGGGCGGAAGCCCTCTCCCACTCCATGTACCTCAGGGCCACTTACCTGCCGGGAGTAGACAATGTATTGGCAGACCAGCTGAGCCGTGTCTTCCAACCGCACGAGTGGTCACTCGATCCTCTGGTAGCGACCTCTCTGTTTCACAAGTGGGGTTCTCCCCGCATAGACCTCTTTGCGTCCCCTCAGAACCACAAAGTGGACGATTACTGCTCTCTCATTCGGAGCCAGCACTCTCGGCCGAGGGATGCATTCTCCCTCAAGTGGACAATCGGTCTGCTCTATGCATTCCCTCCACTTCCTCTTGTGTCAAAGACTCTCGTGAAGCTACGCCAGGACGGAGGAACCATGATCCTGATAGCACCTTACTGGCCACGCCAAGTATGGTTTCCAATACTCCAGGATCTCTCTATCCGCAGGCACATTCCTCTGGGAAAGGACCCGCATCTGCTCACTCAAAACGACGGATGCCTCCTCCATCCCAACCTCCAAGCCTTGTCCCTGACGGCATGGATGTTGAAAGGTTAGTCCTTCAGCCTTTCAACCTTTCAGATTCCGTTTCTCGGGTCCTGATAGCTTCACGAAAGCCTTCCACAAGACAGTCTTACTCATACAAATGGAAAAGGTACACATCATGGTGCACTTCTCAGTCCCTTGATCCCCTTTCCTGTCCAATCTCCAAATTCTTGGACTATTTATGGCATCTCTCTGAATCAGGTCTTAAAACCTCTTCTATCAGAATGCATGTCAGTGCGGTAGCCGCCTTCCATAAAGGTGTACAGGGTGTCCCTATTTCAGTACAACCCCTAGTAACACGTTTTCTTAAAGGCTTGCTCCATCTGAAGCCACCCTTACGTCCTCCGGCCCCATCTTGGGACCTTAACCTGGTTCTTGGTCGTCTAATGAAACCTCCTTTCGAACCTCTGCACTCCTGTGAGTTAAAGTATCTCACATGGAAAGTGTTATTCCTTTTGGCTATCACTTCAGCTCGCAGGGTTAGTGAATTGCAGGCCCTAGTTACCTATCCGCCTTACACTAAGCTCCTGCAGGACCGGGCGGTACTCCGCACTCACCCTAAATTTTTACCTAAGGTAGTTTCTGAGTTTCATATTAATCAATCCATCATACTACCTATCTTTTTTCCCAGGCCCCACTCCAACTCCGGGGAACAGACTCTGCATACCCTAGACTGCAAACGAGCTCTAGCTTTTTATCTAGACCGTACAGTTGCTCACAGGAAGAGCACTCAATTATTTGTCTCTTTTCATCCTAACAAGTTAGGACATCCTGTGGGTAAGCAGGCTCTTTCCTCCTGGTTGGCGGACTGCATTTCTTTTTGCTATCAGCAAGCTGGCATTCCCTTTCAAGACCGTGTGAAAGCACACTCTGTGAGGGCCATGGCGACGTCAGTGGCACACCTTCGATCGGTGCCGCTTCCTGACATCTGCAGGGCTGCAACCTGGAGTTCCCTCCATACCTTTGCAGCCCACTATTGTTTGGACAAAGCTGGAAGACAGGACTCCATCTTCGGCCAGTCTGTCTTGCGTAACCTTTTTCCAACCTGATGTACCAACACCCTTCCACCTACCCGGTAGGGTGCGTATGCCCTTTCCCAAATTTCTCCTCACTTGTTGTGCCTGCTGCACACCGTTGGGTACATTTGGTGCAAGTCGGGACATCCTCAGCTCGGTACTCACCCATTTGTGAGGACAACCATCCTGCTTGTCCTGTGAGAAAGCAAATGTTGCTTACCTGATGTAACAGGTGTTCTCACAGGACAGCAGGATGTTAGTCCTCACGAAACCCGCCCGCCTCCCCGCGGTGTTGGGTTCGTTTTGTTTTTACTTTCTAGGCACTGCCTGTAGCTTTGAAAATCAGACTGAAGGGAGACCCCTGCTGGCTGCAGGGTCAGTGCCTTGCTGGGCATGCCCAGTAGGGGCCAGTCAAAGTTCTGTTTAAACTTTGACAGAAGTTTTCCGTGGTGGGCTCCATCCTCGATGTCACCCATTTGTGAGGACTAACATCCTGCTGTCCTGTGAGAACACCTGTTACATCAGGTAAGCAACATTTGCTCTCTGCATCCACGGGAGCCTTCTTGACCCCTAACAATGGATGCAGAGCAGAACTAGGGCATTACCCATAGAACTCACCATGCAAAAAAAAAAAAGATATTCTGGTTCTGATAACATCTCAGTAAAAGCAAAACAAACTCCCTTTACTACCAGGCACAATAGCCATCCTTATGAAAAGGCAATAATTTACCACTAATGCATATCCTTTTGAGAAAACACAACAAATAAGATTGATACAATTGCCTACGTGCTAGTAAAATACCTCACCTCGGGCACAGACACAGAACCTACCTTCACCAAGTACAGAAAGACCACACATGGAGACAAACTGGATTGGGAAACCAAAAAAAACCATTCTGCATGCAATGCAAACCTGGAGGAATGGAAAGAGAAATATAGCACCTAACACAGTACCAGGATCTGCAATAATGCACAGAAACTAAGCCGCACAAAGTTACAACTGCATTATGGAACACATAACAACCCTATCTATGAAAAGGCAACACTACAAATATTAAATCAGGTCCTAAACACTAATACACCTCCTAATAGGAAAACAGAACAAGCCAAGCTGCTATAGATCCCCACACAGAAATAACTGTAAAACTGTATTTTTATTTTATTTATTTAACATTTTTCTATACCGAACTTCATGACAAGCTTCATATCAGGCCGGTTTACATCAAACTTAGGGAATAACTGAACATAACCATATAACAGGAAGGCCGAAGCGCAGGTACAAATAACAGGGAGAATGAACTTGGGGGCTAGAGTAGCCAGGAAATAAAGGACAGAAAAAACTGGAGAATGAGAACGTATGAATATACAGTGGCTGGGTCGGTCATTTAGTCTATTGGGCTAAATGAAAGAACTGTTGCAATGTTAGGCTTAAGGGAAGGCTTGGATGAAAAGCCAAGTCTTGAGGTTTTTTCAGAAGGTAATCAGGCAGGGTTCCAGTCTTAGATCAGTCGGCAGGTTGTTCCAGATGATGGGGCCAGCTGTGGAGAATGCCCGTTCTTTCGTGGAGGTTAGACGGGAAGATTTAGTTGGGGGGACTTGAAGGGTTCTTTTGTGTGCCGCTCTGATGGGTCTTGCAGATGTGTATAGTTTGAGTGGGAACTGAAGGTCTAGAGGTAGTTGGTTGTGTATGGATTTGTGGATAATGGTGAGTGCTTTGTGCAGAATTCTGTATTTAATAGGTAGCCAGTGTAGGTTTCTAAGTATAGGAGTGATATGAGTTCTCTGGTTGGTGTTGGTTAATATCCTGGCTGCTGAGTTCTGGAGCATCTGTAGTGGTCTAGTGGCAGAGATCGGGAGTCCTAAGAGGAGAGTGTTACAGTAGTCAGTTTTGGAGAATATTGTTGACTGAAGGACAGTTCTGAAGTCCTGGAGATGGAGGAGGGGTTTGAGTCTTTTCATAACTTGGAGCTTGAACAAACAATCCTTCGTAATATTGTTGATTGATTTTTTTAGGTTCAAATGGTTATCAATGGTGATTCCTAAATCTCTAACTTGAGTGGTCTGAGGAATAGAGGTTGTCTGATCATGGCTGGTAGAATGGTCGGTGGAAATGTGAAGGATTTCTGTTTTGGCTGCATTGAGGACTAGGTTCAGGCTGGTGAGTAAGTGGTTGATGGACTTAAGGCAGTTCTCCCAGAAGGAGAGCGTTTTTGGAAGGGATTCTTTTATTGGGATCAGGATCTGAACTTCGTCGGCCTAAAAGTAGTGAATTAGGTTAAGGTTTTGAGCAACTGGCAAAGAGGCAGTAGGTAGATATTGAAGAGGGTGGGGGATAGAGAGGAGCCTTGGGGAACACCTAGAGTAGATTTGAAGTTAGGAGATTCTTTATTATTGATAGTGATCTTGGAGCTTCTATTATTGAGGAATGAGCTGAACCATTGGAAGGCGTATCCAGATAATCCAATGTCTGAGAGACGATTGAGGAGGATGCTATGGTTCACGGTGTCAAACGCCGCGGAGATGTCTAAGAGAGCTAGCAGGAATGAAGTCCCTTTATCTAGGCCCATGAGGATGTGGTCTGTTAGCGAGATGAGGAGGGTTTCGGTACTGGAAGACTTGTGGAAGCCATACTGGGAGGGGTATAGGATTTTGTGTTCCTCCAGGTAGTCCGAAAGCTGTGTGTTCACCACCTTCTCGGTGAGTTTTGCTAGCAGCGGGAGGTTGGATATGGGTCGGAAGTTGGAGAGCTCATTAGTGTCCAGGTTGGGTTTCTTCAAGAGAGGTTTAATAGATGCTGTTTTAAGGTCATCCGGGTATACTCCTTGGGCTAGGGAGCAGTTAATGATGTCGGCCAGAGATCTGGAGATGGTGCCTGGGTTAAGGAGCAGAAGTTTCGTTGGGATGTGGTCCATCGGGTGGCTGGATGGTTTCAGCTTCTTGAGTGTTGATTCTATCTCCAGAGGGGTGGTGGGTTCGAAGGAATCTAAGGTGGCTTTGGGGGAGCATGTGGTGGTGAAGTTTAGAGCTGGTGGTGTTGGGTTAGTAGGGAGAAGTGCTAGCGTGTTTGCAATTTTATCCTGAAAGAAGAGTGCGAGTTCATTGGCTTTGGATTGAGCCTGATCGTCAGGAATGGCAGGGGCAGAGGGTTTAGTGAGTTGAGATACATAGGAAAACAGGGCCCTAGCGTCATACTGAATATCATGGATTCTGCTGGCATAATATTCTTTTTTTGCTTGTAGAAGAGAAATCCTATAAAAATGCATGTTTCGTTTGTAGTCGGACAAAGTTGTGGAGTTGGGAGACTTCCGCCAAGAGCCTTCCTTGTGTCGGAGGTCTTGCTTCATTCGTTTAAGTTCCGGTGAGTACCAAGGTTGCTTCCTTTTTTGAGTCCAATTGATGGTTTTCGTCTCTTTGGGGCAAAGTTTGTTGGCTATAGACTCCGTGATATTGCGCCAGGATAGAAGGGCTGAGTTGGGGTTAGAGGTGTCTAGATTGGGGAGTTCCTTGGAAAGATGTTCACTGAGAATATCTTTCTCAGTGAACATCAGTGAATATTAATAAATGTTTCAAAACATCTGATGAACAGAATAACGTCAAACAATTAAAACTTATAAAAATTATTAAAAATTGTCCAAATATCAATAAAATATTTCAAAACAGCAGACACGTCACATAATAATTAAAATGGCAGTCAATCAAGAAAAATAAACTTAAAATGCCACCTTTACCCTTTCCAGCAACTGTCCTCCTCCTTTCCCTTGAAAGCACATACCAGGAGCAGCAATGGTTGCTGAATCTCTGTCCTCACGGTCCTCTTCTTTAGGGCCCACAAATCACTCACCAACCCCCCCCCCCCCCCCCCCCCCCCCCGATTAAACCCTACAACCAGTCTGTGTCTCACACACAGACACCAGTCATCTCCCTGCCTAGTCTTATCTCTCTCTGTCTCACACACATCCCAGTCACCTCCCTGCCCAGTCTCTGTGTCTCACACACATTCCAGTCACCTCCCTGCCCAGTCTCTGTGTCTCACACACACTTTGCTTAGAACCCCAATGCTGTGTTCCCCTTTAATTTCGCAGTGGCAGATTTCCCAGTGCTGCCGCTGCCTTCTCAGCCACACTGAAGCAGCAAACATTTATTTTAGAAAAATATGCCACAGCACTTTCTTCTGGCTGTCAGGATATCCCTAGGCTCCTGCAGCCCCCCCCCCCCCCCCCCCCCCCCAATCTGCCTGCTTTTATGGCCGCTGGGAGCTGCAATTGCCTCATCTGTAATCAGCATGGCTGAGTACTACTTTTACTTTAAACGCGGTTCTGCCGCACTCACTGTTGCATCGGGTGGGGGGGGAGAATCCCCAGAGCAACCGGCCTCATCGTGCTTGCGACTCACTGCCACTTTGGGAATCCCTACTCTACCGCGGTTCCTGGTGCGGCTGGCCTCTTTTCTTTGTGGCTCACCGCTGTGTTTAATTTCAGCTCTTCCAGCCTGTGGCGGCCACAGGGTCGGACTTCTTCGCCACCACGGGCCTGGACAGTGTCACTCCTCCCAGCCCCCCCCCCCTCAAACTACCCCACCCCCGGGCTATGAGATGCTCCCCTTCTTCCTGACCCACTGGCCAATCAGAGGCTTCCTCTTCCCACTGGCAGGAAGAAGGGAGGAGGCTTCCGATTGGCCCACGGGGGCAGGAAAAAGGGAGGTTTCCCATTGACCCACAGGGGCAGGAAAAAGGCAAAGGGAAGTATAACTGGGGCTGTGGGACATCGGGAGCCGTGACACACCTGCTGGTGCTTGGCGACACATTGGTGTGTCGCAACACACACCGGTTGAGAAACGCAGTCCTAGCAGATGTGGACACTATCCCACACACTAGGATAGTGTTAAGAATTACTGCAAAGAAGAAACAAAATTTACCTTAAAGAAGATTGAGCCCCGTTCTCCTGCGGTGATACTCAAGGGGGTCGTCGTCGCCATCTTCCCTTCTCAACTGGCGGTATGTGTGGGGCAGCCAGGTCAGCCGATGCGCCTAACTTGCTCGCATCCAATACAGACGTGCACACAGCCAAGCGCACAACTACACGCATAGCCGCGTTTACAGCCTCACGTGCGCATTGAAGCTGGAGGCAATGGCACCGGTGCCCAAGAAGGCCAGAAGGCACTCTCTTTGCACAGCCTGCCACATAAGAGCTGCACAGCCAGAATTGGAGTCCTGCCTGTGTCAACATTACAAAGAAGCCCAAGAGGAACCAAAGCTTGGTCCCTTACTGTCGGGAGATGGTTCCGGAACTACCGACGATAGCTCCCTGGATCTATGCATCTCCCAGATGGCTTCCACACAGGAGGGCACCTCTGGGGCCCCTACTCAGACTCCCCCTGGTTTGAATTCTTCCAGGCTTACAAGCCTGGTTGGAATTCTTCCAGGGCCTACAAGCCTTCGTTCAGGCGCAATCAGCCCCGGCTGCGCCCTGGGTTCAAACCCTGCCGGAAGCACAAGATCCTCCCTACTCTGCTCGTATGCCTCGAGACATGCCTTGCCTAACCAAGAACTTCCCTGACAGGGACCCAGACACCTCAGATGATGAGGGTGACTACCTGGAAGGAGAAATCCCTCCAGGAATGGAACCATACAGAACCATGCTTCGCTTCTTCTACAAGGATGAATTATCAGCCCTGGTTTCCCAGACTCTAAAGAAGCTGGGTATTCCAGGCACGGACCCTATGGTGGAACCAAAGAAGAACCCCATTTTGGTGTCCCTTCGTAAGGCCTCATGCTACTTCCCAATGATGGAAGCTATCCAGGAACTGATTGACCTGAAGAGGGATGCCCCGGAGGCCAGCTTCAAAGGGAGTCAGGCCTTGGAAGCTCTATACCCTCTAGAGCCAGCGCCCATATATTATGAGACTGAAGGGGGACCCCTGCTGGAAGCGGGGTTGGTGCTGTGCTGGGCATACCCAGTAGGTTCCGTGACTGGGCTCCATCCAGATGATGTCACCCATATGTGAGGACTAACATCCTGCTGTCCTGTGAGAACACCTGTTACAGGTAAGCAACTCTGCTTTCTCATCCAAACAGACAACACAGTTGCAATGTGGTACTTGAACAAGCAGGGCGGCACAGGCTCTTATCTCCTCTGTCAAGAAGCCGCGCAAGCCTGGGTCTTGCACACTCCATATATCTACGGGCCACTTATCTGGCAGGCATGCAGAATGTGGTAGCAGATCCCCACGAGTGGTCTCTGGATCCTGTGGCAACGAACAGAATCTTCCAACGCTGGGATCAACCAACAATAGACCTTTTTGCATCCAAACTGAATCCAAAGTGGACAGATTCTGCTCCCTACACAGTAAACCAAACAAGTTAGTCATGGACGCCTTCGCTTACCCCTGGAACACAGGCCTCCTATATGCATATCCCTTGATACCGCTGATAGCCAAAACCCTTGTGAAACTACAACAGGACAAAGGGTCAATGATACTCATAGCCCTGTATTGGCCTCGACAATATTATGGTTTAGCGGTGTTTGGGTGGATTCTTGGGTACTGTGGCAGATGACCACGCCCACGGGGAGGAGCCCCGTGGGGAGCCACAGTACTGGGGTAGACTCAGGACGCCCAAACACAGAGTTAGATCTTTTATTGTACAGCTGATGTATACCACCAGAGGTGGTAGTAGTGAGGTGATCCAGAGGTAGCAGTCCCAGGGCCCTCGGCAGAGGGAACCCATCTCACCAAGTTGGTATAGGGAGATTCTGGTGAAGGTTTCCCAGCACAGCAATGCTGTAGATGAGACAGACTGAGAATTAGATTACTCACTATATGGTAGCTGTAAGGTTGGCGATTCCACCAGGCTGAAGTTGATGGTTACAGGCAGGGAGAGCAGGCCCTCGAGGAGCAAGTACCTGATTCCAGTAAGGAACCTGAAATAAAGCAGAGGGCCCCCAAGGAACGGGTAGCCAGGTTAGAGAATACCCCGAAGGGCAGAGAGAGAGCTTCCAGCGGCAGCACGGAAGCGGCAGAGTAGCTTAGACTGAACGAGTCCAACCTCAATAGCACACTATCGTTCAGTGCTGATTGCCGAGATCTGCAAAGCTGCAACATGGAGCTGTCTTTACACATTTGCAGCTCATTACTGCCTGGACAAGGAAGGACATCAAGACTCTGCCTTTGGACAATCCATCTTGAAGAACTTATTTCCAGTATAATCCCAGCTCCTTCCACATCCAATCTGCTGTGATTTTCAGGTTGCCTCATTTTTCCCAACAGTATGCCAGTTATTGTGCCTGTTGCACAAGTGGTACGCTGTTGGTCCAAACAAATATGAGACAGCCTGTAGCTTGCTAATCACCCATATGTGAGGACTACCATCCTGCTTGTCCTGGGAGAAAGCAGAGTTGCTTACCTGTAACAGGTGTTCTCCCAGGACAGCAGGATGTAGTCCTCATGAAACCCACCTGCCACCCCGGGGAGTTGGGTATGAAACGTTTTATTATTTTATTTTTTCGCTCGCACCTTTTGCTACAAACAAGACTAAAGGGAGACCCCTGTGGCTGCAGGGATCATGGCATGCTGGGCATGCTCAGTGTGCCATTCAAAAGTTCTAGAAACTTTGACACAAAAGTTTTCCGTGATAGGGCGCCGTCCAGTGACGGCACCCATATGTGAGGACTACATCCTGCTGTCCTGGGAGAACACCTGTTACAGGTAAGTAACTCTACTATCCCCACCGGACTGGACCTTGCTGATAGTAAATCACTGGGGCCTCCCAGCCATGGATCTTCTGGCCACCTGTCTCAGTGCCCAAGCTCCCAGGTTCTTCAGCTGCAGACGAGAGCCCCCACTCCCAAGGAATCAACGCTCTCGTCCAGTATTGGCCAGAGGAAGACGTACTGTACGCCTTCCCCCCCCATGGCAACTACTGGGCAAGGTCATCCGCAAGATAGAGCATCATAGGGGATTAGTTCTGCTAGTGGCCCCGGATTGGCCAAGGTGATCATGGTACGCAGACATGCAAAGACTCCTTGCGGGGAACCCTCTGTGCCTACCTCCACAGAGGGACCTTCTCCAACAGGGCCCGATTCTCCACGAAGATCCGGCTCTATTCTCTCTTACGGTCTGGCCCTTGAAAGGACTCGCCTGAAGAAGCGTGGTTACTCAAAGGCTATGATTGACACCCTTCTCCGAGTGTGCAAGTTCTCCACATCCCTGTCTTACATACGGATCTGGAGAGTATTCGAAGCCTGGTGCGAGGACCCGCAGGATAATACTGCAGACAGCCAAGATTCCCATGATTCTGGTAAGAAGAAGGGTGGTCACTCAACTCCCTCAAGGTCCAAGAGCCGCACTGTCCTGCTTCAGAGCTGAAGTAGAGGGTATCCGGCTATCAACCCATCAGGATTTGACCCGCTTCCTGAAAGGTGTTAAAACAACTCCGACCATCCCTGAAGTGGCCGGTGCCTCTATGGAATCTCAATCTAGTTTTAGACTTCCTAGCTGGGGAGTCCTTCAGATCAACACGCGGTCTATCACTACACCTCTTAACGTTGAAGATGGTATTCCTGGTGGCAATATATTCAGCTCATCGCATCTCCAAACTACAGGCACTATCCTGTCGGGAACCGTTCCTTAGGTTCACGCCTGGAACCATACAGCTGCACACCACCTAGGGTGCTTGAGACCCTTTCACAAGTCCTGGGTAAAGAAGAATTCAGGCCAATTTTGGGACCACTGTAATAAGCTGAAATTCAGTGCACAGTTTCTTAATGCAGGTACTAAAAAAAAATAAATTTAACTCTCCATGCAGAAATCAAATGGTTTGCTAATGCATCAAGAGTTCAAAAAAAAAAAAATCTGCCCACAAACCAGAGTTAAAATGTGCTTTCAGCACAGTCTGATTGCATATTTTAACTAGAGAGGATGTCTCGGAAAGATTTATGTGCACAAAAATCATGTTTTGTACACATAAGACGTGTGCATAAAACATGCTTGGCTTTTGCGCATAAAATATGTGCACAGAATGCTTTCAGGGCAGAAAACATTTTTTGTGCACATAAATCATATTTATGCACAGAAAACATGCTTTGTGTGTGGCACAGATCAAAACCTTGAGGCCACCCGCTTTGGTGCCATTGACACGTTTGAAGCATCCAGCATCGACAACTCAGAATTGTCGAAACAGACCAAGAAGAGGATCATTGATGAAACGCTTGCTGAAAGATGGGCCGATTCCTCTGAAGTGAGCTGGCTCAGTGCAACAGGGGCATCCAACACACAAGACCCCCACCCCCGTGCGCCTCGACACATCACTCACCTTTACCAGCCCTTTTTAATGCTTTCTTCGATGCATAGGACTTGGAAGTGGAGCCCTGAGTTTTTTCACTCGCCTAGCAGCTCTTCTCAAAGGCATTCTGTAGCAATGCAGTCTTCATCACATATACTAGCAGCAACTCTATCTGGTCCATATCAGGGCATGATGTATTCCATGCTACCCACTGCCAATTTATACAATGTTGATGGGTCACCTTATGGCCCAAGGCTTAACATTTGAAGAGACCGGAGCTGAGATGCTCGATCATCCCATTGTCCTCTACGAAACTTTACAATTAGACCCGGTATTGGTACCGGAAGAAGATTCTGCACCGCAGTCCCCTCCTCAGAGACTTTAATCTTCTTTGGAACAGCTTATGGACATAGTCATATCGTTCTTTTCAACATTCTCACCAGCTTATAGAACACTTCCACCTGCACCTATGCCTCTGCCGGTGATACCACATTGTCCTTCTGAGGTTATGCTGAAGGCATTTCCTTTTTCCCCTTGAGATGTTATCGACTGGGATGGAAACCCCATCATGGCCTCGGACATGTGGTTCTCCCCATCGCCTACTCCCCCGCAGTAACTAGACCTATTCGCCTCCAGCTTCTTCACGGTGGAATTCTCACCTGGAAGGTCCGCGGGAAGCTGAAATGGAATTCCTTTGGACCCATCTCCGACACCTCCAGATCATACATCACTGCCAGAGGATCTCACATATTCAAAGTTTGAGGAAAAGGTGGGAAAATCCCAGGGTGTCCACGTCTAAAAGGAACCGGACCCAAGGACAGATGTCATGAACATCCTTTACATCTTAGAGGTCCCTTCGGAGTTGGTAGCCCTTCTAACGCACTTCACTGTTGGATAAAGTCCAAATGAAAATGTGGGAGACCCCCATATCACTCCATTCAGTGGCCCAGAAATTGGACTTGAAGTTCTGCATGCAGAAATTACCAGGATTTGGTGTCGTCTATCTCCTGCACCAATCGGTAGTGGTAGGGTCTGCATTGAAGGGAACCAAGAAGACAAGACTACATTCTTCCTTACCGCCGGGGAAGGACAACTGGCTGTTGGATGTCTTTGGGAGAAAAAGGTCTTCTAGGGATCCATGCTAGCTGCTCTCATTGTCGTCCATGAGTTTTACATCATTCAGTATATACACCAATGTGTACAGAATTTGAGACTGTTAGTAAGAGACAAAGCAGGCAACACTCACTCTGCTGCCTCTCATGGATCTCAAAGAGATGGTTCATCATCTCTTGTGAGTAATATTTGAATCCTTCAATCCACTAGCAAGAACGTCAGCAGCAGCCATTGGTGCATGGATGAAGACATGCCTTAGGGCAAGCTGTATCCGGGATAATGGCCAAAAAAAATTGGCAGATCTGCCATGCTTGGTGACTTATTCAGTGAAAAGCTTTGTGAAACAGTGTCACAATTGAAGGAACAGAATGTGGCTGTACAATCTTTGTCTACAACCAACAATCTACAGGGTCCCAGAAGCCATACTTCTCATTCAAGAGGCCATATTACTCCAGGCGACCCTACCTGTCATTGCAACAGTATTGGCTATTCCCGTTACAAGTGCCATGGCAACAACCCCAACAATCAGCCACCTCCTAGGGTTTTGTTTTTTTTAGCATAGCCTCCCCTGGAGAAACTAATCCCATGCTGTATGGCAGTCCATCACCAAAGACCGTTGGGTCCTGACAATAGTGCATTGGAGATATACATTTTTCCCACATTCCACAACTACCACACTCTGTTGCCGAATGCACGAACCAGCAGCATTGACTTCAGCTGCGTGCAGAATCTCCTCTTCCACCGAGCTGTGAAAGTAGTTCCTCCATCTCAGAAAGGAGAAGGGTTCTACTCTCATTACTTCTTAGTTCCAAAAACGTTGGGGGCCTATGTCCTGTGTTGGACCTCAGGCAGTTGAACCTCTACTTACAAAAGGAAAAATTCAAGATTAACTCCCTGGGAACAATCTTTCCTTCCTGCAGAAGGGGGTATTGGATGTGCTCCCTGGACCTCCAAGATGCATATGCGCATATCTTGATCCATTCTTCATGCTGGAAATACCTGCGTTTCCAAGTGAGTGACAATCATTACCAGTATCGTGCGCTCCCTTTTTGGGCTTTCTGCAGCACACAAGTTTTGCAAAGTGTTTGGTGGTAGTTGCAGAGTATCTTTGTCAGCAGGTGAACTTTCTCCCAGGTTTTAGTTTTTAGTTTACTGAAGCAGTTTGTTTTGCAGTATCTCCCTGTATGTTGTACCATCCATCCATCCTTCGATTTTAATAAGATGCCCAATCCCTGCTGAGTAAAAGCATCCCCACAACATGATGCTGCCAACCCCATGCTTTACTGCTGGGATGGTGTTTGCTGAGGAATGGGCAATGTTAGGTTTGTGCCACATATAGCATTTTGAATTTTGGCCAAAAAGCTCCATTTTTGTCTCATCTGACCACAAAACCGTATCCCACATTTTAGCAGGATCACTCTGATGCTTTCTGGCAAACTCCAGACGTGCTTTGATGCGTTTTTTATTCAGTAATAACTTTTTTCTAGCTATGCTGTCATGCAGGCCAGTTGTACAGAGAGCTCTTGATATGGTTAACTGATGCACCTCCACGCCAGTCTCAGCCGCTGAACTCTGTAGCTCCTTTAAAGTGATTATTAGCCTCTCTGCGGTTTCCTTCACAAGTCTATTTCTTGTTCTGAAGCTGATTTTTGAGGGACGGCTTTGTCTAGGCAGTGTTTGGGTGGTATGTTTACGGCTTCTGTTTCCTCATAATTGATCCAATAGTGCTCACTGGGATAGCCAAGTACATAGATATTATTTTGTAGCCTTTTCATATCATGTTCATGACTATAATTTTATCTTTTAATTTCCTTAGAATGCTCTTTGGTCATCATTTTCACAACTTTCCTTCAGATTCACAGTGTGTCCAATGGTACTGGAATTAGGAAGTCTTTTATCCAGAAACACTGGAATTTTTTAATGATTCATAGAGAGAGGCCAATTGTAAGCCAATTTTTAGGACAATATCTCATCTGTGGTAAACTTGGAACTTCCACAGTGCAGGGGTTGAATACTTATGCAAGCAGCGTTTTCCAGTTTATTTTATTTTACAAAAATTGCAGAGAAGTAATGAATTGTGACTTCGAAAATTTATTTTAAGAGCATTGTGATTTGCAATAAACATACTGTCTGGAACAATCTGTGTAAGTGTCATGTGTAATCTACACAAATCTGACTTTTTAGGGGGTCAAATACTTTTCCAAGCCACTGTATCCCTCTCTAAACTATGTGCTGCGGAGCAGCTGTTCACGTCCCCCTTCGTTCTAGTTTAAAAGCTGCTCTGTCTCTTTTTTAAAGGTTAGCACCAGTAGTCTGGTTTCACCCTGTTTAAGGTGGAGCCCATCCTTTCTGAATAGGTTCTTCCTCCAAAATCCTTTTCCCTACACCATCATCTCATCAACGCATAGAGGCTTTGGAGCTCTGCGTACCGCAGGGGGCCCTGCGCATGGAACAGGAAGCATTTTAGAGAATGCTTTCCTGGAGGTTCTGGATTTCAACTTTCTACCTAAAGAGTCTAAATTTGGCTTCTAGAATCTCCTCCTCATATCTTCTTTTGTTGTTGGTGCCCACAGCTGGCTCTTCACTGTCTAAAATAGGTGACACATGAGTTTCGCTATGTTGGATTCAGGCAGGCAAATTACCAAGCGATCCTCAGGTCCACCAACCACCCAGCTATCTCCATTGCTATTAATCAAATTGCCAACTATGGCGGTTGACCTAACCCTTTACTCCTGTGTGCCTGTCCTTGGATATCACCTGAAGAGCAGGTCCCAGCTACAGGATCACTTCCTGTTACACCAAGGTGAAGCTCTCAGTCTAGGTGACTTTGCTACTCCAAGGCAGCACAGGGGCTGCCAGACTGGAGTTGTGACTTGGCTACTATGTCCCTGAAGGAGACTTTATATGTACCTCTCTATCTGCCTCAGCTCCTCTTGGTCTAGCTTCAGAATTCTTTGCTTCGGATACACACACACAACCTCTCCCCAACTGGTAGATAATCAAACGTGCAAAAGGCTGGAAGGCACCCATCTCACTGCTGGACTGCTGTGTGCATTTTAATATTGAGTTCTAATTTAGGTTGCTAAGGGAGTAGGGATATGTAAATTGAAACCCTTTAAAATTGTATGGTATTTAAAGTTAATTTGGCAAAGACCTGCAAGGGGACAATAATCTATTGATAAGGGTTGGGTTACTCCGTTGTTTTTGATAAATCCCTGATTGATTTTTGGTGTGAAAATCTCTTATCCTCTTATGGGATAAGTGTCTATTAATCACAGCATGTACTTCAGAGTGGGTGGCAGGAAAGAAAGACACCCTAAATAATTATCTCCTTTCTTTTAATCAGGCACCCACTAAAAAAAATGATCGGCCTTTCCTTTCTTGGTGTAACCAATCACTCTTAAAAGAACACAGCAAGTGAATTGGTCCCACCTGCGTTAAATTGTATTGATTCACCTCATGACAGGATAAATTCAGCAGTTCCTGTTGGTTTTCTCTGCTGGGAGTGCCTTTCAAAGCAAAGAACCAACTAAGGAGCTGTCAAAAACTCTGGGATAAAGTTGTGGAAAGGCAAAGATCTGGGGATAGTTATAAAAGTATAGCCAAGACCTTGAATAATTCTTGGTTAATGGATAAAACAGTAAATACATTACCTAGAATTAGTACTATCAGTATATAGGTATATGTCCAGCTTCATTGAAAGGAGCTTTCAAGCTGAAGTGTCCCTTTTCACACAGCTGTGTTGTAGCAGCTCTTTAGAGGTAATTACTTTGTGACTGGATTTTGGCCCGTAACTATTTGTTTCAGCTAAATATGGATTCCTAAGAATGCTGCTGTACACAGGGTGCAGCCAACCCCAGCTGTCCACTTCCTGTTTACTTCCAGTGCCAATCCTGTCTGTGCCCCTGGAAAGAGAAAACTGATATAGCATTTTGAATGGGCATGTTAGCCTAGTGAGCCCCATCAAAATGTTTAAAGAACTAACTCAGGCTGGCAATACCTTGGTTAATAGCATACTCATTAAAAAGCAAAATTTCCTCTAACCAAATGTGGAAGATACATTTTCCAAGAGGCAAAGAGGCCCGAATTACTTATATTTACTATCTATAAAATCCAAAGATGCTTCAACTTTAATTCAGAAGGTGGCAAGTTTTTATTTTTTTATTTAAATTTCTTGTAGCCCACTCATCCCTGTAAATAAATGATTTATTTCTTAGTGTCTGGTCAGATTAAGAATCTAGGACCAGTAGGTTATGCACCTCTACCAGCAGATGGATATGGAGCAAACTGATGTCATAGTGTATATACCCCTGTAGCGACATCAGCCTGCCAGTATTCTTCGTCTCCAGCAGATGGTGGACGTGCATATCTCTATTGGGGGTTTGCTTTACTTTGAAAAGGAAAAATAAAAGGAAAATGAATTTGCTCTGCTCTCCTGCGGTGATACCAAGTGGTCCCTTCCCCAGTTGAGTATTCCTGAGGAGATTTCCATGGTCCTTCAGATAAGTGCCTTGGTCCGGTAGCTAGTTGTTCAGCCAGGTAAGACTTAGCTGTTCAAAGAGCTGAAAGGCAGTGGGTGCAGGAAGCCGAGCGTGACGGTGACTGTATATGCCCTCTCCCCCCCACAGCTGACCATCTCTGTACTAAACCAAAACAATCTAGAGCAAAATGCTCTGTCGCTGTCAGTACTGTAAATTTCTAAATTATTAAATGTTGTTGTTTTTGGAGTGTTTTAATAAAGTATATCCCTACACAATAAGTGGTGTGAATTTTATGAAAGTGTATTAAAATGATTTATTTAAATAATAATAACGGAGTTAGAGAAAGGTTTCATACATCGTGTAGGTGCCCAGCACCACAATTGTGTGGTATTATAATCATTAACCTTCCTCCTCCTCCTTAAGTTCTTTAAGGTTTTTTTTTGAAAATTGTGTTGTCCCCAAGAAAACCTGTGGACTCTTCCGTGGCGATGTAATGTTGTTATGTGCGTCTTCTGCAGTATTAATTCTATGAGACTCCAAAAAGATGTTAATAAAGAGTAAAAAAATCAGACTTCCCCGATGGTAGTTGGTGTGTTCGTCTTCTCAAGAGTAGTCCCGACATGAACGTTGCATATTTCAGACGTTGAAGCCTTTCCTCAGGGGCTTTGATGGATCCTCAAACCAACCTCACGGAGTCTGCAACTCTTTTGTCAGCACTTCATGCGATCCTGGTTGTCTCTGCCACGAGGCGATCTTCCTCTATAGATCGCCGGGAAGAATAGTCCATCAGGTGTAGACTGACCCCTTTTATATTGTCAACTGGAGTGAAATCACCCAATGAGCTGCCTCTGAATTCTTGACGTCACAAACGGACGTGATGGGAGACTTACTGATGTAGTAACTATGTGGAGTGCGGACTTGTGAGAGATACAATAGGCTAAGTGTGTTTGTGCCTCGTTTCCATTTCACTGAAACCGTGCGAACTAATTGAAAACTTAAACAGCGTCAAACTCAATGATGCAATGCAGACCTAAAAGAGCACGCTTTAAATAGCACGATAACGATCTACAAAGAACACTTCTTATTAAACTCTAGGTCGAAATGTGTGTATACTGATATGACATAAAATGCTTATGAATTTATAGAAGAGTGTTGAAATTTAGGTCATCATTCATGCCTCGGGGTACTGAAGTTTTCAATGTGAAAATCCAGAATGCTTCACGTAAGTTCAGGGTGGTGCGTATATCTCCACCTCGGGATGGAAGATATACCCGCTCAATTACAGACCATTTCAAATCTGTGATGTTATGTTCTGCGTCTATTAGATGTTGAACCATCGGTGCTGTGAGCTTGGATGTAATGAATCTCGATTTGTGTTCCCCTAATCTAACCCTGACGGGTCTTGTAGTTCGTCCTATATATAGTTTGGGACACGGGCAAATGATGACGTAGACGACATTGTTGGATTGACAGTTGGTGTTACTCTTTCTCCAAATTTTGTATCCAGAAAGTGGATCTACCCATTGTATACCCGCAATGGTTTGTGCACACCAAGTGCAATGACCACATGGTTGGTGGCCCACTATGGATTCCTCTTTATTAATACTATCAATCTGAGCATGAACCATCTGGTCTCTTACGTTTCTGCCCCGAGACATTGCGAATGTGGGGGGTTCAGAGAATACTTCATGCATGGAAAGTACATGCCAGTGTTTATGAATGGCTGCTTTTATTGTACCAACTGCTGTCGATTGTTTTAATACACATGTTAACCGAGATTCATCCTTCCTAGGTTTGTATTGTAATAAAGCACTACGTTCACTGAACTTGGCTCTTTTATATGCTCTGCTAATGGCCTTCTGCGGATAGCCTCGCTCACGGAATCGGTCTGCCAAAATGCCTGCCTGTATCTCGAAGTCCTTCTCAGTGGAACAAATACGTTTGGCTCTGAAGTATTGGCTCACTGGTAACCCCATTTTGAAACTATGGGGATGATGACTGGTGAACCTCAACAAGTTGTTGCGATCCGTAGGTTTGCGGTGAATGGTAGTATAATATTTCCCGTGGTCTATACTAATGGATACATCAAGGAATGTGATCTGATGGTTTGAAGTATGAGAAGTGAACTGTAAATTGTTGTCCAGTGTGTTTATCCATTCCAAAAAAGAATGTAACTGCGTTTCTGAACCTTTCCAAATAAAAAAAAATATCGTCTATGAAACGATACCAGCACAGGATGTATGGCCACCAATGCGACGTATACACCCTGTTACTCTCGAACTGGGCGACGTAAAGATTCGCTACTGACGGGGCTAAAGGAGACCCCATAGGGATGCTGTGTATTTGGTGATAACAATTCTGGCCAAACCAGAAAAAATTGTTATGTAGTACGATTTCAGCCAGCTCCAACAGAGTATGTGTTCTTATCCGTTCTGTGGTACTTCGTTGGCTCAAAACGTTTTCTAGAATCTCCAGTGCCATGTTTTGCGGTATATTGGTGTATAGTGAATTTATGTCCATAGTCACCATGATGATGGATTCCCACTGTACTTTCAATGTTTCCAGATTTCGTAGGAAATGGGATGTGTCTTTAATGTATGAAAAAGACTGTGTCACATACGGTTGCAAAAAAAGATCTAAAAAATTAGCGACAGGTTCCAGGACCGACCCATTTTGTGATACTATAGGTTTGATCGGTGGAGCAACTAGGCTCGTATGGATTTTAGGGATGGAATAGATCACTGGTCGCCTGGGAAAGGAAACCATGAGGTACGCTTTCTCTTTGGTGGTAAGCCTTAATTCACATTCAACCACTTCTCGGACTTGTGACTTAAGTGTCTCAGTGGGATCTTCAGTGATTAATCTATAATATTTGGAATCATTCAAATGAACCATAAGGTCCTCTATGTATTTAGACCGGTCTTGTATTACCACGGCACCCCCCTTGTCGGCCGGTTTAACGATAATCTGTGATGTTTTTTTTTAGAGTCGCTAGGGCTTCTTTCTGTGCTGGGGGGAGGTTGTATATTCTCCGCTGTGATCTTGTTTCAAATGCTGATAAATCTTTTAATACAAGAGCTTGAAATGTGTGAATGTGCGGATCCAAAGGTCCTGGTGGTGTCCAATTGGACTTGGGTTTCACGACTGAAAGGTCCGCCTCCCCTGCGGTTTTGTCTGAAAAAAATAAACGCAAACTTAATTTACGTATGAATCGTTGAATGTAAATACGACTTTCAAAGGCAGAGTGTTTAGAAGTTGGGACATAGGAAAGTCCCTGATCCAACAAAGCTATCTGAGTGTTGGACAGAGGGGTGGAGGATATGTTTATGACTGATGAAGGCTTAGAGCCTAAATCCTCTTGTCCCCCTTGAGTGGCTAGTTGTCATTTTCTTTGTCTCGTTGACCGTGTCACTGCTGATCCACCCCGATTGTCTTTCTTTCCTCTCCCTCGATTGGGCCACCGGTTCCCTTTGTCTGTGGTGCCTGTATGTCCTGTAGTTTCTGCAGTGGTGGCGGTGGTATTCTGGTCGTCTCCCTCATCGGTACTTGAATTTTCCTCAGATGAAAAGGTGAACCGCACCTTCTTCGATGGTATTTTGGGACCCATCCAATGATACACCCTATCTAATTTGTAATCAGTTTGATCACGTTTTAGTTTGGATACTTTGCCGCTCTTGATGGATGTCCGAAATTCGTCCAATGTGTTCTGAAATTCTGACAACTTGTCCTCTAAAGAAATCACTAAAGGGTCGGTAGTAAGTTGTTCCATGATGGTTTTAGTCTGTACTGAAAGTTCCTTGGTGCTAGACTTGGCTCTGTTGATGATTAATAACATCAGATCCAGTGAACATTTGTTCAGTATGGCATACCAGGTTTTTACAAACTCGGGATCTTCATTGAACAACATTGGATCCTTGAGCACCCGAAGACCTCTGGGTATAATTTGTAATTTCACATATTCCACAAGTATTGCTCCGTGCAATTCAGACCTAATCAGTTTCTTAGACAAACGTAAATAGTCATCCCAAGCTGATTCTTGATTAATGGTACTGGAGTCAGCAAGAAGGGACTCTTCTTTAAGCACTTCTTTAAGCACTTCTTTAAGCATTCATAAGCATTTTATGTCATATCAGTATACACACATTTCGACCTAGAGTTTAATAAGAAGTGTTCTTTGTAGATCATTATCGTGCTATTTAAAGCGTGCTCTTTTAGGTCTGCATTGCATCATTGAGTTTGACGCTGTTTAAGTTTTCAATTAGATCGCACGGTTTCAGTGAAATGGAAACGAGGCACAAACACACTTAGCCTATTGTATCTCTCACAGGTCCGCACTCCACATAGTTACTACATCAGTAAATCTCCCATCACGTCCGTTTGTGACGACAAGAATTCCGAGGCAGCTCATTGGGTGATTTCACTCCAGTTGACAATATAAAAGGGGTCAGTCTACACCTGATGGACTATTCTTCCCGGCGATCTATAGAGGAAGATCGCCTCGTGGCAGAGACAACCAGGATCGCATGAAGTGCTGACAAAAGAGTTGCAGACTCCGTGAGGTTGGTTTGAGGATCCATCAAAGCCCCTGAGGAAAGGCTTCAACGTCTGAAACATGCAACGTTCATGTCAGGACTATTCTTGAGAAGACGAACACACCAACTACCATCGGGGAAGTCTGATTTTTTTTACTCTTTATTAACATCTTTTTGGAGTCTCATAGAATTAATACTGCAGAAGGCGCACATAACAACATTACATCGCCACGGAAGAGTCCACAGGTTTTCTTGGGGACAACACAATTTTCAAAAAAAACCTTAAAAAAGAACTTGAGGAGGAGGAAGGTTAATGATTATAATACCACACAATTGTGGTGCTGGGCACCTACACGATGTATGAAACCTTTCTCTAACGCCGTTATTATTATTTAAATAAACCATTTTAATACACTTTCATAAAATTCACACCACTTATTGTGTAGGGATATACTTTATTAAAACACTCCAAAAACAACAACATTTAATAATTTAGAAATTTACAGTACTGACAGCGACAGAGCATTTTGCTCTAGATTGTTTTGGTTTAGTTGGATCAGTTCGCTGCATTGATTGGTGTATCGCCGATAGATTTTGGTTCATCTCTGTACTAAGCCAGGAAGGGCTGAGCTCAGGTAAGTTAAAAAAAAAACAAAAAAACAAAACATACAGAGGGCTTTTTTATTTTATTTTTTTGAGAAATATTTTTATTTAAGTTTTGATCTTACAACATAAACTAAATAACCTACTAATCAGAACACCTCCCAAGGTACCTCCCACTTCCAACCCACCCTTCACACCCCTCTACTCCGGCCTTGGCAGTTTCGAATGATTGTACAAATATTTATTTTAACAGATGTTTATATAAACATCCAAAAGTGGTTAGGGTACGTGATATGAGTAATATGAACTCTGTTGCCTTCCAGAGAACTGGAATCAGGTCCATATGGTGGTTTGTTGAAAAGTGAGAGTTCAGTTGAAATATTTGGATATTAGTGGTCCAGGTTTGTATATGAAAATGTTAGATGAAGCACAAGGTGAATCAGAAATGTGGTCTCAAGAGTTATAAAAATTTAGTAAGATATGCTGAGCAATAGGTGCCAAAGCTCTCTTCCTTGAATGATCATATTTCTTGCATTTCCTGGTCTTGCTTCACTGTAGGTGCTAAATAGGTTAAAGCAGACCATATTTGTGAAACACTAACAAATTTCCTTGGCGAGGTATTCTTAGCAATTGCATACTCTAGGGCAGTGGTTCTCAACCTTTTTTTGTCCGGGACACACCTGACAGATGGTTCTCACATGTGTGACACACTGAACATGTGACCATCATGGGGCTATATGAAAACATGCACTCTGCATCCACAGGAATCCCCTCAAGCCCCAGCAATGAGTGCAGAGCAGATCTAGGGCATTACCCTGTACAACTTGCCATACAAAAAAGATATTCTGGTTCTGATGACATCTCAGTAAAAGCAAAACAAACTCCCTTTACTACCAGGCACAATAGCCTTCCTTATGAAAAGACACTAATGCATATCCTATTGAGAAAACACAACAAATAAGATTGATACAAATGCCTACAGGCTAGTAAAATACCTCACCTTGTTCACACACCCAGAACTTACCTTCACCAAGTACAGAAAAACCACAAATTATAAATATGGAGACAGAAACTGGAATGGAAAACCAAAAAAGTCACTTTGCATGCAGTGTGAACCTGGAGAAATGGAAAGAGAAGTATAGCACCTAACAGACTCTCAGGATTTGCAATAATGCACACAAACTAACCCGCACAAAGTTACACCTGTATTATGGAACACACTCAAACAGAACAACCCTATCTAAGAAATACAACTATTAAACCAGACCCTAAACACTAATACATTTCCTATTGGGAAAACAGAATAAGCCAAGCTGCTATAGAGCCCCACACACACAAATAATCATAAAGCTATACTAAAAATGTTACAAAACAGCTGCTGTATGGCAACAATTAAAAACTCATAAAAATTATAAAAAACATGTCCAAATATCAATAAAATATTTCAAAACAGCAGACATCGCATAATACCCAATAATTTAAATGGCTGTCAATCAAGAAAATAAATTTAAAAAGCCACCTTTACTTACCCTCTCCAGCAACTCTCCTACTCCTTTCCCTTCCAGGCCAATAGCACTCACCAGAAGCAGCAAGGGCTGCTGAAGCTTTCCCCTCACAGTCCTCTTCCTTAGCACCCACAACCAGTCTCTAGTGTTCTCTCTCTCTCTCTCACACATCACCTCTCTGACCAGTCTCTCTCTCTCTCTTACACAGAAACACATCACCTCTCTGACCAGTCTCTCTCTCAATCACACTCATGGTCTCTTACATACAGGCTCTCAATCACACACAAATGCTCTCACACTGATTCACACCAGCTCTCACCCAGGCTTCCATTCACACCAGCTCTCACCCTGGCACCCATTCATGCGCATACACACATAAGCTTTCACCAAAAACAACTTCTTCCTTCACTGCAGGGATGGGCTCCAGTTCTGCCACGGCTTTACTTCGGCAGGCCTTCTTTTTTCGCCGCCACGGGGATGGGCTCCTGTGGTGGCCTTGCTTGGTCTGGGTCAGATTTTCCTCTTCACCGCCACAGGGATGGGCTCCCGTGGTGGCCTTGCTTGGTCGGGGTCGGGTTTTCCTCTTCACCACCACCCGTGGCGGCCTTGCTTCGTCAGGGTTCGACACTGCCATTCCTCCCACCCCACCCCCAGGCTATGCGATGCCTGCTTCACCGGCCAATCAAAGGCTTCCTCCCTTCTTCCTACTCCTACTGGCAGGTAGAAGGGAGGAGGTTTCCAATTGGCCTGGCGGAGGCAGGCAGAATGAAGGAGGCTTCCCATTGGGCAGTGGGGGTAGGAAGAAACGAGGCTTCCAATTGGCCCGTGAGGGCTGGAAAAAGGGAGAAGGAAAGTACGACTGGGCAGTGGGACACTGGAGACACGACACACCTGCCGGTGTTTGGCGACACACTGGTGTGTCACGACACACCGGTTGAGAAGCGCTGCTCTAGGGAACAGAGAAGGAGCATGCTCATGGCTAGGCCCATAATTGTCAACCCAACATGTTAGGATAACCTTCCTACCAATGAGCCCAGCCCTCTTAAGAAATAAAAGTTCAGGGTTTAAGTTTAATTATAATGTTGTTTCGGAAACAAAGAGCTACAAGTTGGGGTCTATGGATAGGTTTATTTTAACTAGGCCTGCACATGTCTTTATTTCTGCCCAAAACTCCAAGACTTTAGGGCATTCCCAAAAACAGTGGTGAAAGGTCCCCTCTTCCCCATGGTACTTCTGATACAACTTCGATGTGCTTATCTTAAAGTAGAAGGCTCGGGATGGGATGATATAGACTCGCCAAAGAAATCCATAGTAAGATTATCTTAAGAGTACATTGTCAGAGTTGTCATGTAAAGTAGCAAAAATGTTTCAAAACTCCTCTAAGGTTAACGAAAACAGCGGCCAGCCTACCCATCTTGTGTATAAATTTTCTAAAGCTGGTAATTGTTTTCTAAATCATCTAGTTTTTCACTGAGCTCCGTGATCTTTTTTCCTTGGGCCGCCATTTTAGTGGCGACCGCTAAGGAGTCATCTTCAAGGATGGATATGCAGCCCTCAGCCTAGTCCAGTCACGGAACCAATTCAGTAAGTGTGGAGTTCACTTCAGAAATGTGTGCTGCGATGCCAGCTAATTTTTCGTCCAGCGCCATCTGGATTACCTCCTTTATCTCAGCAATGGTTACAGCTGAGGGGAGGTTTTCACCCATAGTCACCTCCACCCACCATCTTAGGTTCCGGGCCTTGGGGTTTTTCTTTTTCTTTCTTACCTCCTTTGGTTGTCATCGTCGGGGAAGTCCGCTGCATATAATGCACTATTGATATATGCTTGAATCAGAGTGTGAGAATCTCAGTTGTAGTCGGAAGAATTTGTGAGGACTTTAGCTGATTATGGAAGCTGGCATTCGGAGCCAGTGAGAAACCCTCCTTCCCAGCTCACTACATCACGTGACTCCAGGAGGGCTTTTTTATATAGGGCTTCCTCCGGTCTCCGTGCCCGGTGTGCTGTTCCAGTGTTTATCCCTTTCTGTGGAAGGTTAAGGGTTGTGGACAGCTTGGCGGGTTGAGCAGCCTTCTGAGGCTAGGTCCCACTGAGGCTTTTTTGCTGCACGCCACTTCGTAGGACTCAACAGTGTTTCACACGTTCTTGTTAGGCTGCCCTCTTCAGGATTGTCAGTTCAGCTAGTGTGTCTAGAGGTTATGCATCCAGTTTTTGGACACTTAGTCGAGCCTCTGTGCTTCCAAATTAAATGGTGACCTTAGTGGCCTTGCACTTAACCTGTATGCTCAAGTTGGGTGTTGTGCGCTTAAAGTTGGGCACCTGGCATTACAGCGCATATCGTAGGGACGCCTATGTTTTGGGACACCTAAGTTGGAGGCCTACATTTTTTTTTGTTCGTGTATAAAAAAAAACAAAAAAAAATAGTTGGATGCACGCCTTCAGTCACCTGTTAAGTGTACTGATGGCCTAATGGTGCCTATAAGTGAGAGACCTAAGCGCCTTTCCCTCTGTGCTTCCTGTCATATTTGGGCATCTCAGCCTGGTGTGCCTGCTAACTTGTGCCAGCGCTGTTTGGAAGCTCAGGGAAAATTATCTTCCTCTGATATTACTAAACCTGGTTCTTCCCAGCCAGATGAAGGTCTGGGTAAAGATGTCAGGAAGGGTGTCTGATCTTGGAATTCCCCTAACTGATTCATCAATTGGGGAGGGTAGCTCAGTGAGTATGCCTCACGTGCCTTCTGGTTTTGGCATGGATCCTGTTTCCTTTTCATGGGTAGAATTTTTCCAGGGATTTGCAATCCTTTCTCAAGGCACAGTCCTCAGCCCCATCCAATGCTGCCAGGGCAGAGTCGCAGGTGGGGGGGACCTCTCTCACCCGGTTTTACTGTTAAGCGCCGGAGTAATAAGGATCCGAATGGCATGGATTAGGCCAATTCTGACTCGCTAGAGGATGGAGACATTACTCTGGGATTAGAACCATATAGAACTATGCTGCGGTTCTTGCATAGGGATGAACTGCCGGCTCTGATTTCCCAGACCTTGAAAATTCTGGGAATACCTGGGGCAGATTCCACGTCTGAGCCAAAGAAAAATCCCATTTTGGTTTTCTTATGAACATAAGAAAGTGCCATGCTGGGACAGACCAAGGGTCCATCAAGCCCAGCATCCTGTTTCCAACAGAGGCCAAAAACCAGGCCACAAGAACCTGGCAATTACCCAAACACTAAGAAGAACCCATGCTATTGATGCAATTAATAGCAGTGGCTATTCCCTAAGTATAATTGATTAATAGCCATTAATGGACTTCTCCTCCAAGAACTTATCCAAACCTTTTTTGAACCCATCTACACTAACTGCACTAACTACCTTCTCTGGCAACAAATTCCAGAGCTTTATTGTGCGTTGAGTGAGAGAGAATTTTCTCCGATTAGTCTTAAATGTGTTACTTGCTAACTTCATGGAATGCCCCCTAGTCCTTCTATTTTTCGAAAGTGTAAATAACCGAGTCACATCTACTCGTTCAAGACCTCTCATGATCTTAAAGACCTCTATCATATCCACCCTCAGCCGTCTCTTCTCCAAGCTGAACAGCCCTAACCTCTTCAGCCTTTCCTCATAGAGGATGTACCAACACCCACCTGCCCATTAGGGTTCAGGTTGTCCTCGACCAAACTCCTACCCAATATTTGTGCCTATTGCACATCTTGGGTACATTTGGTGCATTTCTCGGACATCCTCAGCTCGGTACTCACCTAGATCCCAAAATTACCAAACTCTACTTTTAATTTTCTTTATTTATAAATTTTCAAAAATTACAAACAATAATATTTTGAACTTTACGTTATTCAAAAGAAATCTTTTGAATATTTTCCAGGTATTCAGGACATTTTATATAGAAATTACATAACCTTCATTTTTCTAAATAAAATAAAAAATTACATCCTGAAACCAGTTACAATACCAGTATTTGGGGAACCTAAAGCAACAAAATTAAACATAAATAAAATCTATCCAACTGGATTCATTATAACAGGAATTTAGGTAGATAATTACTCTTATCTTTCCAACTTGGAACAGGTTTAGACAGTGTTTCCCTCTCTTTGGTTTCTCCGCTCTACCAAATATTTCTCTAAATGAGACTGGTCATAGTAAACATATCTTACCCCCTCTACCCGCATGACACATTTACATGGAAATCTTATCATTATTTGTATATCAAAAGTTCTAGCTATTTTAGCCAGAGCAATGAACCTTTTCCTTCTTTCTTGTGTCTCTTTAGAGACATCTGGATATATCCAGATTTTTTCACCTAGGTATAGAGAGGATCTTTTTATCATAAAGGCTTTTAGGACCTTATCTCTGTCCGAAGACATCATAAATTTAACTATAAGGGTTCCCCTCATCTCCACCTGGGTGGTATATGAAGTTTCAATCAGATCTGTTATGTTTAAGGAAACTTCCACTTGCTCTGTGTTAATTTTCTTCTCATTAATAAAATAAGCATTCATGATTTGTGGAAAGTTTTCAGGCAACCATGTAAAGATTTCTGAAAAATAGTTTTTTAATTGTTCTTTAGGCGAAACCATACGACATTTAGGGAAATTGACTATTCTTAAATTTGTATATTTTAAATGATTTTCTATTACTTCTACCTTTTTATTTAAAGCCAATTCCCCCTTAATGATCGAGGATTGTACCTTTTCTATAGAGGAAATATCCTGCTGTACCTTAATCAAAGTTGTCCCATAGTTTTGCACCATGGGACCTAGGTTTACTAATACATTTTGCATTTCATTAATAGTGGTATTTAACTTCATAATATTATTTTGTAACATATTCATGGAGCGCCATAACATTTCCACCGTCACTAATTTTGGAGTGCCAGGTAATGCATCAGGGGTTCGAGGTAAGGGAACATCAACACCTTGTACTTGGTTCATGTTATTCCCCGAGGGGGAACTACTTGTCCAACCTTTTGTTGTTATTGAGGCCTTAGGTCTAACCATAGCCTCTCCACAGTCCTGCACCTTTTTAAGAGAAAAACTCTGAGAGTCTTTACTCTGTTCTTGAAGCATTAATGAACCATGGTCCTCCTCGAACAGGCTCAGCTGCTCCATCGGGTTCCGTATGGCAGCTGTGCTAGAAACCTCAGTCATAATGCTAATTCTTGGAGGTGGGGGCGTAGTTGGAGCCCCGGGACTTAGACTCACCTCTCCCAGTAAGGGTGGGGTTTGCTCATCCCCCACTCTTACAACGGGACACTCCGGGGTTAAAAATTCTACCGGTGGAAAAAAGGTTGTCATTGTTGTTTGCAATGGGGAAGGTGCCATGGGGGTCGAGGCTTCCATTCGCACCTTTCCCTTCCGCTTTGAGTGCGGCATTATAACATAAATTGTCATTAAATATTGTCAAAACAAGAAGACAAATTTTTTACTCACTCTTCCTGTTAATAAACATCAATTGAGATGGTAGGTTGTCACGGGCACCGATTCTACTTCCACTTCAGTGGGGATTTGCGCCTTCTCGCCTTCGCCGGCCTAAGCCGGTCCAAGCTGCGCGCCCCTTTGGAGCGCGCGGCTTAGGCAGCGCACGCCGACGGCGGCGATGCGCCGTCTGCCCCAGAATTTATGGGCAGACTTCCTCCTCCGAAGTCCTCCAGCTCCGCCCACTCGCAACCGGAGGGGGGGTCAGGGCTCTCTCCGGACGCCTCGTGAGTCCTGGCTGTTCCGGGTAGGTCACAAACGGATACAAGAAGGAGCGGGGCCCGTTCCTCACCACACTCTCTCTGGGCTCCCCCACCAAACTCTACTTGACATGCTTTCCAGTCTTAACATGAACCAAATTATAAATAACCCCACTCACAAAGCAGGTAACACCCTAGATCTAATTTTTACCAACCAATACATTTGTGATCCCATAACATCTATTAAACCTGTTCCTTGGTCTGATCACTACCTTATTAAATGTCGTGCTCAAGTCAACACTAACAAAATATCTGAATCCAACACACCATTGTCCTTCAAATACATCCCCCTTCCAACTCAACTCACTCAAACAAGAATTGGGAAAACAACTTATAAATCTAGACTTATCCAATATCCATAATGCAACCCAGTCTTGGTTTCATCTCACAAAACAAACTGGAAATAACATAAATCCCGAAAAAACAAAACTTATAAAACATAATAGAGCAAAAAACAACCCTTGGTTCAACTCTGAACTCTCTACAATGAAATCTAACCTCAGAAAGTTGGAAAAAGTATGGCGCAAAGACAAATGCCAAGTAACCCTTCAAAGATATTGCACAAAACTCGCAGATTACAAGAAGGCAATTCTAAATGCCAAATGCTATGTAAAGCCTATTGTTTTTTCCTCTGTGATGGAGGCCATTCAAGAATTGATTGATCTTGAGTTGGACATCCCAGAGGCTAATTTCAAAGAAGGTCGGGTTTTGGAAGGCCTGTACCCTCTGGATCTGGTGGTGAGAGAGCATTTACATTTTCCGAAGGTGGATGCACTTCTCTGTGCAGACTCCAAGTGGATGATTATCAATGTAGAGGGAGGAGCGGCCTTGAAGGATGTACATGATGGGAGGATTGAAGCTACCCTTAAGCAAGCCTTTGAAGCAGTGGCAATGACCTTGCGGATCGCTTCTTGTTCCTGGTGGCTCCACATTTTTACTTCTCTCTCAGGATTTCGATGATTCTGGAGTGAATTCCAGTGCAGTTATGGAGCCAGCAGCCACCTTCGTGGCAGATGCAGGCTGCAATTTGATCCGCACCTCAGCCAAGAGGGGTGGCTTTGATAATAGCAGCCAGGCATCAGGTATGGCTGAGAAATTGATCAGCCGATGCGATTTCCAAGGCTAACCTTTCAAAATTGCCCTTTAAAGGCTCGCTTTTTTAAGAGTGAGTTGGAAAAATTGGCCAATAAGTGGAGCGAATCACCGATTCCTTGATTGCTGGAGGATAAGAAACAGACACTGCGCGCCTTTAGTATGAGAGGTCATGCTAGAAGATCCAAGCGTTTTTGACCCTATAAAGGAGCAACCTTTCAGAGGACTCTGTCCTTTCAGTAGGTCGCAGTCCTTTTGTCCCAGACAACCCAGAAGGGGTGTGGACTTGGGTAGTGGAACCTCTTGAACCTCCCAATGAAGGTTTGCTGATGCACCCCCAGGAACAGGAGATAGGGGAACGCCTCACTCTTTTATTTATTTAAAATATTTCTATACAGTCTTAACAATTATGTAATTGACCAGAACAGTTTACGAAGTAGTAAAAATAATAATAATGAAAAATAAAATTGCATAGATTGGCTGAGTATTGAAATGGTTATCCATTTTTAATCAAGTTTTTTTGCTAGTCTATCCACAGTTTGCTTTTGAAGAAAATGCTGGCAGGCTGATGTCACTGCAGGAGTATGTATACTGTGGTGTCAGTTTGCTCAGTCTCCATCTACTGGTAGAGGTGCATAACCCATTGGTCCTGCATTCATCTGTCCATCCTAAAGAAAAGAAATTATCAAGTAAGTAGTAATTTCTCAATTGCTACTTCATTATTTGAAGTTAAATATTTAGAAAGCACAATGAGAACTAGTTCCCTACTATGCTGAGCTACATCATACTTTCTCTAGTTTTCTATCTTCAAAGATATGATATAATTCTATAATGCAGTTTTATAATATATTTTTGGGGGGATATCCTGTGTTGCCTCTAGCTACATTTCAGCTGGATTTACAAAGGAAATTGCTTCCCTGTACGTACCAGGATCAGTCCAGATGGAATCAGAACAAGCTTCGAGGGTGTCACCATAGATACCAGTGCACCCTCTGCTGGAGCTCAGTATCTTTCTGACTCCAGCAGATGAGAGTTGGGGAAGCAGCTGCTTCCCCAGGGCTTACAGGAATTGGGTGGTCTTCTCCTTTTTCTTTGCCTTTGTTTCACAGTTTGGATCACGTTTATAGAAAGTTTAAAAAAAAAAAAAAAAGGTTAACTTTTGGGGAGACGTGACTTGTAGTTTGTTCTGCCTCCTTCTCTGCGGCCCTTCTGTTTTCTATTCCCCTTCCCTGGAATTGTGGGGGTAAGTTTTCTTCTATTTTTATGTGCCTTGCCTTTCAGGTACTTTTGGTTATTGCGGCACTGCTCCACAGCAGTCCCTCTGCCATGTGGAAGCCGGTGGTGCCGGCCTCTCCGCGGCGGCTTCGGTCGTCCCGCGGCCCCGAGTCGACTTACTTTTCTTTTTGCCGGGGGCCTTGCAGTAGGGAAGGGAGATTCCCCTGCTGCCATTCGGGACGACGCTGCGGGTTGTGTAGGCCATCCCGGGCCCCCCGCGGCACTCTTCTTCGCCTCAGGCAGCTTCCTTTGCCCCCCCCCCCCCCCGCGATGCTTCTTTCCTCCCCTGGCAGCCATCATGCCTCGGCTGTCCCGCTGGGGTTGAGGATATCGCGCGAGGTGCTAGGTGCCTCCCCGGTGGGGAAGGCACCTCGGAGCCGGTCAGCTCCTTATCTTTTTGCCCTCAGCGTGGCCCGGGCGGCGCGGGCCAGCCCCTCCGCCCTCTTGGCGGGAACGGTGGCCATCTTTGATTTGCAGCGTGAGGAGTTTCCTCACGCGCAGGAGGAAGGAAGAGACTCCCGGGAGGGCGCTCCCTCAATTTTGTCACCTGCCACCCCCCTCCCAGACCAGGCAACCTCAACGGGCTCCCCTGCTGCTATTCCCTTGGGCTTGCCAAGGTTCTCGCCGGAATTTATCTTCCTGATGCACAGCGCTTTTTGGTAGGGCCTGGAGGCCCCCGGGGAGGCTGCCCACGGGCCCTCCCCCCCGCGAAGGCGCCGTATCTCTCGACTGCGTCACAGGGCCCGTCTGACCTCGTGGGTTCGGCTGCCCCGGTTCAGGGGGGCGATTCCCCAGGCTCTACGGACCCTGCCCTTCGGGACGTTCATCCGGAGGGGGATGACCCTCGAGAGCTACGCATTTTCCAGAGGGAGGAGTTAGATGATCTGATCCCTCAGATCCTTGTGGAGCTGGACCTGGATCCACCGCCAGACCCACCAGCGCCAGTGGCCTCGGTAGGCTCGACGTCCTCAAAAAAAAAAAAAAAAGGGGGATCCGGTCCTTGCCGCTCTGAGGCTGCGGCCCCGGGCCTTTCCCACGCACGACTCCTTCCTGCAGCTCCTGGCTAGTGAGTGGGACTTTCTGGAGGCCTCCCTAAAGGTCAGCCGAACGATGAAAAAAATTGTATCCACTCCCAGAAGACTTCCTGGAATTTATCAAGGTACCGAAGGTGGACTCGGCGGTATCTGCTGTCACCAAGAGGACAAGCACAGCACTGCGGGACACCCAGGACCGCAAGGTGGAGATTTTTTCTCAAAAGGGTCTTTGAAGTCTCTGCTCTAGGGATGCGTGCGGTCATGTGCAGCGCGCTTGCACAGCGGGCCAGTCTGCGCTGGGTTTTCAGCAACCGTTCACATCTCAGGTTTTGCCTCCCGAAGAGACTGACCAGGCGGACCGCCTGGAGTCTGCCATAGCTTACGGGGTGGATGCTCTGTATGATCTCTTTAGAGTTCTGGCAAGGTCCATGGTGTCCGTGGTGGCGGACCGGCGGCTGCTGTGGCTTCGTAACTGGGCGGCGGATACATCCTCCAAGTCAAGCCGTGGCTCCCTTCCATTCCTGGGCAAGTTTCTCTTTGGGGAGGACCTGGTTAAAATCATCAAGTTTCTGGAGGAGAATGTGGTGCATCGACTCCCCGAAGATAGACAACGCTCCTCCCCGTCTTTTGCCTCAGCCAGAACCACGGCCAGGGCACAGCGGCGCTACAGGGCCTACCGGCAGCCTGGCTCTCGCTCCACCGTCGCCAGGTCTCAGCCCTGGTCGTGTTCTTTTCGTGGGAGGAGGCCCCTGCGGGATGGTCCAGGGCAGGGGCACCCTCCCTCAACGTCCACACAATGATGCCAGAGTAGCGCACTTCTCGACCCCCAGCATCAGGGGATGACTCATGGAATTCTACGAGGAGTGGGTAAACATCTCCACAGACCAGTGGGTCCTGGTCACTATAAGGAACGGCTACGCTTTGGAGTGGTCCGCCCTTCGAGGGACAGGGTCCTCTTCTCTTCCTGTGGTTCGGTCCTCAAGAGGATGGTGGTGCAACGAACACTAGACCGGCTGCAGAACATAGGGGCCATTGTCACCGTTCCCTTCGGCGAGGTGGGCTTGGGACATTATTCTATCTACTTCGCCGTGCCCAAGAAGGACGGTTCTTTTCGGCCCATCCTGGATTTGAAGGAGATAAACAAATCCCTGCGAGTCAGCCGGTTCCGCATGGAAATGTTGCGGTCGGTGATTGCAGCAGTGCGCAAGGGAGAGTTCCTTGCCTCCCTGGATCTGACGGAGGCGTACCTGCACATTCCCATCCTTCCGGCTCACCGGCGTTATCTCCGCTTCAAGATCCTCGGTCAGCACTTTCAATTCAGGGCCCTGCCCTTCGGCTTGGCGACCACCCCTCGTACCTTCACCAAGTGGTGGCGGCGGCCCCTTGAAAGGAGGGTATCCTAGTGCATCTCTATCGGGATGACTGGCTGATTCGCGCGAAGTCCTTCGCACGCGGGCAGGCTTCAGTGACCAGGGTTGTTCAAGTGCTCCGCTCCCTGGGCTGGGGGGTGAATCTCTCCAAGAACTCCCTCGTGCCCTCGCAACGCTTGGACTTCTTGGGAGCGAGCTCTGATACACGGCAGGGCATGGTGTTCTTACGTCCGGACAAGGTCCAATCCTTGAGGGAACACGTACTTCGGTTTTCTGCCTTGTCAGAACCCACCGCCTGGACTTATCTTCAGCGCCTGGGAGTGATGGCCTCCACCATCGTCATGGTGCCCTGGGCAGTTGCGCATCTGCGACTCCTGCAGGCGTCTCTCCTCTCCCGTTGGAAGCCAGTCTCTCAGGAGTATCAGGTGATTCTACCTCTTTCAACGACTGCCAGGGACAGCCTGGTGTGGTGGTTGGTCCCGTCTCACCTGGCTCGAGGCGTCTCGCTCGAGGTGCCCAATTGGGTGGTGGTGGCCACCGATGCCAGCCTGGTGGGATGGGCACTGCCTGCGATCGAAGCGCCACGCAGGGGACGTGGTCGATCAATCGCCTGGAGACCAGGGCAGTACGTCTAGCGCTCCAGCGTTTTCTTCCCATGGTCCGGAACAGAGAGGGTAAGGATTCTCTCAGACAACGCAACCACCGTGGCCCACATCAATCGGTAGGGTGGGACGAGGAGCAAGCATGTCTCCCTCGAGTCAACGCTTCTGATGGAATGCATCTCGTCAGGATCGCGGTCTCACACATCGCCGGGGTGGTCACATTCAGGCAGATTACCTGAGGCGTCAATAGCTGGACCCCGGAGAGTGGTCTCTCTCCGACGAAGCAATGCACCTCCTGGTTCGCGGTTGGGGGACTCCGCACCTGGATTTGATGGCGACCTCCCGCAATGCCAAGGCCCCCCGCTTCTTCAGTCGCAGGAGGGAGCGAGGCGCGGAGGGGGTGGATGCCCTGGTCCTTCCGTGGCCGTCAGATCAGCTGCTCTATACCTTCCCTCCCTGGCCCCTGGGGGGCAAGGTTCTTCGCAGAATAGAAAACCATCGAGGAGTCGTAATTCTCGTTGCCCCGGAGTGGCCCCGTCGTCCCTGCTTTGCAGACCCTCTGCAACCGGCGGTGGACGGCCCGTTTCGACTGGGACATCTTCCTAGTCTACTACACCAGGGCCCGGTATTTTTCGAGCAGGCAGAACTCTTCTGTCTTGCGGCATGGCTTTTGAACGGCGCCGCCTCCGTCGCAGGAGCTACCCGGAGGCGGTGGTCTCTGCTATGCTGCGGGTCCGTAAACCTTCCACCTCCGTTGCCTACATTCGAGTCTGGAGGGTCTTCGAGATGTGGTGTTACAACCACGGGGCCCGGTCTGCGGAGGCGACGTTACCCCTGATTCTTCAGTTTCTTCAGGATGGCTTGGATAAGGGGCTCGCCTATAATTCACTCCGCGTGCAAGTGGCGGCCCTGAACTCCCTGATACAGAAGGAGATCTCTCTATCTCTTCAGCCGGACATCGCACGTTTCCTCAAGGGGGTCAAGCACCTGCGACCACCGGTCAGGGATCCCTGCTCCTCTGGGAGCCTCAACCTTGTTCTTCGGGCCCTGTCGGGCTCGCCCTTTGAACCGCTCCGCGGGGCTACCCTTAAGGACCTTACTCTCAAGACGGTATTCATCGTAGCCATCTGTTCAGCTCGCCGCATCTCGGAGCTGCAAGCATTGTCCGGCAGGGAACCTTATCTTCGATTCTCGGACACGGAAGTCTCCCTTCGTACGGTGCCGTCTTTCCTCCCGAAGGTGGTTTCGTCTTTCCACTTGAATTAGACGGTGGAACTTCCTGCGTTTGCTTCCGATGACCCGAGGTCTCTTCGTCACTTGGATGTCCAGCGCGCCCTGCTACACTACCTGGAGGCTACCAATGGCTCCCGGGTATCCGATCATTTGTTTGTGCTCTGGTCGGGGCCGAAGAAGGGATCACAGGCATCGAAGACGACCATTGCGCGCTGGATAAAGGACGCCATTTCCGCGTCTTACATCGGAGCGCGTCGCATCCCGCCTCGGGGCGTCATGACTCCACGCGCTCTCAGGTGGCGTCCTGGGCGGAATCTCGTTCCGTATTCCCTCAGGAAATTTGTCGTGCAGCGACATGGAAATCGCCGCACACCTTCTCGAAACATTATCGACTACACCTGGCGCCTTCGACTCCTGGGCACTTTTGGTGATCAGGTTCTCCGAGCAGGTCTCTCAGGGACCCACCCGTAATAGGGAAGCTTAGGTACATCTCACCATCTGGACTGATCCTGGTACGTACAGGGAAAAGAAAATTATTCCTTACCTGCTAATTTTCGTTCCTGTAGTACCAAGGATCAGTCCAGATGCCCACCACTCTGGGATTTTGGCTCCTGCTCGGGTTCTTACATGTAGCTGTCTTTTCAAGTTTTCTTATTGATGTTCACAGCTCTTCACAAGTTGGCTGGTTGTGGCCTATCGTTGACTATTCCTCGTTGTGTTTTTTCTATTCCTTCATAGTTAAGTGTACTTGATCCAAACTGTTTTTTGCTTTGATTGGGCTTTGCTATTCGTTATTCTGAGCTCCAGCAGAGGGTGCACTGGTATCTATGGTGACACCCTCGAAGCTTGTTCTGACTCCATCTGCTGGACGGGGGACATAACCCACCGTCTGGACTGATCCTTGGTACTACAGGAACGAAAATTAGCAGGTAAGGAATAATTTTCTTTTATTGTTGCTTTTTAAGATCTACAGTATTTTTTATTTAGTAACAACCCATATAAATTACATAACAAAAATTATAGGTGCACAAAAGGCAAAAATATAAATTTGGGGGATTAGTCTGTGATTGAGTGGAGAAGTAACACATGAACTACAGTTTATGCTGGTTAGAGCACCAGCGAAAAAAGTGTTCCTCCATCTTCTGGTTTTCTTGTGAATCTTCTGACTCTAATTCTGTCTGGTCAACATTTGAAAGTGTGTCATCTATAGAAATTGCTAATGTAGTATCTCATCTGAATAATACCTGTTCAGAATCTAATATTTCTATTTCAGTTTTTAAAGCAATTTTAGATGTATTAGAGCCATCTATTACTTCTGTTGTCAACTCATCTCTTGCCTCGGTGTTATGCCAAATAGGTTTAAAATTGGTACTGTTAAACCTTTAACAAAAAAGTCACATCTGGATGCTAATAATGTTTCGAATTATAGGCCTATTTCCTCTTTACCTTTCTTTGCCAAGATTATTGAAGGCGTAGTTTTAAACAATTTGTAGATTTTCTTGAGGACAATGAAATTTTGAATCCACATCAATTTGGTTTTCGGAGGAATATGAGTACTGAATTTCTTCTTGTATCTTTGATTGTCTCTAAGCGTGGGATGGATGGTGGCCAACAATTTCTTTTAGTTTCTCTTGATATATCGTCGGCCTTCTATACGGTCGACCATGATATAATATTATTTCATCTTCGTGAGTGAGGAGTTGCTGGGACTGTTCTAGCTTGATTCACTGACTATTTGAATAATCGTTTTCAATTTTTCAAATTTAATCATCAACATACTTGCCTGCAACCATTAGATTCTAGAGTCCCGCAAGGGTCCGCATTGTCAGCAATGCTTTTTAATCTTTACCTTGCTCCCATTACAAAACTATTAACAGCCATTACGGATGGCTTTAAGATACACGCTGATGACATTCAGTTTTTTATTAAAATTCAAACATCATGGCAAAAAACTATGGACCATCTTCATCTTTGTATGATCACCATCAAGAAATGGTTACATCAAAATAAATTATCCCTTAACACCAATAAAACTGAATTTCTCTTAATTCATCGTCCTGATTCTGTCCCATTAAATAACACTCTGTCCTTTGACAATCCATTCTTTTTCTCTAAATAAGCCTGTTAGGAGTCTTGGGGTTCTTTTAGGTGAAACCCTTTAAGTCTCAAATCAAAGCAATTGTTAAAACTGGATTTTTTTAACTTCGTTTAATCTCTATTCTTTGGCATTTACTGTTTTCAAATGATTTTCATTCGGTGATTCGTGCTATACTGTTTCCTCATTTGGATTATTGTAACTGTCTTTTGATAGGTATACCAAAAGTTCAGCTTTATCCGCTCCAGTTACTTCTCAATGCAGCTGCTCGCCTATTGTCAAATTCCAAACGGTATGATCACATTTCTCCTGTTTTATCCAGTTTAAATTGGTTACCTGTTTCTGAACTTATTAGATAGCTATGACAATCTTCAAACTTCTTAGCCCTGATTTTCCAACCTGGGCTAATGCTTTGCTTCGCATTTATAAGCCCACGCGAAGTTTAAGATCTTCTCAACATTGTTCACTTGAGGTACCATCTGTTCGTTTAGCACATCTATCTACCACTAGAGAGACATCCTTTTTGGTAGCTGCCCCAGTGGTCTGGAATCTCCTCCCTTTTGAACTCTGTGCTATTGATAATTTGAAAAAATTCAGACTATCTTTGAAAGACTTCTTTCTCCACTGTGCTTTTGATGTGTTAAATATATATCTAGGCGTTCTAAATTAATTGCTTCTTATAGAAGTCTGTGATTATTGCTTATAGAGTAAGTATGATTTTGGTGGTTCTGAATATGAGTAATGTTTGTGGATATTGCTAAATGTTTTCAACGATTGCTGATATGATTGAATATGGGTAATGTTTGTTGACATTGACCAATGTTCTCAATTGTTTACATGAAATTCATGGTATGCTTTTTAATGTTGTATGTTCTATAATCATTTTATGTATGTTCTTATTGTAAATCGCCTTGACCTTTTGTGAAAGGCGATTAATATATTTTAATAAAAAGGAAAAAAAAAGGAAAATATGACAAAGTAAAGTAAAAAATAAATGTTTAAAAGTTAATTGTTGGTGTCTGGGCTGATAGTGTAACAATTTTGTGGGGTTTTTTTCTCTGTCCAAAACACTGACTAGTTCTAGTGTGAAATAGCTAAACCTGGTAGTCTGACTGAATTGTAAAATGAGGTAGCATACCCCATCTGTCTTCTGCTTTATCTTTAGCTATTTAATTTTGTGAAAGTGTGGCGTGATGTTTGAATAAATATAATGATTTCTCATATTTACTCCTCTGTTTGTTCCAATAGACTTAGAGAGCAAGAAAGGAAAGAGGCAGAAGAAGCCAGCCAGAAGGAGATAGAAGAATGGGAAATAAATCTTCTTGCTCAGGCAGTGCCCACTCGCATGGAGACCATGTGGGAAATTCCAGCCATTGGCCATTTCCTTTGCTTAGCACAACAGATTCTAAACTTGCCTGAAATTGTTTTCTATGAGCTGGAGCGTTGTCTATTAATGCCGCAGTGTAGTGCCTTCCTATCAAAGATCATGACATCCCTGCTCAGCCCTCCCCATCGCAGATCCAGCTTGCATCGGAAACCCACACTGCCATACAGGGCATGGGAGGCAGCGCTCCGGCAAAAAGTACAGCAGTGGTATACTGTTGTGGGGCAAGCAGAGAGACCTGACAGCTGTGCTGAGAAATTAGGCCTTTGCCCTGAATTTTTTAGAGCACTGGGTGAAACAAGTCCTCTGGAGGAAAAATCATTTCACAAACTACCCTTCTACCAAAAGGTTTGGCTGCTGAAGGGACTCTGTGACTTTGTGTATGAGACACAGAGTGAAGTTCAAGACTCTGTGCTTGGGCAGCCCATCCATGAGTGCAGGGAGGTGATCCTTGGGTATGATTCCCAGGAGAACGCTTACATTCATTTCCCACAGTTCTGTGGGGCTGACATAAGGATATACAAACAGCGACCTTTTCAGGCACCTGAATTTCCAATCCCGCCTATTAAAATACGAAGACCGCCACGAATAAAACTGCAAAAGATGAAGATTGAGTATTCTAACAAGAGCAATGGAGAGGTGAAATTTACTGGTGAGGAGGAACTGCTGCCAGGTCCCAAGACGAGCCTGGACATGCATTTTGATTCCCTTGAAAGCTGTCTTCCAGACAAGGACATTAATGGATGCAGCATGCCTGCAGAATCTGAAACAAAACCAAACTGTGAAATTAAAATTCACAGGACCTGTGACGCAAAGAAAACTAGCTGCTGTAAAGAAAACATGAAGAAGCCAGTCAGCCCTGGGGAGATTGTTGGCTATGGAGAAGCTCTAAGCCCAGGAGAAGTCAGAATTGTGGAGAATGGGGAAAAGTACAGCGAGGCTCCCCTACTGAAAACTGAGCCCAGCCCATTGAAAGAGAATGCTCTTAAAACATGCCAGGTCCATGTGAACGGAAGCCACAGTGACAACCCTGATCTGAACTGCCACAGAATGGCAAGGGACATCATCCTGGAGCATTCCCTGCTAAACCACAAAAAGCTGAAACTTGCCAAGGTGCGTGCTAAAAAAAAGAAAAAGAAAAAAAAGAAACTTAAAGACATTCTGAATGAAAACTTGCAGGAAAAGCGGGATGGCCTTCATGCTCATCCTTTCAAATCTTACAAGCCTGAGATCCAGAGCACCTTGTTTCTCATCAAGAAGAAAACCAAACATAAGAAGCACAAGTCTGGTAAGTTGGCTTCAGTGTTACTAGTGAGAAAGGAAGGAAAAATTACCAAGAATAGGGCCAACAATTTAAACTACAGATCCCCATTCAGGCCCATTGGAGCTTTATATTGCTTTGCATGTGCATGACATGAAATGCATCATGGAAATTATTGCAGATATAACACTATTTTATGGTACCTGCTTCAACATGTTTTTCTTACAAAGTTTGCTAGGCTAAAAAGCTTCTAGTGAGTGTACTGTAAAAGTTCTCTTTGCTTGCATTCACAAACAAGTCATTCTCTTTTGTGATCATATTCTCAAGCTCTGTCTATCTTATTCTCTTGTTCTCGCTTTCTCTCTTTTGTATTGTTTCTTACTCTCTCTAATTTGAAGCAGTTTGCTGCTGATTCTTCCTGACAGGTATGGAACTTCTCCTTTCTTGCTAGGACATGTCGTAATCTTAGCATCAAAAAATAAATATAGCACACTATTTCAGAAACCAGGGATATGTTGCTAGTCGAACCAGTAATTAATGCTAAAGCAGTGTAAAGATCAAGCAGAGTTCACATTGCTACAGTGAATGCACCTTCATGAGAGATGATGATCCAGGTCTTAGCTTCACGGTTGTCCAAAGGAATCACTACATACCTTGGAAGGAAAAGGGGTCAGCAATATTTACTGATACAAAGGCTGTTGCGTTACCCTACTGTCTGATAAAATGGATGCAACTGTGCTCAGGGGAACTTAGGGATACCTTCAGTGAGAAACTAAAAATAAACACCCTGTGTTTTCTCTCTAGCCAGTAGCTTGGTTCACAAGAAGATAGAAAGTATGATGTGGAACCCCAATGCACAATTGAATAGCTTTTAGTAGGTGACCCATACTACAGAAGCACCTTGCAATGCATTGAGTATATCCTCTGTTCCACACTTCATTCACATGGGCAAATAAACAGACCAGCTGGCAGGAGAATTTGAGAATGTAGAGGAGTTGAAAAATTAGGGTTTGTTTTTTTTATTTTGGCCCAATTAAATGGCTACCAGCCCTTGTTAATTACTGTTTAATTTTGTTTACTTGTATGGGGCTAAACTATTAAGCCATTCAGTACATCATCTATATTACTTGAAGTGGCCACAGGAGAATTTTGGGGGTGTTGCCATTTGACAATCTTTGAACATGTATGGGCAAAGGTGGGTGGGGAAAATTAGTACTTACCTGTGCTGTTTCCAGCTGTAACCATTGTAACAGTCTTCCAGCACTATTATACTAATAATTAGATTCATTGTAGACATGTTATATGGGAGAGGATTGCTAAAAATTGAAAATAAGGGAGACTGGATGGCCCAAGGGAACTTGGTACATACAGAGTTGGGATATTTTCATCTCTAGGTTATGGGTTCAAATCTAACTCTTTTAGATGTTAACTGGAATTCATTAATTCTAAGCACAAAGGAAGAGCGGAATCTGAGGGTAATTGTATCTTATGAACTTAAGGTATTCAAACAGGTGGATAAAGAGACAGTAAAAGCTAGAAAGATGTTTGGCTGCATAGGGAGGAATGGTCAGCAGAAAAAGGGAGGTGATATTGCCTCTGCATAGTTTCCTGGTGAGACTTTACTTGGAATATTGCATACAATTCTGGAGACCGTACCTACAAAAGGATATAAACTGGTTGGAGTCAGTCCAGAGGATGGCTACTAAAATGGTCAGTGGTCTTCGTTCTAAAGCATATGGGGATAGAGATTTAAACATCTATACCCTATAGAAAGGGGTGGGCAAACTATGGCCCGTGGGCCAAACCCGACCCGATGACAGTTTTTTTCGGAGCCTCCAGCCTATTAAATTTCCCTATTGTAACTGGCCCACTAGCGCCTTGCATTGATGTCATCAATAGCAGCCTTGAGATACCAAATACCGAATGGAGTTTCATTGATTCGAAATAGACGTCATCACGTCACAGCGATGAGCGTTGCGATTGGTGGTTGTACCATCCGTGTGCGCAGGTTAAAAGCAGCGGTGGTTAGGATGTAGCGTTTCAATAACACATTGAGCGCATTTGGCGTCTTGGGATAAGGCTCTGGCACACCGACTGATTTCGAAATAGGATAACATCCCCTGAGGAAAGGTCCGGTTGCGGACCAGAAACGTGGCTACGTCGGGTTGTCAATTTTCACCAGATAAGTCGGGTCTTTCAAATTATTTCAGGAAGTTATTTGTATATGATATTTAAAAGAAAAATAAGCATTTAAATGTGCAAGTGAAAAGATATATACAAAAAAAGACACAAGAGGTTCAAGCTTGTTGCACACATTTCAACAAAAAATATATAAAAAACATGGGATGGAGGAGGTCTGGTTCATGATTATATACACATGAATTGAGTTCACCCTGGTGGGGGTTTCAAACTCAGATATATGAAACCCTTCCTCCATTCTTCACAAATTTTTCCTTTTCATTTAAATGCGAGGCTAGTTCGGATCATAACACAGGCTCGATAGCCTCTCAGCGAACAATTGTGGTTTGATTGAGTGAGATGACTCATGACTTGTGAGCAATTGAAGGATTGATAGATTTAATGTGAAAGAAATTCATGGGAGAATTGGGTGTGAATTGATCAATAGCAGCCTGACATCACGAGCTTTTGTTGACAATGGTGAGCCAGGTGTCTGCAACCAGTCGTGACACCCTCCTTAGCATTAACAGAGCATCGCAGCTGGTGGGCAGGAAGAGGAGGAGCATCACAGCAAGAAGAAAAGCTTTAGGTACCCAGCGGAATTCACTGTGCAGCTGGCGGGTAGGAAGAGGAGGAGCGTGTCCCCAGCGGAATTGTCGGCGAGGAAGGAAGAGATGCATCTCATCCTCACCAGAATTGTCTGCATGGCTGGCAGGGTTTTAGAAGAGGAGCATCGTTTGCTACTGGAGGGGAGGAAAAGAGAACGAGTACGTGTGGGTGAAAGAGAGCAGTGTGTGTGTGTGTGTGTGTACGGATGGAAGAGAGCATTGTGTGTGTGTACGGATGGAAGAGAGCATTGTGTGTGTGTGTGTGTGTGTGTGTACGGATGGAAGAGAGCATTGTGTGTGTACGGATGGAAGAGAGCATTGTGTGTGTGTGTGTACGGATGGAAGAGAGCATTGTGTGTGTGTACGGATGGAAGAGAGCATTGTGTGTGTGTGTGTGTGTACGGATGGAAGAGAGCATTGTGTGTGTGTGTGTGTACGGATGGAAGAGAGCAGTGTGTGTGTGTATGGATGGAAGAGAGCATTGTGTGTGTACGGATGGAAGCGAGCATTGTGTGTGTGTGTACGGATGGAAGCGAGCATTGTGTGTGTGTGTACGGATGGAAGCGAGCAGTGTGCGTGTGTGTGCCTGTGTGTACGGATGGAAGAGAGCAGTGTGCGTGTGTGTGCCTGTATGTACGGATGGAAGAGAGCATTGTGCGTGTGTGTGCCTGTGTGTACGGATGGAAGAGAGCATTGTGCGTGTGTGTGCCTGTGTGTACGGATGGAAGAGAGCATTGTGCGTGTGTGTGTACGGATGGAAGAGAGCATTGTGCGTGTGTGTGTGTCTGTGTGTACGGATGGAAGAGAGCAGTGTGTGTGTGTGTACGGATGGAAGAGACTAGTTTTTGTGTAGGGATGGAAGAGCATTGTGTGTGTGTGTAGGGATGGAAGAGAGCATTGTGTGTGTGTGGATGGAAGAGAGCATTGTGTGTGTATGGAAGAGAGCATTTGTGTGGGTACAGATGGAAGAGAGCATTTGTGTGGGTACAGATGGAAGAGAGCATTGTGTGTGTGGATGGAAGAGAGCATGTGTGTGTGGATGGAAGAGAGCATGTGTGTGTGTGTGGATGGAAGAGAGCATTTGTGTGTGTGTGTGTACGGATGGAAGAGAGCATTGTGTGAGTGTGTTTGTGTACGGATGGAAGAGAGCATTTGTGTGTGTGTGGATGGAAGAGAGCATTTGTGTATGTGGATGGAAGAGAGCATTTGTGTATGTGTGTGTACGTTTGTGTACGGATGGAAGAGAGCATTGTGTGTGTGTGGATGGAAGAGAACATTTGTGTGTGTGTGTACGGATGGAAGAGAGCAGTGTGTGTGTGTACGGATGGAAGAGAGCATTGTGTGAGTGTGTGTTTGGGTACGGATGGAAGAGAGCATTGTGTGAGTGTGTTTGTGTACGGATGGAAGAGAGCATTTGTGTGTGTGTGGATGGAAGAGAGCATTTGTGTATGTGGATGGAAGAGAGCATTTGTGTATGTGTGTGTACGTTTGTGTACGGATGGAAGAGAGCATTGTGTGTGTGTGGATGGAAGAGAACATTTGTGTGTGTGTGTACGGATGGAAGAGAGCAGTGTGTGTGTGTACGGATGGAAGAGAGCATTGTGTGAGTGTGTGTTTGGGTACGGATGGAAGAGAGCATTGTGTGAGTGTGTGTTTGGGTACGGATGGAAGAGAGCATTGTGTGAGTGTGTGTTTGGGTACGGATGGAAGAGAGCATTGTGTGTGTGTGTGTGTGTACGGATGGAAGAGAGCATTGTGTGTGTGTGGATGGAAGAGAGCATTGTGTAGTATTGGTGGGTGTGAGCATTTATTTGCAACAACTCCTCCATCTCTGTCTGCACAGCTAATCCACGACAATCTCAGGGCATCTGGAAATCAAAAGTACTCAGTTAATCCAGAGAGGGAATTTTTTAAAAATCCTTACTAGTTTTAATTATTGGGTGTTATTTGATGTATCTGTTTTGAAATTATTTTATAGGCGATTGGAACATTGTTATAAGAGGTTTGAATGATCTACATGTTCTATTTAAGTGGTTTGATCTGCTTATTAGTATGGTTGCTGCTTTGGTCCTTCACTATGTGTTGTATTTGCAACTTTGACTGCCTGTCCCTCCTCCTGCTCTTGGAGTTCTAAGGGGGACCTGGCCCATGGATCCCAGGAAGCTCCAGTAATGTGTTTTTAAAAAGTTTGCCCACACCTGCTGTAGAGGAAAGGCGAAAGAGGAGATTTGACACATTCAAATATCTCAAAGGTTACCATACACAGGAGATGAGCCTTTTTCAATGGAAAAGAGGCTATTGAATGAGGGATCATGAGTTAAGGTTGAAAGGAGGTAGACTCAGGAATAATCTTAGGAATTATTTCTTTACAGCGAAGGGTGGTGGATGTATGGAACAATCTCCCAGTGGAAGTGGTAGAAACAAAAGCAGTATCTGAATTCAGGAAAGCATGGGATAAATACAGGGAATTTCTAAGGAAGTGATGAGAATATTTAGTTAAGACTTACAGCCCACACCCTCCAGTGTTTGGGGCTAAATTAATTGGATGGATGGGCACAATTGGTCTTTTTCTGCCATCATGTTTCTACATCAGTGAGTCATTTCTTGGCCTGTATGAAATTATTTGGTGGCCTCATCCAGCTCTCCTGGAGAAGTATTAATATCAGAAAACATGTGGGCATTAATTGGCACTTGGTAGTTTTAGAACAGACACCAAAGACTGCAGTGTTAATACAGACTGTATTAATGTAGTACCAGTGCTTGAACTGTCTGCTCTGTAATAGAAATTTAAGAAACAGTGCTGTTATTCCATTATCTTTAACACTAGAAAAACCAGTTATAGATTTGAAAATTATATCCTGGATTTATCTTCCAGATGTGCAGCAACTGACTTTTATCTAGAAAACTATAGTGTTCCTGCTGGGATATTGGAGCATTGCTGGAAAGAGAGAGCAAGAGTTCCCTTGGCACATGCCAAGCCTTAAACTACAGCAAATGAATTGTTTCATTAAACAGTTTTCCCTATTTTGAAATTTTGAGTTATTGCACTTACAAGAGTGGAGAACATTTCAACTTGCTTGACTCAGCATCTGCCAAGGGGAAGTGAAATTTAACAGAGCTATATCCTACTAAGCTGGTCAGATTAGGTTGCTGAATGCTCAGCCAGCATACACATACTAGGGGAATGTGAGTGAAAATATAGGGGGAAAATACTGGAGGTCAAAAACACTAATAGATCCTGATGAGAACTGGATAGAGAAGCAAGAAAAGTGGACACTTTTTTTTTTTTTTTTTTTTTTTTTTTTTTGTTAGAAAGATGGAAAATTAACTTGCTTTTTCTCCCTCCCCTTCACCATTTTAGCTTGTGTTCAGTGTGCCAGTAAGAGGACTGGTATAAAGCTGTGCTTGGAAACATATTTAATCAAGATTGGCTAGTTAAAAAATGTTAGTACGAGGGTAAGTCAGTAAGTAAGTCACAAATCTCTCTACTAAGGTAATAAAACATATATCTGTAATGTTGTCATATTCCATAGATGGCAGCACCCTAGAAGTGCTTATGTACATAAATAGTTATTTAAACTGTGCATGCGCAGGGGCTGTGTACACAAGGAAAATGGCTGCCGTGTTGACAGATTGTACGGTCGAAGAACAACGTGCTGTTGTCCGATTTTTATGGGCTAAGGGCTTAGTGGCAAAAGACATTCATAAAAAAATATATCCAGTATATGGAGAGAAATGTCTCTCGCGTAAAGCAATTTATAACTGGACCGATAAATTTGCACAAGGACGTGCCAACGTGAACAACGAAACCAGACCTGGTCGACCTGTAGAGATTGTGACAGAGGCAACTGTGAAACAGGTTGAAGAGATGGTTTGCACTAACCAGAGGGTAACAATTGATGAAGTTGCGAAAGAAATTGGGTGTTCTAAGAACATAAGAAAATGCCATACTGGGTCAGACCAAGGGTCCATCAAGCCCAGCATCCTGTTTCCAACAGTGGCCAATCCAGGCCATAAGAACCTGGCAAGTACCCCAAAACTAAGTCTATTCCATGTTACCATTGCTAATGTCAGTGGCTATTCTCTAAGTGAACTTAATAGCAGGTAATGGACTTCTCCTCCAAGAACTTATCCAACATTTCACCAGGATGAAGTGGAGCAAGAGGTGAAGCGCTGGTTACGATGCCAGCCAAAAGACTTTTACGCAGAAGGTTTTGACGAACTTTTCAAACGCTGGGACAAATGTATAAATGTTTGCGGCAATTACATTGAAAAGTAGTTGGTTTTTCCAGAAAAACTGTTTGTGACTATATTCTGTATATTTCACAGTAAATAATTCATCTTTTGCATTTAAATAAATTTCATAAAAATTAATCCCATGTATGTTTGTGACTTACTTACTGACTTACCCTCGTAATTAGATAAAAATAAAATAATGTAATTTTAAATTCAGTTGTTTTTCTCCTTGCTCTTTCTGATCTCAAGAGGGTGAATCTTGCCAGAGAGAATTGTTTTGCTAAATAGCAACAGTCATAAGAACATGTTATCCTGGGTCAGACCAAGGGTCCATCAAGCCCAGCATCCTGTTTCCAACAGTGGCCAATCCAGGCCATAAGAACCTGGCAGGTACCCAAAAAATAAGTCTATTCCATGTTACCATTGCTAGTAATAGCAGTGGCAATTTTCTAAGTCAACTTAATAGCAGGTAATGGACTTCTCCAAGAACTTATCCAATCCTTTTTTAAACACAGCTATACTAACTGCACTAACCACATCCTCTGACAACAAATTCCAGAGTTTAATTGTGCGTTGAGTAAAATAGAACTTTCTCCGATTAGTTTTAAATGTGCCACATGCTAACTTCATGGAGTGCCCCTTAGTCTTTCTATTATCCGAAAGAGTAAATAACCGATTCACATCTACCCGTTCTAGACCTCTCATGATTTTAAACACCTCTATCATGTCCCCCCCTCAGCCGTCTCTTCTCCAAGCTGAAAAGTCCTAACCTCTTTAGTCTTTCCTCATAGGGGAGCTGTTCCATTCCCTTTATCATTTTGGTAGCCCTTCTCTGTACCTTCTCCATCGCAATTATATCTTTTTTGAGATGCGGCGACCAGAATTGTACACAGTATTCAAGGTGCGGTCTCACCATGGAGCGATACGGAGGCATTATGACATTTTCCGTTTTATTCACCATTCCCTTTCTAATAATTCCCAACATTCTGTTTGCTTTTTTGACTGCGCAGCACACTGAACTGATGATTTCAATGTGTTTTCCACTATGACGCCTAGATCTCTTTCTTGGGTTGTAGCACTTAATATGGAACCTAACATTGTGTAACTATAGCATGGGTTATTTTTCCCTATATGCATCACCTTGCACTTATCCACATAAAATTTCATCTGCCATTTTGATGCCCAATTTTCCAGTCTCACAAGGTCTTCCTGCAATTTATTACAATCTGCTTGTGATTTAACTACTCTGAACAATTTTGTATCATCTGCAAATTTGATTATCTCGTCGTATTTCTTTCCAGATAATTTATAAATATATTGAAAAGTACAGGTCCCAATACAGATCCCTGAGGCACTCCACTGCCCACTCCCTTCCACTGAAAAAATTGTCCATTTAATCCTACTCTGTTTCCTGTCTTTTAGCCAGTTTGCAATCCATGAAAGGACATCGCCACCTATCCCATGACTTTTTACTTTTCCTAGAAGCCTCTCATGAGGAACTTTGTCAAACGCCTTCTGAAAATCCAAGTATACTACATCTACTGGTTCACCTTTATCCGCATGTTTATTAACTCCTTCAAAAAAGTGAAGCAGATTTGTGAGGCAAGACTTGCCTTGGGTAAAGCCATGCTGACTTTGTTCCATTAAACCATGTCTTTCTATATGTTCTGTGATTTTGATGTTTAGAACACCTTCCACTATTTTTCCTGGCACTGAAGTCAGGCTAACCGGGCTGTAGTTTCCCGGATCGCCCCTGGAGCCCTTTTTAAATATTGGGGTTACATTAGCTATCCTCCAGCCTTCAGGTACCATGGATGATTTTAATGATAGGTTACAAATTTTTACTAATAGGTCTGAAATTTCATTTTTTAGTTCCTTCAGAACTCTGGGGTGTATACCATCCGGTCCAAGTGATTTACTACTCTTCAGTTTGTCAATCAGGTCTACCACATCTAGGTTCACCTTGATTTGATTCAGTCCATCTGAATCATTACCCATGAAAACCTTCTCCAGTACGGGTACTTCACCAACATCCTCTTCGGTAAACACCAAAGCAAAGAAATCATGTAATCTCTCCGCGATGGCCTTATCTTCTCTAAGTGCCCCTTTAACCCCTCGATCATCTAACGGTCCAGCTGACTCCCTCACAGGCTTTCTGCTTCGGATATATTTAAAGAAGTTTTTACTGTGAGTTTTTGCCTCTGCGGCCAACTTCTTTTCAAATTCTCTCTTAGCCTGTCTTATCAATGTCTTACATTTAACTTGCCAACATTTATGCTTTATCCTATTTTCTTCTGTTGGTTCCTTCTTCCAATTTTTGAATGAAGATCTTTTGGCTAAAATAGCTTCTTTTACCTCCCCTTTTAACCATGCCGGTAATCGTTTTGCCTTCTTGCCACATTTCTTAATGTGTGGAATACATCTGGACTGTGCTTCTAGAATGGTATTTAACAATGACCACGCCTCTTGCACATTTTTTACTTTTGTAGCTGCTCCTTCCAGTCTAACTTCAGTTAGTCAACCAGAGTGACTCACTGCTCTCTTGATTAACAAATGTTGGTACCTATTCAAACCAAATCACACTACCTCAACACTTTTCCAAGGTGAGTAACTGAGCTGAACTTTTTAACCTTTTTACTTAGGTAATCACTGCTCCTAGCTTATTTCTAGCTTCTGGCTACTTTTTGGGGTTTTTGTTTTTTATTTAAATACAAACACTCAGTTTGTATTTTCTCACAGGACAAGCAGGATGGTTGTCCTCACAAATGGGTGACATCGAGGATGGAGCCCAACCACGGAAAACTTCTGTCAAAGTTTCTGGAACTTTGACTGGCCCCTACTGGGCATGCCCAGCACGGCACCAACCCTGCAGCCAGCAGGGGTCCCCCTTCAGTCTTCTTTTTTCCGCGCAGCAGCAGCCACGCGGTTAAGGAGCTCTTACCACATTCCTGACAGGAAATTCTTCTCGAACTTCTTTGAAGTAAAATACGCCCCACAGCGGTCTCCCCTCTATCCAAATTTAGTCCGCGGTGTTTCGGTAAGTTTTTCGCCGACTACCGTCAAGTTTGGCCTTCGCGGCCTGCTGGCAGTCGACCATCCCGCGGCTAAATTTTTGGTCAATGGCCATGGCGTTGGGGTTCCGTCGGTGCCCAGATTGTAAGCGCACCATGTCTATCACAGACCCTCACAGAGTCTGTGTATTATGTTTAGGAAGTGAGCATGATGTCCTGACTTGCTCCAAATGTGCCCTTATGACACCAAAAGGTCGCAAAGCCAGAATGGAGAAGATGGGACTCCTTTTCCATGCTCACACTCCGACGCCGTCCATCGCATCAACGTCCTCTGAACTGGCACCGTCGAAGTCCTTCCATCGTCGGCAACCTCCCGGTGACCGTCTGCCATCGATGTCTCCACGGCCATCGACCCCCGACCCTTCCCCCGAGGATCGTGGGGATCGGAGGGAAAAGCATCGTCATCGACATCGCAAGTCTCGGCCCATCGAGGAATCGAAGTCTTCGACCTTGGTACCGTCCGAGCCTCCCCCGAAGAAGTCTCGATCAGAAGCGGCACCGTCCACTTCTGTATCTGAGACATTGAGGCAACCCTCACCCCATCAGGGTTTGGGAGCCGCGATTCCACCGGTGACGGCTCAGCCTCAGCCTCCCTCTTCCGCGGAGCCGGGTATTGTTACCCCAGGTCTCCAGGAAGAACTGGACCGGCTGGTCCAGGAGGCCATCGACAAGGCGATGCAACGGTTCCAGACTCCTTCGGCGCCGACTCCGCCACCGAGAGTGGAACCAGTCATCAACCCGATTCCAGCAGCGCTGGCACCGCTGCTCGCCCGGATGGAAGCGCTCATGACCGCCCTTCCACCGGTAATACCCGGGTCACCGACAGCACCGGTGCGCTCCCCGATGCCAACTTCATCGGGTGCAGAAACGCCGTATCGAATTCCTCCTTCGGGAGTAGTTCCATCGGTGCCATGTCGTCCCTCGCCACCGATACATTCCTCCGGGGCGATACGCACATCGGCTCCATCGATGCCTTCGATGCCGGCACCGATGCCTCCAAGGGTATTTTCGATGCCCCCGGTGATTCCTTCGGGTTTCTCGGAGCCTCAACCGGGGCCTTCCGGTATCCAACCCCCTCGGGGTCCTACAGGTCAGCAACCTGACCCTTATGACACCTGGGGTGATAACTCTTCCACGGATACCGATGATTTACCTTCACCACCCTCTCCTGCTGAAAGTAGAAAGCGTTCTCCTCCCGAGGACCTCTCTTTCACAAATTTTGTGAAGGAAATGTCGGACTTGGTCCCTTTTCAGCTTCAATCGGAGCAAGATGACAGGCATCAAATGATGGAATTACTCCAGTTTTTGGATGCCCCAAAAGTCATCACTTCTATTCCAATTCATCAGGTTTTTCTGGACCTTTTAAAAAAGAATTGGGAAGCCCCTGGATCTGTTGCTCCAGTAAACAAAAGAGCGGACTCTACTTACCTCGTACAGTCAGCACCTGGCTTTCAAAAACCTCAGCTAGACCACCACTCTGTTGTGGTAGAGTCAGCACAAAAGAAAGCTAAAAGAATGAAACCATACTCATCCATACCTCCTACTAAGGAGAGCAAGTTTCTAGATAGTATAGGCAGAAAAGTTTACCAAGGGGCCATGCTTATTTCTAAAATAGCTTCTTATCAGCTGTATATGACCCAATATAATAGGGTCATATTTAAGCAAATACAAGAATTTTCAGATACCTTACCAGAACAATTCCAACTTCAAACCCTCGTACTTAAAGGTTGTGAAGCTGGAAAGCATGAGATACGAACATCTTATGACATCTTCGATGCTTCCACTAGACTGTCTGCTACAGCCATCTCGGCAAGGCGCTGGGCTTGGCTTAAGTCTTCTGACCTTCGCCCGGAGGTTCAGGACAGGCTCTCCGACCTGCCCTGTTTAGGGGATAATTTGTTTGGTGAGCAAATTCAACAAATAGTTGCTGAATTAAAGGATCATCATGAGACCCTCAAACAGCTCTCATCGATTCCTTCTGACGTCCCTTCTAAACAACCATTTAAGAAGGAACCTAAAAAGTCATTCTTCCGTCCACGGAAGTATTATCCCCCACACACCAAATCCAGGTCAACGAGGCCGTATCAAAAGCCTCAGCCTCGCCAACCTCGAAAGCAAAAACCCACACCAGCTCCGCAACCAGGCCCTGCGTCGGGGTTTTGACTTTCAGTTAGAGAGCAGATGCCTAATCCCTCTACCAAACATACCAGTAGGAGGTCGACTAAGCCACTTTACAGACCAATGGCATCACATCACCACAGATCATTGGGTGCTAGAGATAATTGCACAGGGTTACCATCTAAACTTTCTTTCTTTTTTTTTTTTATTGAATTTTAAACAGTTGTACAGAACTTTAGTTCAAGAAAAAACAGATAATAATAATATCTAATTAGATATACAAAGTAATTATTAAAGAACATTTTCATATCTGAACAATCATAGGTAAAAAGGGAGTCCTTGATCAAATTGAGCAGTCACAAAGAAAAAACATATACTTCCTAACATAACGCATGCCCTTAAGGGAAGTACCTGAGCTTAACTTTTTGCCATTACCTGGGGCTTATATCAGGAATGTGAGTCCAGATATACACGTAACTGTACCGGGTCTAGGAAAATATACCTATTTTCTTGAAAGATCACTATACATCTACACGGGAAGCGTAGTATAAATTTTGCACCCCTGTTTATCACTTCAGATCTCATTTGGAGAAACTTCCTTCTTTTTTCTTGAGTCACTTTAGTAACGTCTGGGTAAATCCAGATTCTGTAGCCGTGGAATATTTTATCTTGATTTCTAAGAAAATTTCTCAGAACAGCATCTCTTTCTGATATGAACAAAAACGTTACTAACAAAGTTTCTTTTGTTACGATAACTGTTTCTAAAGTCATTTCCAGGAGCGCAGATATATTCAAAGATTCTTCTTTTCTCACTTGTAATTGTGGATTATTTTCTGACGTCTTTTCCTTAGACCCAGGTAAATAGTATATTTTAGATAGTGCTGGCATACCCTCCTCTGGGAACTTCAAGATGTTATTAAGATAACTTTTAAATAAATCTCGTGGTGATTGTCCTTTCATTTTAGGGAAATTAAGGATCCTTAAATTCACTCGTCTATTTTCATTTTCCAACCTCTCAAGCCTATTATAACAAATAGTCTCGGATTTTATTAAGTTATGTTGAATCTCCTTGATGTCCTTGATTTTTTCCTCATTCTCAGAGACTTTTTTCTCTAAAATTGACATTTTTTCATCCATACTCCTTGTATGTTGCAAATTTTCCCTTAATAGACTTGACATTGATTTTATAGATGTGTCCATTGAAACAAACATACTCCAAATACTTTCAACAGTTATTTCTTGTGGTTTTACCAGAGGAAGAGTTCCTAAAATGTGTATTCCAGTCTCACTCCTCCCTGAAGCCTCCAAGTCCCCGGTCTTACCGTCAGGCAGTTGTTCCATGGCCGCCCGGTCCCTGGAGCCTCGTTCTCCTTGGCTCTCCGAAAGGGGTAGATCACTCTCCTCCTTTCTCGGGGCCTTCACGGGTTCCATTTTCCTTTCCAGCTGTCCGGTTATAAACTCTCCGGACGAGCTGAAGATCTCAGTCGGTTGATCCGGGGTATGTGGCGCGCCGGGACCGAGGGATACCTCCTCCACATGGGTTACCGTTGCCTGCTCAGCGTCGGTTAGTCCCGCGTTTCCTCCTGCCGGCTGACTTCTCAAGGTACTTGCAAACATCGTCTCGATTCGTGGCTGAAAGACATCCGATAACGGCGTCGAGGTAAATGAAGGCTTCAATTTTGCCTTTCTTTTAGTGTGAGGCATTATAGGCAAACAAAGAAGGACAATACTTGCAAGAAAGGCAAGAAGAAAAAATTTCTCCACGGAGCGAGATTTGCTGCGTCCTCTCTACTGGGCAGCCCCCATCTAAACTTTCTAACTCTTCCTGCGGACTCTCCACCTCTGCAAGCGTGGAGACTTACCGACCACTCTGTTCTTCTAGAGCAGGAAGTATCTCTTCTCCTCCAGTCCAACGCTATAGAACCCGTTGCTCTTTCCCAACGAGGACTGGGGTTCTATTCCAGGTACTTTCTGATCCCAAAAAAGTCAGGAGGACTTCGACCAATCCTGGACCTACGGGCCCTCAACAAGTACCTTCACAGAGAAAAGTTCAAGATGGTAACCCTGGGCTCTCTTCTCCCTCTGCTGCAAAGAGAGGACTGGCTCTGCTCTCTAGACCTCAAAGACGCTTACACCCACATTGCGATAACTCAGTCTCATCGCAAATACCTCCGATTTCTAGTAGGCCAAAACCACTATCAATACAGAGTGCTCCCATTTGGTCTCGCATCCGCACCACGAGTTTTCACCAAATGTCTCGTAGTGGTTGCAGCGCTCCTCAGGAAGGAAGGCGTCCATGTCTACCCCTACTTGGACGATTGGTTAATCAGGGCCCCAACCCAGCAAATCGCTCTGTCTTCCCTGACAATTCGAACTCTAATTTCTCTGGGATTTCTTGTCAACTACGAGAAATCCTACTTGCTCCCATCTCAAACTTATCCTTCATTGGAGCAGACTTGGACACCTTACAGGCAAAAGCCTTCCTTCCTCATCAACGTGTCCAAACCCTGGTGTCCCTAGCTTACCAGTTGCAGTCTCAACCCACAGCAACAGCTCGCCAATTCCTCATTCTGCTGGGACACATGGCCTCCTCAGTTTGTTACTCCAATGGCCCATCTAGCCATGAGAGTCATGCAGTGGACTCTAAAATCGCAATGGATCCAAGCCACACAGCCTCTATCGACCATTGTTCGCATCACTGATGCGCTCAGTCTGTCTCTTGCCTGGTGGACAAATCAATCCAACCTCCTTCAAGGCTTGCCCTTTCATCCACCAGATCCACAAATAATTCTCACCACCGACGCTTCCAATGTCGGCTGGGGAGCCCACGTAAACAATTTACAAACTCAAGGATTCTGGTCTCTAGAGGAAGCCAAACACCAGATAAATTTCCTGGAGCTTGGGCAATCCGATACGCTCTCCGGGCTTTCCAAGATTGCCTATCAAATCACATAATCTTGATTCAGACAGACAATCAGGTGGCCATGTGGTACATCAACAAGCAGGGAGGCACAGGCTCCTTCCTTCTCTGTCAGGAAACTGCGCAGATTTGGGCAGAAGCCCTCTCCCGTTCGATGTACCTCAGGGCCACCTACTTGCCGGGGGTAGAAAATGTCTTGGCAAGACCGGCTGAGCCGTGTCTTCCAACCGCACAAGTGGTCACTCAATCCCTCGGTAGCGACCTCTCTTTTCCAGCAATGTGGTTATCCCCACATAGACCTCTTTGCGTCCCCTCAGAACCACAAAGTGGCCAATTACTGCTCTCTCATTCGAACTCAGCACTCTCGGCCCAGGGATGCATTCTCCCTCTCGTGGTCGACCGGTCTGCTTTATGCATTCCCTCCACTTCCTCTTCTCTCGAAGACTCTTGTGAAGCTACGTCAGGACAAGGGAACCATGATCCTGATAGCACCTCACTGGCCACGCCAAGTGTGGTTTCCCATACTCCAGGATCTCTCCATCCGCAGGCACATTCCCTTGGGAAGGGACCCGCATCTGATCACTCAAAACGACGGATGCCTCCTCCATCCCAATCTCCAAGCCTTGTCCCTGACGGCATGGATGTTGAACGGTTAGTCCTTCAACCACTTAATCTATCGGATTCAGTTTCTCGTGTCCTCATCGCTTCACGAAAGCCTTCCACAAGAAAATCTTACTCCTATAAATGGAAAAGGTTCACATCATGGTGCACTTCTCAGTCCCTTGATCCCCTTTCCTGTCCAATTTCTAAATTTTTGGACTATCTTTGGCATTTGTCAGAATCAGGTCTAAAGACCTCTTCCATTAGAATGCATGTCAGTGCGGTAGCCGCCTTCCATAAAGGTATCGGGGGTGTCCCTATTTCGGTACAACCCCTTGTAACATGCTTTCTTAAAGGCTTGCTCCATTTGAAGCCACCTTTACGTCCTCCGGCCCCATCTTGGGACCTTAATCTGGTTCTTGGTCGCCTTATGAAACCACCTTTCGAACCTCTTCACTCCTGTGATCTAAAATATCTCACATGGAAAGTGATTTTCCTTTTGGCTATCACTTCAGCTCGCAGAGTTAGTGAGTTACATGCCCTAGTTACCTTATCCGCCTTACACTAAACTCCTGCAGGACCGGGCGGTACTCCGCACTCACCCTAAATTCTTACCTAAGGTAGTTTCGGAGTTTCATATTAATCCATCATACTACCTATTTTCTTTCCCAGGCCCCACTCCAACTCCGGGGAACAGACTCTGCATACCCTCGACTGTAAACGTGCTCTAGCTTTCTATCTAGACTGTACAATTGCCCACAGGAAAAGCACTCAATTATTCGTCTCTTTCCATCCTAACAAGTTAGGGCAACCTGTGGGTAAGCAGGCTTTTTCCTCCTGGTTGGCGGACTGCATCTCTTTCTGCTATCAGCAAGCTGGCATTCCCTTTCAAGACCGTGTTAAGGCACACTCTGTGAGGGCCATGGCGACTTCAGTAGCTCACCTTCGATCGGTGCCGCTTCCTGACATCTGCAGGGCTGCTACCTGGAGTTCTCTCCATACATTTGCAGCCCACTACTGTTTGGACAAAGCTGGAAGGCAGGATTCCATCTTCGGCCAATCTGTCTTGCGTAACCTTTTTCCAACATGACGTACCAACACCCTTCCGCCTACCCGGTGGGGTGCGGATGTCCTCTACCAAATGCCACCCCAGTTGTGGCTGTTGCACGCCGTTGGGTACTTTTGGTGCACGTTCGCACATCCTCAGCTCGGTACTCACCCATTTGTGAGGACAACCATCCTGCTTGTCCTGTGAGAAAGCAAATGTTGCTTACCTGATGTAACAGGTGTTCTCACAGGACAGCAGGATGTTAGTCCTCACGAAACTCGCCCGCCACCCCGCGGTGTTGGGTTCGTTTTCTTATTTTATTTTTCGGCACTGCCTGTAGCTTTGAAACAAGACTGAAGGGGGACCCCTGCTGGCTGCAGGGTTGGTGCCGTGCTGGGCATGCCCAGTAGGGGCCAGTCAAAGTTCCAGAAACTTTGACAGAAGTTTTCCGTGGTTGGGCTCCATCCTCGATGTCACCCATTTGTAAGGACTAACATCCTGCTGTCCTGTGAGAACACCTGTTACATCAGGTAAGCAACATTTGCTAAATGCAAACACTCAGGTCTTAAAGGTCTGCAGAACACTCAGTTCTGCAGACTTTTAAAAATAAACACACTACCTACTGCTTACTAGCTGCCTTATTGACTATTTAAAAATACAGTCTAATTTGTTTATTCACTGCCTTACTGACTATTAAAAGCACAAACACACTAAATAATATTACCAAATAGTTAACTTTGCCCCAATACGTTTAAAAAAGACAATGTCCCAAGCAAAAACTTACTGATTCCTTTCAGCCACCAGCAAGGTGATCCTCTTCTCTCAGTGCTCCCATTGGAGGAGAGATGCAGCTTAAAGAGAATATTTATTGTAACTCATGTTTGGGAGATGCAAGAGGCAGAGCCACTATAAACACTTCATGATTGCCCTCACCTCAGCCTACAGACAGGCCCATAAGGGGTATTCACCCACACATTTTTGCTGGTTATAATCATTACCATGAAGCCAAAAAGCCCAATTTTCTTCCCAAAGTAGAAGTAACTTGGGAAGGACCCAGTATATTCTATAAGAGCAATTCTTTCCCTTTTTTATTTTGTTTTCATAGTCCAAATCAGCACAGACAGCTCAAATAGGCTGTGCCATTTTATGCAATTTGAAAACTTTATTTTCTGTGAAAGCTACTGAATGCACTTTATTGCAAAAGTCACATTTAAAGATATGGTACCATTTTCTTTGTAGTAGATTGCTTTTTTAAAAAATGATTTGACATTATACCAACTTCACTCTCAAGTTGTACAAAATGTGCCATTAATCCTATATGTTAGTAATTTGTTACTAGACATAAAATAAGTTTCTGCTTTTACTCTTCGCTTGGAATGTTAGAAATTTTCTGCATTTTGTAGTAATATCTGTAAGATTGTTTATCCCAGGACAAGCAGGATGCTAGTCCTCACTTTAACTTTGAAAAAAGTTTAGAAAACTTCAGCCGCAAAGGGTCTCCCCTTAGTAAACACCGATCGCGGTAAATTTTTGGATTTTCGCGGTTCCGTTCCGCTTTTTGAAAATTTTTTTGTCCCTGGTCATTGGCCGTCTACGGCTGTCCGGCCCCAAAATGGCTTCAGGCTTCAAAAAGTGTCCCAAATGCAACAGGAACATGTCCATTACGGACCCTCATCAGGACTGTGTCCTCTGTCTTGGTGAAGCCCATGATGTTAAAACTTGTCCCTTGTGTGCCACGATGACATCAAAGGGCCGTCGTCTCCGACTAGAAAAAATGGAGCAATTATTTAAAATACAGCTTGTATCAGCTCCATCCACCTCAACTCAATCGTCTCCGGCTGGGTCGATTCGAAAAGTCGTGTTCAAAAAGCGTCTACCAGGTGAGTCGGGAGATGCTCCCTTTTCCTCCCCCTCACCATCGTCCAGGGCGTCGACATCGGGCAGTGAAAAAGCCCGCGAAAAGGAAAAGCATCGCCATCGGCACCGTAGGCCGCATATGGCGTCTGCGACCTCGATACCCGGCGAGCCATCGACAGAGGGCGGTACACCTACTAAGAAACCTCGGCTCCAGGATCAGGCTTCAGAGCCATCGACAGGGCGATCCCCGCCGATTCCGGCGCAGGGAACCGTGCCTCCTCAGGGCCCTGAGGAGGTACCGGCATCGCCATTACCGCCTCCCCCCATGGGTGCTCTGTTTTCACCATCCATGCGGGCGGAACTTGATGTGTATATACGTCAAGCGGTCAGAGATGCTTTCATCGAGGCGATGCCACGACCTCAGCCGTCTACGCCAGCGATGCCCTCGACACCGATTCCGATGACATCGCCTGTTCCAGCACTGGTGCCCTCGATGCCGATTCCAGCAATATCATCACCACAACCATCGATGCCGATGCCGCCGGTTCCGGCGTATGTACCACCGATGCCGTCGATTCCCATTCGGCCACCGGCACCGATGCCACCATCGATGACAGGTCAAGAATCCTCCATTTTTCAACCATTAATGGATAAATTGGATTCACTAATTCGAGTTTTTTCTACTTCACCTCAGGATTTCGATTCAGATACATGTCCAGAACCAGTGCCTGGTCCATCAGGGGTTATTCCGCCTATGAGACCACATACACCAATGTCTGAGGTTCCCTTTAAGCCTCTTAGACCATCAGGACATCCACGGGATACTGGTACGGACTCAGAGAATGATATATCATCTGAAGAAGATATCCTATCTGAACCTTCACCACCAGAGGACAGAAGGAAATCGCCACATGAAGATCTTTCCTTCTCTAACTTCATAAAGGAGATGTCTGACACTATTCCATTCTCTCTCCTCTCGGAAATAGACACTAGGCAGAAGACCTTGGAGGTCCTTCAGTTCGTGGATCCTCCTAAAGAAATACTAGCTATTCCAGTGCACGAAGTCCTGCAAGAGCTAATGTACCGGATGTGGGAGCACCCTGGTTCTGTGGCAGCAGTTAATAAGCGAGCTGATGCCACATATCTCGTCCAACCCATTCCAGGGTTTCAAAAATCTCAGTTGCCACACCAATCTGTAGTGGTTGAATCAGCCCAGAAAAAGGCTAAGAGACTGAAACAACATGCTTCCACACCTCCAGGTAAAGACAGTCATTTCCTAGACAGTTTAGGAAGAAAGATCTTCCAAGGAACAATGATGGTCTCACGGATAAACTCATATCAATTATTCATCAACCAGTATCAGCGTGACCTGTGGAAACAGGTTGAAGCTCTTTCCCAACACCTACCAGACCAGTTTCAAGAGGGTTTCCTCCGTCTCGTGCATAAGGGCCTAGAAGCAGGCAAGCACGAGGTGAGAGCCACTTACGATTCTTTCGAAACAGCCTCCCGTTTATCAGCCTCAGGTATCACAGCTCAGAGATGGGCCTGGTTAAAATCCTCTGAACTTAGGCCAGAAGTACAGGAAAGGTTAGCAGACCTACCTTGTCTAGGTGAAAACCTTTTTGGAGACAAGGTCAAAGAGGCAGTGGCAACCATAAAAGACCACACGGAAACCCTAAAACAATTGTCTCAACTTCCTCAAGAGACGCACCAACCTTCTAGGAGGCCTCCTAGAAGAGAAGTGAGGAAACCGTATTATCGCCCTCGACGATGATATCCTCCTGCTACCAGAGCCAGACAGCAACGCCCTACACAGCGTTCTCAAACTCGACAGAGGCCTGCTAGGCCCCAGCAGCCTGCGCCTACTGCATCCACATCAGGCTTTTGAAAACCAGCCAGAGAGCAGAAACCATTCTCGAAATCCTCTTCCACATTTACCAGTCGGAGGTCGAATAGCTTACTACCATCAAACTTGGACCTCCATCACAACAGACCAATGGGTACTCTCAATTACAGCTCAAGGGTACCGCTTGGATTTCCTCACTGTACCAAACGAAAATCCTCCTCTTTCATCTTGGACAGTGTCTCATCACTCCACAATCCTGCAAGCAGAATTATCCACCCTTCTGAAAGCCAGGGCCATAGAACCAGTTCCCAGGCCTCAGTGGGGCAGAGGATTCTACTCCCGATATTTCCTCATTCCAAAGAAAACCGGGGGCCTACGTCCTATCCTGGACCTCAGAAATCTCAACAAATTTCTAAAGAAAGAGAAATTCAGGATGGTATCGTTAGGCACCATGCTACCTCTTCTTCAAAAAGGGGATTGGCTCTGCTCTCTGGATCTTCAAGACGCTTACGCTCACATTCCCATTTTTCCTCCTCATCGACAGTACCTGCGATTTCTGGTGGAAGGTCAACACTTCCAATACAGAGTACTACCATTCGGCCTAGCCTCAGCACCTCGAGTGTTCACAAAGTGTCTTGCAGTAGCGGTGGCACATCTTCACAAACAAAGAGTGCATGTATTTCCTTACTTGGACGACTGGCTCATCAGGAGTCAAACACAAACCGGAGCTCTCACTTCTCTCCAGCTCACAATAAAGTTGCTTCACTCCTTGGGATTTCTCATCAATTACGAGAAATCCCATCTCACACCATCTCACCAGTTACAGTTCATAAGTGCAGATCTCAACACCATCACAGCAAAAGCTTTTCTTCCAAGAGACCGTGCTCAAACGCTCGTTCTCCTAGCGCACTCTATTCGCTATCAGTCTCGAGTTACAGCTCATCAGTGCCTCATCCTACTCGGACACATGGCCTCAACAGTTCACGTCACTCCCATGGCCAGACTGACCATGCGACTAATGCAATGGACACTCAAAGATCAGTGGATTCAAGCCATTCAACCATTGTCCACTCCCATTCAGATAACACAAGATCTGAGATCCTCCCTTCTCTGGTGGACATCAACTATCAACTTGCTCAAAGGTCTACCTTTCCAGCAACCAGTTCCACAAGTGACTTTAACAACAGATGCGTCCACCTTGGGTTGGGGAGCGCACTTTGGTCATCTAAAGACACAGGGCACGTGGACAAAACAAGAAGCCTCCTTTCAAATAAACTTCCTGGAGCTTCGAGCTATACGCTATGCACTACATGCGTTCAAGGACTGCCTTTCACACAAGACTGTTCTGATCCAAACAGACAACACAGTAGCCATGTGGTACATCAACAAGCAAGGGGGAACAGGTTCCTACCTCCTTTGTCAAGAAGCAGCTCAAATTTGGGACTGGGCCCTAGCACACTCAATTCTTCTACGGGCCACCTACCTAGCGGGCATCCACAACACAGTAGCGGATCGCCTCAGCCGTCACTTCCAACCACACGAGTGGTCTCTAGACCCAACGCTAGCAACCAAGATTTTTCAACGCTGGGGTCAACCAACAATAGATCTCTTTGCATCCCACCTGAACTACAAAGTGAACATTTACTGCTCTCTCCTCTGGCAGCAGAACAGCCTATCAAGGGACGCCTTTGCTCGCCATTGGAACTCAGGCCTGTTACATGCGTATCCACCGATACCGCTCATAACCAAAACTCTAGTGAAGCTTCAACAGGACAAGGGGACCATGATACTCATAGCCCCATACTGGCCTCGACAAGTATGGTTCCCCACGCTTCTAGATCTTTCAGTCAGGGATCCAATTCGCCTGGGAGTAGCTCCCAATCTCATAACTCAGGAACAGGGTCAGCTGCGCCATCCCAACCTTCAATCCCTATCCCTGACAGCATGGATGTTGAAAGCTTGATCTTACAACCACTCAACCTTCCAACCACTATATCTCAAGTGCTGATAGCCTCACGTAAACCTTCCACTAGAAAGAATTATTCCTACAAATGGAAACAGTTTACTTTGTGGTGCACTCAGAAAGCACTAGATCCTTTCACTTGCCCCACTACCTCACTACTAGATTACCTATACCATCTTTCAGACTCTGGTCTTAAGACTTCATCTGTAAGAGTACACTTGAGTGCAATCTCAGCTTATCATAGCAAGCTGGGAGACACACCTATCTCTACACAGCCTCTCGTCAGTAAATTCATGAGAGGCCTAACTCACATTAAACCACCAGTTCATTCCCCAAGCATACAATGGGACCTGAACGTAGTCTTAACCAGGCTTATGCGTTCTCCATTTGAACCCATAGATACCTGTGACCTTAAATTTCTCACTTGGAAAACGGTTTTCCTTATAGCCATTACATCAGCTAGAAGGGTCAGCGAACTACAAGCTCTAGTCACATACGAACCCTTTACAAAGTTTCTACATGACAGGGTGGTCCTCCGTACTCATCCTAAATTCCTTCCAAAAGTAGTCATGGAATTCCACCTCAATCAATCCATAGTTTTACCAACATTCTTTCTAAGGCCTCACTCTCACCAGGGAGAAAGAGCCTTACATACCTTAGACTGTAAGCGTGCATTATCTTTCTACTTAAACCGCACTACAGTCCATAGGAAATCCAGTCAACTATTTGTATCCTATGATCCAAACAAACCTGGTAAACCAGTGGGTAAACATACTTTGTCAAATTGGCTAGCAGATTGCATACAATTTTGTTATGAGAAGGCAGGCCTTACTCTTCAAGGGCGAGTAAAAGCACATGCAGTCAGAGCAATGTCAACCTCAGTAGCACACCTTCGCTCTGTACCTATTCTGGACATTTGCAAAGCAGCAACATGGAGTTCTCTTCATACTTTTGCAGTTCACTACTGTTTAGACAAAGAAGGAAGACAAGATTCAGCATATGGACAATCTGTCTTAAAGAACTTATTTCCAGTATAACCCCAACTCCTTCTACATCCAACCTGCTGTGATTTCGGCTGATTCATTTCAACAGCAATACTTCACTGTTGCTTCACCACAAAATGACTCAGCCTCTAGCTTGCTAATCACCCATATGTGAGGACTAGCATCCTGCTTGTCCTGGGATAAAGCAAAATTGCTTACCTTGTAATAGGTGTTATCCCAGGACAGCAGGATGTAGTCCTCACGAAACCCACCCGCCACCCCGCGGAGTTGGGTCCGATACGTTTTATTATTTTATTTTTGGCTAACGCTAATTGCTACAAAACAAGACTGAAGGGAGACCCCTGAGGCAGGGAATATCATGGCATGCTGGGCATGCTCAGTAGGCACTCCTGGTGCCAGTCAAAAGTTTCATAGAAACTTTTAAAGAAGTTTTCCGTACATAGGGCTCCATTACTGATGTCACCCATATGTGAGGACTACATCCTGCTGTTCTGGGATAACACCTATTACAAGGTAAGCAATTTTACTGTCTTTCACAATAACATCCTGCCAAGGCATCATCATATCAGTGACTTTTTTCTTAACACAATATCAAAGGGCTGCACAATCTATCCTCATGGCAGCATGCACAATCTGGGAAAGAGAGTGCATGTTTCAAATGGAAAACATTAATTCAAAGCCTGCTCACTCAGAAGGTCAATTTCTTTCTACACTGCAGTACCCATACTTACATAAGAACATAAGAAAATGCCATACTGGGTCAGACCAAGGGTCCATCAAGCCCAGCATTCTGTTTCCAACAGTGGCCAATCCAGGCCATAAGAACCAGGCAAGTACTGTAGACTCCTGGAATATGTCCTTGTGAGTTGCCCACTGGACTAATAAGGCCAGAGACATAGAAGGCATTATAGGCAGCAAGGCCGCATTTATTAGGAAACGGGGAAACATTCAATCAGACTCCCGGCGTTAGGAAAACAAAGCTTCCATTTAAACTTACACCTATGTCCTTGCAGCTCCTGGGTAGTGCAGACTAAACATTCAAGTCCAGAAAATCCCTCACCTTTTAGACACGAAGGGAACTGGTCCCTTTAAATACCAGTAAACAAAAAACAAAGAGCAACTACACGATCCTGCATACAAAAAATGCCAATAGTATAAAAGGAATCAGCCAACTATGTACAAAGTGCTCTTCACCAACTCGACAAGATGTTAAGAAAATATGTCAAAACCGCATCAGCAAGCCTGGCGACGTGCGTAGTGTAGTTCAAAGCCGTCCAGTCTTTTCAATCATTTGCGGTTATTAAGAGTATAAAGGATCAACCAAAGGTGCTTCAAAAATAGTTATGTCCGTCTGTGCCCATAAATTTGTATCTTACAATTGACTTGACAGCGGCTGGTGTTTCGCAGCGTCAAGGTTGCTTCATCAGGAGTCAATGTAACAAGAAGTATTATTATAATGTATATTTGGTAGAAATCTGGAAACAAAGAAATAAGGCTATCAGACTCATTTAACACAAAGTAAATGTAATAACACTTAGCTTCGTTGGTGTAGCAACCTCTTCTTAGGGATGCCGAGTCTCTCAAGATTTTCGAAGTGTTGGGACAGAGACCGCATCAAACCAGTCTCATGAATTAAAAAGCCCGCTCTTTTGTCAACGTGATGACCTTATACAACGTCAAAGCGTCATATTCCCTTACAAATCAAAAGAATAATAATGGCAGTCGGATAATGGGAGAAAAATCATAAGAATACGTTGAGTTCAAGCGCAGCGTTTAATCCAGCAGGATGAACAGTATTTAAATGGTGGATCCAACGCTGTTCGGTCTTTAATAGAAGTGCATTGAAGTCTCTGCCTTGCCAGGTAGGATGAATCTGCTCCAAAACACAAGCTTTAAGATCATCAAAAACATGGGAGTTTTCTAGATAATGTGCAACTAGAGGAGCTGCCAGTCGACCTGTGCCTAATACATGAACGGTGTTCAATAACAGAGCTTTGAAGTCACGTTTTGTTTTTCCAACATACCACAGATTACAGGGACATATAGATCACCCCTGTAGAAAGGCAATCTGTTGTGCTCTTCAAATGGATAGTCTTCTGTAATCTAGAAAAATGTATTGCCGATGTTTGTATCATGATGAGACAGACTGTACACTGATTGTGGAGGCAGAACATAAGAATTGCCATACTGAGTCAGACAAAGGTCCAACAAGCCCAGTATCCTGTTTCTTTCAGTGGCCAATCCAAGTCACAAGTACCTGGGAGGATCCAAAGAGGTAGAGAGATTCCAAGCTGCTTATCCCAAGAATAAGCAGTGGATTTCTGCAACTATACCTTAATAGTGGTTAAAGGACTTTTTCTCCAAGAACTTGTCCAGACCTTTTCTAAACACAGCTACACTAATAGCTTTCACCACATCCTCTAGCAATGAATTCCAGAGCTTAATTATGTGTTGATTAGAAAAACATTTTCTCTTACTAATTGTAAATGTATTACCTGGTAACTTCATTGTGTGTCCCCTGGTCTTTGTACTATTTGAATGCTGTAAACAATCAACAAGATCAATTTATGATGAATGTGCCACATTTTCCAAATCAGCAGTTATAATGACCAGCTTGATTCAATGCCTCGGGGTTAAGAGAAGATGTACATGACAGTGGATGCACCCTGTGCAGGAGAGAAGGTAAGAGAAGCAGTCAGTGTTGAGAAACAATCAATTGCCCTTCAATTCTTGGCAACCTCTTCTGTGGATCAGAAGAGGTTGCCAAGAATTGACTCAAACAAGAGAACATTTTGAGGTCATACTATTATTATTCAAAGAGAAAATACAATCCATATTTCTTTTACAGGCAACATGCAGTACCCTCTCAATGGCAAATTCAACTTCAACAAATTCATCAACAGCAAATAAAATTTAGACCAGGAGCCAGAGCTCAATGCGCTGTGCAACAGCCACTACAGAAACCTGCAATGGTTTTTGACTACCATCAGCTGTAACAGAATTTCCTATCTTAGTCTTTTAGTATGCAAAGGTGTGTGTTGTGGGGGGGGGGACGTCAGCTTTTTGGTACCCATTGGTGAAAAATTATCTCACACAAATGGGTAACTCAACTTTATCAACTAGAGGGAGTCATTTATAAAAATGCTTTATGGTGTTATCGCAAGCATTAGGGACCTAACGCCCGCAATAATGCCGTAATGCATGTGATAAACACCGCATCGTGAAATATCCTGTGAGGAAGGGTACCCTAATAAAACTTAACTGAAACATTCAAAGTGATCTTACAGGATTATATGGGCAGAATAAGATGGCCTCTATGTAGATACTTAAAAACAAGGCATAAAATATTAAATTTCATTCTTCATAAGATGGAAAACCAGTACATGTCTTCAGGTAGGAAGGTAACATGGTCCTGTACCTTGGTGCCAAAAATTATTTTAGCAGTTGTGTTTTGGAGCATCTGAAGACATTTAATAGATGTTAATGGTAGACCTTTGTAAAGTGTATTGTAGTAATCTAATTGGCTTAACACAATGGTGGATACCAACAACTGAAGTTCTTTCCAACCTAAAAAAAAAGTTTTAAATGTTGGATGTAGCACAGGTAATAAAGTGAACAATGAATGAGGGAAGAAACTGTAGGAATATCACGTGGATATCTACAAATGATTCAAATTTAATCTGATAACCTTATGATATGAATTATTTAGTTTTAAGAGAGTAGTTGCTTATACTTTTGTGAAGTAATCAGTTTTTTTGCAGCAGCATAACTATTAAAGGTATATCACGATACAGGTACTTTTCTTTTGTGTTTTAGTTTTACAGTTTCACAGAGCAAAGCACTTAATGAAAGAAAAACTGAACTTTATATGCATTTTTTCCAAGCCCAATTTTGCACATATTAATTACACAATTGCCAAACTAATTAGCTGGGCTGATAATTAAGCCAATTTTATCTCACCTTAACCAGTCTGGGTCACACTCCTGTAGAAATCCAGGTTTCTGTCCTATCCTGCCATAGGGAAAATCCAGTGAATCCTTATGCCAGAAGTTTAAAAAATAAGATGGGAGAATTAGAATGTATAGCAGTGAATGATAACAGACTTAATTGGCATTTCAGAGACATGGTGGAAAGAGGATAACCAATGGGACAGTCCTATACCGGGGTACAAATTATATCGCAATGACAGATGAGCACCCGGGAGGTGGTGTAGCACTTTATTTCTGGGATGGCATAGAGTCCAACAGGATAAACATCCTGCATGAGACTAAATGCACAATCAAATCTTTATGGGTAGAAATCCCTTGTATGTTGGGGAATGCTATAGTGATAGGAATATACTACTGTCCACCTGACCAAGATGGTGAGACAGACAGTGAAATGCTAAGAGAAATTGGAGAAGCTAACCAACAGGCCGATACAGTAAAGCACGGCCGCAGTTACCCCATTTCTAACCCGCTGTGTACTCAAAATTTCGCCGCGTAAGTCTAACCCGCGATTCACTATCTGTTTTTACCGATCCTTACCGCTTCTTTAACTCGACGCGTATCCCTTTCCACCCGCGGCATGTAAACGATCCGATTAGCTATTCCCTCCTATACAGTAAAGTGCGCCCCAACTATCGCCTTTTTAGCCTGCTATCTTGCCGCGTCTTTAACCTACTAATTTACCGCCTACCCTGACCCTTGCGTTAGTGTGGTTCATTGGTTGCTCAGCATATTCAATTTAAAGCTTTCACCTTGGTATTTAAGGCTCAGCATGATCCCATACATTCCATTGCACTGTCTGAATTCACAAGAATGTAACTATCTGATTCTACCACAAAAAGCCGCCCAGTCCCAAGCCAACCCAATCCACAGAAAAAAAAATGCTTCTCGCACTAAGACGCCCAGTCCCAAACCAACCCAATCCACAGAAAAAAAAAATGCTTCTCGTACTTAAAGACGCCTGTTCCCAAACCAACCCAATCCACAGAAAAAAAAAAAAGCTTCTCGCACTTAGCCGCCCAGTCCCAAACCAACCCAATCCACAGAAAAAAAATTGCTTCTCGCACTTAACCGCCCAGGCCCAAACCAACCCAATCCACAGAAAAAAAATGCTTCTCGCACTTAGCCGCCCAGTCCCAAACCAAACCAACCCAATCCAATCCAAGCCCAAGCAGAGAGAGACGAAATTTCACAGTCCCAAACTTTCCCCCAGCCCCCGCTCACCTGCCCTGGCCACGGCCACGCAAGCCCCCAGCAGCAGCAGTAGAAGTAGAAGGGCGGCGAGAGAGAGCAGCTTCAGCAGCCCCGCCGGCAAAGATGAATACATGCACGCCTGTAGGTCCAATATGGGCGCTCAAGGCAGCAAAGGCGCATGCGCACACGCATTGACCTCAGTCCAGCCGGTCACGGCGTGTGCGCATGCGCCTTCACTGCCTTGAGCGTCCATATTGGACGTACAGGCGTGCACGTATCCACTTTACCTGGCGGGGCTGCTGAAGCCGCTCTCTCTCGCCGCCCTTCTACTGCTGCTGCTGGGGGCTTGCGTGGCCGAGTGGGGGCTGGGGGAAAGTTTGGGACTGTGATATTTCGTCTCTCTCTGCTGGGGCTTGGATTGGGTTGGTTTGGTTTGGGACTGGGCGGCTAAATGCGAGAAGCTGTATAGCGCCTATACAGTAAAATGGATTGCGCTTCATGGACGTGTGTTGGACGCGGCTTGCAATTGCATGCTATTTAAATACAGTATCGAGCGGTAGGTGATTCGAACTGTACGTGCGGCAAACGCGAGTGCGCCGGGCACTAATGCACCTCTTTCTACCTCCCCTTACTGTATCGGCCCGCAAGTTGGTAGTGCGGTAATTGGAGATTTCAATTACCCCAATATTGATTGGGTATATGTATCATCGGGACATGCTAGAGAGATAAAGCTCCTGAATGGAATAAATGACAGTTTTATGGAGCAATTGGTTCAGGAACAGACGAGAGAGGGAGCAATTTTAGATCTAATTCTCAGTGGAGCATAGGATTTGGTGACACAGGCTAATGGTGGTTGGGCTGCTTGGCAATAGTGATCATAATATGATCAAATTTGAATTAATGACTGGAAGGAGGACAGTAAGCAAATCCACGACTCTCGTGCTAAACTTTCAAAAGGGAAACTTTGATAAAATGAGAAAAATAGTTAAAAAAAAAAAAAAAAAAAAAAAGAAAGGAGCAGCTACAAAGGTAAAATGTTTGGAAGAGGCATAGTCATTGTTAAAAAAAACAAAAAAAAAACATCATCCTAGAAGTACAGTCCAGATGTATTCCACACATTAAGAAAGGTGGAAGGAAGGCAATACGATTACCGGCATGGTTAAAAGGTGAGGTGAAAGAAGCTATTTGAGCCAAAAGATCTTCATTCAAAAATTGGAAGAAGGATCCAACAGAAGAAAACAGGATAATGCATAACCGTTGGCAAGTTAAATGTAAGACATTGTTAAGACAGGCTAAGAGAATTTGAAAAGAAGTTTGCCGTAGAGGCAAAAACTCACAGTAAAAACGTTTTAAAATATATCCGAAGCAGAAAGCCTGTGAGGGAGTCAGTTGGATCGTTAGATGATCGAGGGGTTAAAGGGGCACTTAGAGAAGATAAGGCCCTCGCGGAAAGATTAAACGATTTCTTTGCTTTGGTGTTCACTGAAGAGGATGTTGGGGAGATACCCGTACTGGAGATGGTTTTCACATGGACTGAACAAATCACGGTGAATCTAGAAGATGTGGTAGGCCTGATTGACAAACTGAAGAGTAGTAAATCACATGGACCGGATGGTATACACTCCAGGGTTCTGAAGGAACTAAAAAATGAAATTTCAGATCTATTAAAAAATTTGTAATCTATCATTAAAATCACCCATTGTACCTGAAGCTTGGAGGGTGGCTAATGTAACCCCAATATTTAAAAAGGGGCAATCTGGGAAACTACAGACCAGTTAGCCTGGCTTCAGTGCCAGGAAAAATAGTGGAAAGTGTTCTAAATATCAAAATCAGAGAACATATAGAAAGACATGATTTAATGGAACAAAGTCAGCATGGCTTTACCCAAGGTAAGTCTTGCCTCACAAATCTGCTTCACATTTTTAAAGGAGTTAATAAACATGTAGATAAAGGTGAACCGGTAGATGTAGTGTATTTGGATTTTCAGAAGGCGTTTGACAAAGTTCCTCATGAGAGACTTCAAAGAAAAGTAAAAGAATCATGGGATAGGTGGTGATGTCCTTTCGTGGATTACAAACTGGCTAAAAGACAGGAAACAGATTAGGATTAAATGGACAATTTTCTCAGTGGAAGGGCGTGGGCAATGAAGTGCCTCAGGGATCTGTATTGGAACCTGTACTTTTCAATCAACTAGATAAAGGAGCCCTGACCGATGTGCCGCAATTACGCAGTAGAGAGCAGCTCTACCACTCATGCGTGGGCGAGCCCGTCGGTCAGAGCGGAACATGCCTGAAAAAAAAAAATGGCACTGAGAGGAGCAGTAGTGGCGGCAAAGAGTGGCGGCGCGCGCGAGGGAGGGACCCCCCCCCCGAGATCTTCCGTCTGCGCCATCCGAGGGAAGGGGTTGTGGATGAGCTGAAAGGGGAGGGGATTGAGAGAGGGGGAGTGACTGAGGAGAGAGTGAGGGAGGTGAGAGGGAGTGGGAGGGAGAATGAGTGGGAAGGAAATGGACCAGCTAGTATATTTATAAATGATCTGGAAAGAAATAAGACAAGTGAGGTAATCAAATTTACAGATGATACAAAATTATTCAAAGTAGTTAAATCACAAAGAGATTGTGATGAATTGCAGGAAGACCTTGTGAGACTGGAAAATTGGGCATCCAAATGGCAGATAAAATTTAATGTGGATAAGTGCAAGGTGATGCATATAGGGAAAAATAACCCATGCTATAGTTATACAATGTTAGGTTCCATATTAGGAGCTATCACCCAAGAAAGAGATCTAGGCGTCATAATGGATAACACATTGAAATCGTCGGTTCAATGTGCTGCAACAGTCAAAAAAGAAAACAGAATGTTGGGAATTATTAGAAAGGGAATGGTGAATAAAACGGAAAATATCATAATGCCTCTATATTGCTCCATGTTGAGACCACACCTTGAATACTGTGTACAATTCTGGTCGCTGCATCTCAAAAAAGATATAGTTGCGATGGAGAAGGTACAGAGAAGGGCGACCAAAATGATAAAGGGGATGAACAGCTCCCCTATGAGGAAAGACTAAAGAGGTTAGGACTTTTCAGCTTGGAGAAGAGACTGCTGAGGAGGGATATGATAGAGGTGTTTAAAATCATGAGAGGTCTAGAACGGGTAGATGTGAATTGGTTTTTTACTCTTTCGGATAATAGAAAGACTAGGGGGCACTCCATGAAGTTAGCATGTGGCACATTTAAAACTAATCGTAGAAAGTTCTTTTTCACTCAACGCACAATTAAACTCTGGAATTTGTTGCCAGAAGTGTGGTTAGTGCAGTTAGTATAGCTGCCTTTAAAAAATGATTGGATAAGTTCTTCGAGGAGAAGTCCATTACCTACTATTAATTAAGTTGACTTAGATAATAACCTTCTAGCAACAGTAACATGGAATAGACTTAGTTTTTGAGTACTTGCCAGGTTCTTATGGCCTGGATTGGCCACTGTTGGAAACAGGATGCTGGGCTTGATGGACCCTTGGTCTGACCCAGTAGGGCATGTTCTTATGTCTGAGACTATACCTTTTACACTGGTCACGGAGGAAGATGCTCGCCATAAAATGTTGGAGGTCTTACAATTTGTAAATGCTCCAAAAGAAATAATGGCAATACCGGTATATGAAGTTTTTTTGGACCTCATGTACCGTCTGTGGGAACATCCAGGTACGGTACCCCCAGTCAATAAAACGTCAATGTTATCTACCTGGTTCAACAAGCCCCAGGTTTTCAAAAGTCAGCTGCCCCACCACTCTGTAGTTGTTGGAAGCAGGATGCTGGGCTTGATGGACCCTTGGTCTGACCCAGTATGGCATTTTCTTATGTTCTTATGTTCTTAATCAGTTCAAAAAAAGGCTAAACGGTCACGTCCACATTCTTCTGCCCCTCCTGGTAAGGAACAGAAAGATTTGGATGTGTTGGGACGAAGGATTTTTCAAGGGTCCATGTTGATATTGTGAATTGCAGCATATCAACTATACATGACCCAATATAATTGAAATCTCTGGAAACAAGTCCAAGAGATTGTGGAGACACTACCACAGCAACAAGCAAGCTACTCCCCACTTTTTTTGTGAATGCAAATCCTTTTTTCCACATTTCATCTTGCCGTTGAAGCTTAGAGAAATGTTGGTGTCTTAGAGCAATGTTGGAGTCGCATTAACAGTGTGTATGTTTATTGAATAAGGGTATTATCTCCAGGTAGTAGCCGTCATTCCCGCGAGCTACCCATTCTTCATTCACATCCTCTAGATTTTATGGATCCACAGTGTTTATCCCATGCCCCTTTGAAGTCCTTCACAGTTCTGGTCTTCACCACTTCCTCCGGAAGGGCATTCCAGGCATCCACCACCCTCTCCGTGAAGAAATACTTCCTGACATTGGTTCTGAGTCTTCTTCCCTGGAGCTTCAAATCGTGACCCCTGGTTCTGCTGATTTTTTTCTGACGGAAAAGGTTTGTCGTTGTCTTTGGATCATTAAAACCTTTCAAGTATCTGAAAGTCTGTATCATAGCACCTCTGCTCCTCCTTTCCTCCAGGGTATACATATTTAGATTCTTCAATCTCTCCTCATAAGTCATTCGATGAAGACCCTCCACCTTTCTGGTTGCCCTTCTCTGGACCGCCTCTATCTTGTCTCTGTCTCTTTGGAGATACGGTCTCCAGAACTGAACACAGACTCCAGGTGAAGCCTCACCAAGGACCTGTACAAGGGGATAATTACTTCCCTTTTCTTACTCTATATTCCTCTCACTATGCAGCCCAGCATTCTTCTGGCTTTAGCTATCGCCTTGTCACATTGTTTCGCCGACTTCAGATCATTAGACACTATCACCCCAAGACCGGGGCATAATGATTCTCATAGCCCCTCAAGACCGGGGCATAATGATTCTCATAGCCCCGTACTGGCTGCGCCAAATTTGGTTTCCCATATTTCGCGACCTTTCTGACGGTCTGGATATTGAAAGGCTGATACTACAACCACTCAACCTTTCAAGTTTTGTATCTCAAGTCCTAGTAGCTTCACGGAAGCCTTCAACGTGGAAATCCTACCGCTCTAAATGGAAGAGATTTACCTTGTAGTGCACACAAAGGGCTTGGATCCTTTTTCTTGCCCCACAGCGAGTCTGTTGGATTATTTCTTACACCTCTTGGAATCTTGTCTCCAGACAGCATCTATCTGAGTGCACCTTAGTGCCATCTCTGCTTACCATCAAGGAATAGGGGATGCCCCAATAAAGGCTCGACCCCTGTGAGTCGCTTCAAGAAAGGCTTAATATGACTTAAGCCTCCTCTACGGCCATTAGTCGTGGCATGGGACCTCAATGTCTTATTTGCACAGCTCATGCACATTCCTTTTGAGTCCTTACATCCCTGCGAACTCAAATACCTTACATGGAAAGTTCTTTTCCTAGTATCCATCACATCTGCTTGCAGAGTGAGTGAGTTACAGGCCCTTGTGACCTACTCACCCTACACAAGGTTCCTCCATGACCGGGTGGTTCTCCACACTCACCCTAAATTCCTTCCGAAGGTGGCAATTGATTTCCATTTAAATCAGTCCATAGTCTTGCCCACTTTCTTTCCTAGACCTCACGCTCACCCAGGTGAGCAAGCTCTCCACACCTTGGACTGTAAGTGTACTCTTGCGTTTTACTTAGACCGCATTACAGCCCACAGGAAGTCCACCCAACTCTTTGTCTCTTTTGATGAGAACAAACTTGGGAATGCGGTGGGCAAGCAAACGCTGTCAAACTGGTTGGCAGACTGCATCGCATTGTTAGCAGCAAGCAGGCCTTCCACTACAGGGATGAGTGAAGGCATGCTCAGTCAGGGCAGTGGAAACATACTACTGTTCAGTACTGATTGCTGACATCTGCAAAGCTGTGAAATGGAGCTCTCTCCACACTTTCGCAGCTCACTACTGCCTGGACAAGGCTGGGTGACAGGATTCCATGTTTGGCTGGTCTGTATTAAGAACTTTGTTTCCCGTGTAGGAACCCAACTCGTCCTACCTCGACCAGCTGTGAATTTCAGGCTGCCTCATCCTTGCCAACAGCACCCCAGTTGTTGTGCCTGTTGCACATGTTTGGTTGGCCTATTTCGTATGATGCAGCCTGTAGCTTGCTATTCACCCATATGTGAGGACTACCATCCTGCTTGTCCTGGGAGAAAGCAGAGTTGCTTACCTGTAACAGGTGTTCTCCCAGGACAGCGGGATGTTAGTCCTCACGAAACCCGCCCACCACCCCACACAGTTGGGTTCGTTAGTTTTCTTATTTTATTCTTCGCTTGTACTTTTTGCTACAAACAAGACTGAAGGGGGACCCCTGGTGGCTGCAGGGTTAGTGGCATGCTGGGCATGCTCAGTGTGCCAGTCAAAGTTCTAGAAACTTTGACAAAAGTGTTCCGTGATAGGGCTTCATCTGATGATGTCACCCATATGTGAGGACTACATCTTGCTGTCCTTGAATAACATCTGTTAGAGGTAAGCAACCCTGCCTTCTGGTATCAGGGTATCCTCCTTCCAACACTTCTCTGAGATGCCTATTATGTCTATATACTCATATAAAGCTGATTGTAGACCTTTTAGTTCACAGAGATTTGATGCAGAAATATCTCTGATTTGAATAATTTGTGTAAATTTGTGTTTGTTTAAAAGCTTGATGTTTGTTGTGATCCATGTAGAATAATTTGTATTGCTATAAGCGGAATAAGAAAATTTTAAATGTTAATATCTGCTGGTTTAAGCCAAGGCCACAGACTGACATTTGGCGTCCTCCTTCCTGGTGGCTCTCCAGGTTGGGGCAGACTAAGTCACTTTTGGCAAGCTTAGGGAGTGAGTGGACATAGGTGGGGAGAGCCTCTCATAATCCTTCAGCAGCTGCAGACAGTTTATCATTTAAGTGGTTAACTGTTTTAATGTTAGTAGTTTAAATGGTTAACCTTTTAAATAATTATATCTTTGGATTTCCCAAACCCTTAATCATGGAAAACCAAGAATGATAATGAGGTAGAACAATCAAGTGTCTAGCCCTCACAGCCTGGATGTTGAGGGGAATATAATTTGATCTCTTGATTTTCATATGAGATGTCTCTGGCTTTAGAAAGGAATCCCTCAGGCTAAATGCTTATAAAAGTGAAGCAAAACAACTACCACACCAACTTCTATCTATCCCCTGGAAAGTTCACTTAGCTTTATTTTGTCCTCTTAGCTTTATTTTGTTTGTTTTTTAATAGTTCTCATTTAGCCAAAACGGCTGCAGTCTGCTGCAGCATGGGGGAATCTTGTATATTCCCAGAAAAGAGTTATAGTCTCCTCTAGAATTTTGCTCTGTTAGGTGCCATATGTAGTTACTGTTGAACTGATGTCTTTCGAATATATGTTGCAGGTAAGCAATTGTTTTTGTCTCTTCCTGGAGATACCTGTTAGGCTGGGGTGTTCTTTGTGCCTGATCAATTCAGAAACAAGGGTCATTACTCCCAACATCCAGTCTCTGGCCCTAACTCCCTGGATGTTGAGAAAGATGTAATAAGGACCTTTAGACTTTCTGAGAATATGCCTCTAGTCTTTTTGACTATGCAGGAGGTTGCATGGTTTTAAATGGAGGAGGTTTTCCATCTGTTGAGAGCAAATCTATAAGGCCTCTTTTTTGCTTCATACACAGTATCTTCTCTGTCCCTCACTTTTGTCTCAAACCCATCTTGGGATTTATCTCAGTGTAATTGGAGCTTATTGCTACTTTATGGAAGGGAACCAGGTTTTTGTTAAACTTTTAATTGTTCAGGTTTATGTTAAGTTTATTTTTGATTAACCACCTTGCATATAATAAATCAAACTTGAAGCTTTCCCTAAAACCTCCTGTATTATTTTGAGATCTGTATGGTTGTAACCCTACTGATGAATTTCCATTTCAGCATCTAGATGCTTGTGCTCTCAAGTACCTGACCTAGAAGTTTGAAATTTTGGTGGTAGTCACTTTATCCTGTAGTCTAACTTCAAGCCCTATTGATTTGTCCATTGTATACCAAATATCACTAATAATAGGTTGGTCATCCCCACCCATCCCAAGTTCCTGCCTAAGATGATTATAGTCTTCCAAAATTCTTCCCTCAACCTCATGCACATAAGAGTAGCTCAATGAATTGCAAGTTGTCATCGTCGGGCATTCTGCTTTTGGGTATTTTGATCCCAGCAGCCAAGGCTTCGTAGCAACAAAGACTTTTATCTCATTTTGGCTAGGAGATTTCATCTTTCATTATTATGCCTGGCAGGTCTGACTTTATAAGGTTATGTCAAGGTCAGGGCAAAGGCACTGCTGATTGCCAATTTAGGATCTATCTTTGCAGGAAAGATTTCACATATTCACAAGGTCTTCTGTTGGGATGCTAGGCTTGGGTTGTCTATCTCTCAAGGCTTGTTTGCAAGGCAGAACCCAACTCCCTTCCCCTTTCCTAGGTCATATTTTTATGGTTTTGAGTTGACTTTCTTGTTTGGTGTTTATTATTTTATTGAAAAAAATGTTTTTAAAAGTTAAATAGACAAAACTGGAGATTCATGTTAACAAAAACATGTTCCATGTTTGCCTGTTGGCAGTCATTACCCTTTGTATTTGAAAAAATATAACATTTACTTACCTTATCCTTGTTTTTGAAATGGCTGAACAGCATTTAGATTGCAACTCTTAAGGAGTTGCCTTGGGAAATTTAAATAGGCGAACAGTGTGTAGGTGGATGTGATTGTTCAGGGAAGGGAACAGGTGGAGAGGGGCACACTTTTTTTTCTAAGTAGCTGGGATGCAGTCCTGGGGAATAGCAAAATTACAGCAAGTCTTATATTGCTCCTGATTCATTTTATTTGTCAGCATCCCTTAGTTAGTGAGTCCCAGGTTCCACCTGCTTATTATCAGAGAAACTGAAATTGCTTGTCCCATGTTTCACCTGCTTCCCCTTGGGATGTTGTTTGTACACCTTTCTATGTTAGCTAATTGTTAAACTGAGTAGCTGTGTGTTATCGTACTTGCCTATTAAGCTTTTCTAGGAAGCTCTGGAAATACTCTGAACACTGGCATGCGATGCATGTGTATAATTTGTTGCATTGCTCACATGACCTGTTTCAGGCCCTGATGTAATAAGTTGCACTAGGTTATGTGGACATGTTGGCAAATGGTTCTACACGTATTTTACTGTACTCCAGTGTAGCAGAGTCTTCCACACCACCCTGAGTAAAACTGAGTGCACAGATCAGCACTCCTCCATGCAAATTCCATGTTAATCAAGGCATAAGCTATTATTCTCCGGTGCAGAGAGGTACTTTGGCTTTACTCATGTTTTCTGAATGCTGAAAATTTAGTTCATGGTGAGAGATGGAGAAAAGTTTTTGAGGTTGGTGTTAGTCTATAGCAGGGGTCCCCACACTTATCTAGGGAAGGACCACTTCAGACACTTGAAATCACCAAGAGGGCCAGAGGTGGGGAATAGGAATGTCTCTCTCTGTTTTTTAAGCAGAGGGAAGGAAGCAGCATGTCTGGACCCTTTGTTGTTTTGATAAGCTGGGAAAAGAAGGAAGGGGAGAGTAGGGGGTAGTAGGTTTCCCAGGGGTGTGCCAGTAATATTCTAGATTTCTTGGAAGATGGCATCTCTGACACATTCCAGGGAAGTGGCCCCCGAGGTGTAGGGGTGGGGTAGATGTATATGCATGGCACCACTCCCTCCCTTCCCATACATTCTCCTCCTTTCCATCTCACTCACCTCCTCTTCTCCCTTCCTTGTTCACCCCCTCCCCTCATTTACCCTCCTGTTACCTTCTCACCCCTCTCCACCTTCTCATTAGGGCTGCCAATTGATCCCAGATCAACCAAACATAGTGATCCAGTCCTGGTTTTGTCCCCTTCCAAGCTCTTGTTTCTGTAGGAAAATCAATGGATAATCAGAACTACAAATCCATGCATGCAATGGGGAAAAAGCCAGGACTGGATCAGTCTGTTCAGTCCACGGGAGACCAGGGGCCCTACCAACAGTGGATTCCCTTTTCACCTCATCTTCAGCAGCCTGATTTTTTTCCTCTTCCTACCTGCTGTACAACATTCCCTTCTGTGCTGCTTTTATTCTTAGTGGTAGCAGGTCCTCCTCAGGATCTCCTATATATTGGTCTCCTGCAGACTGTATGTTTTTGCCTTTTCCCTTCCTCAGTGGCTGCAGCAATTCATCTGAGCAGAGGAGTAGCATCACCTCTCATAGCAGTGGTAGCAGTTCTCAAAAAACAAGCAGGATGGTAGTCTTCACAAATGGGTGACATCATCCGATGGAGCCCGACATGGAAAACTTATATCAAAGTTTCTAGAACTTTGACTGAGCCTCTTTGAGCATACCTGAGCATGCATTTTACCATGCGTCCATGCAGGGGTCCCTTCAATCTTACTTTTTCTGCAGAACCCTGTGGTTCACAGTCTGTGAATCTCTTACTTTTACTCTTTTTCATTTTTGTTTCTTGTTTTTCGGGAGTTCTCACAGGTGGAATTCGCGCCTCATCGATGTGGGGTCTCACGGTTCCCTTTTGTAGCGTCCCTAGGTAGATTTTTCAGCATTTCTGCTAAGTTTCCTTTCATTTTCGAATCCCCAGGGTGGCAGTGTGCTCAGTGCCCACTAGCCATCGACTGCTACCACCATAGATTTTGATCTTACATCCCTTTTATTTCACAACATCATGTATACAGGGTTTCAGTGGTGCTCTCAATGTCAGAGGACCATTTCTATCACGCATCCCCAAGATAGATGTGTCCTGTTCTTGGGGGCATCGCATGACATCTGGGATTGCGATGCCCCCAAAAGGATGTCGGGCCTGTCTCTAAAAAAAAAAAAAAAAAAAAAAAAAAAAAAAAATGGAACAACTCTTTGGGCATAGGAAGACTGATCCATCGGTATCGACACTGAGAGACCTCGGAGCTGCACCAATAAACATTGGTGGGGCCATTGGCTACATAAGTGTCAATGACTGTCAGGAACTCTGGAGATGGGCCATTGCCTGCTCCTCCAGGTCAGAGACAGGAGCAGGTTCCTCCTCTTCAACCTCAGCACCAGCGAAAGACTGTGCTGAGCATTGAGGGATCCAAAGAAACAGCATCGGTCCCTGTTGATGCACAGTGCTAGGCATGGGGATGCTCTGGCTTTTGCTGAGAAGTCCCTGAAATGACCCTGAGGTGAGGATGGCTCATTGTCCATGGTTCCCAGGGGTTTGCCATGGCCTCCAGTGGTCCGGATGTCAGCCACCAATCCTCCTCTCTGTTCTGAAGAGTATCTGGTCACACCTCCTGGCTCCTAGTCTGTGAGGGGATTAGCGATCTTTGAGGAGGAGCTAGAGAAATGAGTGCAGCTCACTATGGAGAAAGGTGCTGCAGGGCCTTGGTGTTGGAGCACCCACGACACTGGGACCAGCACAGTAATTCAACAAATCACTGCTAGTCTCCCTTTAGGCTCTCATTAGTGTCGTACCGTCATCCAGTGTGTCTGTCCAGTTCAGTATTGATGCCCAGCTGGGCATTGTCGCTGTCACCCACTAGTTCAGAGGTTGTCCATGGTTCCTCGGAGGAGGCTCCCCTGAGGATGGGGAATACCTCGGGGTCCCAGACCACCCTGTCAGTTGTTCCAGTTCCCATACCGCTGCAGAGGACTGAGCATCATGGGATCCATCCCCTGTCGAGGAGGACTTCTTTTATCCTTGGTGGGGAGGCTTCAGAAGATGAGGCATTGAATGGCTTCCCCGTCAGACCCATGTCCTCTCACTGGCAGAAGGAAGTATCCTCTAGAAGACCCAACATAAGATGCTGGATATTCTCCAGTATGTGGAGCCTCCTAAGGAGATCGTGGCTGTCCCAATGCACAAGATCCTTACGGAGTTGCTGAAGAAGATATGAGAGAATTCCCCTCTCAGTGGCTTCCGTCAATAAGAAACAGATGTGTACTTTGTCCAGAAGGCTCCTAGATTCAACAGGCACCAGCTGCCACACTAATTGGTTGTGGTGGAATCTGCTTCCAAGAAGGCCACGCGCCTTCCAACCCACTTCTTCAGTGCCCCCTGGAGGAATCAGAGGGCCATGGACATTCTTGGAATGAAGGTGTTTCAGGGAGCTATGCTGATTGCCCACATAGCGGCCTACCAACTCTTCATGGTCCAGTACATGTGGGACATCCTGAAGCAGGTGTAAGAGGTGGCCAAGCAGCTTCCTCAACAGCAGCACGACACCCTCCAGTCACTGGTGCAAAAGGGTCTAGACCAGGGGTCGGGAACCTTTTTGGCTGAGAGAGCCATGAACGCCACATATTTTAAAATGTAATTCCGTGAGAGCCATACTAACTACAATCCCCCACCCTCCTGACCCCTCCAAGATCTACCAAATTAATTTACTACAACCCCCCACCCTCCTGACGCCCCCCAAGACCTGCCAAATTAATTTACTACAACCCCCCACCCTCCTGACCCCCCAAGACCTGCCAAAAGTCCCTGGTGGTCCAGCGGGGGTCCAGGGCTCGCAGACAAATCTTTAATAAAGTAAAAATCTAACAAAACCCCCCACCCTCCTGACGCCCCCCAAGACCTCCAAAACTAATTTACTACAACCCCCCACCCTCCTGACCCCCCAAGACCTGCCAAAAGTCCCTGGTGGTCTAGCGGGGGTCCAGGAGCCGTCCGGGAGCGATCTCCTGGACTTGGGCTGTCGGCTGCCAGTAGTCAAAATGGCGCCGATGGCCCTTTGCCCTCACTATGTCACTGGGGTCGACCGCTGGGTCGACCCCAGTGACATAGTGAGGGCAAAGGGCCGTCGGCGCCATTTTGACTACTGGCAGCCGACAGCCCAAGTCCAGGAGATTGCTCCCGGACACCCGCTGGATCGCCAGGGACTTTTGTCAGGTCTTTGGGGGGGGGGGTCAGGAGGGTGGGGGGTTGTGTTAGATTTTTACTTTTTTATTAAAGATTTGTCTGCAAGCCAGATGCAGCCATCAAAAGAGCCACATCTGGCTCGCGACTGTGGAAAACATGTGGTCCCTTTGACCTGTGATGTTTTCAAGGCAGCATTTAGAGTCTCTGCTGTAGGGATTGGTGCCCGCAGAAAGCTGCCGGGTAAACTTTGATTTCTTGGAAGGGATATGGGCCAGGGAAGTATTCCTGTGAGCCAGTGGGCAATGTCAAAGTCCTCTTGATTAAGAGGCTCCATCTACTCTTTCCCCACAAATCCAAGCCTAGGGGGCTGGGGAGGAGGCTTAACAAGCAGGGGTACTGTAACATCCCTCACTTCTGGTCTGAATTGCCTCCAGCATCCAAAGAACATGGCAGAACTTCCTGCAGCTCTTGAGCTCTTTTATAGGTCCTGCTGGCAGGACTTCCTGTGACATGCGTAGATGACATCACGTCCTACCTTGTATAAAGCGAGGCTCAGAACTACTACCCAGTGCCTTTTGCTGCAAGTCTCCTGCTTTCTTAGAAGCATTAGTTGCCCTGTGTGTGCTTTTGCATTCCCAGTGTTTCTGCTGCTATTCCTGCTTCTTGCCTTGCTCCAGGTGTCATCCTGTGAGTTCTGGGGTTCCCTGTTCTGCTCTCCATTGTCCTTGTCTGTCCTGGTGCTGGTTCCTCTTTCATGTCTCGACCTTGGGCCGGACTCTGTCCTCACTCAGCTCACCCAGCTATCTAGCCTCTGTCACCACCTTTGGATCACGACAGGAAAGTCTTGCCGGCCTCCAGAACCTGAGGGCTTAACCCAAGGGGAGGTGGTTGGCTAGGCAGAAGATCTACTGCCATGGTGCGACAGCCGCTGCCTGTTAAGGTCTATCTTGTGCTTACTTAACCTTGGCAGAAAGGCTCACTATCCCCTGGTGTGATACCACTAGGACAAAGAAGGTGGAAATTCTATGCCCGGTGCTTCCTGATTTCAAAGAAAATCTGAGGACTTCATCCCATCCTAGAGCTATGTGCCTTGAAAAAGTTTCTCAAAAGAGAAAAGGTCAAGATGCTTTCCCTGGGCACCTTGATCCCTTTTCTGCTATGCTCTCTCAATCTAAAAGACGCCTATATTCACATCGAGATCTTCTACAGTAATTGTTAAATGTGCTGCCTCATAAGTATTGAGAAATGTTTAGAATGATGAAGCACAGCCAAATCTTTAATAATCCAGATTCTTTAGGAGATAGCAATGAAGCAATGAGAAAGATAACACCTATACAGGGCGGATTGGCCTATTGGGGGATCGGGCATACCTCTGTGGGCTGGCTGCTCTGATCACGTGATTTTTGCAGAAATTTGTGGGGCCGCGGCAGAGCCCATTCTGCCACGGCCCAACGAGAGGTCCTGCACGTTTGCGGCCCGAAGAGAGGCCTGCGCGGCTGAGGCCCTCCCCTCCCCACCTTGTAGGAACCGCAGATAGCAGTGGCCACTTTCCACATCCCTTTCAGCATTGAAGAGCAGTACTGCCATCCCACAACAAACAAAGGGAAGGCCTGAAAGTTTTATATGTGTGAATGCTTGTGTGTATGAAAGAGAGACTGCATGTGCGTGCACAAGAGCCTGCATGTGCATGAAAATGCAGCAGAACCCTGTGTATGTGTGAGAGGCCTCATATGATTGACAGTGTGTTTGTGAGAGTCTGAGACTGTGTGTGTGTGTTTGAAGAGTGAAAGAGCCTGAGTATGTGACAGCATAATATGCAAGTGAGAGAGCCTTTGTGTGTGACGTCATGTGTGTTAGGGGAGGAGAGGTAAAGATTGTGAGGCCCTTCTCTCAATCTACGACAATCTGTGGATGACTGGGAATCAAAAGATCCCAGGTATGGAGAGCTGGAAATTTTTAATCCTATTTTAAATTTTGGGTGTTATTTCATATCTGCTATTTGAAATATTTGGTGTTTTAATTGTTGGATGTTCAATGGCTGTTGCCTGCTTGACATATTTATTCTTTTTTAGTATGGTTTTAATATTATGAATGTTTTTTATCTCTTGACTTTATTGCTTAATGTTTAATGAGGAATAATGATTGTTTTTCCATTGTTGCAGAGCATGATAGGCTTACTGTGGAATAGCTCAGGGTTCGGTTCGACTCGAAGCAGGGCAAGATTTTCCTGCCAGAAGCTTGTATTCAGAAGTTGATGGTGCAGCTATGACTCTTGATGAGCACTTTGCGCCCAACTGTGTATGGTCTTATCTGCAAGTACTTGGTTTAATGGCGGCACCCTGGAAGTGGTACCATGGGCGAGGGCATATATGCATCCTCTGCAGCGCTCCCTGCTGTCTCAGTGGAACCTGCAGTATCAAGACCATTCGATTCGGCTCCCCCTCCCGTTGGTGGTCTCCTCCCAACTGCGGTGTTGGCTACAGTTGGATCATCTGAGGAAGGGAGTTTCCCTAGCACCACCGGACTGGCTAGTACTTACAACACATGAAAGCCTTCATAATTGGGGAGCTGACAGCGCAAGGGCTCTAGAGTGCAGAAGAGTCTCTGAAACATCAATCGGCTGGAAGCCAGGATGGTCCGGTTGGCATGTTTGCAGTTCGGCGACAGGCTGCAGGGTCGAACGGGCCACATAATGTCGGACAATGCAACAACTGTGGCTTACGTCAATCGGCAGGGAGGAAGCAAGAGCCAACAGGTGTCGCAGGAAATAGATTAGCTTATGAAATGGGCCAAAGTGCATCTCCAGATGATCTCAGCCGTGCACATAGCAGAAAAGGCAATGTAAGAGCAGACATTTTCAGTAGGGAAAGTCTAGATCCAGGAGAAATGAGTGTTGTAAGATGGGGCATTTCAGCTGATTCCGTATTGCTGGGGTCTCTTGTTTGTAGACCTGCTGGGGACATCTTGCAGTGCGAACATTCTGCGATTCTTCAGTCACAGGAGAGATCCAAAGTCATTGGAGATTGATGCCCTGGTGCAGGAGTGGCCAGAAGACAATTTACTGTATGCCTTTCTTCCATGGCCCATGTTGGGCAGATTGGGTCAAAGGATCGAGCGCCACAGAGAGATGGTGCTCTTGGTTGCTCCAGATTGCCAGGAGACCATGGTATTCAGATCTGTGGCGGCTCCTGGTGGAATCGCCCCTTCGACTTCCAACGCACAGGAATCTGTTGCGGAAGGGTCCTGTTCTTCACAAAGATATGACTCTGTTCTCTTACGATATAGCCCTTGAAAGGGCTTGCTTGCTGCTGAAGCGTGGATACTCTGCGGCAGTGATTTCCAACTTGCTAAGAGCTAGAAAGTTCTCCACTTCATTGCCCTACATGTGGGTTTGGCAAGTGTTTGTTTGAGGCCTGGTGTGAGGATCGAGGTACTCTTCCTTGTTCGATCAAAATCCAGCTCATTTTGGAATTTCTGCAGGATGGCTTGAATAAAGGCTTGATCCTCAATTCTTTAAAGGTACAAATAGCAGCTTTTGCCTGTTTTAGGGGTCGGGTAAACAGTGGTTCCCTGTCAGCTCATCCTGATGTGGCTTGTTTCCTGAAAGGAATGAAACATCTTCATTCTCATAAGAACATAAGAAAATGCCATACTGGGTCAGACCAAGGGTCCATCAAGCCCAGCATCCTGTTTCCAACAGTGGCCAATCCAGGCCGTAAGAACCTGGCAAGTACCCAAAAGCTAAGTCCATTCCATGTTACCATTGCTAATGGCAGTGGCTATTCCCTAAGTGAACCTAATAGCAGGTAATGGATTTCTCCTCCAAGAACTTATCCAATCCTTTTTTAAACACAGCTATACTAACTGCACTAACCACATCCTCTGGCAAAAAATTCCAGAGTTTAATTGTGCGTTGAGTAAAAAAGAACTTTCTCCGATTAGTTTTAAATGTGCCCCATGCTAATTTCATGGAGTGCCCCCTAGTCTTTCTATTATGCGAAAGAGTAAATAACCGATTCACATCTACCCGTTCTAGACCTCTCATAATTTTAAACATCTGTATCATATCTCCCCTCAGCCGTCTCTTCTCCAAGCTGAAAAGTCCTAACTTCTTTAGTCTTTCCTCATAGGGGAGCTGTTCCATTCCCCTTATCATTTTGGTAGCCCTTCTCTGTACCTTCTCCATCGCAATTATATCTTTTTTGAGATGCGGCGACCAGAATTGTACACAGTATTCAAGGTGCGGTCTCACCATGGAGCGATACAGAGGCATTATGACATTTTCCGTTTTATTCACCATTCCCTTTCTAATAATTCCCAACATTCTGTTTGCTTTTTTGACTGCCGCAGCACACTGAACCGACGATTTCAATGTGTTATCCACTATGACGCCTAGATCTCTTTCTTGGGTTGTAGCACCTAATATGGAACCCAACATTGTGTAATTATAGCATGGGTTATTTTTCCCTATATGCATCACCTTGCACTTATCCACATTAAATTTCATCTGCCATTTGGATGCCCAATTTTCCAGTCTCACAAGGTCTTCCTGCAATTTATCGCAATCTGCTTGTGATTTAACTACTCTGAACAATTTTCAGTCATCTGCAAATTTGATTATCTCACACGTCGTATTTCTTTCCAGATCATTTATAAATATATTGAAAAGTAAGGGTCCCAATATAGATCCCTGAGGCACTCCACTGTCCACTCCCTTCCACTGAGAAAATTGTCCATTTAATCCTACTCTCTGTTTCCTGTCTTTTAGCCAGTTTGCAATCCACGAAAGGACATCTCCACCGAACCCATGACTTTTTACTTTTCCTAGAAGCCTCTCATGAGGAACTTTGTCAAATGCCTTCTGAAAATCCAAGTATACTACATCTACCGGTTCACCTTTATCCACATGTTTATTAAATCCTTCAAAAAAGTGAAGCAGATTTGTGAGGCAAGACTTGCCTTGGGTAAAGCCATGCTGACTTTGTTCCATTAAGCCATGTCTTTCTATATGTTCTGTGATTTTGATGTTTAGAACACTTTCCACTATTTTCCCTGGCACTGAAGTCAGGCTAACCGGTCTGTAGTTTCCCGGATGGCCCCTGGAGCCCTTTTTAAATATTGGGGTTACATTTGCTATCCTCCAGTCTTCAGGTACAATGGATGATTTTAATGATAGGTTACAAACTTTTACTAATAGGTCTGAAATTTCATTTTTTAGGTCCTTCAGAACTCTGGAGTATATACCATCCGGTCCAGGTGATTTACTACTCTTCAGTTTGTCAATCAGGCCTACCACATCTTCTAGGTTCACCGTGATTAGATTCATTCCATCTGAATCATTACCCATGAAAACCTTCTACATTACGGGTACCTCCCCAACATCCTCTTCAGTAAACACCGAAGCAAAGAAATCATTTAATCTTTCTGCGATGGCGTTATCTTCTCTAAGTGCCCCTTTAACCCCTCAATCATCTAATGGTCCAACTGACTCCCTCACAGGCTTTCTGCTTCGGATATATTTAAAAAAGTTTTTACTGTTAGTTTTTGCCTCTACAGCCAACTTCTTTTCAAATTCTCTCTTAGCCTGTCTTATCAATGTCTTACATTTAACTTGCCAACATTTATGCTTTATCCTATTTTCTTCTGTTAGTTCCTTCTTCCAATTTTTGAATGAAGATCTTTTAGCTAAAATAGCTTCTTTCACCTCCCCTTTTAACCATGCTGGTAATCGTTTTGTCTTCTTTCCACCTTTCTTAATGTGTGGAATACATCTGGACTGTGCTTCTAGAATGGTATTTTTTAATAATGACCATGCCTCTTGGACATTTTTTACTTTTGTAGCTGCTCCTTTCAGTTTTTTTCTAACAATTTTTCTCATTTTATCAAAGTTTCCCTTTTTAAAGTTTAGCACGAGAGCCTTGGATTTGCACACTGTTCCTCTTCCAGTCATTAAATCAAATTTGATCATATTATGATCACTATTGCCAAGGGGCCCCACCACCGTTACCTCTCTCACCAAGTCCTGTGCTTCCCTGAGAATTAGATCTAAAATTGCTCCCTCTCTCGTCTGTTCCTGAACCTATTGCTCCAGGAACGTTATCTCTCTAGCGTGTCCCGATGATACATTTACCCAGTCAATATTGGGGTAATATTGGGGTAATTGTGGAAAGAGGACTTGAATGTGGCTTCTTGACCACTTCAGAACGACGCTTCCTGATAAATGAAAATCCCAGAATACCAGTTCTGTATACACTACCCAAAATTCACAAAACGCTCTGTGACCCTCCGGGACGTCCAATAGTTTCAGCAAATGACTCTGTGCTGGAACCCATTTCAATTTTTTTAGATAAAATTTTACAGCCTTGTGTTTCAAAATCCTCCTCATACGTAAAAGACAGCACGAGCATGTTGCAATTTCTTAACACTGTACAGTTATCGGATGAATGCTTATTAGTTACATTTGATATTGAATCCCTTTACACAGTTATCCCCCAGGATCAGGCTTTGGTTGCAGTTTCAGAGGCTTTGAAGGTTCATTCACATCCAAAAAGGATTCCCATCTCTTACATTATTGAACTACTTGATTTGACACTAAGTAAGAACTACTTCATGTTTGAGGGGGATTTCTATTTGCAGATCAGAGGAACAGCCATGGGCGCAGCCATGGCTCCAAACGTGGCAAACATCTTTGTGGCCAGATTTGAGACCTTGTACATAGAAAATTGTCACTGGACACCTCATTTAAAGTGTTGGAAACGCTATATTGACGACGTGTTCGTCATATGGGAAGGACCGTTATCCATGCTACAGGAGTTTCATCAATGGCTGAATGGCCTGGAACCTTGCTTGAAATTTACTATGGAGTTCCATCATGACCATATAGCCTATTTAGACATACTGAGCCAGAAAAAAGACACTACTTTAGCCACCTCTATATACCGGAAACCAAATGATCGCAATAACTTGCTCCGGTTTGACAGTTTTCATCCAACCAGCTTTAAAACCAATCTTCCCGTGGGCCAGTTCCTTAGACTGAGGAGACTGTGCACGGACCAGGATGATTTCAAAATTCAAGCAAAAGAGATGGCCAATCGATTTCTACAACGTGGTTATCCTACACAATGTGTGAAGAGAGCATACCGGCGAGCACTCTATTCCAATAGAGAGTATCTATTTTTGCCTAAAAATCCAGAGCCGGGATTGAACCCACAGACTGTTGTTCTGAAGCATACCGTGCTGTCTGCATCTATCAGCAGAGCCATGAGAACACACTGGAGGATTATTCAGCAAATCCACCCTTTGTTCAATCAACCGCTACGAGTCGCATATTCCCGAGGTAAAAATATTCGCGATCATGTTGTGCGTTCAAATTGCTCCAAGCCCATCTTGAGTGTGCAATCAATTCAAGTTTGTGACAAATGCAAATTTTGTCCTTTGAAATCGTCTCAAACACACATTACTACAGCAGCTGGGAGGTCAATCGCACTGCCTGAATTCTCGTGTCACTCTACCCATGCTGTTTATGCGATATTCTGCCCATGCCCTTTAGTATATGTGGGCATGACAAAAAGAAAAATCAAGATTCGCCTCACTGAACACAAATGCTGCATTAATACTAATCGAGTTGAGGAACCTTCGGTCTCTCACTTTAAGGAATTCAAGCATGAATTTGATGATATCAAGTGGACAATACTTGAAATCATTAACCCACATTGGAGAGGTGGAAACCGTGTACAGACACTCAGGCAATGCGAACAAAAGTGGATTTTTCAATTGAAATCAGTGATACCTGGTGGTTTAAACAAGGACATAGAATGGTTTCATTTTTGGTGATTGCCCGCCGAAATCAGGAATCATTTGACTATCAGGTGGTTACAAAATACCGCTGCATTTAAAATCAGACCGACCCGAGCCGCCTCACTGCTAGAATTAACTAGGCAGGGAGATGGTGTCGGTGTTCGGTGAGTCAGACTAACCTAACTTTTTTCCCACTTGCTAAAATACATCGTTAAATATTTTTAAGAAAATTGTAATCGCTGAAATCTCTTCATAACCATAAGCTCTTTTACTTTAGAAAAATTGATGGACCTTCGGCACCTTGTATGAAATTCTTTTGCTTGTACCCCTGCTAAAGATACAGGGATGTGCTGGATCAGGAGAGTTTGAATACGGATGTCTCTGAAGCAGCTTGTGTGGCGAAACGCGCGCGTCGGACAAGTTACCCCGACAGCTACGGGATAAGTAACCCCGATAATCCAGAAACAAGGGAAGTTGCCTTTTTAATATATATAGTAAAAAATTCATAAAAAGTACACAAAATTGAATTTTGATGCCTTCCATCTGGACCAATTGATTAAATGTGACCCCGTGAAAGTGCATGAGATGCAAGTTTGACTTGTGAGCACTGTGGGTGGTATGATGGTCCTTAAACATACAAGATAAAGTTTCATAGCGTTGTGATTGTTTAATTTTTCAATACCACGTGTTTCTATATAGGTAATTGAAGTCTCCCATTATTACTGCACTACCAGTTTGGTTAGCTTCCCTAATTTCTCTTAGCATGTCACTGTCCGTCTCACCATCTTGACCAGGTGGACGGTAGTGTACCCCTATCACTATAATCTTCCCCGACACACAAGGGATTTCTACCCATAAAGATTCAATTTTGTATTTAGTCTCATGCAGGATGTTTATCCTGTTGGACTCTATGCCATCCCGGACATAAAGCGCCACACCTCCTCCCGGGTGCTTCTCTCTGTCATTGCGATATAATTTGTACCCCGGTATAGCACTGTCCCATTGGTTATCCTCTTTCCACCATGTCTCTGAGATGCCAATTAAGTCTGTCATCATTCACTGCTATACATTCTAATTTTCCCATCTTACTTCTTAGACTTCTGGCATTAGCATACAGACATTTCAAAGTTTGTTTTTTGTTTGTATTTTCATTCTGCTTTTTAATTGATAGGGATAAGTTAGAATTTTTTAGCTCAGGTGAGTTTTTAGTTACAGGCACTTGGACTATTTTTCTAATTATTGGAACCACACTGTTGGGATGCCCTAATTCTAATGCATCATTAGTATCCTTTGAAGGTACCTCTCTCCGAACCATGCGCTGCTGAGCGACTGTCTGCTTTCCCCTTTGTTCTAGTTTAAAAGCTGCTCTATCTCCTTTTTAAAGGTTAGCGCCAGCAGTCTGGTTCCACCCTGGCTAAGGTGGAGCCCATCCCTTCGGAAGAGACTCCCCCTTCCCCAAAAGGTTCCCCTTTTCCTAACAAAACTGAATCCCTCTTCCTTGCACCATTGTCTCATCCACGCATTGAGACTCCGGAGCTCTCCCTGCCTTTGGTGACCTGCGCGTGGAACAGGGAGCATTTCAGAGAATGCTACCCTGGAGGTTCTGGATTTAAGCTTTCTACCTAAGAGCCTAAATTTAGCTTCCAGAACCTCCCTCCCACATTTTCCTATGTCGTTGGTGCCCACATGTACCACGACAGCCGACTCCTCCCTAGCACTGTCTAAAATCCTATCTAGGTGACGCGTGAGGTCCGCCACCTTCGCACCAGGTAGGCATGTTACCAGGCGATCCTCACGCCCACCAGCCACCCAGCTATCTACATTCCTAATAATCGAATCACCAACTATGACGGCCAACCTAACCCTTCCCTCCTGGGCAGTAGGCCTTGGGGAGATATCCTCAGTGCGAAAGGACAATGCATCACCTGGAGAGCCAGGTCCTTGCTACAGGATCCTTTCCTGCTGCACCTGGTTGGTGCTCTCCCATTATGAGACCCTCTTCCTCCAAGGCAGCACCAGAGCTGCCAGTCTGAAGTTGCTTTGCTGTTTCCTTTGCCCTTATGGAGTCTTAATTTGATATAGGATTTCTTAGCAGGCCCTACGTTTAGATTGAAGCGTAACCTGGCCTTGCAATTTGACTTTGAAAACAGTGTTTCTTGTGGCAATTTGTTCTGCGTGTAGGGTTTCTGAACTGCAGGCCTTGTCTTGCTGGGACCCATTTCTCTGGGTGACTCCAGGGTTCATACAGCTGCATACTGTTCCTTTTTTTTTTTTGTGTACTGAAGGTGATCACTGACTTTCAGTTGAATCAGTCCATCTCCCTGCCGTTTCTGGACAAAGAGAGAGATGTAGAGGTGTATCGTCAATTGTGACTTGGGTGTCAAGATACGTATTGTCAGGTATCTGGAAGTTACTAAGCCTTTACGGAAGACAGATCGCCTGTTTGTCCTTCACGGCGGTATTAGGCAGGGAGAACCAGCCTTGCAGGCTACAATAGCTCACTGGATTAAGTCATTACCTAGTCAGGTCAGGGCTCATTCTACTAGGGCTCAGGCAGTGTTATGGTGAAGGTTAGATTGTTGTCTCCCATCAACATTTGTCAAGCTGCGACATGGTCCTCGTAACATGTCTTTTCCAGGTATTATCATCTGGATGTGAAAACCCGGGATGGCGCAGCCTTTGCACATGTGGTTTTGATTGGACAGCGAGCAGCCTCCCGCACTATTTGGGATTATCTTGGGTACATCCCATTGCTTCTAGATTTATCCGTCTGGACGCTTAGAAATGAGAAATTACTACTTACCTGAATTTCCTTTTCTTTAGGACAGATATGAATCCAGCTTCCCTCCCTTGGCTGCTGAATGATTGTTTTATGGTCCTCCTGCGTAGCTATGTGTTACAGGGATTACTGATAAGTGTTAGTCCAGTCCTTAGACTAGTGTTAATATATTCTTGTCTGAGCTCAGTGTTGCCAGTTGGCTGAGTATTGAAATGGTTATCTGTTTTTAATCAAGTATTGCTAGTCTATCCATAGTTGCTTTTGAAGAGAATACTAGCAGGCTGATATCACTGCAGGGGTATATATACTGAGATGTCTGTTTGCTCCGAATCCATCTACTAGTAGAGGTGCATAACCCATTTATTCTGGATTCATCTGACTGTCATAAAGAACAGGAAATGATCAGGTAAGCAGTAATTTCTCATTCTCATCTGTTTGTATTTGCGTATGAGAGAAACTTTCCTGCATCTCCCATTCACCCCCTTTCTCTCTGCTGTTAATCCCTTAACTCCCTGTGTCCTTTTAAGTTTTAAAACTTTAACACTAGTAATTGCTTCTACAGCAATTGAATTGTCAGTATCCCTAATAGAGGAGCCCTCGTTTTCCGCCATTTCCCGTTTCTTAATCCCTACACAATTGTGCGTGCTACTATAAGTGAAAATTTAGTCTGGACTGTGATTTCTTGGTCTGGAGCCATTCCCTGCTCTGGGAATTGGGCAGTCAACAGTTCCTCACTGCAGTGATAATCAAAACCGTAAGGGCAGTGTGAGAAAAGCATAAGTCCTGATTCTAAACAGTTCCTGACATTTGCCAACCTTTGCTGGAAAAGACAGTTAACAATCTCAGAAATCAAATCAGAATTTTGTCCTAATGCTATAAGGTCACTTAAATCTGCAGTGTCTGTTTGGCTCAGTAATTGTACTGGAACATTAAAGTGTTCATAACTAGTCCAGCCAGAAACGTTATCAAAAGCCCGCTGATCCCAGTATTAACAGCAAAAAGGGCACATATTCTTTTTCACTTTCTGAATATGTCTAACACTCTAGAAAACAATCAGTCATTAATCCTATCCCCCATAAAGTGTTACGGTGACATAATATGTATATATTCCTGTTGTAAGAAGCCTAATGTATGCAGTGGCCTTGTGGAGGTATATTTTATATTGTCATAGAACACTCTACACACAGTCTGGCAAAGCAAAACTTTGTTTATTAAATGTTGCTAATTTATGGAAAATGAATCAACAAAGATTTGAAATATCAAAAATGAATACAGTATCACAGTAAACCATACATAAATCAATACAGGTGAATAGGATTAAATTAATAGACAAAGATAAAATATTAATCAAAGGACACTTCCCTTTTACGTCTTCCATCTACAAGACAGTGTCCTTGAAAAACCTGGAAGACTGTAAGCTCGGGGACCCCAAAAAGAACCAGCTGTTTCGCTCTTTGCTCCCTTCAAATCACCCAAATAAAATGGGTAAATGAAATTCCTTATATATCTCTTTTTTTCTGAACTAACCTCAGGGTCTGCAAGCATAAAGTATTTCAATTTGCACTATTTACAACCAGAAGGCATTTCAGTACTAGTCTTTGATCTTCCCAGGTATTGACACCAGATGTCTTTATACAATCCTTATATGTAAATTATATACAGTATATTGATCTGCAATCATCAATCATTAGAGCCTGTTCTGATCCATCACAAAGTCTTCCAGGGATTTAGCCAAGCTGCCTAAAATTCTTACATCATCCTTAGCAGCACTCCTCTTCTGCTCTTCTCTGTGCTAGACTGGGCTTTCTTTTCTATACAGTGTGGAATCTGTCATGAGCATCAGCAACTGCCTTAGTGTAGAGTTTGCTCTTTTTACTGGGCCACTGCACTTCTGGTGACCACCTGTATTAATCTCTTGAACCTCTAAGGATCTGTGGGTCACAGGATTGGGAACCACTGTACTAGATCTTCAGCTTCGTGGAGGCATATCACTCCAATTTATCTCTCAGGTATACTGGACCAGACACTCTTGTTGAATGAAAGCTCAAACATAAGATCTTAAAATGAGCACACAAGTTAATGGGTAATCAGTGAAGAGAATGTAACAAAGGGGATACAGCTACAGGTTTTAAGCAGCCAAAAATCTATTTACAGCATTTTGTAGTACCTATAGGTTGCTTCAATAACCAAGATGTGAAATTTCCACCAGCTGAACCACTATTCCAAAAAGATGTCTTTCCAGAAAAGACTGCTTTCTCTAAACCTTCAATTTGGAAAAAGAGCATTGAACCACCTAAGAAATGTGCATGTCCAAGTTGAAATTGCTGTCAAATAAAACACCAGGCGACCTTCTACAAGGGTTGCTTATTTGACTTTAAGAACTTTACAAGGCCAGTTGTGTAATACCATCCTAAAAATGCAGGAATGAGAAACAAAAATTATATATGACATAAGAATATAAGTAGAAGAACAAATCATTTCTATATGTAATTGCCTAGAGTAAATCCTAAACAAAGAAGAGACAAGAACCACAAGTTTAAACTGAACAAAAAATTATAAATAAAAATTGCCCAGCTATGGAGAGACAAGATCCAATATGTAAAAGTCCTGAAAAGGAGGAAGGAAAAAAGAAATAGAAGCAAAATGTAATACATACAAGTACATCCCAGAAAACCAGTGGCATTTGTTTGGATAAATGTAGTAAGCTGTTCCAGATCCCAAAATATATAAACCACATTCCTAAATTTAACCTGATACTTAGCAGAATATTTCAGCACAAAATCAACTCCAAGTTTCAACATTGTTTTTGTTTATACACCAAAAATGTTTTTTCATTCCCGGATAGTATGGGTCATATCTTGCTATAGCATAACCTGACTCCTAAAGAAGGAACATCCAGTTTTATTTATTTATTTATTTTATTTACATCTTTTTACTATACCGACATTAAAGACTAAGATTCTTATCACACTGTTTTACATCGAACCAGAAATTGGGAAAAGTTACAAATAACAGGTATCTTCGAATCAAATTAAGGAGAGAGTTAAATATAAATTGTAGATGAAAGAGGCAGCTAATGTATAACATGGCAGCTGACATTCAATGCCAAGAAGTGCAAAGTCATGCATATGGGGAGTGGAAATCCGAATGAACTGTATTCGATGGGGGGAGAAAGGCTGATGTGCACGGAGCAGGAGAGAGACCTTGGGGTGATGGTGTCTAATGATCTGAAGTCGGCAAAACAATGTGACAAGGCGATAGCTAAAGCCAGAAGAATGCTGGGCTGCATAGAGAGAGGAATATCGAGTAAGAAAAGGGAAATGATTATCCCCTTGTACAGGTCCTTGGTGAGACCTCACCTGGAGTATTGTGTTCAGTTCTGGAGACCGTATCTCCGAAGAGACAGAGACAAGATGGAGGCGGTCCAGAGAAGGGTGACCAAAAAGGTGGAAGGTCTTCATCAAATGACTTATGAGGAGAGATTGAAGAATCTAAATATGTACACCCTGGAGGAAAGGAGGAGCAGAGGTGATATGATACAGACTTTCAGATACTTGAAAGGTTTTAATGATCCAATGACAACGACAAACCTTTTCCATAGGAAAAAAATCAGCAGAACCAGGGGTCACGATTTGAAGCTCCAGGGAGGAAGATTCAGAACCAATGTCAGGAAGTATTTCTTCACGGAGAGGGTGGTGGATGCCTGGAATGCCCTTCCGAAGGAAGTGGTGAAGACCAGAACTGTGAAGGACTTCAAAGGGGCGTGGGATAAACACTGTGGATCCATAAAATCAAGAGGCCGTCAATAAAGAGTGGGTGGCTCGCCAGAATGACAGCTACTGCCTGGAGATAATACCCTTATTCAATAAACATACACATGGTTACTGTGACTCCAACATCACTCTAAGCTACAACAGCAAGAGGAAATGTGGAAAAAAGGATTCGCACTCACAAAGTGGGGAGTAGCTGGCTTGTTACGGCGGTTACTACCCCAAACCAAATAAGCCTGATACTTCACTTTCAATACATATCCAGCATAGCTCTCTGCTTCAACGGCAGGGGAGAAGAAAAACTGATACTTCACGCATAGCTCTCTGCTTCAACGGCAGGGGAGAAGAAAAACTGATACTTCACGCATATCCAGCATAGCTCTCTGCTTCAACGGCAGGGGAGAAGAAAAAAGGATTCGCACTCACAAAGCGGGGAGTAGCTGGCTTGTTACGGCGGTTACTACCCCAAACCAAATAAGCCTGATACTTCACTTTCAATGCATATCCTGCTTCAACCGCAGGGGAGAAGAAAAACTAATACTTCACGCATATCCAGCATAGCTCTATACTTCAACGGCAGGGGAGAAGAAAAACTGATACTACACGCATATCCAGCATAGCTCCCTGCTTCAACGGCAGGGGAGAAGAAAAACAACCAATAAGGGCTGAATAACACAGTCTGGGTAAAACAAATAAACATGGGTGTAGCTTGCTTATTGCGGCGGTTACTACCCCTACTACCCCTAACTAATCAAGCTTGATATTTCACTTGGTTGCAGCTCCATCACTGCTCTCTACATTAATGGTGGGGGTGGAAGGGAAATAGAACCAAAGAGCTAAGAGAAACAGATAAGTATGAGAAAAAAATGTGAAGCTTGCTGGGCAGACTGGATGGGCCGTTTGGTCTTCTTCTGCCGTCATTTCTATGTTTCTATGTTAAGGGGTATGACATAACGTATAACAAGGGCTGATCAACAAACAATGTAGTAAAAACCTCGAGAGAGGAAACAAATAAATTCCAAATTAACTCGGCACTTAGTTCGGATCTTGAAGAGGGGGGGAGAGGCCACTAATGGTCGGGGGAAGGGAAAGAAAGTCAAATGTAGTTACAGCAAGTATTGCACGTTAACTGCATCAGGAGTCTGTGTTTGTGACGCAGGATATTAAGGGAAAGGCTTGTATGAATAACCAGGTCTTCAATTTCTTTCTAAATGTGAGCGGGCATTGTTCCTGGCGAAGTTCTGGGGGTGAAGCGTTCCATTGCGAAGGTCTGGTGGTAGAGAAGGCGCATTTTCTTAATGAGGGGTGGAGCGCAGCCTTAGCAGGCTGATCTGATGGGTCTGGAGGAGGAGTGAATGTGGAACGGTATGTTTAGCTGGAGAGAGGACTGTTTGTGGATGGTTTGGTGTATGATGGTGAGGGACTTGTAGAGGATTCTGAAATTAATGGGAAGCCAATGTAGATTCGTGAGAATAGGTGTGATATGTTCTCTTCGATTAGAATTGGTTAGTATCCTTGCGGCGGCGGCGTTGTGGAGCACTGCAAAGGTTTGGTGGAAGTTGCCGGGAGGCCAAGAAGTAGAGCGTTACAATAGTCTATTCCTGTACGTACCCGGATCAGTCCAGACAGTGGGTTGAGCCTCCTTTCCAGCAGGTGGAGACAGACTAAAACTTGCAGGATGCCCTATATCAGGACAGAGCCTATCCTCTAACCCTTCAGTATTCGTCTGTCTCCAGCAGGTGCAGCATCTCCCCTTCAGTTCTCTGCTGTAGGCTAGTCAGCCTCTTCTTTCTCTTTAGGCTCAAGCAAGTACTTCTTTTGGTTCTTGTTTTAAAAAAAAAAAAAAAAAAAAAAGGATCTCTGAAGGAAATTTCTGCTTTCTTTAGTGCTTTTCTGTTTTTTGTGTGGGAGACATCCGTCTCCCAGCTCTTGCCCGGCTCAGGGGGGCTTGTCCCCTTTTGCAGGAGGGGGTTCCCTGCATAGTCCTGAGTCTGTGGACGCTTCCAGGTGTGGGGACAGACGCTCTCTGGGCCTCGTTCCCCCTCTGGCTGCCGAGAGGGTTTTGGACCTGCTGCTGCGCTCGGTAAAAAAAAAAAAAAAAAGAGTTAAAAGGTGTTAAACTTTCAATAAGTTGCAGGTACTCACCTACCTCTAACTTATTTGCAGCAGTTGACCAGCTTATTTTTTTCTGGTCAGAGTAGATCTAGAACCGGCAGTCAGAGAAGCAGAAGGCAGCAGGTTTCCCGGCTGCTCTCTTCTGCTGTGCAGGCTGTCAATCAAGCTTTTTTTCAACTTTTTTTTCTTCAGCCGAGGTTTAGCTATGTCCCGGCTGACAGCCTGTCTTTCTTGTGGGCTGTCCTCTTCGCGTTTTTCGCGTCAGGGCCTCTGCGCTGCTTGCTTGCCGGGTGGGGAAGGTCCCTCCTCGGCAGGACAAGCAAATTTAGCTCGGGGCTCCACTCTTCCCAGCATGGCTAGGCCTTTCCCGGGTCGGCAGAGCCCGGGAACGGCCGCCATCTTGGATTTTTCATCTGGGCCGATTTCAGTGCTCCCTGGGGCGGGGGGGGGGGGGGCGGATTTTTTTGATTTAACCCCCGATTTGGCCCCCGCGGGTCCCCAGGAGGGGGGTCCTGACCTTCCCTCGTGCCCCCCCCCGGCAAATCCAGGGTCCTTTTTTCCACGGATTTCGTCCTCCTCATGCACAAATCTTATCTAGCTAGCCTGCATGAGCTGGATGAAAGCCCCCCCCCCTGCCAAAAATCCCTCGTTCAGCGATGTTGACCACTGGACTGGCCGCGGAGCCTCAGGGACCGGTGCGGGTGATCCCGGGGGTGCCCCCCCCCCCCCCGGTGTCTCCTGGGTCCTCGGACCCCGCTGCTTCCTCGGATTCGGCGGATGCCCCCCCCCCAGAGGGGGATGACCCCAGAGCCCTTCGTCTTTTTCATAAGGAGGAGTTAGAGCCCCTCCTCCCTTTTGTTTTGGAGGAGCTGGTTCTGGAAAGTCCCTCCGCGGATAATCTCATGGCCTCACTCCCTAAGGATATGAACCCGGTTTTGGGAGGGCTCCGGGCTCCGGCCTCGGCCTTTCCCTTCCACCCCATGCTTAAGCTCCTTATCCTGCGGGAATGGGAGGCTCCTGAGGGTGCGCTCCGGGTGGGGCGTGCAATGGATAAGCTCTATCCCCTCCCGGAAGAGGGCTTGGAGCTGTTGCGATATCCATCTGTGGATTCTTATGTTTCTGCAGTGGCCAAGCACACCACGATTCCAGTGGAAGGTTCCACGGCCTTGAAGGATTCACAAGATCGTAAGCTGGAGGCTCACCTGAAGCGCATCTTTGACGTCCTAACCATCGGGGTTCGGGCATCTTGCTGTAGCAGTCTCATGATGCGGGCGGGCCTCCAGTGGGTCCAACAGTTACTCTGCGCCCGGGAGCTTCCGCCAGGTGAGGCAGAAGAAGCCGAATGTCTGGAGGCGGTAATCGCTTACGTGTCAGACGCCCTCTACGATTTGGTCCGTGTGCAGGCGAAGGCGATGGTTTCGGCAGTGGCTGCCCAGAGGCTCCTTTGGCTATGCCACTGGTCGGCTGATCAGTCCTCGAAGACCCGGCTGGGCACGCTTCCCTTCAAAGGTAAGATGCTCTTTGGCGAGGACCTTGACAAGCTTATGGACTCCTTGGCTGATAACAAGGTCCATAAGCTTCCAGAGGACCGCCCTAAGTCTTCTCGGTCCTTCACAGCGCCTCGCTTTCGCTTCAGGGGTCAGCCTCGCTCCGCTTCTCGCGGGCGGGGCGGTGCTGCGAGGGGGTCTTCTCATGCGCAGTCCTGGTTGCAGTCCTTTCGTGGCAGGCGGCCTTTTCGCGAGGGCCAGCCCGTGCGTACCACCGCTAAACCTGCCACGCAATGAAGTTCTGCCGACCCATTCCTCGGTCCCTTACCTCGGCGGACGCCTCTCCTTGTTTTTCGAGGAATGGGTCAAAATCACGTCTGATCAGTGGGTTCTCGGCATTATCAGAGACTGGTACGCTTTCGACCTCATCAGGGAACTTCCAGATCTCTTTCTGTTCTCCCCTTGCGGCCGGGCCAAGAGGGACGCGGTGGTCCAGACTCTCTCCAAGCTTCTGGATCTGGGGGCGGTGGTCCCAGTCTCAAAAGGGGAAATTGGCGCCGGCCAGTATTCTATTTACTTCACCGTGCCAAAACAGGACGGGTCCTTCCGCCCACTCCTGGACCTCAAGAGGGTCAATCGGGCCATCAAGATCCCCCACTTCCGCATGGAAACCCTAAGGGCGGTCATTGCGGTGGTCCGTCCTGGAGAGTTCCTTGCTTCTCTCGATCTCGCAGAAGCATATTTTCATATTCCCATCCACCGCGACTACCAGAAGTATCTCCGATTCCACATTCTCAACCAGGACTTCCAGTTTCGAGCTCTCCCCTTCGGCCTCGCGACCGCTCCTCGCACCTTCACGAAGGTCATGGTAGTAGTGGCAGCGGCCTTGCGCCAGGAGGGGATTCTCGTCCATCCCTATCTGGACGATTGGCTCATCAGGGCCAAGTCAGAGACCTCTTGCTGGCGGGCGGTGGATCGCGTCTTGGAGCTCCTTGCCTCTCTCAGGTGGATAGTGAACTTTTCCAAGAGCAAGCTTCAGCCCTCCCAGGAGTTGGAATTTCTGGGAGCACACTTCGACACCCGAGTAGGCAAGGTATTCTTACCTCGGGCGCGAGCTCTCAAGCTGATCGATCAGGTCCAGAATCTGATTGCGCTATCTTCCCCGACGGCCTGGGATTATCTCCAAGTCCTGGGCTCCATGGCTTCTACCCTCGATCTGGTCCCCTGGGCCTTTGCTCAAATGCGTCCGTTACAGAAAGCTTTGCTGTCTCGTTAGCAACCAGTATCTGAGCAGTTCCACGTAGTCCTTCCGTTCTTGGAGTCTACTACCGACGAATTACAGTGGTGGCTGTCTCTTCCTCATCTCCTGCAAGGGATGCCTCTTCAAGCTCCACAGTGGACGATAGTAACCACGGACGCCAGCCTGTTGGGCTGGGGTGCGGTCTGCCTTTCTCAGTCCACCCAGGGGACATGGTCCCAGACTCAGTCACGCTGGCACATCAATCGACTGAAAACTTTGGCGGTCCGCCTGGCCCTTCAGGAGTTCCTTCCCCTGATCCGCGGCAAGGCGGTACGAGTCCTGTCCGACAACACCACCACAGTCGCCTACATCAATCGTCAAGGGGGCACTCGCAGTCCCCTGGTAGCCTTAGAAGCCAGCCATCTCCTCGCTTGGGCGAAGCGTCACCTACAGTGCCTTGCGGCTTCTCACATCGCCGGAAAAGACAATGTTCAAGCCGACTTCCTCAGCCAGCAGTCGCTCGATCCGGGAGAGTGGGAGCTCTCGGAAGCGGCCATGGCTCTGATAGTGGACAGGTGGGGTCCTCCTCACCGCGACCTCATGGCGACTCTGCGCAATGCCAAGGCCAATCGGTTCTTCAGCCGCTGGAGGGAGCACGGCGCAGAGGGCGTGGATGCTCTGGCTCTACCTTGGCCAGCGGACGTCCTTCTGTACGTGTTTCCCCTGTGGCCACTGGTGGGGAAAGTTCTCAGGAGAATCGAGCTCCACCGGGGACCGGTGATTCTCGTCGCTCCCGAGTGGCCACGAAGGCCGTGGTTTGCGGATCTCATCAATCTAGCGGTGGATGGGCCCCTGCGCCTCGGTCATCTCCCTCGTCTCCTCCGGCAGGGGCCTGTATTTTTCGACCAGGCCGATCGGTTCTGTCTTGCGGCCTGGCTTTTGAACGGCGTCGCCTGAGGCGCAAAGGTTATAGGGAGGAGGTCATCTCCACCCTGCTGCGAGCCCAGAAGCAGTCAACTTCTCTGGCCTATGTGCGCATCTGGAAAGTTTTTGAGTCCGCGTGTACGGAGGTGGGTGTCCCTGCGCGCTCTGCCTCGATTCCTTTGATTCTTTCTTTTCTTCAGAAGGGTCTCTCTAGGGGCCTCTCCTTCAGTTCTCTACGCGTTCAAGTCTCGGCGCTCGGCTCTCTCCTGGGTCGGGTGGACGGTCATGCCTTAGCAGCTCACCCTGACGTGATTCGTTTCCTGAGGGGCGTTAGACACCTCCGCCCCCCCTCTCGGGCCACGTGTCCGTCGTGGAGTCTCAACCTGGTCCTTCGTGCTCTCTGTGCGGCTCCCTTCGAGCCTCTTCGCCACGCTACGCTCAAGGATCTTACTCTAAAGACTGTCTTTCTGGTCTCTATTTCCCCTGCTCACCGTATTTCTGAGCTTCAGGCGCTGTCCTGTCGGGAGCCCTTCTTGCGTTTTTCCGATTCCGGGGTTTCTCTCAGGACGGTTCCTTCCTTCTTGCCTAAGGTTGTCTCTGCTTTTCATGTCAACCAGTCGGTCGAACTCCCAGTGTTCTCTCCGGAGGAGATTGCGGGTACGGCAGGTGGTGACCTTCGTCGGCTAGATGTGAAACGAGTCTTGCTTCGCTATCTCCAGGTCACCAATGACTTCCAGGTATCGGACCATCTCTTCGTCCTTTGGAGTGGTCCCAACTGCAGTAAGCAGGCTTCTAAGACCACGATTGCGCTGTGGTTGAAGGAAGCCATTTTCCTCTGCGTATCTTTGTCAAGGTCGTCCGCTTCCTGAGGGTCTGAAGGCCCATTCTTTGCGTTCTCAGGCTACTTCGTGGGCGGAGAGTCAATCTGTCTCCCCGCAGGAGATTTGCAGGGCCACCACTTGGACGTCTCTGCACACTTTTGCTCGGCACTACCGTCTGGATGTACACGCTCCGGTGTTCGGTTCCTTTGGGCGGCAAGTGCTTCGAGCGGGACTGTCTAGGTCCCACCCAGTTTAGGGAAGCTTTGGTACATCCCACTGTCTGGACTGATCCGGGTATGTACAGGAAAGGAAAATTAGTTCTTACCTGTTCATTTTCGTTCCTGTAGTACCACGGATCAGTCCAGACGCCCTTCCCAGTCTGTCTTCTGTCCTCTCGAAGCTTGTTTTCTTGCAGGTCTGCAGATTTTCATATTTTCCTTGGTGCAAGATTACTGAGCATTTACGCCGGAAGCCTTGGTGGTTATTTTATACCAAGTTTATGCAAGAGCGTATAGGTATACCATGCTTCTACATTACTCTATGGTTGCTCCGTTGAGCTTTTTGGTTACTTGCTTGATCCTATTCTTGGGTTTATTGTTTTATGCTTTGACATACGTTATACTGAAGGGTTAGAGGATAGGCTCTGTCCTGATATAGGGCATCCTGCAAGTTTTAGTCTGTCTCCACCTGTTGGAAAGGAGGCTCAACCCACTGTCTGGACTGATCCGTGGTACTACAGGAACGAAAACTAACAGGTCAGAACTAATTTTCCTTATTTGAGAAGAGAGTGGCTTGAAGAACCGTGCGGAAATCGGAAATCGTTTTCTGAAGGGAAATTTTTAAAACTCTGGCCTGATCAGCTAAGGAAATCAGCACTGTAGACTTTGCCACAAAATAATTTTATTGTCTTGTAACACATCTCCATTAGAAAACTCAGTGACAGCACTAGAATCTGCCTCTTTTTTTTTCTCTGTGGAGGAGAATTAAGTTCTTAACAGAAGTGAGAGATTTTCATTAGGAGTCTTCAAACACTTCAATGTATATTTCCTAATTGACTCAATATCAGACACTGAAATCTTCAGAAAGTTAATCACTCAAAATTAGATTCATACTATAGTTTTCTTGCAACATAGTTGTCCTTTACTAATGCCAAATTTACAGATTCAAAATAAACAGTTTATAATAAAACTTCATTTACCTTTTTTTTTTTTTTTTTTAACAAAGATGTGGAAGAGGCATAAGAATGTATTTGAGATTCTAAATCTGGAGCTGATTTATTTTCTTAGAAATCAAATCAGTACAGAGAACTTGTGTAATGTCCACAACTGCGTTCCACAACCAGTCCAGGGTGACTTTCCCAATGACTTCAGTGCTCTTTTAAAATTCAGTGATAGTGGGTCTGATCCTTTCTCTAAATATGAGCAGTTCACTTAATCCATAGCTAGGAGATGACTTCTAATGGCATAGACAGGGAATGCTTTTCCAGAGTAAAAATTTAGACCTCTAAGAGCGCACACAGCAGGTCCTGCATTCTTACCTCAGTTCTTTTGATTAAGCTAATGAGCTCAATTCAAACTGCTGTCTTCAGAGAACACCTGCTAAAGGTAAGCAGCTTTTTCTGTAGACAAGCAATTTTTGTTTTTCACATTTATAACACTCACAAAATTGTTGATTTAGGAGACATCTAGCTGTATACAAATAAGTGTGTTTTATTGTGAATGAGTTGGGTTATGTTAACTGTACTCTCAAATCAGTCTAACACAATGTGATCATTGTAAATATCCCCTTGATGAAGTGGCAGAAATGGTAAAATGACTGATCCTAGTAGGATTTTTCAGCCTAATATTGATAGGTTTTCTTTATATTAAGGTTTTGTGTAGATTGTTTTAGCTATATATATGGTGAGCACTTGGGGTATTTTTAGTGTTTAAAAAGGTTTTGGGGGTTTTTTTTGTTTTGGGATTTTTCAAAAATTGGTGGGTTATAATTGAGTTTTTTTATTGGAATTGTAATGATTAGTTAAAGGCCACTGTATTGAAATACGAGTGATTCCTTTTTGATTTTTGCAGTATATGTATGAACATGCCAATCTTTCACTCTCTTGTTAAAAAAAAGTACTATTTAATAGTTATATACTACTTTGCATATATATATTTATTTTTTGGTGACAAAGGGCATACAATAAACATATGATTCATCTAATATAGAAATCAGAAAATCTTTTTGTGGGTTTCCACTCACCTTTTAAAACAAAAAATAATTAGAAAACCACCTGAAAAGGAGCCCCCCCAGGTTTCTGGGTAGGGCAGGAAAGGGTTCTGAGATTAGAATGCCCAAACCTACTATCATGTTTGGAGTCTGCCTCCAAATAGTAATTTATTTGTTTTTTTTTGTTTTTATATACCGGTGTTCGATTTACATATCACATCGGTTTACAAATAATTTGACAGGTACAGTAAATGATTAGAGAAATGTAATAGTTATAGTAGCAACATGGATAAAAAACAGAGCCAAAAAGATAGCATAAATAATAGTAGTATAACAGTGCCAAAAGATAGCATAAATAGTAGTAAATATTAGAGTAACAGGGTAACAATAATTATCATTAGGTATATTTTGTAACAGAGAGGGTAATAGGGATGGGTAGCATAGTTAAATAGCATAAATAGAGGGTAATAGTGATGGGTAGCATAGTTAACTAGATAGCATAAATAGTAATATTATGAGAGCAATTAGCATTGGTGTAACAGGGGTGAATTTATTGGTGTGGTGGTGGGGAGGGGGGTTGCTCTGAGTGCATGGTTAGAGTTTGGTTTTAATGAAAGATAAATGTGTGAGCTAACATCTGCGTTGCAGCTGTGCAATATCGCCTCAATAGACGTTTACCTCAGAAGGGTCCCTAATGCTGTAAACTGCAGTCTTCAAAGTGCAGCTGTTTCAAGTAAGCAAATTTAAGGTTGTCCCTGTCCTTCCATCAGGGACAGGGCCAACCTTAAAACTCCCTTCATCCCCAGACTCCAGCCTCCAGACAGGGAGTCCCAAGAAATGAGCATTGCTAGAGAGGGAGCTGAGCACAAACAACCCAGCCTACATTGACAGGTCCAAGGAGCAAGTCTGCAGTCCCAGTTGCTGTGCCTAAGCAGATGGGGAAGCTGGACTTTGATATCTGCAGAGATCATGTCAGTGGACCCAGTTTATCCACTTCCTGCTGCCAGCTCCACTGAACAAAAACATCCATAGGCCAGAGGGTGGGTACAATACATATCATACTTAGAGAATGTACACCCCTCCCTACCCCACTCGATTTTTATGCAGTCCCTTTTCTCTCCTCCACATCTCGCCCTATTCATATTAGTCCTTTCTGCCCACTCCAATTCAGTTGCAGACCTTCCCTCCCTTTTCCTCTCCCACTCACTCCTCTCTCCACTCTTTCCCCCTTCCTTTTACTATCTTCTCCCCTCCTTCTATTCCAAGGGTGTTCTGTATTGATTCCAGCATCAGCAGCTTTTGAATTATCAGCATTGTTCCCTGTTGATAAATCATACAAGAACAGAGATATTGGCAGTTGCCATACATTCTCCCAAGCAGCCTCATTGGGAGAGCCACTTTCACCCTCCAGAGACAGGACCAAGCTGTGTTATTCTCCAGGGGTCTGTACCTCAGCCTCAGATACATTTCTTTCTCTATTTACACAGATTTATATCCTGTCAATTACCAGACTGTTCTAGGTGGGTTACTGGAGTTATGTGACCCTGGAGCATCTGCCCCCATCCTCCTGAGACGTATGCACTTTTGACATTCTCAATTTTTGAAGACAAGTTGGACAAGAGGATATGTGAGGCACCTTCCTGCTATCTGTCCCACTGTAATGCATCAGATGCATTAGCAGTGATGCTGACAACAGTGGAGCCAGTCCTCAAGTTCTGTAATGCCCTGAGCATGGGATAATTTACAGTTCCTCTAGCAGAAGCACTGGCAATAATACAGGCTATCAAGTACATTGATGGATATATCAGGGGAGAGAGTTTTACAGATGCTCCATAGTGCCTCAGAACCTAGGCCATACCAGTTGTGTGGGGGTTGTTCTCCCCCCACCCACCCAGCATGACTGGCAGAGCAGTACTTTCAAACTCCCATTTCCAGATCGGAGTCTGAGCAGTTTAGAAACTACTCCTTTGGGTCTGAAGGGTTTATATGTTCAGGGGATGTACACAGGCTTCCCATCAGAACCCTCATCTCCACATCCCCAACTTGAGAATCTTTCCTCCTCAGCTTTTGTGCAGGAAATTGCCAAAGCCATTCCATTTGGTTTGGAGGTAGGAGAGCCTATGGTACCAATGTTTGGCCTCTTCAAATATCTCAATGTCTCCTAGGGAACTTGAGGCAGTGCCCTTGATATAGGTCTTATGGGGATGTACAAATGAGATTGTGGGAGATCTCTAGTTAACAAGAAGGCAGATGTGAAGTATTATATCCAGAAGGCTCCTAGATTCGAAAAGCTCCAGTTTACACCCCAATCTATTGTAGTTGAATCCAAATGATCTAGAAATCTAGATTTTTATTTTTTACTGTTGAGTGAATGGGATCTTGGATTTCAAGGTATTAAAAATTGGAATCCACATCGGTAACCCCAGGGATGGACTCCCAAATGTTTGTTCTTGAGAAAAAAATAGTTTTCATCAGAACACTATGCTTAGTTCCTACATAGCTTCTTACCAGATTTTTATAGAAATAAGACAGTAGAAAAAGACCATGCAGCCCGTCCTATTTTGCCCATCTGCATAACTGTTTAGTTAAGAACATAAGAAATTGCCATGCTGGGTCAGACCAAGGGTCCATCAAGCCCAACATCCTGTTTCTAACAGAGGCCAAACCAGGCCACAAGAACCTGGCAGGTACCCAAACACCAAGAAGATCCCATGCTACTGATGCAATTAATAGCAGTGGCTATTCCCTAAGTAAACTTGATTAATAGCAGTTTCCTGGCGTGTAGCCAGATGGACTCAGAACGAATGGGTATAGTATCCGCGTGCTAGCAGTTGGAGACTGATCTGACGTCAGCACGGGGTATATATACCCCCACAGGAAGCGTAGCAACTTAGTAATTTCTGTCTCCAAAGCAGTTTGGAGAGCCTGCACGCTCGCTGAGCATGTTTTCCAAATCCACTGGCTCATTGGTCTAGGGATATGATTCTCGCTTTGGGTGCGAGAGGTCCTGGGTTCAACTCCCAGATGAGCCCTTTGATTTCTGCTCACAGGGAAACCTGGGTGGCGGAGAGCAGAAACCTCTGCTGGCTGGAAGGAGTGGCAAACCCTGTACTCGTCAAGCTTTAGCGCAACCTGCTGCACAGTGGTGACGCGTGCCTGTTTATCACAGGTTAGGAACAATGCTCCAGCAGCTGATATGGAGTCAGCTCTCTCGTTCCTCACGGATGCTGCATCAGACCTAGTCCGGACAACAGCTAAGGGGATCTCATCCTCCGTAGCCGCCAGGAGGCAGCTCTGGATCCGGAGATGGTCAGCTGATGCGCCTTCAAAGACATGCCTCACCAGATTGCCCTTTAAGGGCTCTTTCCTCTTTGGCAGCGACCTTGATAAACTGGCCAGTACATGGGGTGCCTCTCCAGTACCTAGACTGCCGGAAGATCGGTTCAGAAGGGGCCAGCGCACCTTTCCAAGGCCCTCCAGGGGCAGGAGTTCACAGCGCTTCATTCCTTACAGGAGTCGCTACCAGGCACCACGGCCTCAGGCCAGGAATCAGTCCTTTCGGACCAAGCAGCACAAGAGGGGAGCAGGCCCGGGCTCAGGTCCTGGCCGCGCCTCCCAATGAGAATCCACCGATTCATCTGGGGGACGGAGCCATAGGGGGCAGGTTAACCCTCTTCTACCCCAGATGGGTCGAGATCACGTCGGACCAGTGGGTCCTCGCCATTATCCGGGAGGGATATTATCTGGACTTTCATCATCTCCCTCCGGACAAGTTTGTGGAATCTTCATGTCCTATACACAAGAAGGCAGCATTGGAAGCTACCCTGGCGAGTCTCCTGTCCTTGAAAGCCATCATCCCAGTACCTGCCTGGGAAGTGAATTCTGGACACTATTCCATTTATTTCATGGTACCCAAGAAAGGGGGCACCTTTCGGCCCGTACTGGACCTCAAATCAGTCAATCAATACTTAAGGGTCCCGAGGTTTCGCATGGAAACTCTGCGCTCCGTCAAGACCGCAGTACAGCCAGGAGAATTCCTCACGGCATTAGACTTGTCGGAAGCCTACCTGCATATCCCGATCCATCCGGATCATCAGCGCTACCTACGCTTCAAGGTTTTGGGTCACCACTTCCAATTCCGGGCTCTGCCCTTCGGATTGGCCACGTCACCGCGGACCTTCACCAAGGTGGTTGTCGTGGTAGCAGCGGCCCCTCAGGCGGGAAGGAATTCTGGTCCATCCCTACCTAGACGATTGGCTGATCAGGGCGAAATCACGAGAGGAGAGCCATCGGACAACCGACAGGGTGATCGCCCTTCTGGAAAGCTTGGGCTGGGTGATCAACCTCAGCAAGAGTTGCCTACAGCCTTCCCAGTCACTGGAATACCTGGGCGTACAGTTCGACAGGGCAGGCAGACACAGTCAGTCCTCACTACCAAGAGAAGGTTGAAACTTCAGACGCGTATCCAGTACTTGATGGGAGCCAGTCGGCCCATAGCTTGGGATTATCTGCAGGTTCTTGGTCTCATGGCATCCACCCTGGAAGTGGTACCTTGGGCAAGAGCCCATATGAGACCTCTACAACACTCCCTGCTCTCTCGCTGGAGCCCTCGTCTACGGAACTATTTCCACGCACCTACCTCTGCCTGCCAGAGTCCGGACGCAGTTACGGTGGTGGCTGCAAGTCCGGCCCACATGAGCAAGGGGTCGAGGATGTCCTCCCCCACGTGGACTCTGCTCACCACAGATGCTAGCCTGAGCGGCTGGGGAGCACACTGCGAAGGACTCACCGCACAAGGGCGGTGGCACGGAAGAGAGTCAGCGTGGAACATCAACCGTCTAGAGGCTCGAGCAGTCCGATTGGCATGCCTTCGATTTGCTCACAGACTGAAGAACAGAGCAGTCAGAGTGATGTCCGACAACGCCACCACAGTGGCATACATCAACCGTCAGGGCGGAACCAGAAGCAGACAAGTATCTCTGGAGATCGCCCCACTGATTGTTTGGGCAGGCGCAGCGACGAATCTTCAGGACATCTCCGCCGTCCACATTGCCGGGAAGGACAACACCACGGCAGACTTCCTCAGCAGAGAATGTCTAAATCCGGGAGAGTGGCAGCTGTCACCCACAGCCCTCCAGATGATTGTGGATCACTGGGGGATTCCGGACATGGATTTTCTGGCGGACAAGTCCAATGCTGAAGTACCCAGATACTTCAGCCGCAAGCGCGATCCGTTCTCCCACGGAATCGATGCCCTGGTTCAGCCATGGCCTCCAGGGACTCTGCTATACGCCTTTCCTCCGTGGCCTCTGCTGGGCGTCATCATCCCCACAAGATTCAAAAACACCGGGGCCTAGTTCTTCTAGTGGCACCAGACTGGCCAAGAAGACCCTGGTACGCGGACATGAGAAGACTACTGGCAGGGGAGCCCCTTCCCCTGCCTCCTCTCCGGGACCTTCTACGTCAAGGTCCCATCCTCCACGAGGATCCAGCTCAATTCTCTCTTACGGTCTGGCCATTGAGAGGGCTAGACTGAAGAAAAGAGGTTACTCGGAGCCCGTGTGAGATACACTCCTCCGAGCTCGCAAGTTTTCCACATCCCTCACCTATGTATGGATCTGGAGAATATTTGAAGCATGGTGCGACACTCATGGCACCAATCCACATTCGACCACAATCCCTGTTGTGTTGGATTTCCTGCAAGATGGACTTCAGAAGGGTCTCTTCCTCAGCTCCATCAAGGTTCAGGTGGCTGCGCTGTCTTGCTATGGCCCCAGGAGGGATGGCAAGACCATCGCCACGCACCCAGATGTTTCTCGCTTCCTGCAAGGAGTCAAGCATATTCGTCCGCCATTGAAGTGGCCTGTGCCCTTATGGAACCTCAACCTTGTTTTGGATTTCCTCGCGGGATCCACCTTCAGACCCCTTCGGGGCCTGTCTCTCCGTTCTCTAACCTTGAAGATGGTGTTCTTGCTGGCTCTATGTTCAGCACGCCGCATATCAGAGCTACAGGCACTGTCCTGTCGGGATCCGTTTCTCCGAATCACTCCTGAGGCTATCCATCTTCGCATGGTACCCTCCTTTCTACCGAAAATGGTTTCACAGTTTCATTTAACCAAACCATATCCTTGCCTACCACGGCGGGTTTGAAGAAAATCTGAAGAAGGGGCGTTTATTGCGCCATCTCGACATTGCAGATTACTGCCCAGATATCTGGAAGTGACACAAGAACTACGAAAGACGGACCATCTGTTCGTCCTGCACAGCGGGAAGAAGCAAGGTGAAGTGGCCTCGCGGCCCACCATCACCCGCTGGATTAAAGAAGTTATCAGAGCAGCTTATGTGGAGGCTGGAAAGTCTCCGCCTCTACAAGTCAAGGCTCATTCTACCAGAGCACAAGCGGCATCCTGGGCGGAATCCAGGATGCTGTCGCCTGCAGAAATATGTAAAGCGGCGACATGGTCCTCCCTCATACCTTCTCCAGATTCTACTGTCTGGATGTCCAGGCCAGGGAGGACTCAGCATTTGCGAGGGCGGTACTACATGGTCCTCAGGCAGCCTCCCGCCCAGGCTGGGAGTAAAGCTTTTGTACATCCCATTCGTTCTGAGTCCATCTGGCTACACGCCAGGAAATGTTGAGATTACTTACCTGATAATCTCCTTTTCCTTAGTGTAGACAGATGGACTCAGCATCCCGCCCAGCTGCCTGTGTACCATGGGTTTCACCGATTCAAGGTAAGCCATGTCCTCTGTTTCCATAAGAGCGTACACTCTACCAGGTGTCTACGCCTCCCGGTTGGGAATGCTGGCGGTCTCCAGCTACTATCAATCGGTCAGGGGAATCCTGTTTCACTTTTCACTGAGCGTCAGTACACACATCCATAACAGCTTTTGCAAGGAAGATTACTAAGTTGCTACGCTTCCTGTGGGGGTATATATACCCCGTGCTGACGTCAGATCCGTCTCCAACTGCTAGCACGCGGATACTATACCCATTCGTTCTGAGTCCATCTGTCTACACTAAGGAAAAGGAGATTATCAGGTAAGTAATCTCAACATTAATGGACTTTGCCTCCAAGAACTTATCCAAACCTTTTTTGAACCCAGCTACACCAACTGCACTAACCACATCCTCTGGCAACAAATTCCAGAGCTTAATTGCACTTTGAGTGAAAATTAGTCTTAAATGTGCAAATTGTTAACTTCATGGAATGCCCCCTAGTCTGCATAAAACTGCATTTTTTTTTCAGTATTTAATCTTAGCTGCCAGACTCTAGGCCATTCCTCAAGCTTTTCTAGATCCCTCCTCATGTTTTGCACATCTTCCTGGCTATCCTATTGCATATTTTGGTATCATGCTTTCCTGATAGCCCTTCCATAGTATCAAAAAAAAAATGTGAAAAGAACCAGTCCAGGGACTGATCATTTTGGCATATCACCAGAAACGCTTCTCTCCTTGAAGCAAAATCAATTTACCACTACCCTTTGTCACTCCCCTCTTAACCAATTTATTAACCCAGTCAGCTACTTTAAGACCTATACCATGGATGCTTAGTTTATTTATAAGTAGCCTATGCAGAGATGTCAAAGGCCTTACTGAAATCCAAGTGCTCTACATCTAATGCTCTCCCCAGTCCAACTCTGTTAACTCAGTCAAAGAAATCAATCAGATTTGTCTGGTAAAAACATGCTGCCTCAGATCTTGAAATCCGTAGAATTCCAGAAACTACTCTATCCTCTGTTTTACCAGCAATTCCATTAATTTACTCATTATAGAAGTCACTGTAAAATACTTGTAGTTTCCAGGCTCCTTTATACTTCCTGTTTTGTGAAGAGGAACCATATCTGCTTATCGCCAGTCTTTTGGAACTACTTCTGACTCGAAAGAAGCATTGAAAAGGTCAATCAGTGGAGCTGTCAGAAATCTTCTAAGTTCCCTTATACTCTCAAATGCATCCCATTTGGCCCCATTGTTTGTTTAATTTAGTTTAGCTAGCTCCTTATGAACATAACCTTCTGCAAACTGAGGTTTACTTTAATTCCAATCCAATTTGTATCCATTTTCTGTGGTCCTACTCCTGACCCTTCCTTGGTAAACATGGAATATATTTGTTGAGCAATTCTGCTTGCAGTCCAGTGCTATAAGGGGCAAGGAAATACTGAGTTCCTTAAGAGAAACAAGGTGGTCCATATTCAGTCACTGTCCGGATAGCAAAGTTAGCCAGATAAACTCATATGGCTAGCTTTGGAGGTATATTCAATAGCGTAGCTGCACTATTGAGTATAGCTGGCTATCTTAGTTATCCAGCTAATTTTAGGACAGCTCTTTAGTCAGACCAAACTTAGCTGGCTAACTGGAGGACTTATCATTTTGCTGTAATTATAGCGAAATGATGCACCGCAGGGAGAGAAAAGGGGCGGGGGGGGGGGGGGGATAGGCGGCTGCTTCGCGGCAGTGCGTTTTCGCCTGCCACAGTTGTGGGTGCACTGCACACTATCGCCCCTGTAGCGCCAATGAAATAGTTTCGGTGCTTATGTGGGCGATAATGTGTGATACATTATCGCCTACAGCACTACAGGCCTTTAAATTTCCTTAGCCCCGCCTAAATTCCACCCAAACTCCTCCCCTTTCCCTAATTTGCATTTTCAACTTGCAATGTGGTAGATATCATGTGCATTAGGGCATTATCGCAATTTGAAAAATGACAACCCCCCCCCCCAAGTTAGCCGGCTAGCACTAAATATCAGAGTTAGCCGGATAACTTAGCTGGATAACTCAGCCGGCTAATTCAACTCCTCCCAGTTACTGATAGAACACCCCTAACTTATCCAGCTAAATTCTGGCTGGCTAACTTATTAGCCGGCTAGAATTTAGCCAGATAGGTGCAATAGCTAATGACAGAAGAATGCTGGGCTATGTAGAAAGAGGAAGAACCAGTAAGAAAAAGGAAGTGGTGATGCCCTTATACAGGTCCTTGGTGCAGCCTCAGCTGGAGTACTGTGTTCAGTACTGAAGCCTTTATCTCAAAAAGGATAGAGACAAGATGGAGGTGGTCCAAAGAAGGGTGACCAAAATGGTGTGGGATCTGTATCAGAAGGCTTATGAGGAGAGGCTGAAGGATCTGAATATGTACACCCTGGAAGAGAGGAGGGGCAGAGGAGGTATGATAGGTTTTAATATAGAAACATAGAAATGTCGGCAGAAGAAGACAAACGGCCCATCCAGTCTGCCCAGCAAGTTTTGCACTTGGTTTTTTTTTCTCATTCTTATCTGTTACTCTTGGCTCTTAGTAACCTTTTGATTCTATTTCCCTTCCACCCCCACCATTAATGTAGAGAGCAGTGTTGAAATTGTCTCTAAGTGAAATATCTAGCTTACAGGTCTATCCAATAAAGTGCGGTGGCGTTTACCCTGCTCCTAACCCGCGTTCTACTCACTTTCCGGCCGCGTTAGCCCTTCCTGCGATCCACAACCCCCTTTAACCTACCCTTACCGCGTCCTAAAATCCCCGGGCAACCCCTTCCGCACGCAGCATGTATATTGCATGCAAACGAGCGAATTAGCTATTCCCTAGCATCCAGTAACCCGCGCCCCGACTATCGCTATTTTATCCTGCCGTTTTGCCGCGCGTTTAACCTGCTAACTTACCGCCTACCTTACCCCTGCGTTAGAGGCAGGGGTAAGGGTAGGCGGCAAGCTTTCCCCCAGCCTCCGCTCACCTGCCCTGGCCGCGTCCATGGATACTGGTCTCCGGTGCAGCCCCAGTCCTCTCCCCTCCTCCCAAAGCAAAAAAAAAGCGAAAAAAAAGTTGCAAGAGAGAGAGGGGAGAGGACGGGCAATCCTACGCTCGGCGACTTACTTTTGCAGCTCCCCTTCTCCCGAAGCAGGGTGCGAAAAGCAGCCTTGCTCCGGGAGGAGGGAAGAAGGGACTGGCAGTGTAAAGCGGCGAAGCGATTTACTTTTTGCAGCCCCCTCCGGACATCGTGGCTTCCCCCGTGCCACCCCGTGTCACGGCAGGTGACGCCACGTCTTCAGCGGCCGTTCAGGCGTCCATCTTCGCGAGCAGCTGGAGGCAGGAGAGGTCATCCGATGTCCGGAGGGTGGTGCAAAAAGTAAGTCGCTTCGCCACTTCGTACTGCCAGTCCCTTCTTCCCTCCTCCCGGAGCAAGGCTGCTTTTCGCGCCCTGCTTCGGGAGGAGGGGAGAGGGGACAAAAACGGGGGAAGCCACGATGTCCGGAGGGGAGCTGGCAATCCCGACTTCCTGGTATCTGTCAATTCAAATGACATTTGAAATGACAGATACCAGCGTGGCCGTGAAGCGTTAGGCCCGCGCACCCAGGATACTGTATAGGCGCTCTATACAGTAAAATGGGTTGCGCGGGCCTAACGCTTCACGGTCGCTTCTTAGACGCAGCTTGCATTTGCAAGCTATTTACATACAGGATCGAGCGGTAGGTGAGCTGCACTGTGCGTGCGGCAACCGCGGGTGCGCCGGGCACTAACGCAGCTCTTCCTACTGCTCGTTACTGGATAGACCTGTTAATTAGTTAGGGGTAGTAACCGCCGCAGTAAGCAAGCTATACCCATGCTTATTTGTTTACCCAGACTAAATAATTCAGACCTTGTTGGTTGTTATCTGTATATAGATCTACTTTTCTTCATTTCCCCTGCCGTTAAGCAGAGAGTTATGCTGGATATGCATTGAAAATGAAGTATCTGACTTTCTCCCCTGCCGTTGAAGCAGAGAGCTATGCTGGATATGCGTCATTTCTTAATGATGTACCTGAAAGGTTTTAATGATGTACAAACTTTGAACCTTTTCCGTTTGAAAAGAAACAGTAGAGCTAAGGGTCATGAAATGAAATTCCAAGGGGAAAGACTCAGCACCAAGGAAATATTTGTTAACAGAGAGGGTGGTGAATGCCCTTTCAGAAGAGGTGGTGAGGATGAAAACAGTAAATGAATTCAAAAGAACATGGTATAAATCCTGGATCCCTAAAGGCTTGTGGAAAATGATGAAGAAAAGGGTGCATGGGTGTAACCTGCATGGAGCAGGCATTTAGTACCCTTAACAAAAGGCATGGGGGATTACTAACCTTAACCAATTAGCCTTGATGCTTTTGATGCAACTGCAAAATTGCTTTCTTCTTTGACCGGGGAAGGGGAGAAAGGGGGAATTGGATTCTGAAAACAGCCAATGCTGGACCCGACTTTTATGGTCTGGGGTACTGATAAGCTGTCATTAGGGATAAAATGCAGGACTGATTCTACATCCATAAGCAAAGCACATTCCAGCAGCATTGTCTGAATTATCTCCAAGGCAGCTCATCACGTAAAAATATTGCTAGCAGTTATTTTATTATGATTTGACAGTTGCTTGGTTTTGATTATAAATATTACTATCCTTAACAGAAGGCATGGAAGTAACCTGCACTGAGTGGCGGCTACTACCATAAGAAACTTGCTAAGCAGACTGGATGGACTATTTGGCCTTTTTCTGCAGACAATACTATGTTATGTATATATTTAGCCTAATATCTTCTGAGTTATCTGGCTAAATGCTTTTGAATATGGACCTCAAGAAGAATTTGTTCAGCTAATGGCCTCTGGGGAGGATTGCAGAAAGCATCTAGTTGGGTCAGCCTATGACGCTTTTGATATCTTTGAGAGTCTCTGCCATGGCTGTTGGAGTATGCAGAATGTTATGTATGTGTGCTTCAGATCTAAGCACAGATGTGCAGAAAAAGCTAACTGAAGCATCTTGCATTGGAGAAAATCTTTGGTGGCTAAGATCAAACACTATTGTTTGACATTTCAGATTCTTTCTTCTTCCACGGGGTGGTTTTTTTAGTGGGCTGCATAGGAAACACTTCTATCTTCTGAAGAGGTATTATCCTCCACTATTTATTAAATTTGACTGACTGCTAATCAGTCAAAGCAGTTTACAATATAAAAAGTTTAGATAAAAGTTTAGTTTAAAACCAACATTATAAACACTCTTGCCCTATCAAGAACAGGATCTTTGTTCTTGACCTAGAGAGTGCAGAGTGCTGAAATCCCAGACAGTTTCCCAATCCAAACCTGGGGTAGGGGTTTTGACTGGATTCAGAATTCATAACCAGTATCCCAGTTTATATTCTGAATTATCCCAGGACAAGCAGGATGCTAGTCCTCACATATGGGTGACATCAGTAATGGAGCCCTATGTACGGAAAACTTCTGTAAAAGTTTCTAAGAAACTTTTGACTGGCACCAGAGTGCCTACTGAGCATGCCCAGCATGCTATGATATTCCCTGCCACAGGGGTCTCCTTTTAGTCTTCTTTTTTCCGCGAAGCAGTTAGCCTCGCGGTTATTAGGAGTCCTGTGGGATTCTCCACAACTTTTTCCTCACGGAAAACTTTAAAAAACTTCAACCGCAAAGGGTCTCCCTTAGTATAGTCATCGCGGTAAGTTTTACCGTTCTCGCGGTTCCGTTCCGTTTTTTGGTTAAAAATTTTTACCTGAGTCTTAGGCCGTCGACGGCTGTCCGGCCACAAAATGACTACAGGCTTTAAAAAATGCCCAAAATGCGCGAGAAATATGTCCATCACAGACCCTCACCAGGACTGTGTCCTCTGCCTTGGTGAAGGGCATGATGTGAAGAATTGTCCCTTGTGCGCTACGATGACCTCGAAAGGTCGACGTCTACGGCTGGACAAAATGGAGCAGTTATTCAAGATACAGCTGGTTACTGCTCCACCTACTTCCACACAATCGTCTCCGGCTGGGTCGATTAGGAAAGTAGTCTTAAAAAAACGGCACTTAGGTGAGTCGGGAGACGCTCCATTTTCCTCCCCCTCACCATCGTCCAGGGCGTCAACATCGGGCAGTGAGAAAGCCCGCGAAAAAGACAAACATCGCCATCGGCATCGTAGGCCGCATACGGCATCCGCTACCCCGATAACCGGTGACGGGGCACCAGTTAAGAAACCCCGGCTCCAAGGTAAGGCTTCCGAGCCATCGACAAGGCGATCCTCGCCGATTCCGGCGGAAGGAACCGTACCTCCTCAGGGCTCTGAGGATATACTGATGTCGCCACCACCACCTCCCCCCATGGGTGCTCTGTTCACACCATCCATGCGGGCGGAACTTGACGTTTACATACGCCAAGCGGTTAAGGATGCCTTCGTCGAAGCGATGCCACGACCTGCTACTCCTCTCCTGCCATCGACACTGATCTTAATAAGATCGCCGATTCCATCGCCAGTACCCGCGATGCCGAGGAAATCACCACAATCAACGATGCCGTCTGTTCCAGGACCGGTGCCATCCAGGCCGCAACCAGCGATACCTTTGATGCCGATGCCTCAGATTCCATCGATTCCAATGCGGCCATCGACCCCGATGGCACAGTCGGTACCACCTCATGATTCATCCATTTTTCAACCCTTGATGGACAAATTGGACTCACTTATACATGCCTTTTCCTCTTCACCACAAGATCCAGGTTCTGATCACCATCAGGAACCATTACCAGGGCCGTCAGGTGTCATACCACCCATCAGGCCGCAAACACCACTCTCTGACACCCCTTTTAAGCCTTCTAGGCCTACAGGACATCCTCTGGACTCTAGTGACTCAGAATTTTCATCTGGGGAAGATATCCTCTCTGAGCCCTCACCACCAGAGGACAGAAGAAAATCACCACCGGAGGATCTTTCATTTTCAAATTTTATAAAGGAAATGTCTGAAACAATCCCTTTCTCCCGCCTTTCAGAGATAGACAGCAGACAAAAAACTTTGGAGGTTCTTCAATTCGTTGATCCTCCCAAGGAAATTCTTGCAATTCCAGTTCACGAGGTCTTACAGGAATTGATGTACAGAATGTGGGAACACCCTGGGTCTGTGGCGGCAGTCAATAAGCGTGCTGATGCCACTTATCTGGTACAACCCATCCCAGGGTTTCAAAAAACTCAGTTACCGCATCAGTCAGTGGTGGTCGAGTCGGCCCAAAAGAAGGCCAAGAGGTTAAAGCAGCATGCCTCCACACCTCCTGGAAAAGATAACAGTTTCCTGGACAATCTAGGAAGGAAAATATTCCAAGCTGCCATGCTGGTATCCAGAATAAATTCTTACCAGCTTTTTATGAATCAATACCAGCGAGACCTGTGGAAACAGGTGGAAACACTGTCACACCAATTACCTGACCAACTTCAGGATGGATTGCTACGACTCGTGCACAAGGGCCTAGAGGCGGGTAAACACGAAGTTAGAGCCACATATGATTCCTTTGAGACAGCCTCCCGATTATCAGCGTCAGGAATCACAGCCAGAAGATGGGCCTGGTTAAAATCATCGGAGCTGAGACCAGAGGTACAAGAACGCTTGGCAGACCTGCCTTGCCTGGGGGAAAACCTCTTTGGTGATAAAGTCAAAGAGGCGGTGGCGACAATTAAGGATCACACTGAGACCCTTAAACAGCTGTCTCAGCTGCCACAGGAGTTACACCAACCTTCTCGGAGGCTTCCAAGAAGGGAACCTAGGAAACCATATTATCGCCCTAGGCGATACTATCCTCCAACAACCAGACCTAGACAACAACGGCCTGCTCAACGGTCACAACCTCGCCAGAGACCTGCTAGGCCTCAGCAGCCTCCACCTGCAGCGTCCACTTCTGGATTTTGAAATCCAACCAGAGGGCAAGAGTCATTCCCAAAATCCATATCCACAATTACCTGTAGGAGGCCGAATTTCTCACTACCATCAAACTTGGACCTCCATTACCACAGACCAATGGGTACTCTCAATTACAACTCAAGGGTACCGCTTGGATTTCCTCACTGTACCAGACGAAAATCCTCCTATTCCATCTTGGACAGTGTCTCATCACCACACAATTCTACAAGCAGAATTATCCACCCTTCTGACTGCCAGGGCCATAGAAAGAGTTCCCAGGCCTCAGTGGGGCAGAGGATTCTACTCCCGATATTTCCTCATTCCAAAGAAAACCGGGGGCCTACGTCCTATCCTAGATCTCAGGAATCTCAACAAATTTCTAAAGAAAGAAAAATTCAGAATGGTGTCATTAGGCACCATGCTACCTCTTCTTCAAAAAGGAGATTGGCTCTGCTCTCTGGATCTTCAAGACGCTTATGCTCACATTCCCATTTTTCCTCCTCATCGACAGTACCTGCGATTCCTGGTGGAAGGTCAACACTTCCAATACCGAGTACTGCCTTTCGGCCTAGCCTCAGCACCTCGAGTGTTCACAAAGTGGCTTGCAGTAGCGGTGGCACATCTTCACAAGCAAAGAGTACATGTGTTTCCCTACTTGGACGATTGGCTCATCAGAAGTCAAACACAAAGCGGAGCTCTCACTTCTCTCCATCTCACAATACAGTTGCTTCACTCCTTGGGGTTTCTCATCAACTACGAGAAATCCCATCTCACACCATCTCACCAATTGCAATTCATAGGTGCAGATCTCAACACCATCACAGCAAAAGCCTTTCTTCCAAGAGACCGTGCTCAAGCGCTCGTTCTCCTAGCGCAATCTGTTCGCAATCAGTCTCGAGTTACAGCTCATCAGTGCCTCACCCTGCTCGGACACATGGCCTCAACGGTTCATGTCACTCCCATGGCCAGGCTCACCATGCGACTAACGCAATGGACACTCAAATCTCAATGGATTCAAGCCATTCAACCATTGTCCACTCCCATTCATATCACATAAGATCTAAGATCATCTCTTCTCTGGTGGACATCCGTAATCAACTTGCTCAAAGGCCTGCCTTTCCAGCAACCAGTTCCACAAGTGACTTTAACTACAGATGCGTCCACCTTAGGGTGGGGAGCGCACATTGCTCACCTAAAGACACAAGGCACATGGACAAAGCAAGAAGCCTCCTTTCAAATAAATTTTCTGGAACTTCGAGCTATACGCTATGCTCTACATGCGTTCAAGGACTGCCTTTCACACAAAACTGTTCTGATCCAAACGGACAACACAGTAGCCATGTGGTACATCAACAAGCAGGGAGGCACAGGATCGTACCTCCTTTGTCAGGAAGCAGCTCAGATTTGGGACTGGGCCCTAGCACACTCAATTCTTCTACGGGCCACCTACCTAGCAGGCATCCACAACACAGTAGCGGATCGCCTCAGCCGTCACTTCCAACCACACGAGTGGTCTCTGAACCCATCGCTAGCATCCAAAATTTTTCAGCGTTGGGGCCAACCAACAATAGATCTCTTTGCATCCCACCTGAACTACAAAGTGAACAATTACTGCTCCCTCCTCTGGCAGTCCAACAGCCTACCGAGGGACGCCTTTGCTCGCCATTGGAATTTAGGCCTGTTATACGCGTATCCTCCGATACCACTCATAACCAAAACACTAGTGAAGCTACAACAGGACAAGGGGACAATGATACTCATAGCCCCATATTGGCCTCGACAGGTATGGTTTCCCACACTGCTAGATCTCTGTCAGGGATCCAATTCGCCTGGGACTAGCTCCCAATCTGATAACTCAGGAACAGGGCCAGTTGCGACATCCCAACCTTCAATCCCTGTCCCTCACAGCATGGATGTTGAAAGCTTGATCTTACAGCCTCTCAACCTTCCAACCACTATATCTCAAGTACTTATAGCTTCACGTAAACCTTCCACTAGAAAGAATTATTCCTACAAATGGAAAAGGTTTACATTGTGGTGCACTAACAAAGATTTAGATCCTTTCACTTGCCCTACTACCTCACTACTAGATTACCTTTACCATCTCTCAGACTCTGGTCTTAAGATATCATCGGTAAGAGTACACTTAAGTGCAATCTCAGCTTACCATAATAAACTGGGTGATGCACCCATTTCTACGCAGCCTCTCGTGAGTAGATTCATGAGAGGCCTAACTCTCACATTAAACCTCCAGTTCATTCCCCAAGCATACTATGGGACCTGAACGTAGTATTAACTAGGCTTATGCGTTCTCCATTTGAACCCATAAATACCTGTGACCTTAAATACCTTACTTGGAAAACGGTCTTTCTCATAGCCATTACATCAGCTAGAAGGGTCAGTGAATTACAAGCACTAGTCACATACGAACCTTTTACAAAGTTCCTACATGACAGGGTAGTCCTCCGGGCACATCCAAAATTCCTTCCTAAGGTTGTCACGGAATTTCACTTGAATCAATCAATCGTTTTACCTACATTCTTTCCTAGGCCTCATTCCCATCAGGGTGAAAGAGCCTTACACACTTTGGACTGTAAGCGTGCATTATCCTTCTATTTAAACCGCACAACAGCCCAAAGGAAATCCAATCAGCTGTTTGTATCTTATGATCCAAACAAACCAGGTAAAGCAGTGGGTAAGCATACTCTGTCAAACTGGCTAGCAGATTGCATACAATTTTGTTATGAAAAAGCAGGCCTTACTCTTCAAGGGCGAGTAAAAGCACACTCAGTCAGAGCAATGTCAACTTCAGTAGCACACCTTCGCTCTGTACCTATTCTGGACATTTGTAAAGCAGCAACATGGAGTTCCCTTCACACTTTTACAGCTCACTACTGTTTAGACAAAGAAGGAAGACAAGATTCAGCCTATGGACAATCCGTCTTAAAGAACTTGTTTCCAGTCTAATCCCAACTCCTTCTACATCCAACCTGCTGTGATCTTCGGCTGATTCATTTCACCAACAATACACTGTTGCTTCACTACAAAATGACTCAGCCTCTAGCTTGCTAATCACCCATATGTGAGGACTAGCATCCTGCTTGTCCAGGGATAAAGCAAAATTGCTTACCTTGTAATAGGTGTTATCCCAGGACAGCAGGATGTAGTCCTCACGAAACCCACCCGCCACCCCGCGGAGTTGGGTCCGATACGTTTTATTATTTTATTTTTGGCTAACGCTATTGCTACAGACCAAGACTAAAGGGAGACCCCTGTGGCAGGGAATATCATAGCATGCTGGGCATGCTCAGTAGGCACTCTGGTGCCAGTCAAAAGTTTCTTAGAAACTTTTACAGAAGTTTTCCGTACATAGGGCTCCATTACTGACGTCACCCATATGTGAGGACTACATCCTGCTGTCCTGGGATAACACCTATTACAAGGTAAGCAATTTTGCTTTACCTCCCCGTTGGGTGTGGGAAGCTGAGCTTTTTCGGAAACCACTGGCCCAGCATAACCTCAGGCTGGGACCTTCATCTTTTAGAGAATGGATATAAACTGCATTTATTGGGAATCCCTCCAAATTGCCCTCCGAGAGGCTCTTGGTACACCTCCCATCATCAGAATATACTGTGGAGTTGTTTTCCCTCTTGCAAGCTGGAGTGGTTGAATCTCTTCCATTGCAGGAGAGTGGGTGGGATTTTACTCCAGATATTGCTAGATCCCCAAAAAGACAAGACAACTCCATCCCATCCTAGATCTAAGGGTTTTAAACAATTTCTTATGAGAGAAAAGTTCAAGAGGATTTCCCTTGATTCATTTCCTTTCAAAAGGGGATTAGCTGTGCTATCTGAATCCGGACAACACATATGCTTACATACAGGCCGATACAGTAAGGTTGCAGGAAAACAAACACTGAGCACCCACTTTCCTAACATGTGCCCAGCCACCTCTCCTGGACGTGCGATACCGTATTTAAATGAGGGGTCACGCTAAAAAGGAAGTGCTAGAGACAACAGCATGCCCCTAGCACCTCCTTAGATGCGGAAGCCCAGCAAAGGTGTCTGTCAGTGGGTTTGGGAAATAGAAACTCAATTTTATGAGCATCAATTTTCCTAACCTGACCCGTCGGCACACTTTTTAAAATTTATTTTAATCTTTTGGTTCCTCCAACTTAATATTGCACGTTTTTTGGGTGCACGTTTTTTTTTAAATTTTTTTTTTTTTACTGAATCCTAGGCAAAATTAGTTTCGGGGGGGGGGGGGTGTTGGATGCACTAAACCCCTTATTGTATAAGAGGTTGTGGATACACGTCCAAAACGCTTGTCCAACCTGGATTAAAAGGTGTGCTCAACTGAGCGCACTTTACTGCATTGATCTGATAGAGTACATCCTAGTTACTTGAAGTATCTCAGATTTGTCATACAGAAGCTTTGCATCACAAAATTACCAAATGTAATGCTATGATAGCTGATATCTTTGCACATGTAACAATGAATTTTAAAAGCGTTGCTCACGCTAAAAGGCCCATATACATGAGTATCTGCGCTGCACACAAGCAACACATATGTTAAAAACCGCAAATTACGTGCATATATACACGGGCGCGAGAAAAAAACCAAAAAAAACAGGGGGGGGGGGGGGGGGGCAGAGCTAGGGAATTCAGGGCTGGACTTGTGCATAAATCTGTATTTTAAATCTGGCAACTGTAGTGCATGGCAGCTTGTTAGCCATGTATATTTATTGCTGCTTCTGTTGAAATGGTAAGATTGTAGAAATAGCTTTGTAGGCCTAACATGATAGGGGAAGGGGTTAGGGTCATATGGGGGGTGTGCAGACTGAAAAGCCAGAGGAGCCTGTATGACTGAGCAAACTGGTGGATAAGTGATAAAACTGGGAATGTCCACGCAAACATGTTTTAAAATTTGCTTACCTGCGTGATTAAAGCCAACAACGTCCTAAGGAAGATATGCAAAGTAAGTTTGCTCGAGTAATGGCTTAAAATTAGGAGCACATATATGTGTGGTAGACGTATTTTAAATCATACGTCCCACAACTGCGCTCAGGATTTAAAATTCCAGCGTATGTCCTCTCGTGTCCATACGCATGTATTTTAAAGTTGCTGTCTTAGAGTGCATTTTTTTTCCTAACTGGATGTTTGACTGTTCAAGAGCAATCCATGTGCAAAACCATCTGGATTTTGGAGTTGGTAGAGTTTTTAAACTATCTGAAATCCCATCTGAGCCTATCACCTTGATTGGAATTCATAGTATCCCTGCCAGACATGAGTCTAATAAAAGCCTGCTTTCCTACAGAAAAGATCACCTTAATGTCCATAGTGAGAGAAGTAATGGGGAATCAGCAAACATTGGCTTGGAACATATTGAGAATATTGGACCTCGTAGCCTCAACAATTCATGTCACTCCTATGCCACAGCTCCATATCAGGCAAGCCCAATGGATCATAAAATCCCAGTGACTGCAACCAACGCAAGGTCTTCAGCAGATCATCTCTATAGCCTAACAACTCAGGGACTATATACTAGTAACTGGTTAATTCGATCCTAACCAAATGTGTGTCACCTTTTGAATTCCTCTTTACTAGATTACCCTAACTACAAACTTACCGGAGCTCAGTGCAGGTCTCTAGTTGCGAGGGGAGGAGGGCATCTGCTGTCACCGCTGCATTCAGCCTTCTGCAACTGCTGCCTTTCAGCTGAACTACCGCTAGGCCCACGCCGGGAAACCCAGCTACCTGGCCAAGGCACACCTCTGAAGGACCACGGAAATCACCTCAGGAATTCTCAACTGGGGGATGGACCTTTTGATATCACCGCAAGACATCGGGACTTTCTTTTCCTTAAATCAGAATTTCAAATTTCTCCTTCGAAAAAACACAAAGCAATCCCCATAGGAAGATGAAAGTCCACCATCTGCTGGAGACTGAGAATACTGGCAGGCTGGGGTCAATGCAGGAGTATATGAACTGTGAAGTCAGCTTGCTCCATCTCCATCTGCTGGCAAGCAGCATAACCCACTGGTCCTGAGTCCATCTGTCTACACACTAGGAAAAATTTGATTGGACCAGCAGATGAATGAATAATAGCACTAACATCGGATACCACTTGCAAGAGGAGGAGGTGGTGGATTATACTTTTCAGCACTACTGCATGTGATCTGATACCATGTTCCTTCAATGAGTTTATAAATAAAAGCCCAATGTTGTATTACTTGTTTGAAGGATTTTGTAGTTTTATGCCTCTCTTGTCTGATATTGTTAGCTTTAAGAGGCATCTGCTTTATATTATTGACTTTTTCTCAAGGAGCTTGTCTAAACCATTTTTAAACCCAATTGTGCTAACTGCTTTCTCCAGATCCTCTGGCAACAAATTTCACAGTTTAATTATGCTCTGAATGAAAAACGCTTTCTCAGATTTGTTTTAAGTGTGCTAACCATTATTTTCATTGAGTGCTCCCTAGTCCTAATACTATTGGAAAGGGTAAATAACCATTTCCTGTTTAGTTGTTCCACCCCACTCAAGATTTTATAGATCTCTATCAAATCTCCTCTTAGCTATCTCTTCTCTAGGCTGAAAACCCCTAATCTGTTTATTCTTTCCTCATAGGGAGCTGCTCCATTCGCTTTATCGGATATTTTGGTTGCCCTTCTCTCTACCTTTTTTAGTTCCGCTATATTATTTTTTTATTTTATTTATAAAGCATAGTTACTTACCTGTAATAGGTGTTCTCCAAGGACAACAGGATGTTAGCCCTCACACATGGGTGACATCATCAGATGGAGCCAGATGCGGAAAACTTATGTCAAAGTTTCTAGAAACATTGACCAGGCACATTGAGCATGCCCTATACCACAAGTCCATGCAGGGTCCCTCTTCAGTAACAGAATTATGATGAAAAATAAAAATAGGAGAAACCCAACTCCGTGGGTGGCAGGCGGATTTCATGCACTGTGCAGTGCTCATTCGCCTTGTTGTGAATGGAGCTTGGGAAAGAATATAGGCAGGACAATTGACTAATTAAGTTGGAAATCCATCACCAGCTTAGGTAGGAACTTATGGCGAGTATGAAATACCACCCTGTCATGATAGAATTTAGTATAAGGTGGGTAAGTCACTAAGGCCTGGAGCTCGCTGACCTTGTGTGCTGAAGTGATTGCCACCAAAAATATGACCTTCCAGGTTAGGTACTTCAGGTTACAAGTGCGCAGTGGCTCAAAAAGAGCTTTCATCAGCTGAGTTAAAACCATATTGAGGTACCAAGACACAGTGGAAGGCATTATGGGAGGTTTCGACTGAAGCAGACCCCCACATAAAATGTACAACTATAGAGAGATGAGCGTACCATCTCCACTGTGGTGGTAAGCGCCAGTCGCGCTAGGATGGACCCTAATGGAGGCAGTCTTTAAGCCAGCCTCTGATAGGTGTAGAAGGTAATCAAATAATTTTTGTGCGGGGCAGGAGAATGGATCTAGGGCCTTCTGCTTACACCACACAGAAAACTTCCTCCACTTCAGTCCATAGGACTTTCTAGTAGAAGGCTTTCTAGTGGAAGGCTTTCTAGAAGCTACCAGGACCTAAGATACATCTTCCGAAAGATTGAGCAGCTGCAGAATTAATCTCTCAACATCCAGGCTGTGAGTGACAGGAACTGGAGGTTGGGATGCCGCAGCCTGCCCTGATCCTACATGATGAGATCTGGAGAAGTCCCCAGACTGATTGGGCTCTGGATGAACAACTCCTGAAGGAGTGGAAACTAGACCTGTCTCAGCCAATGAGGAGCTAGGAGAATCATAGTCCCTCTGTCCTTGCGAAGCTTCAAGAGAGTCTTCGCCAATAAGGGAATCTGAGGATACAAATACAGAAGATCTGTGCCCCAATGGCAGGCGAGGGCATCTGAGACTGGATTAGTGTCTGTCCTCTGCAAGAAGCAGAACTGCGGCACTTTCCTGTTACAGGGGGAAGCAAACAAATATACGCCTGGGCTCCTCCAGAGGTGGAATATCCAATGTGCTATCTCGGGTCCAGGGACCACTCGTGGAATCTGAAGGCTCAACTCAGCATGTCCACTACGACGTGCTCCGTCCCGGCCAGGTACATCTCCTTGAGCACCACCCTGTGGGACAGGACTCACAACCAGATATGGAACGCTTAACATGAGAACATAAGATATGACACACTGGGTCAGACCAAGGGTCCATCAAGCCCAGTATCCTGCCTCCAACAGTGTCCAATCCAAGTCACACGTACCTGGCAAGTTTCCCAACATTAGATAAATCACAAGCTACTATTATTAATTACTGTAATAACAGATTATGGATTTTTCCTCCAGGAGCTTACCAAACCTTTTTTAAACCCAGTCACACTAACTGCTGTAACTACATCCTCTGGCAATGAATTCCAGAGCTTAACTAGGCACTGATTGAAAAAGAATTTTCTTCAATTTGTTTTAAATTAGCTACTTGCTAACTTCATGGAGTATCCCTGGTCCTTCTATTATCCAAGAGAGTAAATAACCGATTTACATTAACTTGTTCAAGTCCTTTCATGATTTTGTAGACTTCTATCATATCCCCCCCCCCCCCCCCCCCCCCTCAGTCGTCTCTTCTTCAAACTGAACCGCCCTAACTTCTTTAGCTTTTTCTCAAAGGGCAGCCATTCTATGCTTCTTATTTTGGTTGCCCTTTTCTGCACTTTCTCCAGTGCAGCTATATCCTTTTTGAGATGCGGTGAACAGAATTGCACATGGTAGTCAACGGTGCGGTCTTCACTATGGAGTGATACAGAGGCATTATGACATTTTCCGTTTTATTCACCATTCCCTTTCTAATAATTCCCAACATTGTTTGCTTTTTTGACTGCCGCAGCACACTGAACCGACGATTTCAATGTGTTATCCACTATGACGCCTACATCTCTTTTCTGGGTGGTAACTCCTAAGATAGAACCGAACATTGTGTAACTACAGGAAGGGTTATTTTTCCCTATATGCATCACCTTGCACTTATCCACATTAAATTTCATCTGTCATTTCGATGCCCAATTTTCCAGTCTCACAAGGTCTTCCTGCAATTTCACAATCTGCTTGTGATTTAACTACTCTGACCAATTTTGTATCATCTGCATATTTTATTACCTCACTCGTCTTATTTCTTTCCAGATCATTGAAAAGTAAGGGTCCCAATACAGATCCCTGAGGCACTCCACTGCCCACTCCCTTCCACTGAGAAAATTGTCCATTTAATCCTACTCTCTGTTTCCTGTCTTTTAGCCAGTTTGTAATCCACGAAAGGACATGGCCACCTATCCCATGACTTTTTACTTTTCCTAAAAGCCTCTCATGAGGAACTTTGTCAAATGCCTTCTGAAAATCCAGGTACACTACATCTACCGGTTCAGCTTTATCCACATGTTTATTAACTCCTTCAAAAAAGTGAAGCAGATTTGTGAGGCAAGGCTTGCCTTGGGTAAAGCCATGCTGACTTTGTTCCATTAAACTATGTCTTTCTATATGGTCTGTGATTTTGATATTTCTCCATTATTCATACAAAATATTTCTAACTGATCAAATGTTTGCTTCAAAAATATTTTTGCTCCTGGGGTGAAAGCATCACTAATGGCTTTCAAAATGGCAGATCACCATTAGTGATGCTTTTATTCATGAAGCAGGCAGCTTTGTCTGCCGAAACATGGGCCTATGTTGAGTTTTTTTTTACAGGTGTCATGAACTAACCAGCATGAGCTTGAGATGTGGTGCCATTTCTTTTTTGGGATTTTCACTTAGTTTAATCTGCTTTTTTCTGATATTGAAAAGTCCATTATTAGCCATCAAATTCCAGAGTTTAATTGTGCGTTGAGTAAAAAAGAACTTTCTCCGATTAGTTTTAAATGTGCCCCATGCTAACTTCATGGAGTGCCCCCTAGTCTTTCTACTATCCGAAAGAGTAAATAACCGATTCACATCTACCCGTTCTAGACCTCTCATGATTTTAAACATCTCTATCATATCCCCCCTCAGTCGTCTCTTCTCCAAGCTGAAAAGTCCTAACCTCTTTAGTCTTTCCTCATAGGGGAGTTGTTCCATTCCACTTATCATTTTGGTAGCCCTTCTCTGTACCTTCTCCATCGCAATTATATCTTTTTTGAGATGCGGCGACCAGAATTGTACACAGTATTCAAGGTGCGGTCTCACCATAGAGCGATACAGAGGCATTATGACATTTTCCATTTTATTCAACATTCCCTTTCTAATAATTCCCAACATTCTGTTTGCTTTTTTGACTGCCGCAGCACACTGAACCGACAATTTCAATGTGTTATCCACTATGACACCTAGATCTCTTTCTTGGGTTGTAGCACCTAATATGGAACCCAACATTGTGTAATTATAGCATGGGTTATTTTTCCCTATATGCATCACCTTGCACTTATCCACATTAAATTTCATCTGCCATTTGGATGCCCAATTTTCCAGTCTCACAAGGTCTTCCTGCAATTTATCACAATCTGCTTGTGATTTAACTACTCCGAACAATTTTGTGTCATCTGCAAATTTGATTATCTCATTCGTCGTATTTCTTTCCAGATCATTTATAAATATATTGAAAAGTAAGGGTCCCAATACAGATCCCTGAGGCACTCCACTGTCCACTCCCTTCCACTGAGAAAATTGTCCATTTAATCCTACTCTCTGTTTCCTGTCTTTTAGCCAGTTTGCAATCCACGAAAGGACATCGTCACCTATCCCATGACTTTTTACTTTTCCTAGAAGCCTCTCATGAGGAACCTTGTCAAACTCCTTCTGAAAATCCAAATATATTACATCTACCGGTTCACCTTTATTCACATGTTTATTAACTCCTTCAAAAAAGTGAAGCAGATTTGTGAGGCAAGACTTGCCCTGGGTAAAGCCATGCTGACTTTGTTCAATTATTTATTTATTTTATTTATTTGTATTTTTCTATACCGGCATTCACGGAGTTCGTATCATGTCGGTTTACATAAAACAAGGGGTGAGAAATACATTATAACGTAAATAACTAATAACATAAGAGTATACATTAAAAAGTAAAACAAGTGCATGGAAGAAAAAAGTTACAATAAAACGGGTGTCATTCTAACTGGGATTAGAGTTAGAGGAAAGATAAAAAGTTTAACGAGAAGTAAAACATTGTAATGATTGGTAGATAGAGACTGTTTCAGTTTAATAGGAAATGTTCAGTAATGCTGCATTTGATGGTAGTGAATCTTTAAGGGTCCGGAAATGCTTTCATGAAACCATGTCTTTCTATATTAAACCATGTCTTTCTATATGTTTTGTGATTTTGATGTTTAGAATTCTTTCTAATTAAACCATGTCTTTCTATATGTTTTGTGATTTTGATGTTTAGAATACTTTCCACTATTTTCCCTGGCACTGAAGTCAGGCTAACCAGTCTGTAGTTTCCCGGATCGCCCCTGGAGCCCTTTTTAAATATTGGGGTTACATTTGCTATCCTCCAGTCTTCAGGTACAATGGATGATTTTAATGATAAGTTACAAATTTTTACTAATAGGTCTGAAATTTCATTTTTTAGTTCCTTCAGAAGTAGGAGCTTGTGTGACTGATCTACACAATTTATTCTACACTCATTGTTAAAGAACAATTATAGAAATATTCCAAAAATAATTAAGAATAAAATATCAAAAAAGGCTTGATTGCATAAGTATTCATATCCTTTATAACTGCAAACCCAAATTAGCTCTAGTTCAAAAAATTCCTTTAACAAAGCCCATAATAAGTTGCAGTGCTCACCTATGTCCAGTCTCAGTAGCTAAGTTGATTTCAATATTCTGTAAGGTCAGGCAGGTCCCATACATGCCTGGCCACCGTAATATGGTGCCAGGCTCCACCCTGGCAAGACGGGGGTTAAGTGTGATGGGGGATGGGAGCTGCGGCTGCCCATATCCGGGCCCGTGCACAAGATAAGGCAGGAGAGGGGGGAGCAGAGGTTTGTTTCAAACCTCCTGTTTCTGGAGAACCCATTGGTTCCCCGTCAGCAAAGGTAGATGGGAATGGGGAGGAGTTGAGGGAGGGTCTCTGTGTTCGGCAGGCCTTCCTCACTTGCCTGCTGTCTCGCCTGGATGCTGCAACCCGCCCGCCCGTCCCTAATTTTGGTTGATGTTACTGTTTGGGGGGTTTTGGTGTTGTCGCAGCTGCGGGGAGGGGGCAGGTAGCCCGAGCCTATTGGGGGATTATGCAGTGGTTAAAAGTTTCTGACTTGACAGGTGGTTCCTAACTGAACAACTGGGTGCAGTTGTTGATGGTACGACTCCTTGCTAGGGCAGTGGCGGGGGTCGATGTGGTCGGCCCCTTGCTGGGTGGGGGTCGTGGGGCGCATGTTCATGATGTGACAACATACAGGCTGGGATAGTCTCTGATTGCCTGTCTTGCTGGTTCATGGCGGGGGGAAGGGGAATTTGTTGTTACGGTGAGCTGGCTCGGGCTCCGGGATGTTGTTAATAAAAGCTGCGGCCTGTTTGATCCCAACCTGTTATGTGTATTTATTGGTTGTAAAGGGTCGGGCTTGGGCAGAAGCGTCAGTCCTGGCTACCCATATTACTGGGTAAAGAATGAAGCTCTTTCTGTTGTGTGAAGTGAATTTGAAGCAAAGGTTAATACATGCCAAACAAGGCGCTTCTGAAAGAACTCCTGGATAACATTTATTTAAAGGTAGAAATTGGGGAACGGCTATAAGAAAAGTGCAATGTGTTTGAATATCCCTTAAGGTATGTTGGGGCCATCATTGTAACATGGAAACAGTTTAGTACCACCAAGTCAGTAGCTATGAGTTAAGGAAACTGCTGCAGAAGGTCACTGTGAGACCTAAGATTACTTTAAAAGAACTACAAAGGTCTGTGTCTATGACTGGGGAAAATGTTTGTTGTCAACTATTTCAAGATTACTCCCCAAATATGGCCTGGGCGTGGTAAGAAAAGCCTTGATGTGCTGCATAGCGTTTGCAAAGAAACAATTAGGGGACACTGAATGCATGTGGGAGAAAGTTTTGTGATCTGATGAGACCAAAGTGGAACTTTTTGGCTCAATGCTAAGCAATATATGTGATGTAAAACAAACACAGCATATCAGCCTGCTAACACCATCCCCTATAGCAGGGGTCGGGAACCCATGGCTCTTTTGAGGGCTGCATCTGGCTCACAGACAGTCGCCACACTTTCCCGCTGACCCAGCTGCTCCCCGGTCCTCCTCCGCCCGGGCTTAAAATGCTGTCAGCCCGGGCGGAACGCGGCAGGACAGCTGGAGTCAGCGGCACCGGCGTGCTCTCTTCGCCCCCCCCCCCCCCCCTGCGGCCCGGAAGAGGAAGTGGAGAGTATCGGGTGCGTGCGCGGCAAGAAGAGGCCACTCTAGTGCGCTCGGCATCGGCCCGAAGAAAAGAAGACTGCAGCGCGGCTCGGAGGAAAATGAAGAGGTTCAACCGCGGCCGATGGGACTCCGCCTCCGCGAGGGGTGAAAATGATTCATTTTCACCCCTCGCGGACGCGCACGCACCCGATACTCTCCACTTCCTCTTCTGGGCCGCGAGGGGGGGGGGGGGCCTGTGTGTGTGAGAGTGAGAGATTGCATGTATGTGAATGATTGAGAGCCTGTACATGTGAAAGAGAGTGTGTTTGTGATTGAGAGCCTGCCTGTGAGAGAGAGAGAGAGCATGAATGTAAGTTTACCATTGGGAACCTGTATGTGTAAGTTTGTGATTGAAAACCTGTTTGTGTGAAAGAGTATGTGTGTATGATTGAGATCCTTTGTGTGTGAGAGAAATCATGTGTATGTATGATTAAGAGCCTGTGTGTATAAGTAAGAGAGAGATCATGTGTGTCTGTGTGTGATTGAGAGCTGGTTTAGATGATGGAGCATGTGAGTATGTGATTGAGAGCCTGTGTTTAAATGAGAGAGAGAGAGACCATGTGTGTCTGTGTGTGATTGAGAGCTGGTTTAGGTGATGGAGCATGTGAGTATGTGATTGAGAGCCTGTGTTTAAATGAGAGAGAGAGAGACCATGTGTGTCTGTGTGTGATTGAGAGCTGATTTAGGTGAGGGAGCATGTGAGTATGTGATTGAGAGCCTGTGTGTAAATGAGAGAAAGAGAGGACATGTTTGTAAGCATGTGAATGAGAAGTCTGTGTGTGAGAGAAAAAGACAGCATGTATTTATGTGATTGAAAGCCTGTGTGTGTGTGTAAGCGTGAAAAGATAGACAGCATGTGTGTAAATGTGTAATTAAGAGCCTATATAAGTGAGAGAGAAAAAAATGTGTATATGTGAGTACTGAGAGCATGTGTGTATAGGTGTGTCATTGAGAGCCAGTGTGAGAGAGAGCGCTGGTATGTGACTGAGAGAGGAGAAAGTTCCAAGCAAACCACCCCACCTCCTGCTAATTCAGAACAATCTCAGGACACCTGGATCTCAAACGTTCCCAGGTATGCAGAGCAAAAAAATTTTTGTATCCTTATTATTTTTCATTACTGGGTCTTTGTGTCTGCTATTTTGAAATATTTTGTTGGTATCTGGAAATGTTTTATATGTGTTTTTAATTATTGGATATTCCACTCATTAGCTGTTTCGAAATATGTTCTTTTTGTTAGTACAGTTTTACTGCTGATGATTTTATATTTCTTGATTTGTTTTATAAGGATGGGTGATGTTTCTTTTTTCCTTTGTTACACTGCATACAGAGACTCTGGCTTGTTGCAGTTTCCAATTCATTTTTTTCTGCATGCTTCTTGTTATGCGTTTTGGTCTCTTTATTCTATGTTAGGTGAGGGACAGCACGTGATTCAGGTGAGGTTTTCTGCTGGTGTGTAGTTTCTGTGTAGGACTCTATAGCAGCCTGACTTGGTCCGTTTTCCTAATAGGAGATGTATTGGTGTCTTAAGGCCTGGTGTAATATTTTCAGAGACTTATTGTACTTTAAAAGTGTGATCTTACATAAAATGCACACATTTACTTATATTTAGTTTTAAACATATTGTATGGCTCTCATGGAATTACATTTTAAAATATGTGGTGTTTATGGCTCTCTCAGCCAAAAAGGTTCCTGACCCCTGCCCTATAGTAAAACATGGTGGTGGCAGCATTATGTTATGGGGGTGCTTTGCAGCAGCAGCAGGGACAAAAGGAGACTTCTAAAGTTCAAGGGAAAGATTAGATGGTGCAAATTACAAGCAGGTCCTGAAGGAAAACCTGTTCCAGTATGACTAGGGTGAAGATTCACCTTTCAGCAGGACAATGATCCTAAGCACAAAGCAAAGACAACAATGAGGTGATTCAGCAAGAAGAATGGCCTTGAGTGATCCAGTGAAAGCCCAGACCTGAATCCAATAACAAATCTGTGGCAAGACTTGAAGACTGCAGTCCAGACATGAATGCCAGCCAACTGGAAAGATCTTGAACTCTTCTGTCAAGAAAAATGGACAAAAATTGTATCATCCCACTATGCAAAGCTGGTAGACACTTTCCTAAATGATTGATGGCTGCTGTTCTTGCAAAAGGATTTTCCACCAAGTATTGTCAAGGGATGTGAAGACTTGTGCAATCAAGACTTTTTGGGTTTTTTTAATGCTTAATTTATTCCTTCACAATACAAGTGTAGAGTATGTTTAGAATAATGAAACAAATTAATTTTTATTTTTTTAGATAGAAAAATGTGAACATTGTACAAGGGTGTGAACTTTTGCAAGACATACAAGCAAATTTTGCTTTATGATCACAAAATCCTCCCTGCCTTGTCTTTTTTTTTATTTTTACTTTTTTTTTTAATCTACTTCCAGGTGTTTATTGTTAAATGCATTGTTTTATGGTCATAATTTGCATGTATCAGTACTTTCTGAATGAGACTCTCATAGATAGGACAACCATGTCCCACATTATCAGGCCGATACAGTAAAAGTGGGAGAGCCGGCGAGCGCCCACTCTCCCGACGTGCACACAGGCCAGTGTCCTGGGCACACCTTTCAGTATCGGCTCGTATGCAAATTAGGGACCGTGGTAAAAGGAGGCACTAGGGACACTAGCTGACAGCCACAGGTTCAGAAAACGGACGCCGGCAAAATTGAGCATCACACTGATACATACAGCAGCCATCAATCCAACCTGCGGGCAGATTTAAACTTTTTTTTTTAAATTTTTGATTGTTTTAAATTTTTGGGGCCTCCGACTTAATATCGCTATGATATTAAGTCAGAGGGTGTACAGAAAAGCAGTTTTTTCTGCTTTTCTGTACACTTTCCCGGTGCCGGCTGAAATTAATGCCTACCTTTGGCAAGCGTTAATTTCTAAAAGTAAAATGTGCGGCTTGGCTGCACATTTTACTTTCTGTATCGTGCAGGAATGACTAATAGGCCCATCAACATGCATTTGCATATTGAGGGCGCTATTAGTTTCGGGGGGGGTTGGCGGCGCGTTTTCCACCCCTTACTGGCGTTAATTTCTGAAAGTAAAATGTGCGGCTTGGCTGCACATTTTACTTTCTGTATCTCGCAGGAATGAATAATAGGCCCATCAACATGCATTTGCATATTGAGGGCGCTATTAGTTTTGGGGGGGTTGACCGCGTGTTTTCCACTTACTGTACAAGGGGTAAAAATAGCGCGTCGAAAACACGCAGCCAAACTGGGGCTAACAGTGTGCTTGCTCAGCCTGAGCACACTTTACTGCATCGTCCTGTATGTAATTTATAATGGTGGGAGCAAAATGGGTAGCAACTTTCGGAAACTTTAAACACAAATATCTCCTCAGGAATGAATTGAAAAGGGTGGTTTTGATGGTTGTTACTGCCTACAGATTTATCTAAAACATGTTTTATATTACTGCTCCTTTAATTCACTATTAAAAGGACCCCAGCCTGTATGCCAATACCCACTTGTGGAAATTTTGTGAGGAAAAAGGACCATGTGCAGAGTGAATAGGAGCCAGGAGTATTATCAAGGGTCCTTCCTCAGATGCACTTTTGGTTTTAATTTATTTTTAATTTTTAAATTCTTATCTTTTTAACAGCTAAGCTTTATTATTGTGCTTTTAAACTTTTAGCTGTTATGTTTTATTATTGAATGTATTTATTGTATTTCATTATTTGTTTTTAAATTGTAAACCGCTATGAAGGCTATGGCCAATGCGGTGGTATATAAAAAACAAACTATAAACAGCCTAGTAGATTTTGTATCTTCATGATTGTTAATTTTGAGGTGGTTAAAGAGGTCTTAGAAGTCTCAGATGTAAAAGGATTTGAATTAGCACAAGTTCAGAACATGTAAGCAGTAGCAGTGCTTTGAAAGCAGAAGTACAGGATATTTCAGACCAAATTGACAAAAATGGCTTTTTTATTTTTCTGTCTTATTTAATATGCTTTTGGTTGGTTTTTTTTTAAATGAGTATGTTCACCCTTAATTATGGCAGCACTCTGTGTTGAATGCTAATTTTTGTTTTAAATGACTGGGTTATTGTCCCATCCCATAAATTTCATCATGGGCTTTGTTGGTTCTGAATGTAATTAAAATAGTGGATGTGAGTGGCCAAGGAGAAAATAGCACATGAAAAGGAGAACAAAGCACTGAAAAGAATCGGAACATCTTTGCCTGACACAGAAAAACGTCATTTAGGCAACTGATTCTTCAAAACAGCAGCAAAAACATTGCTGCAAGGAAATAAAGCAGATTCCCTGTGTGAAGCTGTTTTCTGAGCAGATGTTTACAGATTATACAGGGGTGCTTGTTATAGTATGAATATCTATACTGAACTGCAGACAAACAGAAAAATTGACGAAAGAGACAGCTGCATAACAATCTTATATAGTAGTTAATGTAGAAGACAGCACGGCTCTCTGTAGGGTGTGTTGTCTTCAGGCTTCGGTGCTGTTTTTTGGGTTTTTTTAATAATCTTTTCTGTTTGTATGTGTCAGTCTAAAGGATGAAACAGAAGGGAAGCAGAATGGAGTCATACTTTGACTAGCCCACCCAAAACAACCAAGCATGGCATTATTTTTCATTTTTCTGAGTTCCTGGTTTACGTATTGTTTTCCTACCGCCCTCTGCCGTTGCATTGTAAACATGCCTCTTATGCAGTGTGGGAGCAGTAACATCTAGTAACGGTGGCTTGTCCTGCAGTGCATTTTGGGAACTGGGTTTGTTCACCGCGAAGGGAGACTAGCATTGTTAGAACAAGCTTGACCTGCACAAGGGGTTGGATTCAGAGTGTTTGCTTTCTGCAGAGCTGAGTTCTGATTAATCTTGTTTACGTGACACACCATCAGCCGTCTGTTAGTTATAATTTAACTTTCAAGGCTATAGTAATTTGGTTTTGCTAATGAAGTATAATAAACAACACTATGAAGCACTACTTTTTCTTTTTAATTCTACAAGGCAAAAAATCTGTATCTAAGAAAACAATTACAAAGAAGAGGAAAGCCGTCTCCAGGTTACCCACAGTCCTGCAGTTTCAGGTAAGACAACTTTTCTGTCCTTTACTCTCAGAAAAGCTAAGTGGCCATAAACCTGCAGCTTCCATATCAGTTGGCTTGGATACACTTGTAAATACCAACGTTACCTACTTTGGTGGTAGTCTCAAAGGTGCATTCTCTGGTATTTCAGCCATCCCTTCTAGTAACAGATGATTTAGCTGTGTTATTGTTGAGACATAGTTTCAGGTAGAAAAATTGTTTAGCTAGAATATTTTTATTTGTTTTGCTTTTTATGGCATGTATTGTATTTTAATCTGTATGATGTTTTATTCATGTGATATGTTTTATGCTGCCGTAACCTGCTTTGGGCTTAGCTGAGAAAGTGAGATATCAAATTCTACTATAAATGAATTATGAATTTTGTTGGTGCCAATATTTTCAACCATTTTGTTTTGTATAGTGTTGGCTATCTGGGAATTCAATAAAAACAGAATTCAGTGATGTAGCTAAAACCACTGCAGTGAGTGGTTGGCAGTCATGGAGGAAGCATGTGCTTCACATGAAAGGGAGTACACAATCAAGCTCTGTTTTTACTGAGAGGAGTAAGGAGAGCATTATTACTTATTAGAGTATTATACATGGTTGGGGAATTGTACAGAAAGCAATGACATGTTTTGCTATACAGAACATACCTGCACAGATAAGATAAATGATCACAGAATAATGTACCCTTGCCCCTAAAGAATCAAATAGCCTTCTCTCTTCTCTTGACCTTTAACTCTGGAATTAAATTGGCATTAAAACGCGTCTATTCCCATCAATGCAGATGATAGAATAGAGGCAGATAAGTTATTATCCTGTATTGGTTTGTACTTTAAAAACATGTGTGATAAGACTCAGAAAATTCTAACAAATTTACTGCTGTAGAGCTGACACACACACACATTTAGAGCTCTAGTGTTAAAATATTCTTGCAACTGAACTAGCAGATTTCAGCTTTCTAGTAAAAAACCTGTTACTGACATTACTGCTAATTAAGTTAGTCTTTCCAGTTAATTTTGCTTTCATTTTGAATACATAGTTAAATTGAGATAACCTTTTTCTGAAAGAAAATATTGGGAAAAAAAACAAACCTGGTTGCTATAAGCCTCCCTGAAGAGCATGCAAACTTTCTCCATGTCATGGATTTGATTTCCCTGCTGCAGCAGTTTATGAAGAGCACTGTCTGCTCTAGATCAGCTTCCTGGCTCCATGTGTGCTGTGATTCATTAGGAGGTGCTTGTTATAGTGAGAATGTTATGTTATTAACAGTTTGTGGACTTGTACTGCTCAGAAAAACATTTGCACAATGAATTGTATATTAGGGGATATTGGTGAGCTTTGAGTGCTTTCAGACCAGTGATGTCAACCATTTGAAGTGTTAGCATCTTAAAAAATATATACACTAGAGTGACTAAAAAATAGAGAACATTTTTGTTTAAAATATTATGTTATAACATGCTGATAGGATACTGTTACTTTCAGCAGCAGAATGCAAGAATTTATTTTATAATTAAGGCATTGACATACCTCATGTATGTTGTGAGGCTTGAGACTACAGATTAAGTGCCGTCAGTTTCAGAAGAAGTACCAAAATTCCACTACAGTGTACATCCTAGATAAAATTTCATTTTTCCACAAACTTCATTTCACAGTATTTGAATTTGACCCATACTGTTATGCTATGATATCCTCAGCCATTCATGGAGCAGGAATAATTCTTGTAAGAAGGCATCATTTAAAATTCTAGCTAATCAGCAGCCTTTTTTACTATTTAAAGGGTTTTTTTTTTTCCTATTCCTATAAGCAGATTGATTTTAAACAGTTTGACAAATCGTATTTCTGTTTTCAGCTTGTTTGCACTAATCTTGATGAACTCAGGGAACTGATCACAAAAACTGAGCGGGAACTCAAGGACTTGGAAAACAATAAAAAAAAGTCGGTAGGTGATATTTATATATTCTCTTGTGAGACACTGTTCTTTTTCTCTTATTTTGCAAAGCATGTCAACTTGTGTGGTCTCGTCTTTTCTATGAATTGTGCTATTCTGATCAATGTAGTGTCAGCTCGTATTAGGTCAGAGCTAAATTGCAGTGTGGTCAGGTTATCAAACATTTGCATGCTGAATTTTTATTTTTTAATACCAAATGGCCTTGGTGAAGATTCCCACGTACATCATGTGATCTGTGCATGCATTAGAAAAGCATTTGGAGGGCTTTCTAGAAAACACAGGAAGGAGAACCTATATGAGATACCAACTAACACTAATCTTGATTTTGTCTGTCATCTATACCTCTGCTATATCTTTGCTTAATGGGGGGCTTTCTACTATTTTGTGCAGTGGTATGATTTCACTGATATCATTTTTGCTCTTTTTCCCGTTGATAGCAGGGCTGAATTAGCCATGCTGTCATGGGAACTGTCCATCAGGGCCCAGGAAGCGGAGCTTCTGAGTAGAACACAGAGCTTTGCTCTGTGCGGCTGCCCGTGTCTTCCCGCACAGAAAATAAGTCTCTCCTCAGTCTGTTTTTTTCTGCATGTGGAGCTAGCTTCTCCTCAGACCTAGCACAAAAACCGGCTCCTAGGCTTCCAGGGTTCAAACCCTGCGGCTGCGGCAAAATCATGTCCATTACCGATGGGCATGATAGCTGCTACCCTTGCCTAGGACCGCACCATCAGCAGGCCGCATGCCAACATTGCGGCAGGATGTCGCCGCGAGCCAGGCGGCAAAGGGCCCATAAGATTCAGGCCCTGAGGGAAGCACAGTTGGATTCCCATGCCCCTCCTTCGGAGGCACACTCATCGCCGGGTCGGAGACAGCATATGACCCCCAAGGTAAAGAGAGCAGCATCCGTGGAGCCTTCCACCTCCAGGACTGGAGGATGGGAGGGGGGACATAGAGCCCGGAGTCAAGGCCTTCATAGCCACGACTCGACGAGGCATAAATCGCAGAGCCGCTCGAAAGAGCCGAGGCCGCGAGAATCGGGGGATGCCAGTACATCGGGGGCGTCTATGTCGAAACATGGGTCAGGGATCCGACCGAAGCAGTCCGCCTCATCGACGCCAAAATCGGCACATTCCGACGCATCGATGCCATCAAAGGAAGCTGCGTCGAGGCACAAAACACCAACGCATGACAAATCGAAGTCGAAGCATAAAGCATCGATGGCGTCGCAGAAAACCTCAGAGCTGATGCAAGACGCACCGGGATCAACGCGGGAAGCATCGAAGTCGAAGCAGGGATCATCCACATCGACGCACAAACATCAAAAATCGACGCAGAAAGTATCGAGTTAGACGCAAAAAGAGTCCGTTTCGAAGCAACGACCGATTAAACTGTCGCCGATCCCCGCATCAACTCCACATTCATTAATAGTGGAATAGTGTCATCGACACATGACAAATCCAAACAAAGACAACTCCAGAGCACCAGGAGTCATACAATAACAAAACCCATGGGCAGCGATCTGCCACCTTCAATATCCTCGGAGGGAGCAGAGATTCTTATCTCACACCCTCCTCCCCTGAGACTCCATAGCTCCCGATTCTCGGACCAGTCCTTTTCCCCCAGAAGTGAAACACGTACATCGGGGCCGCAGTCGGAAGTGGAATATGTAAGAATTACATCCTCGTCCTCTTCCTCCTCCCCGAGACAACATCATACATCATGATCTTCTCAAGGCAGGGAGGAAATTTCACCCCCACCACCTGTAAAGAAACGGAGAACAGCAGGTGTAACTGCAGTTGAAGAGTCGCCCCTTCATGCGGACACACATGGCAAACAAAGTATGCCACCAAAGAGGCATTTTTTCAGTTATCGGCCCTATTGGGACTTTTTGAGACCCTGAAATCCTCTTTTCAAATACCATCATCCCCTACGAGTATGTTGCCACCGTCACCTCAACAAGGGTCCTCGCCAGAAAGAATACGAAACCAGTCTCCTCCTGGACCATCACATACACCTAGAACCTCGGAACGGGAACACTCTTCAGTAAGAACAGATTTGGATTCCCCTCCATCATCACCTGCATCATCCACGGGATATCCCTCTGATCCTCCAGAGGATAATCCTGAACCTTTCTCGCCTCCGGAAGACCTCTCATATCCCAAATTCCTGGACAAGATAGGGAAAGTTCTTAACCTACAAGTCCAAAAGTTACAGGACCCTAGAGCGGAAATGCTCGGCCTTCTTAAAATATTTGACATTCCGGCTGAGCCCACTTCCTTACCATCCCAAAATGTATTGCATTTGGTCCTTGAAAAATCCTGGGAGACACCATATACTATTCCACCGGTCTCCAAAAAGACGGACCTCAAATTTCGAATGCAAAAATCAAAATTCTATTCCACAACACAGCTGCCCCATGCTTCGTTGGTTGTGGAATCCGCAATGCAGCGCGCCAAGCGATCCCGACTGCATGCGTCAACACCTCCAGGGAAAGACCAACGAATCCTGGATGAATTTGGTAAAAAGGCATATCAATCAGCAATGCTGTCCTCCAGTATTGGCCAGCACGAATTCTACCTGGTCCAATATCTATATGAAAATCTGCAGACCCTGAAGGCAGCTCTACCTGCTCCGGAGACACCAGCCATAAGTCAACAGATACAAGACCTCGAGGAGGGAATTCGACACCTTCTCTGGACGGTATACGAGTCGTTCGATTTATCGACTCATTCATCCGCATCAGCCATTGCTGCCCGCCTAATGGCCTGGCTCCATTCCAGCGCCATATGGAAAGACCTGCATGAGCGTCTAGCAAACATACCATGCAAGGGCGACAACCTATTTGGAGACAAATTCCAAGAAACGGTGGCAAATTTGAAAGACCAGGCAATAGCTGTCCAATCGTTGACACATATCTCATCTTTTGCTGCACAACGGAGATATTACTCCACCAACTGCAGGCAACAGTATCAACGATGCCCCTATAGGCAATATCAGCAGTTTCATTCTACTCCTTACAATCCATCGCAAAGAACCAACACCACCACCTCTTCAGGCGAGGAGGGGGCAGGGTAAGACAACAGATAACACTGGCACAACAACCTCAGCAGACAGTCAAGCCAGCCTCGTCTTTTTAATACCGCCGCCATCATCACTGCCATTGCACCCCCCGGGGAGGCTCACCTTATGCCTTCCATGCTGGGATTCCATAACTACAGACCTATGGGTTCTAGAAATTATACGACAGGGATATCAACTTAATTTCCGCGACCAACCCAATCTACCACACCTAATTCCCAATCGAATTCCAGGTCACCAACTGCAATTAACACAGGAAATTGCATCCCTACTACAGCAACGAGTGATCCAATAGATTCCTCTACATGCTCGTCACAAGGGCTTTTATTCACCTTATTTCCTGATTCCCAAGAAGACAGGAGGACAATGTCCAATTCTAGATCTGCAGGAGCTGAACAAACATCTCATCAAAGAAAAGTTCAAAATGTTCTCCCTAAAGACCATATTACCACTTCTGCAACCCAAGGACTGGATGTGCTCAATAGATCTGAAAGATGCTTACACACATATCCATATCCACCGCTCTTCGTGGCGGTACCTCTCATTCCAGTTTCAGGAACGACACTTCCAATACAGAGTACTACCCTTTGGCCTCTCGACAGCCCTCAGGGTCTTCACCAAGTGCACGGCAGTGGTGGTGGCACATCTTCGTCAGAAGGGCATCAAAATCTTTCCTTATCTGGATGACTGGTAGTAGCCTCGACCCCGCAGTCCCTCAAAGAGTACCTTCACCAAACGCTACAATGCCTACATTGTTTGGGTATACTGGTCAACCATCAGAAATCTAATATGGTACCAACGCAATCTCTTCAATTTATTGGGGCGCGCCTGGATACCCTCAGCACCAGAGCTGTTCTCCCAGCAGAGCGGAGACTAGAGATACGACGCCTTTTCCACTCCGCCAGGTTGCTCAAACAGCCCTCAGCGCGACAGATCCTCATGCTTCTGGGTCGCATGGCGGCAGCCATTCATACAGTCCCAAACACCCGACTCCACATGCGTTGACTACAATGGGGTCTCAAAGGGCAGTGGAAGCAGCACTCCCAAGCATTAACGACCTGAGTGCGACTAACTCGACCCATGCTACAGGATATAACGTGGTGGCTCCAGCCAAAAACACTAATGAAGGGAGCACTATTTACGATACCCCCCCACAATACAGTTCTGACCACCGATGCCTCTCGCAAGGGTTAGGGAGCTCATTTGGACCATCTGCAAACACAAGGCCTCTGGTCCCCAGCAGAAAGGAATCTACAAATCAGTCTACCCGAGCTCAGAGCAATAAAAAAAAACTCTCCAAACATTCCTTCCACACTTAAGAGGCCGGCAAGTCATGGTCTACACAGACAATCAAATAGCCATGTACTACATCAACAAACAAGGAGGGTCCGGTTCATGGTCCCTCTGCAAGGAAACCTTACAGATTCTGGACCATGCGTCGCGTCACTCCATACACCTGCAAGCGACATACCTACCGGGAGCCATCAACACTCAAGCCGAACGTCTGAGTCTGGTATTCTACCCTCACGAATGGTCACTCAATCAGCAAGTAGCAGAAATGTTGTTAGAGCAATGGGGACGCCCAAAGATCGACCTCTTCGCGACGGAACTCAACGTGAAGATCCCTTGTTTTAGTTTAGTCTGGACCAGCCCTCGTTGAACATCTCAGGATGCGTTCCTTCTTCCATGGACAGAAACTCTGATGTATGCATTTCTTCCAATACCCCTCATTACCAGAACGTTTCAAAAGTGTATAAGCGACGCGGCACAGTTAATTCTGATAGCGCCAGCGTGGCCCCACCAACTGTGGTATACCCACCTTCTACACCTATCAATAGCGCAACCGATAACATTACCAGATCGCAGGGATCTGTTGACGCAGGAGCAAGGAACACTGCTCCATCCCATGCACAAATTGCTACATTTGACAGCATGGAGAAGCATGGAGAAACATAGAAATGACGGCAGAAGAAGACCAAACGGCCCATCCAGTCTGCCCAGCAAGCTTCACACTTCTTTTTTCTCATACTTATCTGTTTCTCTTGGCTCTTAGTAACCTTTGGTTCTATTTCCCTTCCACCCCCACCATTAATGTAGAGAGCAGTGATGGAGCTGCATCCAAGTGGAATATCAAGCTTGATTAGTTAGGGGTAGTAACCACCGCAATAAGCAAGCTACACCCATGCTTATTTGTTTACCCAGACTGTTATTCAGCCCTTATTGGTTGTTTTTCTTCTCCCCTGTCCCCTGCAGAGAGCTATGCTGGATATGCGTGAAGTATTAGTTTTTCTTCTCCCCTGCCGTTGAAGCAGAGAGCTATGCTGGATATGCGTGAAGTATTAGTTTTTCTTCTCCCCTGCCGTTGAAGCAGAGAGCTTTGCTGGATATGTGTGAAGTATCAGTTTTACTTCTCCCCTGCCATTGACGCAGAGAGCTATGCTGGATATGCGTGAAGTATCAGTTTTTCTTCTCCCCTGCCATTGAAGCAGAGAGCTATGCTGGATATGCGTGAAGTATCAGGTTTTTTTCTCCCTTGCCGTTGAAGCAGAGAGCTATGCTGGGATATGCATTGAAAGTGAAGTATTAGGATTATTTGGTTTGGGGTAGTAACCGCCGTAACAAGCCAGCTACTCCCCGCTTTGTGAGTGCAAATCCTTTTTTCCACATTTCCTCTTGCCGTTGAAGCTTAGAGCGATGTTGGAGTTGCAGTAACCGTGTGTATGTTTATTGAATAAGGGTATTATCTCCAGGCAGTAGCCGTCATTCTGGCGAGCCACCCACTCTTCATCGACGTCCTCTTGACTTTATGGATCCAGTGTTTATCCCACGCACCTTTGAAGTCCTTCACAGTTCTGGTCTTCACCACTTCCTCCGGAAGGACATTCCAGGCATCCACCACCCTCTCCGTGAAGAAATACTTCCTGACATTGGTTCAGAGTCTTCCTCCCTGGAGCTTCAAATCGTGACCCCTGGTTCTGCTGATTTTTTTTCCTACAGAAAAGGTTTGTCGTTGTCTTTGGATCATTAAAACCTTTCAAGTATCTGAAGGTCTGTATCATATCACCTCTGCTCCTCCTTTCCTCCAGGGTGTGCATATTTAGATTCTTCAATCTATCCTCATAAGTCATTCGATGAAGACCTTCCACCTTTTTGGTCGCCCTTCTCTGGACTGCCTTCATCTTGTCTCTGTCTCTTTGGAGATACGGTCTCCAGAACTGAACACAGTACTCCAGGTGAGGCCTTACCAAGGACCTGTACAAGGGGATTTATTTATTTATTTAGTTAGTAATTTTTATATACCGACCTTAGAAAGGCACATCATGCCGGTTCACATATTAACAAAAGCGAGGAAAATACATATTAACAGGGGAAAGGGAAAAGGGATAAAGAAAATAACTAAGGCAGAGGCAAGAAAATATAGGAATGTAACATAGGTTAAAAAGGTTCAACAACAACTGAGAAGCAACTAATAAATAAGGAATAAAATAAGTTCAATAACAAATGGTAAATAACATACTCCAATGGGGGGCAAGAATTTAATGCTATACAGGGAGAAGGAACCGGGTAAAAGGTGTATTATACAAAATATAATAAAAAGGGATAATTACTTCCCTTTTCTTACTCGATATTCCTCTCTCTATGCTGCCCAGCATTCTTCTGGCTTTAGCTATCGCCTTGTCACATTGTTTCGCCGACTTCAGATCATTAGACACCATCACCCCAAGGTCTCTCTCCTGCTCCGTGCATATCAGCCTTTCTCCCCCCATCGAATACAGTTCATTCGGATTTCCACTCCCCATATGCAAGACTCTGCACTTCTTGGCATTGAATCTCAGCTGCCATATCTTCATTGAGCGGCTCCTCATAATGGAACAGGGGGAATATCAGTCTCCGCACAAGCTGTACTTCTCACCTCAAGAAAACCATCCACACAGAGGAATTATAGCTTCAAATGGAAACGATATTTATCCTGGTGCTCTGCAAAAGGTATACCTCCATTACCTCTGCAAAAGGTATACCTCCAGAAAAACTTTTGGACTATCTTCACTCATTTTATACTATAGGACTGGCAACCTCTTCGATCAGAGTACATCTCAGTGCGATAGCGGCCTACCATCGGCCGTATAGAGAACAACCCATCTCTGTCCAGCCCTGTGTCTCCTGTTTCCTAAAGGTCCTGACTCACCTCCGATTTCCAAGCCACCGATACCATGGAATCTGAATGTCATACTGGAACAACTAATGGTAGCCCCCTTTGAACCGATGGAGGAGGCACACATTAAATATCTTACCTGGAAAGTAGTATTTCTCATTGCCTTAACATCTGCATGCAGAGTCGGTGAACTGCAGGCTCCAGTACACTACAGCCCATATATGCAATTCTTTCATAACAAGGTGGTACTTCGCACACATCCTTCTTTCCTTCCAAAAGTGGTCAGCCAGTTCCACTTGAACCAATCAATCGAATTACCCCCATTCTTTCCCAAGCCTCACCAAAAATGATAGAGAAAGATTACTGCACACATTGGACTGCAAAAGAGCACTAGCATATTATAAACAAAGAATGCAGTCTGAGTCAAGAGCCTCTCAACTATTTGTCTCTTTCAACCCGAATGCGCCGGTCTACCGGTAGCAAAACAGACCATATCTAGCTGGATCACCCAATGCATTAAATCCTGTTACACAAAACACAACTTAACATTGCCTTCGCAACCTAATGCACATCAAGTGAGGGCAGTATCGGCCTCCCTGGCCCATCTCCGACATGTGGCGGCCATAGACATTTGCAAGGCGGCCACCTGGTCATCTGTACATACGTTTACATCTCACTACTGTCTGGATCAACAGACAACTGATGATGCTAAACTCGGACGAGTTATTCTACAAACTGTCCACCTGAAAATTTACTTGACTATCCACAATTGTACATCATGCATAATACCTTACTAAATACCTGTGTGCGTGATTGGGAGCTTAGGGCTCCCATGACAGCATGGCTAATTCAGCCCTGCTATCAACGGGAAAAAGTTTGCTTACCGTAAACGGTGTTTCCGTAGATAGGATGAATTAGCCATGCTGACCCACCCACCTCCCTGGATAGTCAGCCACTTATGTGTGTACACTACTAAATCACAGACTGAGGAGAGACTGTTTTTTCTGCGCGGGAAGGCACACGCAGCCGCACAGAGCAAAGCTCGGTGTTCTACTCAGAAGCTCCGCCTCCTGGGCCCTGATGGACAGCTCCCATGACAGCATGGCTAATTCATCCTGCTATCTATGGAAACACCGTTTACAGTAAGCAAACTTGCTTTTATTCTTCTGTAGGCTTTTTGCTTGTTTTGAGGTTTCCTTATTTTTCATTGTTTCCATATCAGTCAATTATATTAGGATTTCTGTTTCGAAAAACTGCTTTTAGCTTGAACCATGATTTGGTAAGGTTTTCTTAGTTATGAAGTCATCTTTCTGAAGAGAATTTCTTCTTTTAATTTCAGTGATTTTTCCTCAGAAGATATCCAAAAAAGGGCTCTTATGCTTTTACAAGATGTCCTTCTTGGACCTGTATGGTCTTGAAAGCTCATGTACTACATCTTACTTTCTGTTGGTCCTTAAAGATATATCAACCTACTAAGACTCCAGGATCATTACCAGGCTTGTTAATGCTATCTCAGGAAAAATCTTATTTTATTTATTTTAAATCATTTTTAGCCCACGCCCACCAAAGTTCAGGGCGGGGTACATAAAAACTAAACATATATACAGATAAAGATTTCATACAATGAACATATTGCCTACATGTGTGTAAGAGAAAGTTGAATTATGTCTCTGAAATGAAGATTCTGCCTGATAAAGATGTTAGAATTCTTTGGGGGAGAAATACTAGGACTACTGATTATTAAGATCCTTGAAAGTGAGGTTAAATTGAAAAGTTTTGAGTGCTTTTTTGAATACATTCTTATCAGTGAAGCGACGTAATGTAAAAGTAGTGAGTTCGAGTGAGGGACCAGCTCTTTCTCTTTGCTGTCTAATCAAGCGCTTTTGGAGAAGGAATGTCCTGTATGTATGTATTTATTTATTTATTTTTAATTTTTCTATACCGAAATTCCTGTATGAGATACAAATCAATCCGGTTTACAGAGAACGGGAACTCGCCAGGGCTTTTTTACATTAAAACATTAAAATTTACATAACATTGCATTAAAACTTTAAAACTTTTTACATTGAAAACGTTAAACATGGCTTATTTACAGTAACAGATAAACATAGAATACCGTTAAATAAACAGCTCAGAGTAAGTAGCTCCAATCAACATGAGTGGGAGGCAGATCATAGGTTGCAAGTAGGTGTGTAGAATTTCAAAGTAGAATTGATTCAAGGAGAATTTATGTAAGAGATTGTGGATCGTAGTGGCATCTTTATTCTGGATGCAAAATTGAATAGATAGCCAATGTAATGAAAATAATATAGGTGTGATGTGATCATGATGTGTCGACCCATCACATTTGCTCAATGTTACTGTATGAAATAGTTCAAGCCTGAGAGAAGAGGCTGTTGACTACTACTACTACTACTTATAGCTCTACTACTACTACTACTACTTATAGCTCTACTTGACATACACAGCACTGTACAAACTCACAAAAAAGACAGTCCCTGCTCAGTACAGCTTACAGTCCAATAAGACAGACATACATGACAAGAGACATGGGGTATTTTATAAAGCAAGACAGTGGTTAAAAGAGAGAGAAAAGAAAGCTAGTTAATGAGGCAAAAAACAATCAGGCCTAAGATTTAAACCAGCTTCAAAAACTGGCACTAAAGCTAGGGAGCTATGACAGTTTTAGCTGATAAACACACCATGTCCAAGTAGTCCACAGTTGCTTCAATCTAAAGACAAAACTAGGGCCCAAAGCAAGGATTTCTCCTTCTTAAGTGCTTTCAGGGTTCAAAGAATTGGATTGAAGTGTAAGAGCATCAAGTCTCAAACAAAAATCTCAATGCTCCTTTTGGTACATAAGTCAGAAAGCTACCCTGTTCAGAACCAGATGTTTGCCCAGGTTGGGAGAATGATGCTCCTTGCTCTGAAGAAAGGCATTAACTCTAGTTGAGCCAGCAATAAGTCTCCACATTTCTTACAAGAACATGCTATTCAGGAGAATAACAGCCATGTTATATGCTCTGCTTTCTCTCAAGGAACTTTGAGCCTCAGACTGCAAGTGTTGGATAATGTGGCTCAATGTATGTACAGAGCAAGCCTCCTATACTTCTCCAGGCCTTGTCCTGGATACTAGGCATGTTTATGCCATGGTTTGTGCATCCCTACACACTAATAATAACAAACTCTGAAACATGCATTAGCCAGTTCACCACTGGCCATAATAACTTAAGTTTCAGGCAGATTTACACTGTCCGTGCCCATTTGCCTTGTAGGAACACATGCTCTTAGGCCAGTTTCTCTGCCAGTTCTAGTTATTCCAGTTGAGGAGCAGTTGTCATAAGGGTCAGAATATTATGAAGTAAGTTGGGCTGGATCTGAGGTATGAGCCATCCCTAGTCGACCAAGAAAACCACCTTTGCATTTGTTTAGACGTTGCCACCTTTTTAATTTGTGGATATCAGGAGAACGCCGAACCCTACCGCTAGGTTTTCTGTGTTGATGGCAATATCTGTCCACTCTCTTCTTTCAGATGTGTTGAGGATATAGGAACATCCCAATTCATTGCAACTGGTCCTGAGTGACGACTCAGGAAATTGGGAGTTCATGGGATAGGATGCAGTGTCCTACTTTGGATTGGTAACTGGGTAAAAAACAGAAAATAGGATTAAATGGTCAGTTTTCCAAAGAGAGAAAGCTGGTTACTGGAGTGCCCCAAGGATCTATACTGGGACCTGTGCTGTTTACCATATTAATAAATCACCTGCAAAAGTGTGAGTGTGATGATCAAACCTGCAGATGATACAAAATTGTTTTGAGTTGTTTAAGCAGCAACAGATTGTGAGAAAACTGCAGAAGGATCTTGTGAGACTAAGAGACTGCATTTAAATGGCAAATGCAAGTTAATGCAGATAACTGCAAAGTAACACATGTAATAACTCCATGTTAAGAGTCACCACTCAGGAAAAAAAAGATCTTGGTTGAACAATATCTTAAAATCAGGACCTTGGTTGAACAATATCTCAAAATCTTCAGCTCGGTGTGTGGAGGTAGTCAAAACTCAAGTAGAATCAGGCATTATTTGGAAATTAATAGAAAACAAAACTGAGAATATAATAATGTCTTTATATAGATCCATGGTGCAACCACACCTTATTAATTATTTCGCTTTATACCAGCAATGCCTAATCTCTAGGTGGTGAACAATAAAACATGCAAAGCAAATATTAAATAACATAATTTAAAACAAAACAATAGCATTCCAATTACTCCTACCTTTCTCAGTCACAACAGATATCCAGTTGAGAAAGTGAAAACAAAAGTTCAGACCACTGAGAACATCCTAAACAAAAGCTAAACAGAACAGATACCTCTTTAGTAATATTTTTTTTTTTTTTTTTTTGTTCAAACATTTTTATTGGGTTTTGCAAATTTAAAATAAACAAACAATACAAGAGAGAGTGGACTCATATCTCTCCCTCTGCCGACAGACCCAACAATATGCTGATAATTCCCCGCCCCCAATACCCCCCCCCTTACATGCCGTAAACATGAGTAATACTGGATAAAGAAAGGCAGTTAGACGAGGACTCCCCACGAGGGAGTCTATGGGACAGCAATCAAAGCTGTCAGTCATTCAAAAACAAACTCCGTACACGATGAGACAAAGTCTGGAGGTATAAAGTCCAGATTGAAGCAAACCGGCGCCGGCGGCTAGGCGATCCTCGTGCCGCCATGCTTTCCATGGTCATCATGCTATGTAGTTGATTTCTCCAGGTCCAAAACGAGGGAACATCCGAAGACCTCCAAACGAGAAGAATCGTTTTCTTTCCCACCAAACTCGCCTTCTGGAACAGCTGACGAGAGCCAGGATCCCTAACACGAAGTGGAGAGATGCACCCGAACAAAAACCACATGGGGGAGACGGGCAGTGTCACGTCGAGCAAATCCATTAAATAGGCCGCTACCTTGCGCCAGAAGCCAAGTACTCCCGGACAAGTCCAAAACATGTGGGACAACGTACCCACCCGTCCAGGGCAACGGACACAAAAAGGTGTAGTGGCAACCGACAATTGGTGCGCCCTTTGAGGGGAGATAAACGCCCGGGTTAAAAACTTGTATTGCATCTCTCTGTAGTACATATTGGTAGAGATCCTGGCTATTCGCCCAAAACAGACATTTAAAATGAAACTTGTAATGAGAAACTCGCCATCCTTATTCCAACGATCAACGAGAGAGGAACAGACATCTACCTGGGTACTTTTTTGTAATAACTTATAATACTGAGACAAAGACGGGATCTTAGCAGCCCCAAAGTGGAACACCGCATCTAGGGCTTGGTATCTTGTGATATCCTTAGCCTCCGGTGGCAGGGACTTGAGATAGTGGTGAACTTGCATGTAGGGAAATGTGTGCTTGGAATGTAAGCCATAAAGTTGTTGAAAGTCATGAAACTGCATTAACTCCCCCTCCTCAGTCCACATATGGCCTAAACATTCCACCCCCCGAGCCTCCCACTCCCGGAACATAACCGATTGCGTGCCAGGTTGGAATTCAGCGTTCCCCCGAATAGGTAACAAATAAGCACACACCGGAGGAGCATGTATGAGTTTGACAAAACGCTTCCAGGATTGCCGTATGGGCCGGGTAAATGCAGAGTGTAAGGTAGACCAAGGGAGATCACTTGCTTTGCCCTGTAAGGCATAAGAGGGAGCCAGCGGGTATAAAAGAGTCCGCTCCAGCGAGAGCGGGGCATAGTGCGAGGAGCCCTGTAACCAATTGCGAATAAGCCGCAAATTGCAGGCAAGGTTATAATTGGCAAGGTTAGGGACCCCCAGACCCCCCCCTCTCCACGAATTTTGTAACCAACGAAAAGGTAATCTAGACCGTCCCCCACTCCACAGAAATCTCCGCAACTCCCCCTCGACCCGAGCTAAGTCCCTTCGTCTTAGTAAGAGCGGGAGGTTCTGCAGTAGATAAAGCCATTTAGGGAGCAGAGTCATCTTAAAAAGCGCCACCCGCCCCGTCAACGAGAGGGGGAGTGCCTTCCAGGTCTGGAGAGTGTGTTGGGTTTGTCGGAGCAACCGTGGAACATTGACCTGGTAAACCAACTCAGGGTCCGAGGGTAGATAAACTCCCAGGTAACGAATACTATCTCCTGCCCACTGGAGTGGAAAATGTCCCCCCCAGTTAGCCTGCAGTCCAGGTGGGTAAGCCAGGGCATATGACTTAGTCTCATTTAGCTGAAACCCCGAAAAGGTCCCAAACGTCTCAATTAATCGCAACAATGGCGGCAAGGACAAGGCTGGTTTGGTGATAAATAGTAGCAGATCGTCCGCAAACGCCACGGATTTAAAGAACCCGGATTCCATGTAAATACCGCGGATCTCCGGAGTGTTTCCAATGGCATGCAACAAAGGTTCCAATTGCAATAGGAAGAGAAGGGGGGAGAGAGGGCACCCCTGTCTCGTACCCCTTGCCACTACAAATTCCTCCGACTGCGAGCCATTGGCCACTATACAAGCCCGAGGATCAGTATAGAGAAGTTGTATGGCTTGTAGGAAAAACCCATTGAAACCCATACGGCGCAATACAGTGAATAGGTAACTCCACTCCACCCTATCGAACGCCTTTGCGGCGTCAAAACTAATAGTGAGATAAGGGAGTGACATACGCCGACTCAAGGTCATAGCTGCCAAAATTTTTCGAATATTGGATAATGCGTACCGGTGACGGACAAAACCAGCCTGCTGATCACCAATTAAATGAGGCAAACAAGTTGCCAGTCTCTCCGCCAAAATCTTGGCTAGTAGCTTATGGTCATAGTTAAGTAAAGATATAGGGCGATAAGAGTCGGCGTGTAGGGGGTCCTTTCCGGGTTTAGGTATTAATATAATGTGTGCCAAATTATCATGCGCGGAGAAAAAACCCTTGGACACCATTTCCGCGAAGGCCATCGCTAAAGGTTGGGACACCGAGTCTCGGAGAAGTTTAAAGAATTCCGAGGTGAAACCATCAGGACCCGGAGCTTTGAAATTTTTAGAAGAAGTAATGGCTGTCGACACCTCCGTCGGAGAGATCGGGGCATTGAGCATATCCTGATCCGCCCTGGCCAGCTGAGAAATGGGTAAGCCTTCACAGAACCGGCGGCACGCCTCAGGGTTCCCCCCCTCGGAGGTATAGAGCGAGGAGTAGTAAGTCCGGAAACTGCGTAAAATAGCAGGGGTGTCCCGTACCACCGTCCCTGGGGACACATTCAGGGCTGGGATATAGCGGCTGGTTCTAGAGGATTTAATAAGATTAGACATCATTTTACCCGCCTTATTACCATATTGATACAGTTTAAATTGGTAAAATTGGTAGCTTTTCCTCGCCCTCTGGTGCAGCAGAGCATTGAGAGCATGTTGTTTTGCCAAATAATCGGTTCGGGCCTGTGCCGATCTTGAGTGGATCAGAGAGACCCTAGCCAGGCGAGCCTGGCGGCTCAAAGTGAGAATTCGGCGATCTAGTATTTTCCGACGCTGTGCAGTATAAGAAATAATTTCGCCACGCATTACCGCTTTCGCAGTGTTCCAAAAGAGAATTGGTTGGGAGACATGGGCTTGGTTATTCGCCACATAGTCATTCCATTTTAGCAAGAGAAAGTCCTTAAACTTCTCATCTTGCGCCAAGTAATAGGGATAGCGCCAATGTCGAACTGAAGTGGTTGGTGCCGCAAACTGCATCTCCACCCACACCGGGGCATGGTCCGAGACCGCTATGCTCTCAATGCCCGCCGCCAGAGCCCGATGAAACGCGTGTGTGCTCAAGAGAAAGTAGTCAATCCTGGCAAAGGAAGCGTGGGCCCTAGAAAGGTGTGTGAAATCACGTTCCATGGGATGCAAGGTCCTCCAAACATCCAGCAAATGCAGATTCGATTCCAACATGGTCGGACCCCGCCCTGCACCCGCATCCCAGCCCCGGTTCTGCGAAGCGTCCAACTGAGGATCACGGACCGTGTTAAAATCCCCCCCTACAATCAGGGTATCCGACAAAAAAGGCAATAGGTGTTTAAACAGAGTACGGTAAAAGCGGGGATCATAAATATTTGGTGCATATAAATTGCAGAAGACCACCTTGTTGTGAAATAGTTCAGTTACTAGAATGAGATAGCGCCCCTGGGGATCCTTTATTTCCTGGTGAATGGTAAGAGGGAGTTGTTTATGAAATAGAATTGCTACCCCGGCGGACTTAGAGGAAGCAGAAGTGTACCTCACCTCCCCCACCCATGCCCGACGAAGCTTCATATGCTCACTATCTGTGAGGTGAGTCTCCTGTAAGAAAGCCACCGCGGCCGACTGCCTGTTCAATAAAGAAAGTACCTTCGTGCGCTTAATTGGGGAATGTAGGCCGCAGACATTCCATGAGAGCAGTTTTGTGGAGTTACTCATGAGGTACCACTAAGTTTACCTGAAGCACTGTAGTGTTAGTAAAGATCAAAGGGCAGGCCCTCCCAGCTAAGGCCCCCCATTGTTTACAATAAGGAAAGAGTGCCGTCCCTCGTCGGCCCCACTCAGCGCTACAACCAGCATCGTGTACTACCAACAGAAACTCCCATACCTCCCCCCGTTCCCCCCCAACCCCCACCCACCTGTATCCCCTCTACCCCTCCCCCCTACCCCCTTTCCATCCCAATCCAACCCCCGATTCTCCTCCAATTCGGGGAGTATCCTATTCCCTACCTCCCTCCTTCCCCCAAATCGCGCCTTCAGAGTGAAGGCGATGAGATCCGTAGTGACATGAACAGGTCCACCCCATATAATGGGAAGCTATACAAAGCTAAATTGGCAGCAACAGCTCAAATACAATAAACAACGCATCCCTCCAACGCTTCCCCCCCCCCCCCCTCCCGCCTCAAATGCATATTCAGGAATGAACATTAAGGGAACACATGATTCCATGGCACATTGTGAAGGACTGATAGAAAGAAAGAAAATAAAATAAAAAAACTCAAAAGCAAGCTAGACCGACTTAGCATTCAAACAGATGAACATCCAAATAGGACGAACTAAAAGAATAGAAGCAGAGAAAAAAAACTGTTCATTCCACTGTCCATGGTATGTCCGTGCAGTCAGAATCAAAAGGAAAAAAAATAAAAAGGGTGAGGTAAAAAAGGAAAACCGTCCTAACACCACAGCCGCTCCCGCTCGGGAGCAATAAAGTCTGAGCAGCCGATCCGAGACAAATTAGAGCGTGGAGTTTCCAGGGGGGCCAAGACCCGGCACCCGGGTACAATAAAAATTTGTAAAAGAAAAAATGGGTAAGTATAAAAAACCCTGTGAAGCAAGTCAAAAAAACACGGAGCAGGTAACAAGGCCCCAAGTCAAAAAAAACAACCAACTTCTGAGAAACAAACTTCTACTACCAGCCCCCAATCTGTGCAATGCCCTCTTGGGAACCAAGGAGATACGCGCCAGATGCTCACTCAAGCCATTTTATCTATGTATTGTTGGGCTTGATCCGGCGAGTCAAAAGTATGAGCAGTTTCACCGTGCCAGAAGCGCAGGCGGGCCGGGTACAGGAGGGAAAACTTTACCCCGCGATTGTGTAATGTCGTGCACAACGGCGAAAAACGCCGCCGAGCATCGGAAACCGCAGCAGAGAAGTCCTGAAAAATTCGAATAGGTTGTCCCTGGTAGGTAAGTGGTGTTTTGCTGCGGGAGGCCCGCCAAATCTCGGCCTTATGTGCCGAATTTAGTATCTTAGCGATTATCAGCCTAGGACGGCCCTGGTTAGCCGGCCTAGACCCCAAACGATGGGCCCTCTCCACCACCAATTTGCCGCTAAGTGAGGGGAGCTCTAAAGCTTCCGGGAGCCAGGTTTCCAGCAAGGAGCAGAAGGTCTTTTCGGCGATATCTTCTGAGAAGCCCAGGAACCTTAGATTATCCCTACGAGCCCTATTTTCAAGGTCTTCCACCTTCTGGGAGAGCGTTGCTATCAGTTTAGCTTGATTCGCCGCATCACCCGCCATTTTCGCCGCGCCATCTTCTACCCCCGAGACTCGGGATTCAATTTGATCAAGACGGGGCTGCAAGGCAGCAAGGGAATCTCTGACCTCCCCCAGTTCCTCATGAATTAGCGACCACTTTTCGTCTAAGGCCTCCTTAATTGCGGCCTTGATGTCCGTGAGAGTAAGGGAGGGGGGATGGTCCGATGCCGACTCACCCCCTCCGTTGTCCGCCATCTTGGGTTCCGGGGCCCGTGGTTTTTCCTTCTCTTTCCTCCCACCTTTGGAAGTCATGGCCGGTGACGTTTTACACCAGGTTCGAATTGATGACATGCACTTAGAGCCCGATGAACTCAAAAAGTGCCGTGAAAGCGAATTGCGCGCTGCGATGGGCCGCGATATGCGGGGTGGGCCTGCGAGCCAGAGGTCCGTGCGTCCTCACAGCTCAGCACATCACGTGATCTCCACCTCTTTAGTAATATTTTAAACATTTTCATACAGTTTATTAGATGTAACTTCTGTGGAATAGCTATAAAATAAGAGCGGCAACTGAAAATGCCATATCCCTGGTCACAGCAAGTTGAGCAGGTCGGACTGATGGAACATCCAAAAGTCCTCTCTGGGTTGAGCACAGAGAGAACTTTTGGGTTGTACAGACAGAGCAATGCATTAGTACATGGAAATTAATCAAATGCATTCAATTTGTGGACCATCATGAGAATTTTGTACAAAATTCTAGAGTATTGTGTGCATTTCTGGTCACCCTATCTCAAAAAATACATAGTGGACATAGAAAAGACAGAAAGAAGGGTGAAAAAAATTATAAAGGGAATGGAAAAGTTCCCTTATGGAGAAAAATTAAACAGGACTAGCTTGGAGACGAGAAGACTGAGAAGGGAAATATGATTGAGATTTATAAAATCATGAGTTGGGTGGAATGGGTAAATAAGGAATAGTTATTTACCCTTTCAAATAAAACTAGGACAAGGGTAACTCCATGAAATTAGTAAACAGCAGATTTAAAACTAATCCTAGAAAGTATTTTGTTACTCTGTGCACAATTAAATTAAAGAATCTATTGCCAGAGGATATGGTCAAGCCAGCTAACATAGTGGGATTCAAAAGAGGTTTGAACACGTTCAAGAAGGAAAAATCCTTAGCCTGGTAGACTTGGGAAAGCCATCGCTTATCTCTGGAAGTGAAGTAAATCAACTATTTGATACCTGTTGAGAACTTGTGAGTTGGGCTGGCCACTATGAGAGACAGGATGCTGGGCTCGATGAACCTTGGTCTAACCTAACATGGCACTTTATTCTTATGGTCAGTAATAAGACAGACACAAAGCACTGCGTTAAACCAGTTTGGAATTTGACCATGAGCAGTTACCCTTCCAGTGTGTAGTGGTTGAATCTATTCTCAAGAAAGCCAAGAACCCTAAGGTTCATTCGACTGGGTGAGTAGGTCAGAAATCGTCATCTGTTTATTTCATGCTTTTCCTGCAGGTGAGCTCAAGGCATGTTTAGGACATCTCAGTAAATAAAATAAAAGGCATAGTGTTTCAGCTGGTTTTAGCCATTCTAGCATCTCAAATAAGTAAAAAGGCACAGAAATCATCAGTATATAAAAGTGCACCTAACTAGAAGGCAGTGTTTAAAGTTCTAAATGGCAAGCTACCAAGTCTATATAGCCAACTGCTTCATATCCTGTAGATCAAAATGCAGCTATTTGCTCAGTATCTTTCTAAGGACAAAAGAGAAATTTCCCTTCCCTGTACGTACCAGGATCAGTCCAGACGGTGGGTTATGTCCCCCGTCCAGCAGATGGAGTCAGAACAGAGCTCGAGGGCACCGCCTCCTATACCAGCGCACCCTCTGCTGGAGCTCAGTATCTTTCTGACTCCAGCAGATGTGAGTTGGGGAATCAGTGCTTCCCCAGAGTGACAGATTTTGAGTTTTATTTTTACTCCTTTGAGTCTCCTCTGTCATTTCTTTTGGTGCTAACAATTTGGATCAAGTTATTGAAAAAAAAAAAAAGTAAAAAGGAAATTTTTCTTGTCAGTAATTTTGAGGAGGCGTGCTCTTGCTCTGTTCTGTCTCCTCTTGCAGCTTGCTTTTACTTACGCTTGGGGTAAGTGTTGTTTTATTTCCATTTCAGCTGTTTTCCTCTTCGTTTGCCGGGACAACCGGTTTCTGCAGTCCTCCGACGGTCCCGCGGCCCGGCGACTTTTACCTCGGGCCTGGGCGCGCCGGCAGCGGTTTTTCCCCCGGCGCCTAAGGACCAGTCGGGCGGGTTGTGTCGGCCCTCAGGCCCCCCACGCTGCTTCTTTATTTTCGCCCCCCCCCCCCGAGGCTCCATCGCGGCGGCGTTTCTTTATTTATGCCGCACTGGTCTCGTTGCGAGACCTGCGGCGAGGCGGGGTCGCGTTTCTCCAACGAGGGAGTCTGTCAGCACTGCCTCCCCGACGGGGAAGGCGTCGCGCACGGCTCGGGTTCGCGCCCAGCGCCCCCCTCTCCGCAGCCAGGGAAGCGAGGGCCGGCCACGTTCTCGGCAATGGCGGGAACGGCGGCCATTTTAGAAGAGGAGTTCAGCGCGGACCACTCTCCGGATGAGAAGGACGCAGTTCGGGGAGCCCCCTGCCTGCACAGGGGCCCCGAGGAGGGCCTGCCTGCCCAGACTCCACAGGGGGATCCTGCCGCTGCGGCTTCGCCCGGTCTGCCGTTTTTTTCACCGGACTTCATTCTGAAGATGCACACTACCTATTTACAGGGCCTGGCGGATCCGGGGGGTGCTCCCGCGGGTCCTCCTGCGCCCAAGATCTCCAAGCTCGCGGTCCCCGCCCCCGGGTCCCTGGTTTCACCTGGGACGGCCACAGGAACATCAGCTCTGCCATCCCAGTCGCTTGCGGTGGGAGCGGCTTTTCCCTCGGGTCCTGATCCCTCGGACCCTCCGGATCCTGCGCATTCTGAGGGGCAGGCCGCGAGCTCTGCGCATTTTCCACAAGGAGGAATTGGAGGACTTACTGCAACGGACCCTGCAAGAGCTCGATCTCGATCCACCGCTGGATCCTCCGGCACCTGTGGCCCCAGCAGTTGCGACGTGCTCCAAAAAAGGGGACCCGGTTCTGGCTGCCCTCAGGCCTAGGGCTAAGGCTTTCCCGGTCCATGAGTCGTTTCTTCAGCTCCTCACCGGGGAATGGGACGTCCCGGAGGCATCTTTGAAGGTCGCCCGGGCCATGGAGAAATTGTACCCGTTGCCGGAGGATTTCCTGGATCTCGTCAGGTTTCCAAAGGTGGACTCGGCGGTCTCGGCAGTGACCAAGCGAACTACGATCCCAGTTACTGGCGGAACGGCCCTACGGGACACGCAAGACCGCAAGTTGGAGACGTTCCTCAAGAAGGTGTTTGAGGTTTCGGCCTTGGGGATGCGGGCCGTCATGTGCACTTCCTTGACCCAGAGGGCCAGTCTTCTCTGGGTCCAGCAGCTCCTAATGTCGCAGCAATTGCTGCCGGAAGAAGCTGCTCAGGCCGACAGCCTGGAATCTGCCATCGCTTACGGGGCGGATGCCCTGTATGACCTCTTTCGCGTCCTGGCCCGGACCATGGTGTCGGTGGTGGCGGCTCGTAGACTCCTGTGGCTCCGGAATTGGTCTGCGGACACCTCCTCCAAGTCGAGCCTGGGATCCCTTCCATTTCGGGGGAAATTCCTCTTCGGAAATGACCTGGATCAGATCATCAAGTCCCTGGGGGAAAACTCGGTGCATCGTCTACCCGAGGATCGGCAGAGACCTTACCGGCCTTTTGCCTCCACCAGAACCAGGGCTCGGGCACAGCGGCGCTACAGATCGTACCGGCAGCCAAGTTCTCGTACAACTTCAAGTAGACCGCAGCCGTGGTCACGCTCCTTTCGAGGGCGGAGGCCCTCGAGGGAGGGCTCGGGCCAGGGGAACCCCCCCGCCAAATCTGCTCAATGATGCCAGACCGGCCCACTCCTCCTGCCCGCCCATCGGAGGCCAACTCACACAATTCGTCGAGGAGTGGGCAAAGATTACTACAGACCAGTGGGTCCTGGACACCATCCAATACGGTTACGCCTTGGAGTTTGTCCGCCCCCCTCGGAACAGGTTTCTCTTCTCTCCTTGCGGCTCCGACCTCAAGAGGGTGGCGGTTCAACAGACACTAGACCGGCTGCAAGCCATAGAGGCTATCGTACCCGTTCCCTTCGCAGAGGTGGGCTCGGGCCATTATTCCATCTACTTCGTAGTGCCCAAGAAGGACGGTTCGTTCCGGCCCATACTGGATTTGAAGGAGGTGAACCGCTCGCTGCGGGTCAATCGGTTCCGCATGGAAACGCTACGATCCGTGATTGCCGCAGTACATCAGGGCGAGTTCCTGGCTTCCCTGGATCTGACGGAGGCGTACCTGCACATCCCGATACGTCCGGACCACAGGCGTTACCTACACTTCAAGATTCTCGGTCAACACTTTCAGTTTCGGGCCCTACCATTCGGACTCGCAACGGCTCCGCGGACGTTCACCAAGATCATGGTGGTAGTGGCGGCGGCCCTTCGGGAGGAGGGCATACTAGTGCACCCTTACCTGGACGACTGGCTGGTGCGGGCAAAGTCTTTTTCGCATGGTCAGGACTCGGTGGCCAGAGTTTTGCAGGTGCTTCGCTCCCTGGGCTGGGTGGTGAACCTCCCCAAGCCGTCATTGGTGCACAAGGGGGCAATACACAATATTAAGAACTAATGGTATGCAAACTTTTGAACAGAACCATTTTATTATTTCCTTTATTGCTATAGTTTGTTTAATAATTATGCTATTCTGTGATACATAATAGTTTAATTGGAAATATTAAAATTAAGACATGGTTTTCTGATTACTCATGTTTTCTTAAAATGCTAGATATCTTACAAAGTCTGCCAGGGTATGTAAACTTGTGAGCACAATTGTATGTATTTCAGTTTTTGTTTTTCCTGTTGGTTTTTTGTTTGTTTTTTTAAGTTCTTTCAGTCTCCATACTGATAAGTCACAAAAAACATAGCCCAGTTGGGATAAGTACTATCCAGTAGGCATTCTGTTTTATAGATTTGATACTATGTATCTTCGGTGGACCATTTTAGCATGGTGTGTTTGTTTGGTCTTCTCCATATGGACTTTTTGAGGATATTTTTGTTTTGGATAATGTGCCCTACATTGCAGGACTTCTATGTAAATGGCCCATGTGTTTGTATATCTTTGTTCTATGGTGTTTGGGTGGTGATTTGTATGCATATATGACTGCGTTCTTGCATTTATGGGGATTTGTTCATTCCTTGTTATCCTTGATGCCCAGTTGATGGAACTTGGCTTGAAAGGAGAAGTTTGAAGAACACATGGTGGTTCACATAGTATTTTTTGTTGTTCATTTTCCCAGATTTTTTCCCACATACCTTTAATAATGTTCCAGAAGAATGATATTGTGTTGATGGTTTGTGATCTGTTTGTAATGTGATATCTTATCTTTTTGGTTAGAAAGATAAAATGAATTGTATTTTATGTAGCTCTAGTTATATGCTAAATCAGTGGTTCTTAACTTTTTTCCTTGTGACACACCTGACAGACCATACTGACATGTGTGACACACTGCTCATTACAATTCATGGTGGAAATTAAAATAAATAAAGGTCCAGTATTTTTATTAAGATTGACACAAGGGAAAGGCAAGTACTCTGAACAGAAATTGCATAAATAGTAAACATCCCATACCAAAACACCAATTTCCAGCACTCAAACAGTAACCACCTTACCTAAGAAAAGGCAACACTGAAAATATTATACCAGGCCTTAAGACACCAATACACCTCCTATTAGGAAAACAGACCAAACTAGGCCGCTACAGAGCACTACACAGAAACTGCATGCCAGCAGAATACCTCACCTCAGTCACATGTGCAGAACCTCACCTAACAAAGAATAAAGAGACCATAAAGCATAACTAGAAACATGCAGACAAAAACTGAACTAGAAACCACAACAAGCCAGAGAGACTGTATGCAATGTAAAAAAGGAAAAAGAGAAACTTTACCAGTCCTCAAACAGCCTCTCAATGACATACTCACATGCTCTCTCACCTACACTGGCTCTCAATCACACACACACACACACACACACACACACACACACATGCTTTCTCTTATACACACAGGCTCTTAATCATACACATGATCTCTCTCACACATACAGGTTCTCAATCATACACTTACATTCGTGCTCTATCTCAGTCACACACAGGCTCTCAATCACACACACATGCACTCTTTCTCACAAAAAGGTTTTCAATCACAAACATACAGGCTCTCAATCACTCACTTACATGCTGTCTCACACACACACACACACACAATCTCAAACACATATGCTTGCTCACTCTCTCTCCCCACCAAACTAGCAGGCTGATACAGTACAGTACAGTGCGCTCCAACGGAGCGCACTGTTAGCCTCCTCTTGGACGCGCGTTTTCCCTTACCCCTTATTCAGTAAGGGGAGGAAAACGCGCGTCCAACCTGCGGCACTTAATAGCGCTCTCAACATGCAAATGCATGTTGATGGCCCTATTAGGTATGCGCGCAGGATACAGAAAGTAAAATGTGCAGCCAAGCCGCACATTTTACTTTCAGAAATTAGCGCCAACCCAAAGGTCAGCGCTAATTTCTTCGGGCACCGGGAAAGTGCACAGAAAAGCAGTAAAAACTTGAACAAATTTCTAAAAAAAAGAAAAGTTCAGGATGGTTTTCCTGGGTTCTTTGGTCCCACTTCTACAAGGTGGGAACTGGCTATATTCCCTCCAACTAAAGAACACATTCACCCATGTCAAAATCTTCCCAAGTCACAAGAAGTATCTCCAGTTCATGGTGGGGAAACAGCACTTCCAGTACAGTGTGTTGCCGTTTGGGCTAGCGTCAGCCCCACGTGTCTTCACAAAATGTCTGGCCAATGGTGGTGGCGCACCTCCGCAGGCTGGGAGTGCACACCTTCTCCTATCTGGATGATTGGCTGGTCAAGAGCATATCTCAGGCAGGGGCCATTCGGTCTATGAGCTTCACCATCCGAGTGTTGGAGTCACTAGGGTTCGTCAGCTACCTGAAGTCCCTTCTCTGTCTGTCACCTCAATTGGACTTTATAGGAGCCCTGCTAGACACTGCTCAGGCAAAAGTCTTCCTGCCTTATTCATGGGCCGCCACCCTGGCGTCCATTGCAGTAGAGATCTAGGGGAACCACGTATCAATGTGGCACATGTTGAGGTTGTTGGCCCACATGGCCGCAACTGTCCATGTCACTCACTTAGCACTTTTATACATGCATAGAGTCCAATGGACCCTGAGGTCACAGTGGTGCCAGGCCATGCAGAGCCTCCAGGCTTACATCCAAGTCACCCCGTCTCTCCGGGACTCTTTGTCCTGGTGGCGAGTACTCTCCAGTCTGGAACAGCGGAGGATCTCTTTCTGGAGTCGGCCCTCACAAATTGTCCTAACCACGGATGCAGCCACCCTGGGCTGGGGAGCTCATGTAGAGAGGGGCTCTTCACCCAGGCCTTCTAATCCACTCAGAAAAACTGTTGCCAGATCTACTTCTTGGAGCTCCGGGCAATCAGGTCCATGCTATAGGCTTTCAGAGATTGGCTGTCCAACAAAGTTGTCCTGATCCAAACAGACAACCAGGTAGAGATGTGGTATGTCAACAAGCAGGGAGATACAGGATCGTACTTCTGTGTCAAGAAGTGGTCCAGATTTGGTCATGGGCTTTGTCCCATGGAATGGTGCTCAGGGCATCGTATCTGGCAGGTATGGAGAATGTGGTAGCGGACAGACTGAGTCGTGCCCTCAGACCCCATGAATGGTCCCTGAACCAGGAGGTAGCGAATCGGATATTTCACCTCTGGGGGAGCCCAGACATAGATCTGTTCGTGTCCCTCTACAACAGGAATGTAACTCTGTTCTGCTCCCTGTACAGGATGGACGGCAAACCAGCCTCGGACACCCTTGCCCATCATTGGGGCAAGGGTCTTCTGTATGCGAATCCTCCAATTCCTTTACTGGCAAAGACTCTCTTAAAGCTTCGCGAGGACAAAGGGACTATGATCCTCCTAGCCCATCATTGGCTGAGACAAGTCTGGTTTCCACTACTTTGGGTGTTTTCCATTTGGAAACCGATCAATCTGGGGACTTCCCCAGATCTTATCATACAGGATCGAGGGAGGTTGCGGCATCCCAACCTCCGCATCCTGTCACTTGCAGCCTGTATGTTGAGAGGTTAATCCTGCAACCACTCCATCTCTCAGAGGATGTGTCTCGGGTCCTAGTGACTTCTAGAATGCATTCCACTAGAAAGTCACACGGAGTGAAGTGGAGGAGGTTTCCATGTGGTGTGAGCAGAAGGCCCTAGATCGGTTCTCCTGCCCTCACAAAAACTGCTTGATTACCTTCTACACCTATCAGAGACTGGCTTAAAAACCAACTCCATTAGGGTCCATCTAAGTGCAGTTGGCACATACCACCATGGTATAGATGGTACACCCATCTTTGTACAGCCAATAGTTGTACGTTTTATGCGGGTTCTGCTTCAGTTGAAGCCTCCCGTAAGGCTTCCCACTGAATCTTGGGACCTCAACGTGATACTAGCCCAGCTGATGAAAGTGTCTTTTGAGCTGCTGTGCACCTGTGACCTGTAGTACCTGACCTGGAAGGTCATATTTTTGGTGGCAATCACTTCAGCGCTCAGGGTCAGCAAGCTCCAGGCCTTAATGACTTAACAACTTTATACTAAATTTTATCATGACAGGGTGGTCTTATGCACGCACCCTAAGTTCCTGTCTAAGGTGGTGACAGACTTCCATCTTAACCAGTCTATCATCCTTCCAATCTTTTTTTTCCCAGGCTCCATTCACACTAAGGTTGAACGAGCACTGCACAGTTTGGACTGCAAGCGAGCCTTAGCCTTCTATTTGGAGCGGATAGAAGCCCATAAACAATCCGTCTAACTTTTTATTTCTTTTGATAGCAATAGGTTGGGAGTTGCTGTTGCCAAACAGACACTATCCAGTTGGCTAGCAGATTGCATCTCCTTCTGTGTGCCCAGGCAGGACTGCATCTTGAAGCTCATGTCAAGGCTTATTCTGTCAGAGCCATGGAAATGTCGGTGGCCCACTTGCAAGCAATTCCTGTGAAGGAGATCTTGCAAGGCTGCGATGTGGAGTTCTCTCCACCCAGTCATATCTCACTATTGTCTGGATAGGGATGGCCAATGTGACAATAGGTTCAGCCAGTCTGTCCTTGAATCTTTGAGGTGTAGAACCCAACTCTCCCTGCCTAGGGCCTCCTGTTTGGGTTCAGGCTGTCTCCCCCTCTGTTACCAACAGCACTGCTGTTGCTCTGCCTGTTGGCACCTGGTTGGTGTCTGTTGGTCCCCTTTTGTTTTGGGGAGCAGCCTGTAGCTAGGGATTCACCCATATGTGAGGACTACCATCCTGCTTGCCCTTGGAGAAAGCAGAGCTGCTTACGTGTAACAGGTATTCTCCAAGGACAGCAGGATATTAGTTCTCGTGAAACCTTCCTGCCACCCCACAGAGTTGGGTTTCTCTTATTTTTTTTTTTTCAACGTAATTCTATGTTACAAGACTGAATAGGGACCCTACATAGACGTGTGGTATGGGGCATGCAGGACATGCTCAGTATGCCAAGTCAAAGTTCTGGAAACTTTGACAGATGTTTTCCGTGCTGGGCTCCATCTGTCACCTATTTGTGAGGACTAACATCCTGATGTCCTCGGAAAACACCTATTAAAGGTAAGCAACTCTTTCCCTCTCAGTGTAGGAAGGCAGGTGGGGCTGCGAAGGAGCTCAATCTGCCACTGCCCGAAGATGATGGGAATGCTGGCGGGACCACGGTGGAGCTCATACTGCTGCAGCCCAAAGATGATGGGAAGGTTGGTGGGGCCACGGTGGAGCTCATATTGCTCCAGCCCAAATATGACAGGAAGTCCAGCTGAACCATGGTGAAGCTTATCCTGCCACAGCCCAAAGATAACTGGAAGGCCGGCCGGGATGCAGTGCAGCCCAGTCCATCGCAGCCCAAACAGAAGAGGAAGCCATGAGAGAGAGCGCGTGTGTTTGTGTGTGTGTGTGTGTGTGTGTGTGTGTGTGTGTGTGTGTGTGTGAGAGAGAGAGAGAGAGCTCTCATACCCACATTTTGTGTGTGTTTGTATGTAAATCTAACCAAAAAGGCAAATGAGGATGGAGTATACCACCAAAATAAATCCCCACATGAAACTTTTGTCAATGTATAAAATATAAGTGAGACAAAATTCTGGTTAATGTCAAAAAGGAGAAGACCTCAGATATTTAGATATGCTATGCATTGTCAAGCAGTTAAAGCATACAGGCTTTATTATAATCATGGTCAAAAACCTCCATCTGTCCTTTAATCCAAAAAATTTTATTCTCTAACTTTTTTTTCATTTTTTTAAATATCTTTAATAATGAAGTTCAGACTTCTTAAAATTGCTTAATAAATGCTGTATAAAATATCATTGATGACTCACAGACACTGACTAGCGTTTGTCAAAAAAGCTCCCTCAGGGCTAACCTAAAAAACAGCAAAAAATGTTTTATCCAGCAATAATACTCTATGCAAACATTTATACTTACTCTTCAGTGAACATAAATGCCATACTGGGTCAGACCAAGGGTCCATCAAGCCCAGTATCCTGTCTCCAACAGTGGCCAATCCAAGTCGCAAGTACCCAAACATTAAATAAATCCCATGCTACTAGTACTGGAACAATCTATGGATATTCCCTATTGATTAATAGCAGTTTAAGGACTTCTCCTCCAGGAACGTATCCAGTCCTTTTCTAAACCTAGCTATATTAGCTGTGTTAACCACATTCTCCAGCAATGTATTCCAGAGCTTAATTAGGCATTGAGTGAGAGAGAATTTTCTCTGATTTGTTTAAATTTGCTATGTGATAAATTCATGGCGTGCCCCCTAGACCTTGTGTTATCCGAAAGGGTAAATAACTGTTATACATCTGTGCATTCAAGGCCTTTCATGATTTTGTAGACCTCTATCATACCCCTCCTCAGCTGTCTCTTCTCCAAGCTGAACAGCCCTAACCTCTTTAGCCTCTTCTCATAGGAAAGAAGTTCCATGCCCTTTTTCATTTCAGTCACTCTTCTCTGTACTATATCTTTTTTGAGATGGCAAACAGAATTGCACAAAGTATTCAAGGTGCAGTTTAACCAATGAGCAATATAGAGGCATTAAGACATCCTCCGTTTTATTTGTCATTCCCTTCCTAATAATTTTTGACTGCCATAGAAACATTGAGTCAACGATTTCAATGTAATATCAACCTTGACACCCAGAACTTTTTCCTGAGTGGAACTCCTAAAATGGAACCTAACATCATGTAGCTGCAGCATCGGTTATTTTTCCCTATATACATCACCTTGCACTTGTCCACATTAAACTTCATTTGCCATATGGATGCCCAATCTTCCAGCTTCACAAGGTCCTCCTGCAATTTATCAGAATCTGCTTGTGATTTAAATATTCTGAATAATTTTGTATCATTTGCAAATTTGATCACCTCACTCATACCTCTTTCTAGATCATTCATCAGTCCAACACAGATCCCTGAGGCACTCCACTGTTTACCTTTTTCCACTGTGAAAACAGACCATTTAATCCTACCCTCTGATCCTGTCTTTTAACCATTTAGCAATCCACAAAAGAACATCACCTCCCATCCCATGATTTTTTTCTTTTTCTTAGAAGCCTCTCATGAAGGACTTTATTAAATGCCTTTTGAAAATCTAAATACACAATATCTACAGGTTCACATTTATCCACATGCTTATTCACCCCTTTAAAAAAAAATGTAGCAGATTTGTGAGGCAAGACTTCCCTTGGGTAAATCCATGCTGGCTGTGTCCCATTAAATCATGTCTGTCTGTATGTTCTGTGATTTTATTTTATATTCCACAGTTTTTCCTGACTCACTGGGCTATAGTTTTCCCAGATCACCTCTGGAGTCCTTTGTATATACCAAGGTTAAATTGGCCACTTTCTAGTCTTCAGGTATAACAGATTATTTTAATGATAGGTTACAAATTACTTGTAATGGTTCTGAAATTTCATTTTTTAGTTCTTTCAGAACCCTGGGATGTATACTATCTGGTTCAGGTATTTGCTACTCTTCAGTTTGTCAATCTGGCCTACTACATTTTTCGGGTTCTCCGTGATTTGGGATTGTTCATCTGAATCATTATCCTTCAAAACAGTCTTCGGAACAATTATCTCCCCAACATCCTACTCGATAAACACCAAAGAAAAGAATTTATTTAGTCTCTCTGCGATGGTCTTATCTTCCCTAAGTGCCCCTTTAAGCCCTTGATCACATAACGGTCCCTCCGACTCCTTCACAGACTTCCTGCTTCGGATATATTTTTAAAAGTTTTTGTTATGAGTTTTTGTCTCTACAGCCAACTTCTTTTCAAAATCTTTTTGCCTGTCTAAGTTTTACATTTAACTTACCTGCCTTATGTTTTATTTATTTATTTATTCGCTTTTTCTGTACCGATATTCGTGGGTACATCATGCCGGTTTACATTGTAACTGTTCAACAGGAAGAGAAATACAATTAACAGGAGTGGGGAGAGGGAGCAGCGGAGAAGAGAGGAGAAAGAGCAACAGCATGAAAGAAAGGAAAGGAGCGAATTTGATAGGAACATGGTAATAAAAAACAAAATATGTACATGTTATAAAGAAACAAAATATATACATGTTATAATGACATAATATAAAATATAAAATACATGAAGGATACATGAAATACATGCTTATGCTTTTTCCTATTTTCTTCAGCTTGATTCTTCTTCCAGTTTTTGAAAGAAAATCTTTTGGATAAAATAGCCTCTTTCACCTTACCTTTTAACCATACCAGCAATCGTTTGGCTTTCCTACCACTTTTCTTAATGCATGGAATACATCTGGACTGCGCTTCTAAGATGGTACTTTTTAACAATGTCTATGCCTATTGTACACTCATAACCTTTGCAGCTGCACCTTTCAGTTGTTTTCTATTTTTCTCATTTTCTCATAATTTCCCTTTTTTGAAAGTTCCCTTTTTTTTTTTGGAAATTTTAGTGTTAGAGCCTTGGATTTACTTATTAGCCCCCTTCCAGTCACAAATTCAAATTTGAATCTTTATGATCACTATTGCCAAGTGGCCCCACCACAGCTCTCTCACCAAATCCTGCGCTCCACTAAGAATTAGATCTAAAATAGCTCCCTTTCTCATCTGTTCCTGAACCAGTTGCTCCATAAAGCTGTCATTTATCTCTCTATCATGTCCTGATGTTACATGTACCCAATCAGTATTGGGGTAATTGAGATCTAAATATATGATATCTCTTTGTATGTGAGCCCACGATTTGTATAAACATAAATTGGTGATGTGGTATCATACACTTTTAGTTTACTAATGCTATAATTTATACTCAATGTAGGAATGTCTATATTAAATTAGGGACAATCACTATAGGGCACTGCTAGATCCCCTCAGTAATATACAATCCAACACATTTTAGGGAATCCCAAAAAATGTAACCATGAATTTTCAGTATATATCACAATTCAAGAATCTTCATATACTTTATTATACATCTCACATGAACATGTTATTAAATTACATTTTATAACAATTAAATACATGTTTAACATAGTAATACACACATATTTCTGATAACACCATATTCAACAATGCATATATATCAACCACTATATTCCTCACCACACATACATAGTTTTAAATATGCCCTGTCCGGACCGGATCCAATAATACAACTCCAACCCTAACCCCCCTAATATCACACATTCACATACATACACCATTCATTCATCTTAAAACCATATACCCCATAAAAAAAATCCTAATGCCCTTAATGTTTACATCCGATGATATACTGTAATACTTCAAAGTTATACTTGAACATTTAATTATTCATTCTCCTGCCGAGATATTATCAATCACCCTGGTTCTTTTTAATCATTTTTAACATCAAACACCTCCACCTTAAGTTCTTTTCAATAATTATTTTAACACCAGTCGCCCCAACAAGGCACCTCGTTTCACCCCTATTTGGGAACCATCATACCACCCACTGTGCATTCAAGTTAATACCTGTATTTGTGCACTTGGATGGGTCTTCTTTAATAATCGGTCCAAACAGTTCAGGATTTATACTTTGTTTTTTGTTGGGTTTTTTTTTTAATTTTTACTTAAAATATAGACGATATAACTTCCCTTGTGTTGGTGTTGGTGTCGGAGGTCCGACGCGCGTTTCGCGGTCCGCTGCTTCAGAGACGTAAATTCAGCCAACTCTCTTAGTCCGGCTCTCCTTGCATGACTCAAGAATGAGATTTGAACCGGCTTTCTACAATGTTCTTCACGTCGCCAGTTGCTGCTAAAGGCTACTGAACGGATTAAAGATCCCTCACAATATTCTGCGAAGTTAAGACACTTTGTGTTAGATATTCTTTATGGCATTTTTTTATTTTATCAATTCTAGCGTTTTTAACCTTTGCTAGCATTTTTTAAAAACATTTTTTTAAAATGATGCATTCTCCACAGTTAGGACAACGTGGTTTTAAAGCACTTACCGGACCTAGCGCCATTTCTCTGTCTCAGCATTTGGCAGAGGAACGGCTGAGACCAGGTCTGATTTTATATTGAGTGCTCTGAATTCACCTGACATCAAATCAACCCCAGATTTCGGCGGGAAATCACATAAAATGGAATCATTCTATCTCTTTGTTCAGTCTACCAGGAGCAACTGATTTTAATTAAAAAATCCATTTTTGCTCACATCGTCTTAATTTCTTCACTCGATTTCCTCCTCGCCAGTGCTGATTAATAATCTCCAGTACTGTCCATTTAATGTCTTTAAATTCATGTCCAAGGTTTTTAAAATGTGTAACTAAAGGTTCTTCTTGTCTGTCCGTGTTTAAACACTTATGTTCTGTCAAACGAGTTTTGACTTGGCGTTTGGTCATGCCCACGTATGTCAGCGGGCATGGGCAGAAAATAGCATAAACTACATGTGTAGAATGGCAGGAAAATTCTGGCAATGTTATTACTTGGCCTGTTGCTGTAGTAATGCTTGTTTGAGAGAATCTGAGCGGACAGACCATACATTTGGCACATGATTTTAAGGGTTCTAAATTATTAGGGGGTTTAGAGCAACTTGCTCGTACAACGTGGTCCCTGATGTTTCTACCCCGGGAATAAGTGATCCTTAATGGTTGATTAAATAATGGGTGGATCTGTTGAACAATCCCCCAGTGTTTCCGAATGGCTCTACTGATAGAGGCTGACAATAATGTGTGTCTCAGCATGAATGTCTGTGGATTTGATTCCTGCTCAGGTATTTTTGGCAAAAAAAGGTATTCTCTGTTAGAATATAATGCCCTCCGATAGGCTTTTTTGACACAAGACACTGGATATCCACACTGTAGGAAACAGTTAGCCATATCTTTGGCCTGATTTTTAAAGTCACTGTAATCTGTGCAGTCTCCTCAGCCGTAGAAATTGACCCACTGGTAGATTGGTTTTGAAACTGGTGGGGTGAAAACTGTCAAAGCGCCTAAATTTGGCTTTCAGAACCTACCTCCCCACATTTTCCTATGTTGGTGCCCACATGTACCACAACAGCCGGCTCCTCCCCAGCACTATCTAAAATCTTCTCTAGGTAACACATGAGGTTCACCACCTTCACACCAGGTAGGCATATTACCAGATGATACTCACGCCCACCAGCCAACTAACATTCTACATTTCTAATACAGGTAATCGAATACCAACTGTGGCAGTCAATCTGATGTTTCCCTCCTGGGCAGTAGCCCTGGGAAATATGTGCATGGTGTGAGAGGACAGTACATCACCTGGAGAGCAGATTCTTGCTACAGGATCACTTCCTGCTGCACCAAGTTGATGATCTCCAACCAGGAGACCTCCCTTCTCCAAGGCAACAGCCAGGGCTGCTGGACTTGGCTACTATATGTCCCTGAAGGTCTCATCTGTAAACCTCTCTGTTTGCCTCAACTCCTCCAGGTCTGCCACTCTAGCCTCCAGAAATCGGATTCATTCTCTGAGAGCCAGGAGCTCTTTGCACCGGGTGTATACATACAGCCTCTTACTAATGGGTAAAAAATCATACATTTGACATTCGATGCAAAGACTCTTGCTGCAGGATTACTGCCTTCATCTTAATTTTGTTGTGTTCTTAGTTAAGTTTAGATTGCTAAGGGAGTAGGAATGTGTAAATAAGTCCTTTAAATTTATTAGTATATTCACTATTAATCTGGTAATGACCTGCAACAGGATAATTAAACTCTTGATAAGGCCAGAGGCATTTCTTTGTTTTAGATTAAAGGCCAATTTTAAATGTGAAAGTGTCTCCTGCCTGTAACTCAAAGGATGAGGTGTGCATGGGAGGGAGTGAAAAACCCACACAAACTAAGCCTTCACCTACCTTTTAGCTGCTTGGGGGTTTTTTTGTTTTTTTTTAAACAAACACACACTAAAGCAGTGGTTCTCAACCTTTTTTCTATCAGGACACACCTGAGAGATGATGCTCGCATGCATGACACACTGAACACATGACCATCATGGGACTAAATATAAGCATATGCTCTGCATCCACAGGAGTCCCTCGCTTCCTAACAATCGGGCCAATACAGTAAAGGACGCGTAAGAAAGAGTGCGGCAGTGCCAGGCGCACCCTCGTTTGCCGCGCGCATATTTTGGTTCACATACCGCTCGATTCAGTATTCAAATTAGACGCAAATCCAAGTGGCGTCCAAAGCGCGTCAATGAAGCGGTAGGCGTGCGCAATCCATCTTACTGTATACAGCAGTATACAGCGCCTATACAGTATCCAGGGTGCGCTGGTACCTGTCATTTCAAATGTCAAATGTCAAACCATCCACTTACCAGGTAAGTGGATGGTTCTTTCCTACAGAACCCACTGCCTTGAGCACCCAGCTGGACGTCCAAGCCGGACGTCCAAGGTCGCGGCTTGGACATCCAGCCAGGCTCCGGGATGCCGGAGGAGCCCGTTCCAGAAGAGCCCCATGGACAGGCTGGGGGAGGGGGTCCTTAATCCAGGCGCCGGCGGGAAGCTCAGCAGAGGGACTCCATTCCCGGGCGAAGTTAGTTCAGAGCTGCGATCCTCCGCCCGCTGCGGCCCCCTTCCCTTCCCCTGCCAGAAGCGATTGCACGTGGGGCTCTCTTTCTCCCGCCAGGGGCTCTCCTCCCGTGCTGGGCTGGCGCAGCAACAGCAGCTTGGTTAGGCCGAGGGGTCGGCGGGCCAGCCCGCTCCCCGGCCCCTCAGAACGAGCATTGCACCGCCAAAAAAAAAAAAAAAAAGCCCGAGATTGTGTTTTTTTTTTTTTTTTTTTTTTTTACAGTCCAGGTCCCGAGCCTCCCCCTCCTGCCACCAACTCAGATCCACCAGCCACACCATGCCACTGGTCGTAGCCCATGCTGATGCCGCTGGTCCGGTTGCTGCTGGGCTTGCTGTCGTAGCCGGTCAGGTCGCGGCGTATGTTCATGGACCTTCCTGCTGCCTTGAGCGCCCGGCTGGATGTCCAAGCCGAACGTCCGAGGTCGCGGCTTGGACGTCCAGCCGGGCGCTCAAGGTAGCGGGAAGGTCCATGAGCGTCTGGGTGGGTCCGCTCTCCCTGCACAGAGTCACCTGGTAGGGGAGCTGGAACTTGTGCAGCGTGGCCGATCCTCGGTCGGGATGGGGGGCGGCGACTTGTGCCGGCACGCGTCCCCGAAGTCGGGCGGGACAGGCTCCTCCGGCAACCCAGAGCCCAGCAGGGAGGCGCGGGGCGAGGACAGCGGCGGCTCCGGGTACACGCTCAGGGAGCCCCTGGAGCTGCAGGAGCTGTGGCTGGAGATGCTGGAGCGCGGGCTCAGCACGCAGGGGTTGCCGGACGTCTGAGGTCGCGGCTTGGACGTACAGCCGGGCGCTCAAGGCAGCGGGAAGCTGACTGAACACACTAACGCCAGGGTCAGGGTAGGCAGTAAATATGCAGGTTAAAGACGCGGCAAATAAGCTGGTTAAAAAGGCGATAATCTGGGCGTACGTTACTGTATCGGAGGGAATAGCTAAATCGATCATTAACATATCATATACATGCGGCGGGCGGAGACGGATACTCGTCCATTTCGGCAAGCGGTAAGGACGCGTAAAACCGGATACTCAATCGCGGGTTCGCCTTACGCGTCCAAATTGTGTGTCCAAAGCGGGTTAGAAACAGGGTAACCGCGGCCGCGCTTTACTGTATTGGCCTGAATGAGTGCAGAGCAGAACTGACATTTCCCTATACAATTCACCATACAAGAAAGATATTCTGATTCTGGTGTAATCTTAATAACAGAATCACAAACTCCCTCTACTACCAAGTGCATTGTAAAATAATACAAACAAACCCCACTCTGTACATGTCTATCAAACCTACCATTCCTGTGTTGGAAAGGTGGACCCTTGAGACAATGTTATCGCTACCACCAGGAGAGGGCCCTTGTTGGTCCTCATCGGGAGATGTACAGGAGAAGACGACCCAACTTGGACCTTCACTTATACCAGCCCTCGTTCCCTGCAGGTTGAGCCCTTGGGTACCGGGGCCAGCAGGACTTAAGCGTGGGTGTATCAAGGCATGGAACCAGAAGACAAAGCTGAGGCAGTGTCGGATGGGCCAAGGGTCGAGGCAGGCAGCAGACGAGCGGAAACAGGGACAGGCCAGAGGTCGGGCAGGCAGCGAACAAGCGGAGTCAAGAGGCCAGGCAAAAGATCAGGGCAGGTGGAGATCAAGCAGAGTCGAGATACCAGGCGAGAGTCAAGGCAGACGGAGGTCAAGCTGAGTCAGGCAAAGCAGGGTCAGAACCAGAAGATCAATCTGTAGGGATGAGGAGCAAGGCAGGGACTGGAGACAACAGGAGGCAAGGCAGGATTGCTGGAATCAAGGCAGGGATCAGGAACGCAGACAACTCACACTCAAGAATGAACAGGGCCCATTGCTGAGGCAAAGTGGTGGTAGCAGAGCAGGGTATATATACCCACCCTGCCTGATGTCATCTTCGTGGGCCGCAGGGAACTTTCCTGCTGCTGGCCCTTTACATTTTCTGCAGAGGCGCACGTGCCTAGGGACTCAGGCACAGAGCTCAGCTGAGGAAGCATGTGGAGGCGCTGTGTGAGCAGGCCGCTGCCGCGGTGATCGCATCAGCAGTAGGAGGTGGTGATGTGGTAAGCAGGAATGTGCCTCCTGCCCACCCAGGTGCGGGGACCCGGTCGCGGTCTCATGCGGCCGGAGATCGTAATACCTCAGCAGCATTAACTCCAAGAAATGAAACAGCAATAGCCCTACCCATGAAAAGCCAGCAGTTCACACCCAGTGCAATATAATATTGAAAAAATACAACAAAAAAGGCTGATACAAACCTCTGGTAAAGTACCTCATCTCAGTCACATACACAGAACACAGACAGACCTGTCTTCACCAAATATAGAATAAAAGACCACAAATTACAAATGTGGAAACAAAACCTGGAATGGAAATGCCAAGACCACCTTCTGCATGCACTGCAAAACTGGAGACTAGAAACAGAAATATATTTCCTCCTACACTAAGCAAAGATCGAAGAGAAGAAATTCATATTCTCAAAACTGACATAGTATGGCCCTTGTACCCAGTCACTCCCCTCCATACTCCCATCACCCCTCACTTCTCCCAACTACTCAATCATCCCTTCACATGCTCATATCCCTGTCCAACATTCCCGACACCCCACCCCATATCCTTTTCCCTGTGTTCCCTCTCTCCCCTGTTCAACTTTCTGCCCTTCCCTCTCCTCTTCCCTACCCAGAATAACTCTGAGCACCTCATTCCTACTTCTTCCTGCTCAGCATCCCCACTTCCTGCTCCCCTATCCCCCAACTCCTCAGTCCCATACCTCATCTCACCACTTCCTCTCTTCCGTGCCCAGCAGCCCCAACACCTCCCTTCTCCACCTTTCCCTATCCAGCAATCCCAACCTCCTTTCTCCCACCCTGACTCCCTATCTCCCCATATCTTCCCGCCCAGCATACTCTTGAACTCCTATCTTCCCATGCCTTCCTGCACAGTACATTCCCCCTCCTCCTGGCTCGCAGCCAGCAGAAAAGACTTCAGTCCAATCCAGAGTCTCCCTCCCTCGATATCAGCAGAAGCAATGAGGAGAGAAAGATGAGGCAGCAGCAGCAGATCTACAGAACATCCTTCTCCATTAGGCTCTTGCTTTCACATCCAGGTCCCATGGGGTGAAGAGAGCATCAGCAGCCTCACTCCCAGGCAGAGGAAGATAAAGTTTGTTTCCTGCTGGGCCCATATGAACAGGAGTTGGTGATATTGTGCTCTGATCTGGGTGAAGGAGGGAACAACCTCCCACTGGCCAGGAAGAGAAGGAAGCAAGAACAGCTTCCTGTCACACCCAGTAAAAGAGAAGTCAGCCAACTTCTACCCACACTGATGAGGAAAGATCAGTTTTCTGCTGGCTCTGCAACACCTCCGGGGACTTCCCGACACACCTGTTGAGAACCACTGCACTAAAGAATATACCCCAATAGTTTACCTCTCTCCAAAACTGTTTAAGTGCTAAATTTTCCCAAAATAATACTTTCCGATTCTCTTCAGCTACCAGCAAGATGATCCACTCCTCTGTGCTCCCAGTGCAACCTTGGTAACAAACATTAACTTCGGAACTGATGCTCTAACCCAATTCCTTCATTAAAAATGCTCAGGCATGTATGGTGGATTAAATAGAAAAAAAACCCGCTAGCGTCATAGGAACATTAAAACAAAAGTCTCAAGTCTGATAGGCTACTTTAGTCGAATTCTTTGCATTCACTCTTTGTATGTGTGTAATGGCAAAAGTTATTTTGAAACCTCTTATCTCTACAAAAGGTTTTTCCTTTTATTCACAGTTCAAATTGAATAATGATGATTCTTTTAGAGCTTCTACTCTGATTAAAAAAAAAAAAGCACTCAATTGCAGAATTCAAACCATGCAGCTCCATTGATTTTAAGCGATAAATCCATGTCCCTTCTGATTGAACAAATATTTTGTTCCAATCTTCTCCCCTGATATCTTTTTTTGACCTGATCAATGGTAAAACATGTAAACATAGAAAAAAACATGTGACTGGTCCAAAAAATGTGCAACAAGAGGCATCTTTGTTCTTTTATTCTTCGAGAAACTTTTGTGCTCTAAAATATGGCTCCTAAGTATTCTCTTCATCATGCCTACATAATACTGTTGGCGTGGACAGAAAATAATATATAAAACGTATTCTAATGTGCAAGAGGTAAAACGTTGAAGTCGATATTTTTGATGATCAACTGGGTTGAAGAATTCCTTCATTTGATAAGTATATTTTCAGATGGAACAAGTACCACATCTGAAGTGTCACCACACCTGTTCTAGATTTAGAGTTTGGAGATTTATTTATTTACTTATTGAGAGACTTTTATATACCGGTATTAGTAGGGACATCATACCGGTTCACATTTGAACAGCAGGTTTGAAAGTACATATTAACAGGGAGAAAGAACTGGGAGGGGGATAACACAAGAGCAGTGTATAAATGTAGCTTAACAACAGGCGAACATAAAAGCTTAACAGGCAAACATAAAAGCTTAACAGGCAAGCATAGAGCTCCTTAATATAAGGAATATAAGATAGTCTATATGGGAGATAGTATAGCATCGTAGGAAGGAGGGGGAGGGCTAATCCGGATAAGCTTGTTTAAATAACCTTGTTTTTAACTTCTTTTTAAATTTGATGGTGCATGGTTCAAGGCGTAAGTTTGGAGGGAGGGAGGGAGTTCCAGAGTGAAGGGCCAGCAATTGAGAGGGCACGGTCGCGTGTAGAGGAGAGGTGGGCTGTTTTAAGGAAGGGTACTAGTAGAGTGCCTTTGTTGGCAGTTCTGGTGGGCCGGGTAGACTGATGAGTCTTAAAAGGAATGTCTAGCCAGTTTGAATTGTGAGCGTGAATGGATTTATGTACAATGGTCAGGGTTTTGTAGTGAATTCGGGAGGGGATAGGGAGCCAGTGTAAGTCTTTAAGGATAGGGGTGATGTGTTCAGATTTACTGGTATTTGAGATGATTCTAGCAGTCGCATTTTGTAACATTTGTAGGGGTTTTATTGTGGAGTAGAGGAGCCTTAGGAAGAGTGCGTTATAGTAGTCCAATTTAGAGGAGATAGTGGCTTGGATCACTGTGCGGAAGTCTTGGGTGTATACTAGTGGTTTAAGTTTTTTTAGGACATTGAGTTTGAAGAAACCTTCTTTAAGTATGGAGCTGATGTATTTCTTCATGCTGAGTTGTTGATCAAGGAGAACTCCAAAGTCCCTTACGAAGGGTTGGGCTGTGGTGATGTTGAGATTGGGGTTATTAGACGGGGGTGGGGGGGGAAGGGGGAGAGTGGGGGGAAATAAGTAGAAGTTCAGTTTTGTTGGTGTTGAGTGCGATGTGGAGGTTGGTGAGTAGAGAGTTGATGGCTGCGAGGCAGTTTTCTCAGGGCGTCAGAGATAGAGTTGTGAATAGGTATGATGATCTGGACATCATCTGCATATAGATAGAACTTTAGTTTGAGTTCAGAGAGAAGCTGGCAGAGTGGGGTGAGGTAGATGTTGAAAAGGGTGGATGAGAGGGATGAACCTTGTGGGACTCCTTGTTGTAGAGGATGGGGGATGGATAAGGCATTACCAATTTTAACAGAGAACTTTCTGTTCGAGAAGTAGGATTTGAACCAGGCAAGGGCTAGGCCTGAGATGCCAATGCTTTCTAGATGGGTAAGGTGGTGATTATGGCAGATGGTGTCGAAAGCCGCAGAGATATCAAGGAGGGCGAGGAGGTAGCTGTGACCTTGGTCCATTCCTCTCAGGAGGTGGTCAGATAGGGTGAGAAGTAGCGATTCAGTGTTGAAATGTTTCCGAAAGCCGAATTGCGAGACGTGGAGGATCGAATGGTTTTCAAGATAGTCCATAAGTTGTGTATTAACAACTCTTTCAATAAGCTTGGCAATAAATGGGGTGTTTGCGATAGGGTGGAAATTGGAAGGGTCTTTCAGGTCTAGGGAGGGCTTCTTGAGGGGAGAGGTTTGACTACCGCATGTTTGAGTATGTCAGGGACAGTCCCATGGGAGAGTGAGCAGTTAATGATGTCTGTTATGGCTTGGGCTATGGAGTTAGGGACGGCCAATAGTGCTTTAGAGGGGATAGTGTCATTGGGGTGGGAGGCAGGTTTGAGTTTTTTGAGGATGGTTTCTACTTCTTTGGGAGAAGTATAGTCGAGGACAGTCATTGCGGGCTGGGAGGGTGCAGGGTAGGTGGAGAGGGAGGAGGGGGCGGGTTGAGGGAGGCGGGGAATCTGGAGAGGAGGTTTGTTGTTTTGCTCTGGAAGGTAGGTAGCAAGTTCTTCGCATTTGGAAGCGGCATCAGAGTCAGGTATAGTGGGGGGGATGGACTTAGTGAGACTAGAGACATACGAGAAGAGCGCTTTGGGATTGAATCTGTAATCATGGATTTTCATAGCGTAGAAATCACGTTTGTGTTTTAGAGTTGTGAGTCTGTAGCAGTGTAGTGCCGTTTTGTAGATGGCAGAATGCTGAGTGGTTGGGTCCTTACGCCATTTTCTCTCTTTTTGTCTGAGTTCATTTTTTAGGGTTTTTAGCTCAGATGTGTACCATGGATTTGCGTGTTTGGAGGAGGTGCTTATGACACGATTGGAGTTAGGGCAGAGTTTGTTAGCGATGTCAGCTGTGAGGTTGTTCCAGAATTCTAGCGCTGAGTCAGGGTCAGAACAAACTAGGTTGGGTAGGGCGGTTGATAATGCGGCAGCTAGTTCATCACTGGGACAAGATTTTCTGGATATTATAGTAGTGCAGTGGGCATTGTTGCGAGGGCGGGAGGCTTTGATGGAGAGAAGGCCTTCTATTAGATAGTGGTCGGACCAGGGAACTGGGGTGCAGGTGGGGGTAGTGGTGGAGAGGACAGCAGAGTTGATGAACATCAGATCCAATGTGTCCTGCTTTGTGGGTGGGAGATGTAATCATTTGTTGAAATTTTATCGCGTGGAGGGACTTTATGAAGGCTTCACATGATGAGGAGGGAGTAGGGAGTCTACATGGAGATTACAGTCTCCGAGGATGATGGAGGGGTTATCAGCATTGATCGAGTCAACAATGAGTTCAATAAGGGGAGAGGGGTTGGAGTCGAGGAGTGCAGGAGGGGAGTATACTAGACAGATTTGCAATTCGGCAGACCTGAAAAGACCTATTTCAAGTTTGGGGGGGGTGACTACGTGAATGGGTTTGAGGTTTAGATGTTTCTTAGCTGCAAGGAGGAGGCCTCCTCTTTTCTTGGGTTTAGGGATAGAGAATATCTCATAAGAGGTAGGGAGTTGGCTGATGAGTACGGCATCAGTATCTTTGAACCATGTCTCAGTGACAGCACAGATGTCTGGTTTGCAATCGATTAGCAGGTCGTTGAGAATAGGTGTCTTTTTTGAGAGAGATTGTGCATTAAAGAGTATTATGGAGAGAGTGGTGAGGCCTAGGAGTTGCGTCAGGGGAGAGGTGGGGATGGGGATTAGGGATTTGCGCAAGGGGGAAGGATAGTGGGTGGGGGAGGGTGATAGTCTGGAGAGAGGAAAGTAGATGCGAGGGATAGGGTACGTTGCCATTTATGGAGGGGGTAGAGAAAGATATACTCCTTCAGATTTTTAGATCTAGTATAAGCAAATTGAATGCTTTTCTCTTTAAAACAAGAATGTACTTGTAAAACCAACTGATGTCTTCTAGTAATCTTTGTAATCTGAGGCATCAAAGATGAGTATTGTGCAACAAAAGTTAAAATGCCTTCACTTGAGCCTTTGTGCTGATCCCCAAGCAATAAATCTATATTTGAAAATAAAAATAATTTGTTTGCTTTTCTCACACTATTGTATGGATAGCCTCTTTGAATCAGCCTAGCCGTTAAGAAACAGAACTGTAATTTAAATTCTCTTATATGTGAACAGTATCTTCTTATCCTTAAGAATTGTGAAAAGTGTAAACTGTCCTTCAATTGTGGAGGATGAGAACTGGAAAAATGTGAAAAAAATGTTCAGGAGGCCCTGAGAGAGAGACAACCTGTATACATGTGTGTGTGTGTGTGTGTGTGTGTGTGAAAGCCTGTATATATATATATATATATATATATATATATATATATATGTGTGGGTGTGTGTGTGAAAGAGCCTGTATGTGCATGTGTGTGCGAGTGCCTATATGTGACACATAGGCTCACCCGTGTGTGTACGTACCTATGAGAGCCTATGTATCACACACAGACTCTAAAGGCTTACACGTATGTGAGAGAGCCTGTGTATGAGAGAGAGAGTGAGAAAATGAACGTGTGTGAGTGAGTGAGAGTCACTGTGTGAAGGGGGGAGAGAGAGAGTTTGAGAGAGAGCATGGCCATATATATATATGAGAGGAGTATGTGAGAGAATGAACATGTTAGTGTGTGTGTGTGCATGAGAGAGAGAAGATAGTTTATGCAGCCTCTTCTCCCTCAATCCATAACAGTCTGAATGACTGGAAATCAAAAGATCCCAGGTTTGGAGAGCAGGACATTTTTTAAATCCTTATTAGTTATTATTGGGGCATATTTGATGTTTCTGCTATTTCAAAATATTAGTGTTTTGGGAAATTTATAACTTTTTAAAATTATTGAATGTCTTATCAGATGTTTTGATATATTTTTTATTAGTATGGTTTTACTATTATGATTCATAATCTATATTTATTAGTTTGTGTTATCAAGAATAGTCATGCTATACTACATACAGGATCTGGCTTATTGCAATTTCCAGCAAAGTTTTTGTCTCCACATTTCTATTTGTGCTTTACAGTCTGTTTCTCACAGGACAAGCAGAATGGTAGTCCTCATATATGGGTGACATCAGTGGACGGAGCCTTTCTGTCAAAGTTTTCCATAACAGGGCTCCGTCCACTGACGTCACCCATATGTGTGGACTAACATCCTGCTGTCCTGTGAGAACACCTGTTACAGGTAAGCAACATTTGCTTTATCCTGTATTTGTCTCCAAATGTTAACTGACACCTGTGGGTATATTTTTGTAAACTATGAGGTGTTAAATATCATTTGAATAAGATCTTGTATCCATTTTCTTAAATTGTTGACGCAATGCTATCAAATGATTTTGAAAATAGTTTTGCTGGGTGGTTAAAACTCATTAGGGCTTGTTTTTATTGCACATAGCAGCGGTTCTCAACCAGCACGTGCAGGTGTCTCGCCACACGTCCTGGTCCCCCGCTGATCCAGTTGTTCCCCCTGCCTGAGCGAAATAGGAATTCATCCTCCACCTGGGTGGAAAGTGGCAAGATTGCTGAAGTCAGCAGCACCAGCATAGTCTGTTCTTCCTACGGCCCGGAAGAGGAAGTGGTATGCAGCGGCCACGCACATGGGAAGAAGAGACCAGGCTAGTGTGAGCAGCATTGGCCCAAAGCAGAGAGGCGCAGCCTGAAGAAGAGCAGCACGGAGCAAAAGAGGAGCAACATCAGCCCCCGCGGTGGATGGGAGTCCTTTCTCAAGACCGCGAGGGCTGGAAGTGGAGGTGGCTACTTCAGTCACTAGTTCGGTGGGGGGGAAAAGAGAGAGCGAGTGAATAAGCAAGCATATGTTTTTGATATCCTGTGTGTGAGACAGTATGTATGTGAGTGAGTCTTTGAAAAGTCTGTATGTGTGTGTAATTGAAAACCTGTTTGTGTGTGAGTATGTGTGTGCGACTGAGAGCCTGTGTGAGATTGAGATCTTTTGTGTGCGAGAGAGGATGAATGTAAGTGTATGATTGAAAACCTGTATGTGTAAGTGAGAGAGATTGTGTACATATGATTAAGAGCCTGTGTGTATAAGTAAAAAAGAGGGAGCCTGTGTCTGTGTGTGATTGAGAGCCAGTGTAGGTAAGAGAGCATGTGAGTATGTGATTGAAAGTGTGTGTGTGTAAACACAGAGCATGTGTGATTAAGAGCCTATGTAAGTGAGTGAGAGAGAACATGTGTATATGTGTGTGATTGAGAGCCAGTGTGAGACAGAGAGCTTGTGTGTGACAGAGGAGAAAGTTGCAAGTAAACCATCCCTCCTCCTGCGAATTCAAAATAATCTCAAAGCACCTGGATATCAAATGTTATCCCAGGACAAGCAGGATGCTAGTCCTCACATATGGGTGACGTCACTCACGGAGCCCTAATGCGGGAAAACTTCTGGCAAATTTTCCAGAAGCTTTTAACTGGCAGCCTGGGGCTACTGAGCATGCCCGGCATGCCATGATATTCCCTGCCACAGGGGTCTCACTTCAGTCTTCTTTTTTCCACGCTGCCATCGACATCGCGGTCACAGGAGCCCTGTGAGGTTCTCCTCACAACTTGACGAAAAAGTTAAAAATTTTCGTTAATAAATTTGCCCTTTTCGGGTCTCATACCGTTTGTCACCGGCCGGTGACAAACAAATTAGCTTTCGCTAAAAATATTCAGCTTTTTTTCCATCGACGGACGTCGAGACAAAATGTCATCAGGCTTCAAGAAGTGCCCAGCCTGCAATCGAACAATGTCCATAACGGACCCGCATACCGAATACGTTCGATGCCTTGGGGGACAGCATGACATCGCTGCCTGTCCAAAATGCCAAGAAATGGTGGCAAAAGGCAGGAAACTCCGCCAAGAAAAAATGGCACAGATTTTCCAGATTCAGTCGGGGCCTTCACCGACGACTTCTACAAAATCATTGCCGGTAGGCCTTACAAAAAAGATCCTGATCAAGAAAAGACTTCCAGAGGGTTCGGGGGATGCCTCTTCTCCAACACCCTCCACATCATCGACAAGGTCGGTATCCGAACCACGATCGAAGCACAAACACTGGCATCGATCTATCCTGCTGCTCCCGCCGCCGGAGGAACCGACCGCTAAGAGACAAAAGTCTTCCTCAACTACGGTGCCATCGGTTCCGGAATCGATACCGTCGACATCACAGCAAGTATCGACTTCGATTACTGACTTGACTGCCTTAATAAAACAAATAGTCACTGATGCTTTACAGCACCAAATTCCGGCGTCATCGCCAATGCCGACAACAATGTCGATGCCGAGCACCGTGTCGATGCCGGCGGGATCGCCGACGATAACCACTCCTTTGATTCCGGCTTCACAGCCGATGCCGGCGACTCCGCCGATGATGCCGACGTCTCAGCAGATGCCGGCATATACGCCGATGCCAGCGATGTCTTCCTCGATTCCGCTGATGACTTCTTCGATGACGGATCCAGTTCCAACATATACACCATCGATACCATCGGTTCCTTTACAATTCCCGATGCCTTCGATGCCAGCCAGACCTATATCATCGATGATTCCAATATCGATGTTTACTTTCAATACTTCATCGATGCCACCGATTACACAATCGATGTCTCTCTACACCATGGCACCGTCTAAAGCACCTTTGCCAAGAAGAACATCTTCCACACAAAAGTCATCGGGGAAATTTAAGCATTCTTCACTGAAGCCTACTTCCACAGTTCCAGACACTTCTAGTTCTGAAGCACAGTTACACAGCATCCTCACTAAGAGGTATCAGGACCTTCTGGCTTCATTGCCCATAATACCTGGGCAAGAAGAAGAGGATCAAGAGACTTCACCGGACCCACAAGATCCCTTGCAAGGCCCTTCAGAAATACCTCCACCTCAAAGGCCTGAACCTCCTCAATATCACATACCTACTTCTGATACTTGGTCAGATACAGAATCTGAGCCTTCCTCAGAAGATTTCTTGTCTGAGGCTTCTCCACCTCAAGCCAAAAAGCAGTCACTTCCAGAGGACCTTTCATTTTCATCTTTTATTCAAGAAATGTCTGAGTCCATACCCTTCCAACTCCAGGCTGAAAAGGATGAGAGGCAGCAGACGCTTGAAATTTTACAGTTTGTGGATCCTCCTAAGCACAATCTGGCAATTCCAGTACATGAAGTGCTATTACAGCTTCAGCAGAGGATATGGGAACATCCATGTACAACCCCTGCTGTAAATAGGAGGGTAGACTCTACTATCTTGTTCAAGCAGCCCCAGGATTTGAGAAACCTCAACTTCCTCACAATTCCCTTGTGGTGGAATCTGCTCAGAAAAAATCTCGCAGAACCAAGACTCATGCCTCAGTCCCCCCAGGAAAGGACAGTAGATTTTTGGATCTGATGGGGAGGAAAATCTACCAAGGAGCCATGCTCAACTCCAAAATTGCTGCATATCAGCTCTACATGACGCAGCACCAGAGGAATCTCTGGAAGCAGATTGAAGAGTTTCTGCCCTCTCTGCCTCAACAACAGGAGGCAGCACAAATCATTATCCAAAAGGGTTTGGATGCAGGAAAGCATGAGGTAAGGGCAGCCTACGATGCTTTTGAAACATCCTCTAGAACAGCAGCATCCGGCATCAGTGCCAGAAGGTGGGCCTGGCTAAAGGCTTCTGATTTACGCCCTGAAGTCCAGGACAAATTAGTAGACCTTCCCTGTCAGGGAGATAATTTGTTTGGCACCAAAGTGCAGGATGCCGTCGCCCAACTTCGAGAGCATTCAGAGACACTAAAACAACTCTCTATGCTGCCTCATGACCCTGCAACCCACACAACTCGCAGACCACCACGTAGAGAGGCGAAACGTCCCTTCTATAGGCCAAAGAGATACTATCCTCCTGCTTCTAGGTCAAGACCTCCAAGATCTCAACAAAGACCACAACAGAGACAACAACGGTCTGCGAGGCCCCAACCACCTCCTCAAACAGGATCTACCTCGGGCTTTTGAAACAAATTTCAGAGCACAAGGCCAATATCCCAATCCCTATGCCACATTGCCAGTTGGAGGGAGAATATCCCATTTCTACAAGGAATGGACAACAATAACAACCGATCATTGGGTCCTGTCCATAATTCATCAAGGCTACCGCCTAGACTTTGCATCTCTCCCTCAGGAGTTTCCACCACAAAACTCCCATCTCAATCACATACCTCAATTACAAACAGAATTATCCGCTCTTCTGAAAGCAAAAGCTGTGGAACACGTACCACACACTCAGAAGGGCAGAGGATTCTATTCCCGGTATTTCCTCATTCCAAAGAAAACCGGAGGCCTACGTCCCATTCTAGATCTCAGAAATCTCAACAAATTCTTAAAAAAAAGAAAAGTTCAGGATGGTTTCACTAGGCACCATGCTTCCACTCCTACAAAAGGGAGATTGGCTTTGTTCTCTGGATCTTCAAGATGCTTACACACACATTCCTATATTCCCACCTCATCGCAAGTATCTGCGATTCACAGTCTGACATCAGCATTTCCAATACCGAGTGTTACCATTCGGCCTGGCTTCAGCTCCCAGGGTATTCACCAAATGCCTGGCAGTGATAGCAGCACACTTACACAAGCAAGGTGTTCATGTTTTTCCTTATCTCGACGATTGGCTCATCAAAAGTCAATCACAACAAGGAGCAATAACTTCACTGAATTACACCATAGCTGTACTTCACAAACTGGGATTCCTCATCAATTATCAAAAATCCCACATGAACCCTTCTCATCTACTCCAATTCATAGGAGCAGAGTTAAACACAGACATTGCACAGGCTTTTCTACCAGAAGATCGTGCAGTCACACTGTCCCTGTTGGCGCATTCAATTTCCATGCAACAACAAGTGACAGCTCATCAGTTTCTTACCTTACTAGGCCATATGGCCTCCACGGTTCATGTCACGCCTATGGCACGACTCGCCATGAGAGTAACCCAATGGACTCTACGATCACAATGGATCCAAGCCATTCAGCCGTTACACTATCCAATACAAGTAACCCACCAACTTCGCTCATCACTACGATGGTGGACAACCAGGGACAATTTACACAAGGGCCTTCCTTTCCCGAAACCAGTCCCTCAGGAAACATTAACTACGGATGCATCCACATTGGGTTGGGGAGCTCACATAAACTCTCTTCAAACTCAAGGAACTTGGACAGAACTCGAAGCCACATATCAGATCAATTTTCTGGAACTTCGAGCTATACGTTATGCGCTTCATGCGTTCAAGGACTGCCTTTCACACAAGACTGTTCTGATCCAAACAGACAATACAGTAGCTATGTGGTACATCAACAAACAGGGTGGTACGGGCTCGTATCTTCTTTGTCAAGAAGCTGCGCAAATTTGGGACTGGGCCTTGAACCACTCAATGTTCCTACAGGCCACTTATCTAGCAGGAATTCAAAATGTGCTAGCGGACCGACTCAGTCGTCAATTCCAACCACACGAGTGGTCCCTGAATCCCTCAGTAGCCGCCAAGATATTCCAACATTGGGGACAACCAACAACGTACCTCTTTGCGTCACCTCTGAATTACAAAGTAGACAACTTCTGTTCTCTACACAAACAACACAACCAGCTTGCCAAGGATGCTTTTGCTCGCCCTTTGAACTCAGGCCTGCTATATGCGTATCCTCCAATACCGCTTATAACAAAAACGCTAGTGAAGCTACAACAAGACAAGGGGACCATGATACTCATAGCCCCATACTGGCCTCGACAAGTATGGTTTCCCACATTGCTAGACCTTTCAGTCAGGGATCCAATACGCCTGGGAATAGCTCCCAATCTCATAACTCAGGATCAGGGTCGGTTGCGCCATCCCAACCTTCAATCCCTATCCCTGACAGCATGGATGTTGAAAGCTTGATCTTGCAACCACTCAATCTTTCAACCAATGTATCTCAAGTGCTTATAGCTTCACCTAAACCTTCCACAAGAAAGAATTATTCTTTCAAATGGAAAAGATTCACTTTGTGGTGCAAACAAAACAATATTGATCCTTTCACTTGCCCCACTACTTCTCTTCTAGACTATTTGTACCATCTTTCAGACTCCGGTCTTCAGACCTCATCAATCAGAGTGCATTTGAGTGCAATCTCAGCTTATCATAACAAGATGGGAGATGCACCTATTTCCACACAACCTCTTGTCAGTAGGTTTATGAGAGGTCTAACTCACCTTAAACCACCAATTCGGCCTCCAGTCACACAATGAGACCTGAATCTGGTTTTAACAGCATTAATGCGTTCTCCCTTTGAACCCATTCATTCTTGCGATCTCAAATTTCTCACATGGAAAACTATCTTCCTTATAGCCATCATGTCAGCTAGAAGGGTTAGTGAGTTTCAAGCACTTGTCACATATGAACCTTATACAAAGTTTCTCCATGACAGAGTGGTTCTACGAACACACCCAAAATTCCTTCCTAAGGTAGTTACAGAGTTCCACTTAAATCAAACCATAGTTCTACCCACATTCTTTCCACGGCCTCATTCTCACCAAAGAGAAAGAGCTTTGCACACTTTGGACTGCAAACGTGCATTGTCCTTTTATCTGAATCGCACTACGTCCCTCAGAAAATCCAATCAGCTTTTTGTCTCTTATGATCCAAATAAGCCAGGTAATGCAGTGGGTAAGCATACTATATCAAACTGCTTAGCAGATTGCATACAGTTTTGCTATGAAAAAGCAGGCCTTCCTCTCCAAGGGCGAGTAAAGGCACATTCAGTGAGAGCAATGTCAACTTCAGTAGCACATTTTCGTTCAGTGCCAATCATTGACATTTGTAAAGCAGCAACATGGAGTTTTCTTCACACCTTTGCAGCTCATTACTGTCTAGATAAACAAGGACGACAAGATTCAGCCTATGGACAATCTGTCTTACAGAACTTGTTTCCAGCTTGATCCCAACTCCTTCTACAACCAACCTGCTGTGATCTTCGGCTGCTTCATTTCCTCAACAACGCATCCCTGCTAACTACATGGACAATGACTCAGCCTCTAGCTTGCTAATCACCCATATGTGAGGACTAGCATCCTGCTTGTCCTGGGATAAAGCAAAATTGCTTACCTTGTAATAGGTGTTATCCCAGGACAGCAGGATGTAGTCCTCACAGAACCCACCCGCCACCCCGCGGAGTTGGGCCTTTAGATTTTTATTATTTTATTTTTGCTAACGCTTATTGCTACATTCGAGACTGAAGTGAGACCCCTGTGGCAGGGAATATCATGGCATGCTGGGCATGCTCAGTAGCCCCAGGCTGCCAGTTAAAAGCTTCTAGAAACTTTGCCAGAAGTTTTCCCGCATTAGGGCTCCATGAGTGACGTCACCCATATGTGAGGACTACATCCTGCTGTCCTGGGATAACACCTATTACAAGGTAAGCAATTTTGCTTTCCCTGGTATGCCGAACAAAGCATTTTTTATTCTTATTTTTCATTATTGGGTCTTAAAATCTGCTATTTTGAAAGATTTTATTGGTATCTAGAAAGTTTTGATATGAGTTTTTATTCATCAGCTATGATATGAGTTTTTATTCATCAGCTATTTTGAAACCTGTTCTTTTTGTTAGTACGGTTTTTTCTTTTTCCTTTTCTACACTGCATTCAGTCTCTCTGGCTTGTTGCGGTTTCCAGTTCAGTTTTTGTCTGTATGTTTCTAATTATGCTTTATGGTCTCTTTATTCTTTGTTAAGTGAGGGTCTGGCACATGTGACTGAGGTGAGATATTCTGCTGCATGTAGTTTCTGGATAGGGCTCTAGAGCAGCCTGGTTTGGTCCATTTTCCTAATAGGGGGTGTATTGGTGTCTTAAGGCCTGGTGTAATATTTTCTGTGTTGCCTTTTCTTAGGTAAGGTGGTTACTGTTTGAGTGTTGGAAATGGGTGTTTTGGTATGGGATGTTTACTATTTATGCAATTTCTGTTCAGAGTTTTCCCTTGTGTCAATCTTAACAATAAAAATAATACTGGACCTTTTTTATTTCCGTGTGAATTGTAGTTAGTAGTTTGTCACGCATGTGAGCGTGGTCTGTCAGATGTGTTACGATGGAAAAGAGGTTGAGAACCACTGGCATATAGGGCCCTTAGGAGTTTTTCTCGTAATGTCTTATAGTCAAGTTGCCAGATAGTTAATGGCAAGCCAGGATATACCTAGTCTAGGGGTGTACTCTATTTCTTGGTTATTTAAACAAAAATTTGTGTTGGAGATTTTTTTGCTCAGTTCTGCTGGGGAAGTGTAATCCAGTGATACATGATTGTAGAAAATGAAAAATGTTTGTTTTTTTTATGTTAGAAAATGAAAAATGGGTTTTTTTTATTCTGTAGATGCAGCATTTCTATGTCTAGAGAATATGTATTTCTATATTTCTAAGGCCAGCATTGGTGTGGTGTGGAGAATGCGGAGAATGCTGAGGTTAAGGGGAAAGAATAAAGTGTATCCACCCTCCACCCCTGATAATCCACGTCAATCTGTGTGTGTTTGTAGGAGGGGAGAGTGTTAGCCCTTCTCCCTCATCCTCCTAGTCTGATGTCCTTACTCTTTGCTCTTGAGGAGCAGGGATCAGTTTGAAGGGAGAGGTGGCGCACCCATCAATAATTCTTGCACAGAGTACCAAGGTTTGAAGAGAGGAGGCCTGGCAGAGCCATACTGGACCCTGTTCCACTGCGGCCTGAAGAGCTCATAAGTTAATGTAACCAAAACATTTTGCTTGTGAACAAACCTTTTTGCTTACAGCAACCCATTCCTTAGAGTGAACATTGGATCTGATATGGCCTCCGCTTAAAATATAGCAAAGACCACTGCATTGTTAATATGAACAATAATGCAAATGTTGAAGAGATTATATTTTAAAGTTTCTTTGAATTAAAATATTTAAAAACTTTATGAAAGCATCAGGAGAAATCTTCATCAATTGACTGACACACACCTGTTTTGTAGTTCTGGCATAGCACTGGCACCTGCAGTGGTAGTTGAGTAGTTCCACTGGAGGAGAACCTTTAACTATGGCACTTTTTAAAAGTAAAAAAAAATCTATTGTGAAGCACCTACAGATAAAGTAGGAATTTAAGAAGTGGCATGATTTCAGACCAGTAGTTCATTGATCCCATCATTCTGTCTCCAACAGTGGCCATTCTTGATCACTTAGAAATACCCAGCATTCCCAGAAGTAAGAAGTGATGATCCCATAAAACTCTCTGACTACTAATTGTTAATGGATCTGTTCTCCAGAAACTTGTCCAGACATTTTTTAAACCTGCTTATAAGTATTAGTCTTGAACATGTTGTCTAGGAGTTTGTAATTACTTAATAGCTACTGCTGCTGATGTTCTTAGAGTAAACCGTGCAAGTCTCCACATTTCTATTTAGCAGCTTTTTAAAACTAACCCTTCCCTCCCCTAAATTTTCACAAGCAGCTATAAGGAATTCAAGTTTGTCACATGCCTGAGATCGTTTTTTGATCAATACCGCTTTCCAGCTCTCACATCCAAAGAGATGTTGCATTACTTCACTGGTAATTTGATAGAAGCAAATTATTTGTGTAACACACCCCTTGTCACCTTCAGCGGTTGCATGGGTGGGAAAAGACCTTTTTTGCAGCCCCAGAACCAGGATTCAGGGGCAAAAAAGCTATAAGGCCCAAGGGCAGAATTGCACTCAACTAGAAAAAAAAAAAAGCCCACATCAGAGTTTTTTCCAAAACAGAATTTATTTACAAGTAACTAAAAAAAAAAAAACAGTCCAGGCACTTAGTAAGAAAATGACAGTATAATCACAAGAAAAAAAATCCTTTGGTAGTCAACACAGATCAAGACATTATAGAAATTATTCCTAGTTCTTTTACTTGTCATTTCCCAAAGGCATTCCACAAAGCTCTTTTCAGCTTTTCCTGAAGATCATCTGTTCTCTGCCAAGCCCACAGAAAAACACAGTCTTTACCATTCTCGGACTGTGGGCTTCCCCAGGCAGGATGGTGTCCCTTAGATCTTTGACTCTTTATCCTCTTTGCTGGCACAAAATCAGTACAGTTAGGAACAACCCTTTGTTCCCCAGCAACTTCAGGTGTCCACACTCCAGCCCTATAGTCTTCTAGTCTGTAGCACAGGGCTCTTCAGCTTTTACATACACCTCTCTTCAACATCAAACTCTGAGAATCCTTGGACAGGATCCCCCCTCACTCTCTACTTTCCTTCCAGTCCACTCTCTCTTGCCTTATGAGAAGCAAATTTTGTTCAACAACAAAAACCCATCCCCTAAGAGCAAAAGAACTTCCCACATATCTAACTCTCACCTCCCTGAATTTTTCATGAACTTTCCCCTACTGGAAAATTCTTATACTTTAGTGGCCTGCAAGGAGACACATTTGCCTTAAATAGTTTCTTTCATAGCAAGACCATTCATTATGTAGTTTGAGTATTTTCTCTCCAAATACATGCTTTTAGATAATGTTAGAATATATTACAAATGTGCTTTATTTTAATAGTAATATGTAAATATTTTATTACCTGACAGTCAAAAAAAGAGCCTTGAATCATAACTAACAAAGCCAATACACAGGGGAAACAAAATCAAATGTAACACTCATGAAGTCCTGCCATTAGTAACATTCCACACAATATCTCCAACGAAATAAGCAAGCCAGTCAGTGTGCCCTGCATTGCTCGGGCCACTCAGTCTTATCAATCATATGTTGAGATTTTTGGTAATTCTTTTTAGAGAAAAGTTCTTCGAAAGGCAAGTAAAAATGTTCTTGACTAGTGTTCAAAAAACGCCTATAATAGCGGATGTTTCGCAGAATGTTCCTCAAGAGCTATTTAACACTAAACATTGTGGTCCATACATCATTAATAGACCGTTGTCTGTAAAAACAAATCAGCACCAATAAGTGTCATTCCAAACAAAACAGTGAAAAAAAAAATCTTAGCTTTAGCAGACATATGCCATCTTTCTGGACAAAGAATCTCATAACATCTTGAACAGGCAACCGTGAGCAAAGACAGAGTTCTTAAAGAGTTCAATTGTGACATCCCTATGTCAGTACCAATGCCTGCTGACGTAAAAGGTGCATCACGCAGTGGTCTCTGAGCAAAAAATTTATAAAATCAATCAGTCACATACAGTTATCACAACGCCATTCAACCCGCATGAATGTGTTGATCAATAAACAAATGCCTTAAACAACAAGAATTCAATCATCTTAGAATCACACTGAAATCTAACTCAAGATTCAAGCCATGCAGTGCAACAGTGTTGACTTTATATGTCCAACGTTGTTCAAGGTGTAATAGAGTATGATCAAAAATCACTTCCACGTCAGCTTGGTGTAGGTTGTTCTAAAGCAAGGAAGCGAAGATTGTCAAACAAAAATTGGCAAATTCTTCACAATGAGTAACTAGTGGTGCATTATTTAAATGAGTGGAACAGTGGGAAGATAATTTTGATGAACCAGTCACAATTTGAAGCAGAGGTCCACCGACAGCTTGGTGATTCTTGTTCTTATGAACCACTTGAAAAAGATCCTACAGGACCTTTGAAATGTGAAATTGAGAAGCTTGTTCATTCAGGTTTAAAGATTGGTTTTCTGACACCCAAAGAGGCCGCTTTTCTATTAAGATCATGTCTAAAGATGCCTATTCTCCATACTCTACCCAAAATTCATCAGACTTGTGGACACACCAGGTTGTCCTATAGCATCTGGAAGAGATTCACTTTTGGAGCCTTTTTTTCGCTTTATTGACTTTTACTTAGCTCCTTTTGTACCACAGCTACCATCATGCATTTGTGATTCTCAAGATATGATTGTTTTTAGACGGTCTGCAAATCGATACTTCTGATGTATTTTTGGTTATCCTTGATGTAGAAGTACTGTACACGAGTATACCCCAACAAGAACCCATTACAATAGCGTCAGATCTTTTTTTGAACAACATGTGTTTCATCCGAAATACTACCAACAGATTTGTGGCACAGCTATGGGGGCCACTATGGCCCCTGATTTAGCTAATCGCTATATTGGTGCCTTTGAAGCACAATGGCTAACCATTCATTCTTTTCATCTTCAATTGATGTCATGGAAATGTTACATAGATGGTGTGTGTTCTGTGGAGAGGGATGAAATAAACTTTTGATTTTCTTACATGGTTTTATTCTTTAAACAGTCATCTTAAATTCATGACAGATTTACAGGAGTATCAAATACCCTTTTTGGATATTATGATACTTAAAATGGAAGGAGGATTTGTTACCTCTTTATACCACAAGTCTGTAAGTTCTTACACTTTACTGCGCTTCACGAGCTCACATACATGAGCCCTTAAAGAGAGCCTACCCAGAAGTCAATTTTTACATCTTTATAGACTCTGTTCCTCTACTGTGAAATATCAAGTTCAAGATAAAGCTTTGATGAAGAGATTTTTGTCCCATGGTTATCCTTACGTTTGTGTACTGTGGACATATCAACAGGCAGTCCTATCAAGATTGGATGTTCCTTCCTTGATCATTTAAGTGCAGTCCACAATGAATTACTTGTGTACTTCCTTTTTCACCTTATGTTCAAGAGATTCAGGCCTTGATCTTGAGGAATTGGCATATTTTGCAATTACATAGTATTTTTAAGGATCACCGTCGCATCATATACACATGGGGAGTGAGTCTACGAGACTTTTTGGTGCATTCCAACTGTACTAAGTTATCTTTTCAATCCTCACACAATGACAGTAGCTTTCATCAAGTGTTCTGTGAGAACATGAACTCTGTAGCTTCGATGAATCTGACAGTTCTCACTTAAACAGCATACTACCTGCCTCTCTACAGGTGTCATTTATGTAATTGAGTGTCCATGTGGGAAATGCGATATTGGGAAGATAACACTAATGTTGAAAATGTGGATAGTCAAACACAGTTCTAATATTTCCACTCATTTAAATGCACTGCCAGTTACTCGTGAAAAATTCGCCTATTCTTTTGACTATCTTCACTTCTGTGCTTTAGAACAACCTATACCAAGCTGGCGTGACTATTATGCCTTGAACAACGTTGAATATATATAAACTCAACACTGTTGCACCACATGGCTTGAATCTTGTGTTAGATTTCAGCGTGTTTCTAGGATGATTAAGTTCTTGTTGATTAAGACATTTGTTTATTGAACAAATTTATTCATACGGGTTGAATGGCTTGATGATATATTTATGTGACTAATTGATTTATTATTTTTTTTCGCTCAGAGAACACCCCATGATGCACCTTTTATGTCAGCAGGAGTTGGTATTGACGTAAGCACGTCCATGGTTGACGTACGGCGTCTTTAAGAACTCTGTCTTCGCCCGCAATTTTCTGTTCAAGATGCTGTGAGACTCTTTGTCAGGAAGATGGTGTAAGTCTTCTAAAGCTAAGTATTTTTACATTACTTTGTTTGGAATGACACTTATTGGTGCTGATTTGTTTTTAAACTTATTGTAAAGAAACCCATTGGGTGAATAATCATATGTATAATAGTGCAATAGTAAATTCACCTATGTTTCAATAGACAAAAAGACTTTTTTTTTTTTTTTTTTAAATAAAGTATGTATGACCATCACATAAAAGATGCTCAAATCCACTTATTTGTAGGAAATCAGAAACTGGTCTAACTTAGACTTAATTTTGAAATTCTAATCATTGATCATAGGAGAAATATTTTTGAGAATTATTTTCAAATTGCAAGTTAAAAACTTAATTTGAGAAGACAGTCCTGATAATCCAAATTCTTTTCTCTAAAGATGGTGCTGAAATGAAATTACCTTTTTGAAGGTTACATCTCCCCGGATACCAATTCTGTCTGGTATCCTTAAAGTCTATAAGAGCCTTTATGATCCTCCATGCAGACTGATAGTATCAGCCAATAGATCGATTTTGGAATCTCTGGCATCCTTTTTGGATATATTTTTGTGACCGCAATCAAAGCCTCAAGATCGTACCTACAGGATGCATCACTCACATGTATTTTCATCAGGATCTTTTTTGGTCAGCCTGGATGTGGAATCCCTATATACGAATGTTTTGTCTACTTTACATCTGATTTGAGACTGTTTTGGATGGGTGCATGCCGCCCCAGCAGGTACCCACTAGTTTTTTTGACTGAATTGGCAGAGTTGGTCTTGTGTGAGAACTATTTTGTTTGACATTCAATATTATCATCAGATCCATGAGGTAGCCATGGGGTCTCCTGCTGCTCCAGGCATAGGGCCGGATTTTAAATGTCCTGTGCGCCGGCGCACCTATTTTGCATAGGCCGCCGGCGTGCGCAGAGCCCCGGGACGTTCTGAGAGATTAAATCTGTTGGGCAGACATCTGCAGACATTCTGACATGTATATTGAAATTCACAAATCGGGCACATGAAGTGAGATCAATTATTCAACGACATTGGCCTGTTTTATCTTTGCATTCTGTTTTTCAACAACCACCCAGGTTTGCATTTAGCAGAGGACGCAATTTGAAAGACATGGTCAGTGCTGTAACATCTTTGGACCCAATGCATTCTGTCGACCCAGTTGGTCCCTTTCAGTGCGGCCATTGCAATTATGTGTACACTAACAATGTTTGGATCCAACTGGTAACCAACGTAGAGATTACCCGACATTTTTAATGTCTGCAGTACCAAGAATGTGATTTGTCATTCAATGCACATGACCACTTATTTATATAAGAAAACCTAGCAGCAGTGTCTGTGTGAGGCTGAGGGAACAATGTAGTAAAATTAAGTGTCAAACACTCAACGTCCCAATGGTACAACACTGCATACAACACCAGCATGGATTTTAGCACCTCAAATGGACTGTTTTACAGGTGGTTCAGGTCCCACCTAGAGGGGGAGTTATTCCACTTTTCTGTTACCAGGAGCAAAAATGTATTTTTGATTTGGACTCCATGACACCTAATGGTCTGAATGAACACATCAACTGATATAGTTTAATAAAATTTCAGTTTTATTTAGGACTCTTGTTGTTTTGTTTAGTAACATTCAATCACGCTTTTTCCGGAACAGCATGAGATGACTGACAGTGTTAACTCCAGTTCCTGCTACTTCTACTTTTCAAACCAGCATAATCTGGTATCTTGCTGATTTCAGCCAGTCAGTAACACTGTTATCATTGAAGACGCCTGAGAATGAAAATAGTGTAGTTGCAAAATATCTACTAAGTACCAGCAAATGATTTTTTATCTGTCTGAAAGTAAATATGATTGTTGTTTGTTTCCCTCATCTTAATATTTTTGTCTATTGAAACATAGGTGAATTTACTATTGCACTATTATAGATTTGTTTTTATAGATGATATATATTAACGATGTATGGACCACAATGTTACTGTTTAAATAGCTCCTGAAAGAAAGATTCCACAAAACATCGACTGTTGGTCATTGATCACTAATGAAGACCGTTATCTAATATTTTTACTTGTCTTTCAAAAAAAAATTTTCTAAAAAATTACCAGAAGTCCCCACATATGATTGATAAGACCAAGTGTTCCATGCAATGCAGGGCACACTGACTGGCTTGCTGATTTCATTGGGGACTTTGTGTTAAATGTTACTAATGGCAGGACTATGTGTGATACATTTGGATTTTGTTTCCCTGTGTGTTGGCAATATTCTATTAGGTGATAAGTGGTAGCACAGTATTCCCACTGAAGAAAAGTTATATCAAGTCTGTATTGAATACAGGTATAGGTCTTTGTTGCCTAAATATTGTTCATATTGCAGGGTAAGTGGTACTTTCGGAGGCAAGCAGTAAAGGAGTTGCATAGTACCTTGATACGACTGCTAAATGAATTGTTGCCTTGGGAAATAAAGCTGATGAAGGCTTTTCAAAGAAACAGGTAATTAATTAGCTGAGCATTTTGGATAGTAGTTTAAAAAAGTTTTTTAGAATGTATATTTTGTATTGCAAAGTAGCCCAGTAAACTGCTGTACTACCTATCCTGCTCAATTTCACCTGATCTGTTTCTTGATTCTGTTTATCCCTCTGTTCCTATTTCTAGGACTGCTTTCTTTTTGTCTGCAGAAGTTTTATTTCTTAAATTTTAACTAACATTTTTAGAATAAAAGATTGACTTGTGACTCCTGATTTTTAAACCTATTCTCCCTGAAGTGGTTTTTGAGCTGTTGATACTGTATCTTTATGCATATTGCAGGTATGCTAGCACATTTTTTGATGACATATAAACATGATCATTAATGCCTAGAGAGGGGGAAGAGGGAGCCTCAAACCATTGTACAGTGTTGTCACCTAGTGGCACGGACTCTGGATACACGCAGTCAGTGTACAGCAAGGGGCTATCTTATGTTGGCCTTGGCCAAGGATTTCCTGAGGGAGAAGTTAAAAAAAAAAATGGGAAAACCACTTGGATAGCTGCATTTGGAGGCTCATGGTGCCATAGGCCAATAGAGGCTGGTTCCAATTAAACTGGAAGCCGAAAGGAGCAGGAAGATGCTCTCTTGTCAAAGAAAAAAAAAAAAGTTGACCATTGACCTAAGAAGAAAAGAATTGTTTTCAGTGATGTGGCTGTTTGTGATATGGATAGCTCAGATGCAAGCATTCATTTATTTACTTTCAGTTGTACATTTTTCCTTATCTGCATTTTATATTTGTTGGCTATGGACTCCTGTTTGGTGTTCTTATCAATAACACCTAAATAGAACCATGTTTGAAAGCAGCAGATCATCCTCTGCACTCAAAATAGGTTTTAATTAGGTGGTGGTCAGCATTCTGATCAGGAGCTCATAATCACCTATAGAATATAAATTTAAAAAATAATAATTTAAAGTGAAAGAAATCAATGTTGTATTACCAATAATTATTTCACATGCAGCCACAAGACTGAAAAGAAATTCTCTCTTGTTCTGTTTTAGGTTAATGATCACGTTTAATACAGAGACATCCTGATTTACTTAGCTATCTAGAGGTGGGAGTGGGTAAGTAGGAAGAGCTCTCAAAAGCTTTCAGCTAATGTTTTGCCATAAGAATGAAACTGAATTCTGAGATGTGGATTTGATTGATTCTGTTTGTAATAACTAATAGAATAGTTATATAGGACATTTTTATACAGCTTTAAGTAGCCTGACACAATGATATTATTAAAACTAGCCTGATAGTGGCAATGAGATTGAATAATTTTAAATACATTCAAAATGAAAAGTGAGTACATTGATTTCTTTAACAAAAGGACAGAGTATAAGTCATTCGCTTTTCTATTATATTAAAGAGCCCGAATGAAGAAGGACTATGATGATTTCAAAAGACAGCCGGACCATGATAACTTTGCTACAGAAGAGTGGAATAATGAAGATGCTGAAGGCACTTTCAGGAAAGAATCTCCCAGTGCAGAAACCAACACATTTCTGGATTCTTCAGAGCACCCACATATTTTAAAGAACGACCATCCAGGTAAGTATTTTATTTGCAAAATTAAAAATAAAATGATAATTTCAAAACAAAAACAGAGGTTGCTGGTTGAAGGATAGGGTCAAGGAGGAACGTGTTGTAGTTGCCATTTCCCCACACATCATCAGGGTGAACTAGGAAATCCTACAAAAGGCATTGCACAGTAGCATGCCCCTAGGAAGAAGTTTCACCAGATTCCACACATTTTTGGAAGCTCTTTGGGATGGGAAAGAAAAGAAAGGGGGAGCACTCAAATTTATCCATCACAATGGGTTCCTCCTTTTCTTATCAGCCGACCTTGGAGAAGTTGTGTGCACAAAGTATGTCAGGGCAAATTGAACTAGGAGGTTCCAACTCCAAGATGAGACTAGTCTCATTGAGCCTTGCTAGGCCCACTCCCCCACTGGTTCTTGGTTTGGCAGCCAAAGGAACGACTACCAAGAGTGAAGGGGTTTGTTCTACCTCAGTTTCACCTGGGGTTCAGGAGTTTCCTGTTACTGGAGAGGCTTCTTTGTTTAGCTCCCCAGGATATCCAGCTGGTCTGTGCTTGTCATCAACAGAGCTAGCAGTAATAACATTAGAAACTCTGAGGGCTGTCATTGCTAAACTTTCAAAAGGGAAACTTTGATAAAATGAGAAAAATTGTTAGAAAAAAACTGAAAGGAGCAGCTACAAAAGTAAAAAATGTCCAAGAGGCGTGGTGGTCATTGTTAAAAAATACCATTCTAGAAGCACAGTCCAGATGTATTCCACACATTAAGAAAGGTGGAAAGAAGGCAAAACGATTACCGGCATGGTTAAAAGGGGAGGTGAAAGAAGCTATTTTAGCCAAAAGATCTTCATTCAAAAATTGGAAGAAGGATCCAACAGCAGAAAATAGGATAAAGCATAAACATTGGCAAGTTAAATGTAAGACATTGATAAGACAGGCTAAGAGAGAATTTGAAAAGAAGTTGGCTGTAGAGGCAAAAACTCACAGTAAAAACTTTTTTAAATATATCCGAAGCAGAAAGCCTGTGAGGGAGTCAGTTGGACCATTAGATGATCGTGGGGTTAAAGGGGCACTTAGAGAAGATAAGGCCATCGCGGAAAGATTAAATGATTTCTTTGCTTCGGTGTTTACTGAAGAGGATGTTGGGGAGGTACCCGTAATGGAGAAGGTTTTCATGGGTAATGATTCAGATGGACTGAATCAAATCACTGTGAACCTAGAAGATGTGGTAGGCCTGATTGACAAACTGAAGAGTAGTAAATCACCTGGACCGGATGGTATACACCCCAGAGTTCTGAAGGAACTAAAAAATGAAATTTCAGACCTATTAGTAAAAATGTGTAACTTATCATTAAAATCATCCATTGTACCTGAAGACTGGAGGATAGCAAATGTAACCCCAATATTTAAAAAGGGCTCCAGGGGCAATCCGGGAAACTACAGACCGGTTAGCCTGACTTCAGTGCCAGGAAAAATAGTGGAAAGTGTTCTAAACATCAAAATCACAGAACATATAGAAAGACATGGTTTAATGGAACAAAGTCAGCATGGCTTTACCCAGGGCAAGTCTTGCCTCACAAATCTGCTTCACTTTTTTGAAGGAGTTAATAAACATGTTCTAGGAAAAAAGTAAAAAGTCATGGGATAGGTGGCAATGTCCTTTCGTGGATTGCAAACTGGCTAAAAGACAGGAAACAGAGAGTAGGATTAAATGGGCAATTTTCTCAGTGGAAGGGAGTGGAAAGTGGAGTGCCTCAGGGATCTGTATTGGGACCCTTACTTTTCAATATATTTATAAATGATTTGGAAAGAAATACGACGAGTGAGATAATCAAATTTGCAGATGACACAAAATTGTTCAGAGTAGTTAAATCACAAGCAGATTGTGATCAATTGCAGGAAGACCTTGTGAGACTGGAAAATTGGGCATCCAAATGGCAGATGAAATTTAATGTGAATAAGTGCAAGGTGATGCATATAGGGAAAAATAACCCATGCTATAATTACACAATGTTGGGTTCCATATTAGGTGCTACAACCCAAGAAAGAGATCTAGGTGTCATAGTGGATAACACATTGAAATCGTCAGTACAGTGTGCTGCGGCAGTCAAAAAAGCAAACAGAATGTTGGGAATTATTAGAAAGGGAATGGTGAATAAAACGGAAAATGTCATAATGCCTCTGTATCACTCCATGGTGAGACCGCACCTTGAATACTGTGTACAATTCTGGTCGCCGCATCTCAAAAAAGATATAATTGCGATGGAGAAGGTACAGAGTAGGGCTACCAAAATGATAAGGGGAATGGAACAACTCCCCTATGAGGAAAGACTAAAGAGGTTAGGACTTTTCAGCTTGGAGAAGAGACGACTGAGGGGGGGATATGATAGAGGTGTTTAAAATCATGAGAGGTCTAGAACGGGTAGATGTGAATCGGTTATTTACTCTTTCGGATAGAAGGAAGACTAGGGGGCACTCCATGAAGTTAGCATGGGGCACATTTAAAACTAATCGGAGAAAGTTCTTTTTTACTCAACGCACAATTAAACTCTGGAATTTGTTGCCAGAGGATGTGGTTAGTGCAGTTAGTATAGCTGTGTTTAAAAAAGGATTGGATAAGTTCTTGGAGGAGAAGTCCATTACCTGCTATTAAGTTCACTTAGAGAATAGCCACTGCTATTAGCAATGGTTACATGGAATAGACTTAGTTTTTGGGTACTTGCCAGGTTCTTATGGCCTGGATTGGCCACTGTTGGAAAACAGGATGCTGGGCTTGATGGACCCTTGGTCTGACCCAGTATGGCATTTTCTTATTTTCTTATGTTCTTAAACTGGATCAATCAGTTTCTACTGGATTGGACTCCTTGGCTTCTACTTTACAAAATGTTTACATAAGAACATAAGAAATTGCCATACTGGGTCAAATCAAGGGTCCATCAAGCCCAGAATCCTGTTTCCAACAGTGGCCAATCCAGGCTACAAGTACCTGGCAAGTACCCAAACACTAAGTAGATCCCATGCTACTGATGCCAATAATAGCAGTGGCTAATTCCCTAAGCCAGCTTGATTAATAGTAGTTAATGGACTTCTCAAAGAATGTATCCAAACCTTTTTTAAACCCAGCAATACTAACTGCACTAACCACATCCTCTTTGAATAAGCATACTCAGAAAATTATGACATTATCTAATAACGTGGAAGATTTAGAAATTAATTATTAAAAGTCTCAAGAATTTGTAGTTGCTAATATTAAAGACTTTCTATCTAAACATCGGAAGTTGGAGAATATGGGTAGCCATATTAGGAGGTATAATCTTAGGTTTCTCAGTTTTCATAAAAGTTCTATGATTTCGCCGTTGGAGATGGCTGAGGAAATTTTATTTAGACTTCCTAAAGGTCTCCAAGGAAGTTAATCCTGATTTTTGCAAAAGTGTTTCTTTTACCTTCCTAATAGATTAAATATTCAAGGGATGTGAATCAGCAACCCCTAAATGCTGTAGTGGACATTTCAGGTTTTCTGGAGCAATCCAGTATAGAAAATTTAGAGCAATCTACTTTTAGTTACTTTTGCTAAGGAGAGAAGGACAAATATTGGACAATGAACCTTTTATTCCCGAGTATGTAATAATTCTTTTTTGGGTCAAAATATTTCTCTTTTTCCAGATGTAACGAGAAACCTTTTTTTTCTTTAAAAAAAAAATCTAGGGCCCTGGCCCTCGGTGCAACATTAATCTTACATTTTCATGTATATGTATAGTTAAGTTCTCAGAGGGCAAGCAGGATGGTAGTCCTCACATGTGGGTGACATCATCCAATGGAGCCCGGCACGGAAAACTTTTGTCAAAGTTTCTAGAAGCTTTGACCGGTACGCTGAGCATGCCCAGCAAGCCACTATCCGCACATCCATGTGTGGTCCCCCTTCAGTCTCTCTTTTTTGTGCAGTTGCCTCACGGTTAATGGAGCTCCGCTTATTCTTTTTTTTTTCTTGCAAATGTCGAATATTTTTTCTCGTCCCATCATCAGGTCCCCCTTCGTGGTTGGTGCCTCCTTGGCTCAGTAGGCTCAAAATCTTTTTTCTGCTTCTTCGCAGTCTATTCCCTACATCCCGCTTCCTGGTGGCTGCCGGTCAGCGGCCGCACGTCATATTTTTATGGCGTCATCCGGCATTTGTCTGTGCCACCTGGGCCCGTGGACCATGTCCTTCATGGATCCACATGAGGTTTGTATCCTCTGCCTGGGGGCTTTGCACGATGTCAGAGGGTGTCAGCTATGTGACCAGATGATCCTCCAAAGGCCGTCACGTGCACCTTGACAAGATGGAGAAACTTTTCGGTTCTAAAACGTCCGCTGCCTCCACACCTGCATCAGTCATCGATGCCGGGGGGTCAAGGGGAGCCCCTTGATACGCTCCCTCTCGCTACTCCTCTTCCTGCATCTTCATAAGATCGAAGAAACGATGATCGGTCCTCCATGATCTCATCAGTTTCCATGACATCGGGATCCTCTGCACCAGGGAAAGTCCGGGCTGAGCACCATGGAAGATCCCGCAAGCATTGACATTGGTCACTGTCTGCGCATGGCTCCGGGTCCGGTGCAGTACCAGCGGCTGCTGTACCACCATTGAAGTGACCCTGTGCCTCGGAGGCCCCATCCTCCGAGGTACCCAGGAGTCCCAGGCGTTCCCCGCCGATATTGGTGCTGGGTACCCTGCCTCCTTGGAAAACGGAGGAAGAGCCGATAGCGCCTCGTCCTCCTCCCTCAGTCCTGGCCTCACCAGACTTTCAGGAGGAGTTGGACTTCAGAGTACAGACTGCAGTGCTCAGAGCTCTGTGGAGCATTAAGCAGCCCCCGCCACCGGTCCCCATGCCGGTGCTGGAGCCTTCACAGTCTATTCTGACACCTCTGCCTGAGCGTCTGGACGTCCTAGGCACCCTCCTGACGCAACCGGTGCTCAAGGGACCTTCGTTTCCCCAGCAGCTACCGATGCCTCCCTCAGGAACGATCTCTATCATTGGATCCTCTGAGGAGGAAGACGTGGCTGGTGCTGCGTTCCCAAGGCCTCTGTTCCCCGAGCCTTTGCCCAGGCCCTCTGGCCTCCCGCGGCCCTCTGTCCCCACCCATTGCCGAGGGAACCCACAGTGCCGTCAGAGCCCAGGGCTAGGATCCTTCACAGGCCTTGCTCGTGCCAGCCCCGTGAGGGCCTTAGTGAGGAAGACTGCCCTTATACCCATGGGGGGACGATTCCTCGGAATCTTAATCCGAATTCTTGGACGATCCCCTCTCCAAGCCTTCCGCACCGGAGGAAAGGCGTCTATCTCCCCCAGAGGATCTCTCCTTTGCGGGGTTCATTAGGGCCATGGCCGAGGCTATTCCCTTTCAACTTCTTATGGAGAAGGATGTGCAGCATAAGATGCTGGAAGTGCTCCAGTTTGACGTTCCCAAGGAAATCGGGTCGGTTCCCATCCACATCTTATGTGGGAACACCCGATCTCCATATTTCCAGTCAATAGGAAGGCAGATGCCACCTATCTGGTACAGCAGGTCTTGAGGCGGCATCTCCCACACCAGTCATTGGTAATGGAATCTGCTTCCAATTGAACAAAGAATACAATATAAAGCACTTTGTATAATCCATAAACTAATCCACGATGATAAAGCCGACTGGCTTAACACAGCACTGCGCGTGCATGTACCACAAAGAAACCTGAGATCTGCAAATAAAGCTCTACTAACTGTCCCCTCTGTCAAATCAGCACATCTCACGCAAGTAAGGGAAAGAGCACTGTCACTGGCTGGTCCTGTACTCTGGAATACCATGCCACTCGAAATAAGACTACAGACAAATTTGAAATTATTCAAAACTAATCTGAAAACCTGGCTTTTTAAACAAGCATTTTATAAAGATAAAGAAAAGGAGAAAAATAGTTGAGCGATAAGGATGCACCAAGCTAGAAGTTTTTAGTAACCTACATAAGCATATTAATGTTAAAATCAAACTGCCTAATTTTGTTCCTAACAATCAGGTTTAACTTACACACCTAGTTTATTATTTTAAATTGTTACCGTACTGTGATGGCACATGAGTAATTTGTAATCTATACCCACCCATATTTCCCTTTATCGTGACCTTCTGTAAACCGTTGTGATGGTATTTAACTTAACGATGGTATAGAAAATGTTTTAAATAAATAAAAACGCCAAGCGCTTCCCTACCCATGCCTCTGCCCCTCTGGGGTGGGAACATAGGGAGCTTGATGCTCTGGGCAGAAAAGTCTTTCAGGGCGCTATGCTCATCGCCCATACTGCCACCTACTAGTTGTATATGGCTATACAATATAACCGGAACATGTGGAAACGGGTCCAGGACTTCGAAGAGAGCTTGCCACAGCAGGAGTCACTCTCTGCTATTATACTGCAAGGTTTAGTGGCTGGCAAGCATGAGGTGAGGTCCACCTATGATGTCTTTGAGACTGCGTCCCAAGTAGTTGCTTGGGACTCCCATAGAATGGCCTGGCTCCAGGATTCTGACCTATGCCCAGAGGTGCAGGAGAAACTGGCTGACCTTCCATGCACAGGTGATAACCTTTTTGGGGACAAGGTCTGGGATTCGGTGACTCAGTTGAAGGACCACTACAAAACCCTCCAAAAGCTCTCCACTAGCGCTTCGGATGCTCTTTCCTCTGTCAGGAAATTTTCCAGGCCAAGTTCCAGGAAGTCCTTTTACAGGCTGAGGAAATATTACCCCCCATGCTCTTGGGCTCGCACACTGCGCACTAGCTCCAGGGGCCGCTCCCGTCAACAGCGGACACCCAGGCCTTAACCAGCGCCCCAACAAGCCCCGGCCATGGGCTTTTGACTGGCGGTGAGGGAGCACAAGTCAGCCAAATGTACCCCTGGCACTGGATCCCCCCCAGTGGGAAGCAGGCTGATCGGCTTCGCCCACCACTGAGCGGCCATCACTTCAGTCCAATGGGTCCTTACCATAGTCCATCAGGGGTACCAGCTCAATTTCAGATGGCTCCCAGAGAACTCTCCCCCATGTCCATCGTGGGGTTCGTCCGCCCAGCAGGCTGTACTTCGGACAGAACTCTCCACCCTTCTCATAACAGGAACGGTTGAGCCCGTTCCTCTCCCTCAGCAGAGCCGGGGGTTCTATTCAAGGTATTCCCTAATTCTGAAGAGAAACGGAGGCTTGTGCCCTATTCTTGACCTCAAATTTCTCAAGAGAAAAGTTCAAGATGTTTTTTCTGGGCACTCTGATACCCCTCAAAAGAGGAGACTGGCTCTGCTCCCTCAATCTCAAGGAGGCTTACGCTCACATAGCTATCTTCCCCGGCCACAGAAAGTACCTCCGCTTCGTGGTGGGAAGGCTCACTACCAGTAAAAAGTGCTGCTGTTTGGGTTGGCCTCAACCCCTCATGTCTTCACAAAATGCCTAGTGGTGGTGGCTGCATACCTCAGGCATCGTGCGGTGCACATTTTCCCGTACCTGGACGACTGGTTGATTGAGTGACTCCTGCACAAGGGTGGTGAACGCTTTGGCACTGCCAGTGCAGACTCTGCAATCCTTGGGGTTTATAATCAACTACCCGAAGTCTCGCCTTTACCCGTCTCCTCAGCTGAACTTTATAGGAGCCAGGCTGGACAAGGCACAAGCAAAAGCGTTTCTGCCCCACAATCAGGCTCTTGCCCTCGCCTCGTTGGCAGCCTTCTTGTGCAGCAGCCAGCAGGTGACTGCCCGCCTTCTGCTCCGTTTATTGGGCCACATGGCAGCTTCTGTTCATGTTACCCCTCTCGCCCACTTGTGCATGCGGAGGGCACAATGGACCTTGCAGTCACAGTGGCAACAGGCCTCCCAGGACTTCGAGACCTATCTCTCAGTCACGGAATCTCTGAGGGCATCTCTATCCTGGTGGGAAGACCTCTCCAATTTGGAGCGGCTAATTCCCTTCCAGGCTGCCCCACCTCAAGTGGTCCTCACCACTGATGCCTCTCCTCAGAGCTGGGGAGCCCATGTAGACGGCCTCCACACGCAGGGTCTCTGGACCACTTTTAAAACCCACTGTCAAATAAACCTTTTGGAGCTTCAGGCGATCCGTTATGCCCTCTCAGTGTTCAGGGACAAGTCGTTGAGCAAGGAAGTCCTGATCCAGTCGGACAACCAAGTTGCAATGAGGTATATCAACAAATAGGGAGGCTCAGGATCATTCCCCCTCTGTCACAAGGCGGTACAGGTATGTATGGTCCTGAGTTCTGTCACAGGGGATGTCGCTGCAAGCGACGTACCTTCCTGGAACTCTAAATGTCCTGACGGACCATCTGAATCTCTCCTTTCAGCCACATGAGTGGTCCCTACATCCGGAGGTAGCAGCCAGAATTTTTCATCAGTGGGGAACCCCAGATATGGACCTCTTCGCCTCCCCGTACAACTACAAGGTGAGCAGCTTCTGCTCCCTGTCACCAGGGAGTGGACATCTGGCCTGCGAAGCCTTCTCCCTTCACTGGGGGAAGGGCCTGCTGTATGCATACCCTCCTCTCCCGCTCCTCTTGAAGACCCTGCTGAAGCTTCAACAGGACAGAGGGACCATGATCCTCATGGCGTCTTATTTGTCTTGACAGGTCTGGTTCCCTCTCCTTCGGGATCTCTCAATCAGGGACCCCATTCGGCTGGGACTGCACCCAATCTGATAACTCAGAAAGAGAGGGTACCCTGCACCATCTGAACCTTCGGGCGTTAGCCCTAACAGCGTGGATATTGAGCACCTAGTTCTTCAGCCCCTGGACCTCTCGGACGGTGTATCCCGGGTGCTGGTGGCTTCAAGAAAGTCTTCCACAGGAAGTCTTTTATAGTTTGAAATGGAAAAGATTATCCACCTTGTATGCGGGGTATGTCTTGGATCCATTCACATTCCCCCTTCCCAAACTGTTGGACTACTTGTGGTACCTTTCCGAGTCTGGGCTTCAAACCAGCTCAGTCTGGCTCCATCTTAGCGCTGTTAATGCGTACCATCTGGGTGTCGCTGGCACAACCATATCAGTGCAGCCTTTAGTGGGTTGCTTTGAGGGGTCTGCTCCAGTTGAAGCCCCCTCTTCGGCCTCCTGTTGCATCCTGGGACCTCAACATTGTCCTGGCTCAGCTCCTTTGAGCCGTTGCACTCCTGTGACCCAAAGTTCCTCACCTAGAAAGCTATATTCCTAGTAGCGATTACTTCGGCTTATAGAGTCAGTGAGCTTCAGGCCTTGATTATGTACCCACCATACACGAGGTTTTTTCATGATTGTGTGGTCTTGCGCACACACCCTAAGTTGCTGCCTAAGGTGGTGACTGATTTCCTATCAATCAGTCCATTGTTTTACCCACCTTCTTTCCCAAACCTCATTCCTATCCAGGGGAACGGGCTCTTCACAATTTGGACTGCAAGAGGGCCTTGGCTTTTTATTTAGAGCACACAGCAGTCCTCTCAGCTCTTTGTAGCCTTTAATACCAATCGACTGGGAGTGGCGGTGGGTAAACAGACTGTCCAACTGGCTGGCGGATTGCATCGCCTTCTCCTATGCGCAAGCGGGCCTTCAGCTGACAGGCTGCATCAAACTCACTCTGTGTGGGCCATGGAGACAAATATGGCTCATCTGCAAGCGGTTCCCGTCAAAATTTGCCGTGCAGCAACGTGGAGTTCCCTTCACATGTTTGCGGCACACTACTGCTTAGACAAAGATGGTGGACAGGAAAGTGCCTTTGGCCTGTCCATCCTACACAATCTCTTCCAGACCTGAACCCAACTCTTCCTGCCTAGTACCCCTGCTTAGAGCCAGTCAGTCCCCTCCCGACCAACAGCACAGCAGTTGTTGTGCCCGTTGGCACTTTGGTAACTGTTGGTCTCACCTGCTGCCAGGGACAGCCTGGAGCTTGGTATTCACCCACATGTGAATATTACCATCCTGCTTGTCCTAGGAGAAAGCGTAGTTGCTTACCTGTAACAGGTATTCTCCTAGGACAGCAGTAGGTTAGTCCTCAGGAATTCCACCTGCCACCCTCGGAGTTGGGTTCTCCTTCTGATTTGCTTTAATTTTTCGCTCGATTGTTTTTTTATCTATGTTGAGACTGAAGGGGACGCGCGGATAGTGGCATGCTGGGCATGCTCAGTGTGCTGGTCAAAGCTTCTAGAAACTTTGACAAACGTTTTCCTTGCTGGGCTCCATCGGATGATGTCACCCACATGTGAGGACTAACATCCCATTGTCCTAGGAGAACACCTGTTACAGGTAAGCTACTGCGCTTTTCAAGGAGTCAAATATATATTTTTTGAACCAGTTAAGTTAGAGAATTTTTTTGACAAAGTAGATCTGTTAACACGTGCTTTTGGGAATGAGGTTCCATGAAGTTTAGGAGTTTTAATGGGCCAGTTGTAATGATATACATTTCCTTTATTGTTTTCTTCAAAATCCTCCACATTTATGGGATATAGTGAATGGTTGTAATTATTTCTTTGTTTGTCTTGCTTATTTATGGCTATAAGAAAAGCTTGGTATAATATTAAGTCTTACTTGTATTAATGATTTGGAAATTAATAAAGAAAATTGAAAAAAAGAAGAGGGTCATCAAGGAGATAATAAGCAGAATATCCTGGCTAGAACAGAAGAAAACATTCAGGAATTGTAAACTTTTTTGTGATTGTTGAGATCCTAAAGCAACTAAAATAGCTGGTAGAGTAGTTGTGAGATATATACTATGTTTCACAGCAGCAAATAACTGATCTAACTACTTTTCTCAGAGGACAAGTAGAAATTGAAGTCCTCAAGGTGGGTGATGGCATCCAATGAAGCTTGGTTTGGTGAAGTTTTCTTTATAGCTTCTAGAAGCATTGGCATGATTTTCTGAATATGTGAGTTATGTCTCAAGTCGTGGACATCATGTGAGGCCCCCGTTCAGTTCCTTTTTTTCTATAAACCCTAATGGTCACATAGTTTTTCTTTTCTATTTATCTGAAGAGAATTGCCTTAACATTTGTTAGGCTACCTAGGCAGATAAATAGGGACTTATCTGGCTAAGTGGCAGCCATTGAATATCCAGCTATGTTAAGCAGCCGCCACTTAGCCGGATAAGTATTTATCTGGCTAAGAAGATAGCCAGATATCTAGGGGGCAGACAATGGGCGGATCAAGGCAAGGAAACTTATCCGGTTATCTTAACCGCCTAAGTGCCTATATTCAGCATTATCCAGTTAAGTTAACTGAATAAGTTATACCTACTCAATAGCAGCTCTAAAGTTATCCAGATAGAACTTATCCGGTTAACTAGAACTTATCCAGTTATACTGAGCAGCATAGCCGTGTTACTGAATATCCCTTCTAAGTTATCTGGATAAGTTATATCCAGGTAACTTAGATAACTGAATATCTTTGAGTACTGGGCCCTGTGATTTTTTTTGGGTTTTTTTTTTTTAATCATGCCTAGATAGGATGGAGCAAGATGGAAGACGCAGAGTGAAATCACTCTGAGCACCTATTATTCTCTTGCTTTGATTATTTTGTCCTGTGGTGAAATGGTGTTCCAATCCAAAACATCCCCTTTGGCAGTGGGTCCTATTGAACACTTTGTAGTTTGAATGCAAGAGGTGGACTTGGCCAGTTTCTTGCCAGTGGAGTTGTCAGCAGGGAAAGGAGAGCCAGGAATATTCCTGGCATTGATGACGACATTAGTCTTGATGTGAGGTTGCTACCATCTGGCCTGATGAAAAATCATGCTTAGGTAAGAATGTAGGCGCCACTGGATACTGCAAATTTGCTGAAGGAAGAGGGATTTCTCTTGCCTCATGCAGTATGCCGACTGTAGGAGCATTTTTAGGTTTCATTGGAGCTTCAACTGGTGCTGGTGAGATGATGGTAGAACAAGGAGCTTCTGTTTTTTGGAGAAACTGTAGGGGAGCCTAGCTTAGAGGTGCTATTGGAGGGTCAGCATGTGGAATCAAATTCTATGGACTTTTATCCTTGATTTTTTCTGCTGTGACTTCGGTTAAACCATAAGTAATTTGGGAAATTTGAGATGCTATTGCTGAACTTGAAGTCCTTTTCCTTTCAAATGAAGGAATTGTTTAATTGCAAGATTTCATGGAAAAATTGGTCATATTGGAGATTAATCTTGGAAACAAAATCAAAAGGAGTGATTTACTTGAAAATAGTCTGAAGAAAATACAAGGGACAAAGAAGACTGCCTAATTAGAGATAATTTCTTGGTGCATGATAAGATTGAGACCTGAGAATAAGGTTAAGTGCTGTACTCTAAGATTTATTCAGTTTCCTAAAATATCTAATGCCACAACTATGAATTTGTTCAGGAGATATATGATGAAAGTGTTAGACTTTTGAGAAATCTTCCCCCCTCCCACAATTTCTAGAGTTCATTTCTTGTCCCCTTCTAAATTTAAAAAAAAAAAAAATGAAAGAAGCAATGGATCATAATCAAAGTTCTTAGCCATCTGTTGATTTTTCTTGAGTGGGGAGGGGAGATGAGAAACTGATTTCTGCTACATAACATAGAATGACGGCAGAAAAAGCCAAATGACCCATCCAGTCTGCCCAGCAAACTCCCACACTTATTTTCCCATACTTATCTGTTTCACTGACCACCAAGTTCAGGACCCTTGTTGGTAACTGTTTGATTCGAATTTCCTGCCACCCCCTGCCATTGATGCAGAGAATATTGTTGGAGTTGCATCAAAAGTGAAGCATAAGGCTTAATGGTTAAGGGTAGTAACCGACGCATCAAACAAGTTACTCCGATGCTTGTTTACACAAACTGCATAGATCAGTGCCTTGTTGGATGTTGTCTGAATGTAAATCCTCTTTTCCACATTTCCCCCTGCCGTTGAAGCAGAGAGCAATGTTGGAGTTGCATTAACTGTGTGAAGGCTTATTGAGCAAGGGTAGTAATCACCAGGTATTAGTCACCATTCCAGCAAGCCACCCCCATGCCTCTTCTCTTCATTCCCATCCTCTAGCCTTTATGGATCCACAGTGTTTATCCCATGCCCCTTTGAAATCCTTCACAGTTTTAGTCTTCACCACTTCTTCTGGAAGGGCATTCCAGTTATCCACCACCATCTCCGTGAAAAAATACTTCCTGACATTGGTTCTGATTCTTCCTCCCTGGAGTTTCAAATCGTGACCCCTAGTTCTATTGATTTTTTTCCCAACGGAAAAGGTTTGTTGTTGACCATGGATCATTAAAACCTTTCAAGTATTTATTTATTTAAAATCTTTTCTATACCGTCGCTAAGTTATAAACCATCGCAACGGTTTACATGTAGGCACATATTTAATGTAAGTAAAAGTGTACTATAATACATTCTAACAGGTGCCGTCAAAGGTTCGGTTACAATATATCATTAGACAAAATAATTTTTAGAGAAGTGGGTCATGACCGAGTGTACTGAAAGTACTTTTACGGGTAAATTTATTATACATAGTGTTATCAATATGCTAGTTGTGATGTGGGGTTCATAGACTACTGTACTGTATTGTCATAAGTACTGTGTGTCGGTGTTTATCTGCTTATTCCTGAATAATTTCTATTCTCCCGTCTCCTTGTAAAATGCCTGTTTAAAAAGCCATGTTTTTAAACTTTTCTTAAATGCCTTGAGATCACTTTGTAATCTGATCTCTGGAGGCATTGTGTTCCAAATTGTGGGTCCTGCTAATGATAAGGCCCTTTCCCTCACTTGGGGTTAGTCTTGCTGTTTTAACTGAAAGGAAGGTTAGGAGTGCTTTATTTGCTGATCGAAGATTTCTGTGTGGGACGTGTACCCGTAATGCTGTGTTTAGCCAGTCTGATTTCTCATCATGAATTAGTTTATGGATGGTACATAGGGTTTTGTATTTAATTCTGTGTTCAATCGGTAACCAATGTAGTTCCGCTAGGGTTTCGGTTATGTGGTCCCTCCTCCTTTTTCCGGTTAGTATTCTAGCTGCTGTGTTCTGAAGTATTTGAAGTGGTCTTAACGTAGTATTTGGTAGTCCTAGCAGTACCTGAAAGTCTGTATCATATCACTCCTGCTCCTCCTCTCCTCCAGGGTATACATATTTAGGTTCTTCAATCTCTCCTCATAAGTCATTTTATGAAGACCATCCACCTTTTTGGTCGCCCTTCTCTGGACTGCCTCCATCCTGTCTCTGTCCTTTTGGAGATACAGTCTCCAGAACTGAACACAGTAATCCAGGTGAGGCCTCACTAAGGCCCTGTACAAGGGGATCATCACTTCCTTCCTCTTACTAGGTATTCCTCTCTCTATGCAGCCCAGCATTCTTCTGGCTTTAGCTATCGCCTTGTCACATTATTTCACCGACTTCAGGTCATTAGACATCATCACCCCAAGGTCTCTCTCCTGCTCCGTGCACATCAGCCCTTCACCCTCCATCAAATACAGTTCTTTTGGATTTCCACACACCCATATGCATGACTGCACTTCTTGGTATTGAATCTCAGCTGCCATATCTTCGATTACTCTTCCAGCTTCCTTAAATCCCGTCTCATTCTCTCCACTCCTTCTGGCGTGTCCACTCTGTTACAGATCTTAGTATCATCCGCAAAAAGACAAACCTTACCTTCTATCTCATTCGCAATGTCGCTCACAAAGATATTGAACAGGACCAGTCCCAACACCGATCCTTGCGGCACTCTGCTTACCACTGCTCTCTCTTCAGAGTAAGTTCCGTTTACCATCACACATTGTCTTCTGTCTGTCAACCAGTTTGCATCCAGGCCACCACCTTGGCACTCACTCCTAAGCTTCTCATTTTATTCACAAGCCTCCTGTGCGGGACCGTATCAAAAGCTTTGCTGAAATTGAAGTAGATGACATTGAGCGCTCTTCCTCGATCCAGTTCCCTAGTTACCCAATCAAAAAAGTCAATCTGGTCCAGCAATTCTTCTGACTGTAGATAGTTCACTATTCTTTCCTTCAGCAGCGACTTCATTACTTTTCCCACTAACGAGGTGAGGCTAACTGGGCTATAGTTTCTAGCCTCCCCTCTGCTACCACTCTTGTGAAGCGGGATCACCACCGCTCTTCTCCAATCACACAGCACCACTCCTGTTTCTAGGGATCTATTGAACAGTTCACGCAGCGGACCCGCCAGCACATCTCTGTGCTCCCTCAGTATCCTGGGATGAACCGCATCAGGCCCCATGGCTTTGTCCACTTTCAGTTTCCCCAGCTCTTCCCATACATTCTCTACTGTAAATGGAGTTCCATCTACTTTACTTCCCTCCAGTTTCTTGTTAACTAGCGATGGTCCTTCTCCAGGGTCCTCTTTAGTGAACACAGGACTGAAATATTCGTTTAATATTTCTGCCATTTCTTCGTCTCTCTCCACACATTAATCCTTTTCACCTTTCAATTTCACTATAACACTTTGGACTTTTCTCCTTTCTCTGATGTATCTGAAAAATATTTTATCACCTCGCTTTACCTCTATGGCAATCCTTTTTTCTGCTTGACTTTTTGTTTTCTTGATTACTTTCTTCGTCTCCCTTAGTTTCACCATATATTCTTCCTTGGAATCCTCCCTTTGGGATCCTTTATATTTCTTAAACGCTGTTCTTTTAGCTTTTATTTTATCCGCCACCTCCTTTGAGAACCAGATAGGTTTCATTTTTCTCTTGCTTTTCTTTACTTTTCTAACATATAGATTAGTTGCCTTGTTAATTGCTCCTTTTAGTTTGGCCCACTGTTGTTCCACATCTCTCATTTTCTCCCAGCCTTCTAGTTCTTCCTCCAGGTATTTCCCCATTTCAACAAAGTCCGTGTTTTTTAACTGAAAACTCGGGTCTTCGTGCGCCTTCTCCATATCCTATTTGTGATATGAAACCATACCGTTTGATCACTGGTGCTGAGGTGGGCACCCACCCAGATATTAGAGACATTATCTCTGTTAGTGAGCACTAAATCGAGTATAGCTCCTTCCCTCGTGGGTTCCATTACCATTTGTTTGAACAGAGCCCCTTATAAGGCATCCACTATCTCTCTACTACTGTTAGATTCTGCAGAAGGGATTCTCCAGTCTACATCCGGCAGATTAAAATCTCCAGCATTCACCACTTCTCCCTTCTTTCCCATCTTTTGGATATCTTCAACCAGATCTCTGTCAAGTTCTTCCATTTGATTTGGAGGCCTGTAAACCACTCCAATAAAAATGGATGCCCCATCTTTTTTTTAGGATGGCCCATAATGCTTCTTCTTTGCCACATCTTCCTTGCAGCTCAGATATTGTTTTTGACATAAAGGGCCACTCCTCCCCCTTTTCTGTTCTCTCTGTCCTTCTTTAACAAGTTATAGCCCAGTATGGCCGTATCCCAATCATGAGATTCCGTGAATCACGTCTCTGTGACAGCAACAATGTCCAAGTCCGCCTCCACCATTAGGGCTTGCAGATCTGGGATTTTATTGCCCAAACTACGAGCATTTGTACTCATAGCTTTCCAGCTTTTCTCATTCATGTTACTGTTTTTCTTGGACTCCGTTTGTGACTTATTTAGTTGACTTTTGTTATCCATTTCACCCTTTTCCATTGCATTTGTATTTGGGGGGTGACATTCTAATTTCCTTCTGCCATCCCTGGCATCTAGTTTAAATGCCTTATGACATAGGATTTTAATTTATCTCTTAGGATCCTTTTTCCTGCCACAGACAGATGTAATGAACTCACACAAAATAAATTATATAAGGCTTCCAATCCTCCTCATATACTATTAGCAATCACATCATATCCCAAAACAGGGAGGAATTATTTCAAAACGATATTATAAATTTAATTTTTGGGAAATCATATCAGAATAAATGTGCTCTCACAGTCGCCTGGCTCTTGCCTACATAGGGCTGCAACCAGTATCGTGTATATCGCACACAGTCACCTCATTTACTCTTTCCCATTTTTTGTTTTAAAACCCCATCACATTCTTAAAACCAATCCCAACACTTAAGTTTTCCAAATTTCTTTCACCAAATTTTTCAACACCTAAGTGTTCCAATTCTTTCACCCAATTTTTCAATATATTTATCACATTTCAATAGCACTACTAAGTCCTTATCTTTTCGCCGTTTTCTTCACTGCTCAGTAGGCTCGTTGTTTCACAGTGCCACTGCTAGCTGTTTCACAATGCCGCTGCTAACACACTCCCGTGCCTCCCAACATCGGCGATGTTTTGGCGGTCACACTCGCCTTCCTCAGGGGCTTGCTCCTATATGTGCAACACAATTATTCTCACTCATATATTTAAGGTTTTTCTTTTCAAAACTTAATGGCTCAAACAATGTTACTCACTTTCAGTATTCGGCCGCACCTGGCTCCTCTCACCGGCACTAATTCAAAGATAGCGCCTCACGCTCAATCCCTCCCCCTCCAACCTCTGACACTTTTAAACCAATCAGACTCCCCTATTCTCCTCCAATCCCCTTTCAGGAAAACACTGATCAATCTACTTCTCTGTTAAGTCCCTCCAGCTGAACCGTACCCAATTTAAATATCCACTTTTGTTCCTTCTGTAACAGCTTCAGATCGACATCGCCTCCCCATTGATCTTCTTTAACCGCTTCCAATACTGTACATCTCAAGTCCTCAAAACCATGACCCTTCTCAGTGCAATATTGTACCAATGGGGCTTCCATTCTTAGACGCTTTAAGGCACTTTTATGCTCTATAAGCCGTGTTTTCAATTTTCTCATCGTTTTTCCCACATACAGTAATTTACAAGTGCACCAGATCACATATATCACTTGTGTAGAGGCACAGGTAGTCCTCACAAACGGGACATAGCCTGTCAATTTTACAATTGGGATATTGATATTTGAATGCGCCACTGCACACACTGAGCATTCTTGACAAGGAAAATGACTGTATGTGTAAGCCATCTTTGGCAAAGAGATTTTATTGTTCCATACACGGCCCCAGCCCCCAGTATATCCAAAACTTTGTTCCTTACACCAGGATTTAAGCCATACATTGAAGTTAACATTGCTTGTTAATTTTGTTAGATCCATCTATAGTCTGGATCCTCTAATAAAGGATCAGGAGACCCAGGTTCTGAATTGCAAAATAAGATCATTCTCAGATATAGCAAAGACCATAGAGGGAAATGGAAACAGTTTCTTTTATTAAGGCCTAGAGTAGTTAAAATTGGGGGTTGTTTTTGGATAAGTTTTCCTTGTAATTGTCTAGTTAAGTGTCAGTCTGTTAAGAGATATTTTCTGTGATTCCCCTTTGCTGTTTTTCACAATAACAAGCCTCCCGCAGCTTCACCTTCTGCAGCTATTTTTTTCATTTACACCTTGTAGTCTCTGAATGGAAAATGTCTTGTATATCTGTGTTTTCCTAATTTCCTTTTGGTCTAATGGATATTGTTCCTTGTATTGTGAATCTTAACCCCTTATTATTGTTGTTTGGTTTAGTATTGAACATATATAATTTTCTTTGTGTTCTGTTCCAACTATGGATTTCTATCAGTTTTCTTTTTGTACAACAGATTTCTTGGTGTTAATTATTATAAGTTTAAAAATGATTAAAAAATAATTAGTATGTTTTCATTTTTGGAGCGTCACTGTTCACCTTATCTCACCCCTCGTACCTTCACTAGTTAGGCCTATGTTCGTTTTCAGATTTCATTGATTTTTTCCATAGCTGCCACGAACAGTGGTATCTGTATATCAGGTGGCATTGGGTCATTTATTTCCTTTTAATATCTCATTTGGTTTTGTCTTGGTATTTTTCAGCTGATATGCCAGAAAGAGATGAGGGCCATTGGCTTCAACAAGTGTGCCCCTATGCAGATGCATCATTTCTGTCACAGATCCCCATAATAGATGTGTTCTATACCTGGGGACAAACATATCATCTTGTGGTGCTCCACATATGGGAAGATGATCTTCAGAGGACATCATTCCCAATTATAGCCAATAGAAAAACTCTTTGCGGAAAGAAAGGTCAGCCCCATCTGCAAAGAAGGGCCCAGGAGCTGCAGCGGATGCTGTCGATACATTAACATCAAGGAAGCATTGATCTCCCTCTACTGAGTACCTATAGAGGCTAGGGAGATAGACCATTATGCTACTCTTCAAACCTTCTCCACAGTCACTCCTGGCCCACCCTGCACTTCTAGGAAGTGGTTGAGTTGGGTACCGAGAAGACCCTTCTGTCCTCTTAAGAACAGAGAGCACCCTCTTTTCTATTGGGGTCCAGATGAGGTTTTATGTAAACCGCTGGCCAGAATAAGCTCAGACACTTGGATTCTTGACATAATCAGAAATGAATACAGATTACATCGATTAGAACCCTGCCAAATTGCCTTCTGAGATGCTCCTAGTTTGATTCTCAGCATCAGGAACTGCTACAAAGGAGAATTCTTCTTCACTTAGAGGCCACTGTGGTCAAACCCCCTTCACCAGGGAAAAGAAAGTGGTGATTATCTCCATGAACAAGCAGGGTAAACAGTCACACAAGTGGGTGACGTAATCCAACAGTGCCAGCTTGGACATTGTGTGTGTGTGTCTCTCTCTCTCTCTCTCTCTCTCTCTCTCTCTCTCTCTCAAAGCTTAAAAAGATGTATTTCCGAGTATGCAATAATTTCTGCAATCCAGCTACATGGAAGTCTCTTCAGTCTTCTTTCTTCCACTGCAGTGATAGGATGCCTTTTCTCTAATTTTGGCATTTAGCTTCTCATTTATTTTTTTTTTCTCATTTATTTTTTTCATCTGTCTTTTCTGGATTTTAATTTTGAAGTTTCCCCGAGTCAATAAAAAAATGTAATTAGTGTGGGTTAGCATTTTCAGTCATGTCAGGAAAGCCATCATTATGTAGGAAATGCAACCACAAGATGGCTGCGGTGACCTACACAAGGATTACCCTAAGTACCTGGGTCCCATTCACAACATTGCTATTTGTGAGGCTTTTGCCAGGATGTACCCAAGAACAATAAGATATAGGCAAGATCCTTGCTAAGACCTCTTCACCAGAATGAAAAACTAGTAGGGTGAACAGACACCTCATAAAAGAAAAAGGTCTTGTTACCAAAGTGCCATGCTAAAAGCTCTGTCGTCCTCCACTGCAAAGAAACGGAGCATGTCCCCTTCAGAACACAGCTCTAAGTGCCATGAATCACAGGACTTATAGAACTAGTCATTGGAACCAAAGATCTCAGCACCATCTACGATTTCATCAGTGCTGAGCTTTTCTGTGCCAAGACCTCCACCAGTGCCAAAGCAAGCACAGTTTCTTTAACACTTTCCGCGCCGATGGAGACCATCAAAGCTGACATCTGCGCCAAAGAAAATAAAATCTGGTTGCAAAATCAGATACACAACCATGTACATCTGTAAGGATGGTCAGCATCAGAGAGTCTAAGGTCAAATGTTCACTTTCTATCTTGCTGCCAGAGTCTGATCTCAAGTATAGAGTTAAGGGCAGTCCGGGTCATGAAAGAGTACTGCTTCCCCCTTATACAGTACTCTGCAAGGCCAGAAAGTCAAAAATACATTCCAGCAGTCCTCATGTGAAAGACTACAGATTCATGGATAATATAGGCAAAAAGTTATTTCAAGCAGCCATGATCCAGAGCAGGATATCTGCTCATTAATTTCAGATGACTTGATGTCTATACAACATTCTGCAGAAAATGAAAAATGATTCCACCTCATTTCCTTCTGACCTTCAAGGGAAGTTGCAAGCATACTTGTAAGAGGCAGACAGATGCTCCAAATATATCGTCAATTTATGACAATTTTGATATATCCTCCAGGGCCTCAGTGGTGACCAGAAAACTAACATGGCTCAAAACTTCTAGCTGAAGAGATTATGTACATAAGCTTGCAGCTCCCTATTGCACAGGAGAAAACCTCTTTGGAAACAAAATTAGAGATGGTGAATAGAATAAATCAGTGTGTAACTTGCAAACTCCGGCCATAACTATCCCAAATCCAGCAGCCTCCCTGAAGAAATACCATCCATATAAGAGACAATATTACCCTATGAGATATTATACTCCCTACCCTTACCAAAGGCTGCAATATCAGCTTCAACAGTTGCAGGCTAGTCCTAATGCAAGGGACAGGAATCAACCCAAGACAACTCGGCAACCACTTCAAAAACATCTTCAAGGATTTTGATTGAAAGCACTTCTGGAGACAGGAGACTTTAATTCTTTTATTAATAATACTCCTTTATAGCCACAGATCAATGGGTCCTCTAAATCAAGCAAAAAGGTTATTTAAATTTGGACATGCTTCCTCTAATAATTCCACATCAGTTTTATCACTTTCTGAAGGATCAGTTGTCGCTAGTAAGACAGGAGATATCATCCCTCCTGTCTTCCCATTCCATTGAAAAAGTTTCTTTTCTGGAAAGGGACAGGGGATTTTACTCAAAATACTTCCTTATTTCCAAAACGTCCAGAAGCGTCTGCCCCATCTTGAATCAGAAAGCGCTGAACATGTTTCTTAAATGAGAGAAATTCAAAATGAACTGAATGACTGGTTAATTACGTTAGATCCCAAAGATGCTTATAGTTACATTCCCATTCATCCAGACCACTGTAAAAACCTCAGATTTATAGTAGAAGATGACCATTATCAGTACAAGGTACTTCCTTCTGGTCTATCAACAGCTCCGAGAGTATTCACAAAATGTCTACCAGTTGTTACGACGACGCTGAGAAAGGAAATCATCTTAGTTTTTCCATATTTAGATTACTGGTTTATATCAAGCACATCCTGCAAAGAAGCTAAAGTTTATACAGATCTTGGACTATGGACTCTTCATGCTCTGGGATTAGTCATCAGCCATGAGAAGTTCCAGCTGCATCCTTCTCAAAATTTGGATCTTATTGGAGCATGTGTGGATACATAGACAGGGAAAAAGCCTTCCTATCACTCCAAAGAATGAACAATCTGCAATTGTTAATACACTCAATTCTCAATCAAAACACAGTATCAGCAAGAAGGTTTCTACATTACTAGGCCATATGGCAGGCACAAAACATGTGACTCTATTCACATAACTTCACATGAGAATACCACAGTGGCACCCGAAATGTTTCTGAAATTAATGAACTCCACTACTATCTTGCAGCATCCCAATAGCTCTTTCTGTCTACAGCTCACTAAGTTGGTGTAATCATTCCTCAAATCTTCTTCAGGATCAGCTTTTTCTCCCTCCTCAATTGAATTTAACCTTAGCCACAGATGCAGTAAATCTAGCCTGGGGAGGGCTTTTAGGCCAATTAGAGAAAGAATAAGGACAAGGGAAGAAAAAAAATCTATACATGAACATTTTGGAAATTAAAACTATTTTCAGAGCACTAGTACCTTTCAAACCATTCATAAATGAAAAGATTATCCAGATTCAAGCAGAATACATATTCACAATGTACTACATAAATAAAATGGTTTGGGATCTCATCCACTGTGTCAAGAACCTGTCAACATATGGACTTGGACAATAAAAAGGCTTATCTCTATGCAACACACATTCCAGGAAATACCAATGTACTAGCAGACACTTTAAGCCAATATTTACAGCCTCACAAATGTAACTACACGATAACACTATTCAGAGCGTATTTCAAAAATGTGGAGCTCTAAAATCCTATTTGTAGTTTTCTTCAATCATAAGTTTCCAGTTTTACAGTTCCAAAGCATGAGATTCCAGCACTTTGGTCTCAGACAAATTGACAGTCTCTTGATCAGAGGGGCTGATGTAGGCTTTTCCCCCAGTACCTATAATAAGCAAAACAGTTCTAACAGTAAGATAAGAAAAGGTAAGAATGATACTAATAGCCTCTTGTTGGCAATGCTAATCATGCTAATCCTTGGCTTCAAAGGCTGTCAATTGCTCAACCGATCGAACTTCTGACCTTTTCAATTCTTATGACCCAGTTCAACAAATCTCTCTTCTCCTAGGACAAGCAGGATGGTAATCCTCACATGCGGGTGAAATCATCCGATGGAGCCCGGCACTGCTGCTATACGTGCGTCCACGCGAGGTCCCCCTTCATTATTTTTTCTTTTCCGCAATGCAGTAGCCTCGCGGTGGTAGAACTCCAACTCCTTGAAATTGTTTCAACTTTTTCGGGTGTTTTTGTGTCAGGTCCCCCTTCACGTTCGGTTCCTCTGTTTGGTAGGTACCCTTGTTTCCCTTTTTTTTTTCTCGTTCTTCGCGGTCGATTCCAGAGTTCTGCACCAAGGTGCCGCTTTGGTCATCGACTGCGCACCGGCCTCTCTTTTTTTCAGTGGCGTTGTCAGGTTTTTAGCGGTGCCCGCGGACCATGTCCATCACGAATCCGCTCCTTTTGCCTTTTCCTTGTTTAGTTCCCCCTCCTTGTTGTGGCTCCCCCGTCCCTGTTCTCTGTATTTCTCTTAGTTCAATGTAAACCGATATGATGTACCCACAAATGTCTGTATAAAAAAGCTGTTAAATAAATAAATGTATTCTCTGCCTGGGGGCCTCGCACGACGTCCACGGGTGTCAATTGTGTGACCAAATGACCCCCAAAGGGTGTCGCCCATGCCTGGACAAAATGGAGAAGCCCTTCAGGTATCCAAACCCCTCTACTTCAGCTTCGGTGTCCTCAAGGACCGAGGGGAACAGTCTACATCTCTTCCCCTGATGGTCCCGCTATCCAGTACCACTAAGGATCGGGGAGATCGATCCTCTGTGGTCTCTCCCCTCCCGCTAACTAACCTCAGAGTCCTCGTCATCCTCGGCGTCAGGGAAGAACAGGGCAGAGTGCCGGAAATCCAGGAAGCATAGACACCGGTCACCATCATGTCACGGTTCCAGAGCGGCATCGGCAGCTGCCGAGCTGCCATTGAAGCGGCCCCATCCTCTGGTGCCCCCGGTAGCCCTAGGCGTTCTCCACTGGCTACAGTGCAGGGTGCCGTACCACATCGTGAACCTTCCTTCAGTCCTGACCACCCAGGACTTTCAGGAGGAGCTGGACCACAGGATGCAGTCGGCGGTGCTCAAAGCACTACAGAGCGTTGGGCTGCAGGCGCCACTGGTGCCCAAGCCTCTGCCATCGATGCTCGCACCCCTGCTGGAGTGTCTGGACATCCTTCTCGGTGCCCTACCAACGCAGCTGGTGCCCGAGAGGCCACTGATGCCCTCCACCGGGAGCAATCCCAGGTCCTCCGAGGAGGATGAGGCCTCAGGGACCAGGCACCCTTGCCCGCAGTTCCCCGGGCCGCCACCAGCGTACTACAGCCGATGCCCCTTCGATGCTGGGGACTCCATCGATGCCTGGGCCCCAGTGAGGAAGAGGGTTCTTATGACCCGTGGAGCAATGATTCTTCTGACTCATCCTCTGAGTTCTCCAATGACCCCCTCTCAAAGCCGTCCCTGCCAAAGACTTGTCGTTTGCCAAGTTTGTATGGATGATGGCAGAGTCCATCCCTTTTCAGCTCCTGTCACAGGAGGATACTCGCCACAAGATGCTGGAGGGTCCTCCAGTTCATCAATGCTCCCAAGAAAATCAAGGCGGTGCCAGTCCACAACATCTTTAAGGAGCTCCTCCTCCGTATGTGGGAACACCCGGTGTCAGTGTCCCCAGTTAAGAGGAAGGCCAATGCTATCTATCTGGTGCAACAGTCCATGGGCTTTGAACGGTGGCACCTCCTCCACCAGTCGGTTGTTGTGGAGTCCACACTCAAGAAGGCTAGATGCTCCCAGACACACACTTCTGCTCCTCCAGGGCATGAACACAGGGAGCTTGATGGCATAGGAAGGAAAATGTTTCAAGGGGCCATGTTGGTGGCCCATATTGCAGCCTACCAGCTATACATGACCCAATACAACCGCAGTCTATGGAAACAGGTCCAAGACTTTGTGGGGGGCTTTCCCCAGCAACAGCAGGAATCTCTTGCAGCTATTGCCACGCTGGGCCTTGAGTTGGGTAGACACGAGGTGAGGTCTTCCTACCATGTGTTTGAAACCGCAGCCCGCCTGGCCGCCAGGGATGTCGGCGCCAGTCGGTTGGCTTGGCTTCGAGCCGCAGGACTCCGGCCAGAGGTTCAAGATAGGCTTGCAGATCTCCCCTGTACACGCGAGAACCTGTTTGGGGATAAGGTGAAAGAGGTCATGGTGTAGCTGAAAAACTGACCGGGTGTTGGCATTTGTAGGGTTTGTCATAAATTATCCCAAATCCCATTTGAGCCTGTTTATCTCAACTGGAGCTCTGCTGGATACAGCTCAGGCAAAAGCCTTTCTTCCATAAGAAAGGATCATCGCCTGGGGGTGGGGGGGGGGGGTTGATGTCACAGACCAAGATGGATGCCTGATTCAATGCTCCCAACCCTCTTAAATTTAATCTACTGCACACTCTGGCATCTGCCTCTGGATCAATGATTTTTCATTCTATATTGAGAGCACTTATTTAAAGGATGGCGGCTAAGCAAAAAACGGCAAACCTGAAGCAATTCTTGTTCAGCAAACACGGTGTGAAAGTTGCTGAGTGTGATAGCAAGCAAGTCCCATGGAGGAAGAATCAGAATCACTTGTGCCTGCACTCATACCGGGCCCTGGGTCCGGCGACTTACCTTCAAGGGAGGAATTCTGAGAATGGATCCAGGATCTCTGCAGGGACATGAAGCAGCACAAACAGGAGTTGATGGCGATGATAGCCAACCTGCAGTTAGACATGGCCACCATGGGTAACCGCGTTGACAAATTGGATTCCCGTGCGGAGGGCCAGACTGAGTCCCTAAAGCCAAGAAGGAAATGGGATCGGTGCAAGTGCAATTTGCAGACTAACTGGAAGACCTTGAGAATAGATCTTAACGCTGCAATCTGTGATAAAGGGGAGGTGCTGGAGAGTCCTCCCTACAAGGATTGTAGATCTGTGGTGATTTCTGTAAGTTTCTATTGCAGGCTTGCGCCAGCAGCGTTGAGGGGGGAAGCATCATTCAGTTTTGATATTAAATTGGAATGCTGTCTTAGGGCTTTAGGGCCCAAATCAAATAAGGCACGTGACATCACATGCTTCCACAGTTTGGAAGTGAAGAAGCAGATCTATGAGTTTGCATGGAAAAAGAGTGGGTGGATGTGGGAAAGGAATAGAATTTCCATTTTTACTGACTTGGCCCCTGTCACATTGTGAAAATGCCAGGAATTGAGAGATGTGATAGGGGTGCTGTGAGCCAAGAACATCCAGTATCATTAGACATTTCCCTTTGGGCTATTTTTTATGCTTAAGGGAACTTCCCACAAAATTAAAACCATTGCTGAGGCTGCAGAGATCTTTAAGGAGGCAGCTTTGGCAGTTAACTTCTCGATCACCAAGTCGGCGAATATTGTTACTAGAAAGGAGATGTTTCTAAGATGGCAGTGGTTCAATAAAGGAGGAAGCAGATTGAGGTGTCAGTCCAGCAATGGTGACCTTCCACATCTGATCCTTGCTGAAGTGCACTGGATTCACCTACTGGGACAATACCCTCATGTGTACTGTTGAACTATTACTGCAATATTCCATTTTAAGGGGATCTAATTTTCTTTAGGACAATGTACAGGTGTCTAGTTGTTTTTTATTCATACAAATGCAAGATGGTCATTTGCATCGGTTACTTGGAAGGGGGTTTGCTTGGGGGTCCAGGTTGGCTTATTGAACATATTACCCCCATGAGGTTGTAGGATCTGCTTAAGGTGATTGGCATATCTTGTGGTGGGGAGAGCGGGGGTTGGGTTAATTCAGGATTTCTTTCTGGAAAGAGATAATGGAGTTGTAGAGAGTGCAGTTAATATTTTATTTTTAAGTGGATGTTTATTTGATGGTTTATATGAGAGAGTGAATGAAAGGAAGTGGGGATTCTGAGATTGTAAAATTCCAGGTCATACTTACATATTTTCTCTCTTAATGTCAAAGGCTTTAATACTCCCAGGAAACGACAGCTTTTATTCCACGAATTGTCCTACAATAGAGCTTCCATAGCGTTTTTGCAGGTAACTCATCTGAAGGAAAGATATGAGTAATTGAGGGTGTCCAGGAAGCTCTCCCCACAGATATTTCGCATCTAGCTCTAAAGAAGGGAACTATATGAGTGTTGGCATGAATAAAATGAATAAAATTAACATTTTATTCATGATCTTTTAGATCGTCAGACCCTGAGGACAGGTTCTTGCTCTTGAAAATTAGTGTGTGGGGGGGGGGGGGTATACTTTTGTTAGTATTTATGCTCCTATTCATGATCAAGAATCCTCCTTTGAAGTCTCTGGAACATTTGCTTTTGTCTTATGCTGAGGGGATACTGATTGTGGAGAGAGCTTTAATTTTACTAGGGTTCCCTGCATAGATAGATCATGCCGTTCCACCCAGGGTCTGAAGGGGATGCAGTGTACTCTTACTCTTAATGGAAAGATGAAATTTGGTAGATATGTGGCATCAGTGATATCCTTCTTCTAGAAACTACTCCTTTTTTTCTGCACCACATGACTCTCATTCTCGCATTGATTATTTCTTGATTGATAAAGGGATAATGAATAGGATTGTGGGTTTGGGGATTATAATAGGGAACATAACTTGGTCAGATCATGGATCAATGTACATTTCACCAATTATGACATAGGAATGCAATACTGGCATTTAAATAAGTTTATTAAGGGATGAAGTCTTTTGTCATAGTATGGATGTTAGACTGCAGGAATATTTTCAAATTAATACCCAGGATCCTATTTTGCCAGCAGTGGTGTGGGATTGTTCCAAAGCAGTAATGTGGAGAACAGTGATTTCTCTCGCTGCCTACACAAAGAAGGAAAAAGAAAAATTGAGAGGCCTATTAGAAAAAATTGCTGCCTTATCCCATTTACATGAAGCTAGTTTATCCCCATCAGCCCTCAAGAATCTAAATATGGCAAGGGATGAGCTTAGCTTATTAGATTCTGAAATTATTGCTCATCAGTTGGAATTAACTAGGCAAGCGTATTTTGAAGGGGAAAACAAGGCAGGAAGATATTTAGCTCGTTGATTGAAATTTGTATACACCCAGAGTTTTATTGCTAAAATTAAATTCATAATGGTAATTTGGTTATGACCTCGTCTGATATTAGATGCTGCTTTTCCCAGTTTTATTCATGGCCAAGAGCAAGCAGGTAAAAACTCACTCCGACAGCTTCAGGGAAGGACCGCAAGGGACGCATTCTTTATACGATCTTCTGGCACCTCTCCCCTGACGTCAGGCTCGGTCTCCTTCCCGGCACAGTCTTTCTCTTTACAAGAAAATCACAATTGCCCTTGTGGCCAAGAGCAAGCAGGTAAAAACTCACTCCGACAGCTTCTCTGATTTTTTTTTTTTTTTTTTTTTTAAGCATTTGCTTAAGTGAGGCATTTTATTTCCTCTACTAAGGTTAATAAATCTATAGCTTGCAGTAAAACTCTATTTGAACACTACTGTGGTAAGGCTGATACTTTACTAGGAGCCACTTCTAAGTTATATGGTTTATTTAATGCAGGACCACAAGAGTATCCTAAACGCATTCGAGCCTGGGAGCGGGATTAGGGAGAGTAACTGAGTGAGGTAGAATGGGACTTACAGCATTTACTCGTATGGAGAAAAGGTATTTTAGCTATGCTACAGGAAAATGGCTATAAGGTCCTGTTAAAGTGGTATTTAACACCAGAGAGACTGGACTCAAAGTTTGACAGTGTAGAAGACAAGTGTTGGTAGGGCTGTGGAGAACTAGGATCTTTCTTCCATATATGGTGGTCATGTGGATTGATTTGTAATTTCTGGAGGCAGGTTACATCTTGGGTGTCTGCCGTGATGGGGGTGGAGGATACTCTTAAGCCTAAATATATCCGGTTAAATATTCCTGTTTTAGAAATTGATCGATCTTTACAGAAGCTATGTCAGTCAGCAGGTTTTTATTGCAGCAAGATGTGAGAATGCAGCTCACTGGAGGCATACTGATGTTCCCACTTTGAATGCAGTTCTGCTTAGATTGGATAAGTGCTATCTTTTAGCAAATTTCTGCCTTCCATTATAATGCTGTTTCTAAATTTGATTAAATTTGACTTCTCTGTGTCATGTGGGAAAAACAACAGTCTGAAAATTAAAGGCTTAAAGGTTAATGGCGGAGGAGAACAGTTCTTAAACACTCTGCTTTCTTTTCCATTGAATATGAGGAAGAGTAATTCGTGATTTGTATTTTTAGGTCATTGATGCTGTTGCATTGTAATGTGTATCGTTGAGTCTTAAGGTATTATCGTTGACACTCTTGTACCTGATTTCTGTATCTTTCTGTAATTTGCTTTATAACTCCTGAAAGGGGGGAGGTAAGGATGGATAATTGAGAGGAGGGGGTTTATTTGTCAAATTGAAAAGTTGTGATCTTGCTTTGAATTTATTGAATGTTATTTGTGCTTATGGTTTAAGTGTTCACAATAAAAAATTAGAATATAAAGAAAGATCATTACACTGATGTCCGCAATGGAAGAAATTAAACCAAGTCAGCAGGCATCAGCATCTGACAGTATCCATCACTCCCTTGACAAATCTCTATATGAGACAGAGGGCCATACAACCACAGTGGACTGACACCACTTAGGATTTTCAAGACAACATCCTGATCACCTAGCAGCTATCCTGGTGGCTGATTCAATCAAATCTGGACAGTGGAATCTCTCAAGTTCTTTCAGTTTAAATTGTCCTAGCCATAGATGCATCCCTGGGCTGGGAAAATTATGTAGAGGAGTTCCATGTCAGAGTTCTTGGTCTGCTGAGGAAAAACTCAATCACATAAACTTCCTAGGGTAACACTATAATCTCTAAAGGCTTTCAAAGATAAGATAGCCAACAGTGTTGTCCTCATTCAGACAGACAGTCAGTTAGCTATATTCTACATATTTCCTCAAACTATGCCTTTCTCCCCTTCCCTTCCTTATCCCCTTTTCCCACCCCCTCCTACCTTTCTACCTCTTACCCCCCTCGCCCTGCCCCCTGCCTACCCTCCCCCCCTCTCCCTCACCTACCCTCCTTCAAATCTCCACCCCTTGGTTTCATTAATATTGTTTATTTTGTTGTATTTTTTGGTTTTTCTGTTTGTTGCTTCTCGTTTAGTAACATCTTATTGTTTCAATGTCATATTTGTTATATCGTTATACTGTATCTTCCAATTGAGTTCTTTGTAAACCGGCATGATGTGCTTCACGAATGTCGGTAAATAAAAGTTAATAAATAAATAAATAAACAAACAAGCAGGGTTGAACAGGTTCATATCTTCTGTGTTAAGATGTGGGCCTGGTCCATACATTTCAGGGAATGGTCATAAAAGCCACATATCTGGCAGACAGATTGAGTTAGATCTCTGTACTACATGATTGGTCTCTGGATGGGGGAGTAGCAAATCGGATGTTCCACAAGTACCAAACATCACTGGTGGATCTGTTTTGAATCATCTCTGAACAGAAAAGTCCTAAACTTCTGCACCAGGATAGGGACTCAAGGCAAACTAACTTCTGATACCTTCTATCTAGATTGGAGAGAGATTCTTCTGTATGCTGATTCCTGTAGTGCAAAAACTTTACTAAAGCTCAGAAGAATTTGAGGGACCATAATTCTCATAGACCTCTATTAGCCAAAACAGGTTTGGTTTCCACTCCTACAGGAATTGTCCTTCAGAGAATCAGTCAGGTTGGGGAATTCCTCAAAACTCTTTACCCAGAATATGGGAACAAAGTGTCATCCCAACATTGGGTCCCTTCCTCTGACTGGATTTTGAGAAGATAGCACTGAATTCCATTAACCTATTAGAGAACATGGCTGAAATTCTGGTTTCTAGGAAGGATTCCACAAGGAAATCATATGTTTTTAAATGGAAGAGTTCTGCCTTCTAATATGAGGAAAAGGCCTTAGTCCCCTCCTCCTGTTCTACACACCAACTGCTTGAATACTTTTTACATCTCTTAGAATCTAGGCTGAAGACTAACTCCATTAGCATTCATCTCAGTGCAGTTGGCACTTACCATCGTATTGAAGATAAATCTATTTCTGTACAGCCTTTAGTTGTCAGATTCATGCAGGGATTGCTTCAATTGAAGCTTTCCACTATGCCTTGGGACCTCAGCTTGGTACTTGTCCAGTTGATGAACGCTCCCTTTGAAGCCCATTGGATGCCTCTGAACTGAAATATCTGAGCTGTAAGATCATATTTTTTATTGTGGTCACTTCAACTCAAAGTCAGTGAACTTAAAGCTCTGGTGACATAGTTTTTAATAGATGGTCTGCGCACACACCCTAAGTTCCTGCCTAAGGTAGTGCTGGATTTCTACATTAACTAATCAGTCATCCTCCCAACATTTTCCGCAGGCTACATATCAACAAAGGTTGAACAAGCCTTGCAGTTTGTCTTGCAAAACAGCCTTAGTCTGGAGAAGACTGACGCCCTTAGAAAGTTCAATCAGCTTTTTGTTTCTTTTGACGCCCAACAAACATGGAACTGCTGTTCTTAAGTGCAGCTTTTCTAATTGGATGGAAGATTGAATCTTTCTGTTGTGGCCAGGCAGTTGAGGCTCATAGTATTAGAGCCATGGTGTTGAGACTGGCTCACTTGAGATCAACCTCTATGGAAGAGATTTCCAAAACTGCGACATGGAGTTCCATCCATACATTCACATCTTATTTAAATAAAAGTACCCAATATGACAGTAGGTTTGATCTGCCTAAAAAAGAAAAAATAACAAAATTGCTCGTTTCCACCAAAAATAGTTTTTCCTGTTGGCATTATTTTTGCTGGTTGCATTTTTCCCTCTTTTTAAATTAGGGACAGCTTGTAGCAATAGTTCCCCCACATGAGAGGACTTCCTCACCTACTTGCTCTCTGAGAAACCAAAGGTTGATTACCTGTAACGGATTTTCTCCAAGGACAGCAGGATGTCAAAACTCACAAGCCTCCCCTTGCAGCTGGTTCTTTTTCTTATTAGTTACAATAAGAAATGAAGTGGGCTCTGCGCAGCACCATGATATGGCATGGTACAGGAAGCACATGCTCAGAGTGTTTCAAAGCTTCTAGAAGCTATAAAATAAATTTCACTGGCCTGGGATCTGTAAAATGACATCACCCACCTGTTCGGACTTACCTCTTGCTGCCCTTAGAAAAAACTTGTAACAAGTAAGCACTTTTTCTTTGTTCTTTCTATATTGTGTTTTGCTGTTGTAATGTGCTTTGTCAGCTTTTTTTGTAAATCATGAATAAATGAGAAATAAATGTCAAGTGTATTAACTCTATCTAAGGAGACATTGTCTCCCAAATGTATGCAGTTTTTTTTTATCTTATCAAATTGCAAATGTATGATCTAATGAGATTGTATCTATGAAAAAGTGATCTCTGTAGTGTCAAAACATAATCCATCATGTTTTGTGCAGTATTTCAAAGAGATACCTATTCAAAGTTAGCTGTACCTTACCCTTCAAAAAATTACACGTCACCATTTAATTGTAGTTTTTAAATTATTTAAATAGCTCCAACTCCCATACAATGTACTGGCTTGCCAGAAAACAGCCATGGAGACAAGATTATACTTTGGTTAATGATTTTTTATTAGCTCAATCACTTTGTTCCATTTCTGCAAATATTTTACTCCTTTTCAAGAGATGCTGGCTTCTAAAACTGAGGATTATAATGTTATGTTACTATATTTTCAGACATTCTAATTGGAAGAAAAAAATAGAACATATATTTATTTTGAGGTTTTTTGTTTAAATGTAATTGTATAGAAACATATTATCTAGTATGCCCATCCACAAGCACTGGCAATTTTCTGCTATCTAATTATAAATGTTTGTGATCAGTAGGAGGTATTACTCATTGCAGTGCTGCCTCTTATGGATCCAGAAGCATAAGATACTCCTAGGAGAATTAGAATTTGCACAGAATTCTCCTTCTGCGCAGAATTTGGATCAGGCCTCTGCGTGCCGCAAGCGACCCCATCCCGTTGCGATGAAGATGGAGCAGACCCCGGCATGCCATGAGCAGAACTGATTTTCTTGAATTCTATACGTTAGGTATCATATCATTCAGCTGGCCTGACTTTTTCATTCTTCTGTCCTGCTGCTTTAATCCTGCTGCTGCTGCTGATATGCTTTTTGCATAAGCCCTGCTCCCAGCTGCCTACAACCAGCCATTATTAGTAAACACTGAGAAGCAGAAGATGCACTCGCAGGAGTGTGAGCTTTGGCCATGATGTCAGCAGCAGAAAATGCTGATTGATGACATAGGAGCTGGTACCCTGCAAGCTGTGAGAGGGGAGTAACAGCTGGCATTATTCAGAGGTGGACCATGAGCAATCTGCCCAATGTTATATGCAGGAGAGCTAGCCTCAAGCAGTGAGACAGACGGAGCACTGCTAGCCTTGGCCCAATCTAACATTGTACTGGGCAGGTTCAGAGGGGAAGCAGCAACATAACAGTAGCACTAAGCAAATGGCCCAGAATTCAGCATTGTTGTCTGTCTTTGTGTATGTGCTTGCTTTTTATCATTTTATCTTTAATTTTTAAATCAATTTCTTAGCGTTTAGACAAGTGGATCCAGAACAAGTGGGTTATGCACCTCATCCAGCAGATGGAGATGGAGCAAAGCTGACATCACAGTATATATAACCCTGCAGTGACAGCCCGCCAGTATTCTCGGTTTCCAGCAGATGGTGGACTTGCATCTACCTACTGGGGATTGCTTAAATTTTTCAGAAGGAGAAAAGAAGAAGAAAATTAATTCACCCTGCTCTCCTGTGGTGCTACCATATGGTCCCTCTCTCAGTTGAGGTGATATATATTGGATTTCCCTCAGGTGAGTGCCTTGGTCCAGTTGCTGGTTTTCAGCTGGTGTGGACTTAGCTGTAAAAGACAGCTGAAAGACAGCGGGTGTAGGAAGCCGAGCACGGCAATGACAGTATATGCCCTCTCTACCTGCAGCTGGAGACTGACTCTTTACTCAGCCGGGATGGGCTGAGTTCAGGTAAAGCAGAAAAAAAGAGAACAGAGAAGAAGGATTGTTTGTAGGGATTCCTCCTTCCTTCGGTCTCCATGCTCAGCGCGCCAATCCATTTGTTTCCGCCTCCAAGGGAGTTTAGGAGATCTGTGCAGCCTAGCGGGTTGAGCAGCCTTTTTGGGCTAGGCTCTGCTCTTAAGCTTATCACTGTGCACCACATGGTAGTCCGGCCTTTTCATATGTCTTCCTGCGTCTTAGGTTGCCCTCATCAGGACTGTCTGTTCATGCGAGTGCGTCCAGTTGTGTGCCCAGTTTTTGGACGTTTAGTTGGATGCCTGCTTGGGCATCCAATTGGTAGTGGAGGGTGCTCGGTTTTTGGGCGCTCAAGGCCACAGGGCTGTACTCTTAAATTTTGGACTCTAAATTTTGGACTCCTAAATTTTGGACACTTATTTTATTTTTGCAGCATGAGTACAGCTGGATGCACACCTTTCAGTTGCCTGTTAAGTGTACTGACAGATTGATGGTGCCTATAGCTAAGAAATATAATTGCGTTACCCTCTGTACTGTTTGTCATTTCGGGCATCTCAGCCTGGCGTTCCCTCTAGCTTGTGTCAGCAGTGATTGAATGCTCAGAGAAAATTGCCTCCTTCTGATTTTACTAAGCCCAGTTCTTCCCAGCCTGATGTGGGCCTGGGTAAAGATGTGTCAGAAGGGGTACCTGACTTTGGAACTCTCTTAACTGGTTCGTCAGCGGGGGAAGGTAGTTCAATGGGCATAGGACAGGTGCCTCCTGGTTTTGGCATGGATTCTTCTGTCTTTCCTTGGGTGGAATTTTTTCAAGGATTGCAGTCTTTTCTTCAGGTGCACTCCTCGGCCCCGACCAATCTTACCAGGTCAGAGTCACAGGTGGTGACCTCCTGGTGCTGCGGTTAAGTGTTGAAGTATACCTAGATCAGTGGCCAGTGTTCCCAATAGGGACCTGGATGGCACGGATGATGAAGCCGATCCTTACTGCCTGGAAGATGGGGAAATTCCTCCGAGATTGGAACCGTAAATGACTATGTTGCAGTTCTTTCATAGAGATGTTACTGGCTCTGATTTCCCAGACATTGAAGATACTGGGAGTCCCTGGGGATGAATCCATGTCTGAGACAAAGAAAGATCCCCTCTTCTTTTTTTTCCCCTGTTTTGGAGGCCATTCAAGGATTCATTGATCTTGAGTGGGGTGCCCCAGAAGCTAATTTCAAAGGGGGGCGAGTCTTGGAAGGATTCTACCCCCTGGATCCAGCTGCAAGAGAGCAGTTAAGTTTTCAGAAAGTGGATGCGCTTGTGTGTGCCATGACCAAGCAGACGACTATCCCCATAAAGGAAGGAGCAGCCTTGAAGGATATGCACGATAGGAGAACTGAGGCCATCCTTAAGCATGCAATTGAAGCAGTCGCAATGATCTTGCAGATAGCTTCTTGTTGTTCCCTGGTGGCTCGCTCCTGTTTACTTCTCTCTTAGGAGGTCAATGAATCTGGTGTGAATTTCAGGGCAGCGCTGGAGCCAGCAGCCACCTTTCTGGCAGATGCAGGCTGCAATTTGGTCCGCACCTCAGCCAGAGGAGTGGCTTCGGTAATGGCAACCAGGCATCAATTATGGCTGAGAAATTGATTGGCGGATGTGACCTCTAAGTCTAACCTTACAAAGTTGCCCTTTAAAGGCTCACTCTTGTTTGGGAGCAAGTTGGAGAAAATGGCCAATAAGTGGGATAAGTCCCCTGTTCCTCGGTTACCGTAGGTTAAGAAACAGACACCGTGCTCCTTTAGCATTAGAGTTCGTGCTAGGGGATCCAAGCATTTTTTTCCCTACAGAGCAATGGTCTTTTAGAGGACTCGAACTTTTGGTAGGTCTCAGTCCTTTTGATCCAGACAGCCTAGATCAGGGGTGGGCACTTCCGGTCCTCGAGGGCCACAAACCAGTCTGGTTTTCATGATATCCCTAATGAATATGCATGAGAGAGATTTGCATGCACTCTGCCTCAGTTGTATGCAAATCTGTCATGCATATTCATTAGGATATCCTAAAACCTCGAAAGGTTTGTGGCCCTCGAGGACTGGAATTGCCCACCCCTGGCCTAGATGGAGCATAGGCTCAGGTAGTGGAACCCCCTAAGCCTCCCATTGAATGTGTGCCAAGCCATGCCCAGAACAGGAGATAGGGGGTCACCTCTCTCTTTCATCGGAGGTGGGTCAAAATCACTTCAGACCAGTGGGTCCTGGAGGTGCTACGAGATGGATATGTGCTGGAGTTTCGCAGTGTTCATCTGTTCATGTTCATGGTGTCTCCCTTCCACTCCACACAGAAGAGGTGGTAGTGGTGTGTGTACATTGTAAAGGTTCCTCAGTCTGAGGGCTGTGGTTCCAGTGCCTACATCTCAAGAAAATACGGACCGATATTCCATTTATTTCGTTGTGCCCAAGGAGGGCTTCTTTCATCCCATCCTGGATCTCAAAAATAGTTTGCGGGTGACTCATTTTCACCTGGAAACCTTCCACTCAGTGCCCATGCAGTTGAGGGAGTTTCTAAGTCCTTGGATCTGTCCAAGTTGTACCTGCAAATTCCCATCCAGCTAGAGCACCACAGTTTTCTGTGATTTGCGGTTTTTGCAGCAGCATCAGTTTTGAACGCTGCCTTTTGGTCTGGCCGCTGCGCCCAGAACTTTCTCCAGGGTTATGTTGGTAGTGGCATCAGCAGAGTTGAAAGAGGATTGGATTCTGGTACACCCATACTTGGATGACTGGCTGGTTTGGGCCAAGACTCTGGAAGAGAGACTCCTTCTTGCAGGAGCTCAGTTGGTAGTGAATCTGGCCAAGAGCAATCTTCAGCCATCTCAGTCGCTGGAGTATCTTGGTGTTTGGTTCAACATGAAGCAGGGCAGCAATTTCCTGCTGGAGGATCCAATTCAGAAGTTGTTGGCACAGGTGTGTGTGTTGATAAACACAATGCTCCCAACAGTGTGGTCCTATCTACAGATGCTCCGACTGATGGCAGCGAACCTGGGAGTGGTACTGAGGACGAGGGCATCCTCTTCAGCGGTCCCTGTTGTCTTGGAGCCCACTGTCTCAGGACTATTCCATTCAGCTTCACCTGCCGATGGAGGTCTGTACTCACATGCAGTGGTGGTTAAAGGCGGATCATCTGAGAAAAGGGGTTGCCCTAAGCTCACCAGACTGGCTTGTACCCCTAATAGATGGACCTATGGGAATTGTCAAACAAGGCATTTCAGCTGATAGTGGATCACTGGGGTCTTCCGTTTCTGGAGTTAATAGCGACTTCTCACACTGTAAAGGTTCTTCATTTCTTGAGTCGCAGGAGAAATCCCAAGTCCTTGGGAATTGATGCCCTCATGCAGAAGTGGTCAGAGGGCGAGCTGCTATATGCCCCCCCATGGGCTGTGTTGCACAGAGTAGTCTGGAAAATCGAGGATCATGGGGGATGGTGCTTCTGGTGGCACCAGATTGACCCAGGAGACCATGGTATGCAGATTTGCGAAGGCTCCTCGCAGACTCCCCCCTCTGGCTTCTGGCACACAGGGATCTGCTGCAGCAGGGGCCTGTTGTTCACAAAGATCCAACTCTATTTTGTCTTACGGTATGGCCCTTGAGGGGGCTTGCTTACTGAAGCATGGATATTCTACTGCGGTGATTGCCACCTTACTGCGAGCGAGAAAGTTCTCACTTTGACAAGTATTTGAGGCTTGGTGTGAAGATCAAGGGGTTAAGATCCCACTCATTTTGGAATGTTTGCAGGATGGATTGAATAAAGGGTTGGCCCTTAATTTCTTTAAGGTGCAGGTAGCGGCTCTTACCTGTTTCAAGAGTCAAGTGAATGGTGGACCCTTGTTGGCTCCTCCAGATGTGGCCCATTTCTTGAAAGAAACGAAACATCTTCGTCCTCCCTTGCAGTCACCGGTGCCCTTGTGGAGTCTTAATCTGGTTTTGGATTTCTTAGCGGGCCCTACCTTTCGACCAGCGCATGACCTTTCCTTGCGGTTATTGACTTTGAAAACTATGTTCTGCATGAAGAATATCCAAGCTGCAGGTCTTGTCTTGCCGGGAGCCATTCCTTTGAGTGACTCCAGGGGCTGTACAGTTGCGTACTGTTACTTCCTTTTTGCCAAAAGTGGTCTTGAATTTTCACTTACATAAGAACATAAATGCCATACTGGGTCAGACCAAGGGCCCATCAAGCCCAGTATCCTGTTCCAGAAGTGGCCAATCCAAGTCACAAGTACCTGGCAAGTAGCCAAACATTAGATAGATCACAAGCTACTATTGCTTATTAATTACCGTAATAGTTTATGGATTTATCCTCTAGGAACTTATCCAAACCTTTTCTAAACCCAGTTACACTAACTGCTGTAACCACATCCTCTGGCAATGAATTCCAGAGCTTACTAAGTACTGAGTGAAAAAGAATTTTCTTCGACTTGTTTTAAATGAACTACTTGCTAACTTCATGGAGTGCCCCCTGGTCCTTCTATTATCTGAGAGTGTAAATAACCAATTTACATTAACTTGTTCAAGTCCTTTCATGATTTTGTAAACTTCTATCATATCCCACCTCAGTCGTCTCTTCTCCAAACTGAACAGCCCTAACTTCTTTAGCCTTTCCTCATAGGGTAGCCATTCCATGCCCCTTATCATTTTGGTTGTCCTTCTCTGCACTTTCTCCAGTGCAGCTATATCCTTTTTGAGATGCGGTGACCAAAATTGCACACAGTATTCAAGGTGCGGTCTCACCATGGAGTGATACAGAAGCATTATGACATCATCCTTAATTTTCATTCCCTTCCTAATAATTCCTAACATTCTGCTTGCTATTTTGATTGCCACAGCTTGCTGGTCTGACAACTTCAATGTATTATCAACTATGATGCCTAGATCTCTTTCCTGGGTAGTAACTGCTAAGATAGAACCTAACATTGTGTAACTACAGGAAGGGTAATTTTTCCCTTATATGCATCACTTTGCGAGGTAAGACTTCCCTTGGGTAAATCCATACTGGCTGTGTCCCATTAAACCACATCTATCTAAATGTTTCGTGATTTTATTCTTTATAACAGTTTCTACAATTTTTCCTGGCACTGAAGTTCAGGTTCACCGGTCTATAGTTTCCCAGATAACCCCTGGATCCCTTTTTAAATATAGAGGTTACATTGGCCATCTTCCACTCTTCAGGTACATTGGATGATTTTAATGAAAGGTTACAAATTTTTACTAATAGTTCTGAAATTTCATTTTTTAGTTCTTTCAGAACCCTGAGGAGGAATACCATCTGGTCCAGGTCATTTACTATTCTTCAGTTTGTCAATCAGGTGTACCACATCTTCCAGGTTCACTGTGATTTGATTCAGTTGATCTGAATCACCCATTGAAAACCTTCTCTGGAACTGGTATCTCTCCAACATCCTCATCAGTAAACACTGAAGCAAAGAAATTGTTTAATCTTTTCACGATGGCCTTATCTTCTCTAAGTGCCCCTTTAACCCCTTGATCATACAACGGTCCAACCAACTCACTTGCATGCTTTCTGCTTTGGATACATTTAAAGTTTTTATTGTGAGTTTTTGCCTCTATGGCCAACTTTTCAAATTTTCTCGTAGCCTGTCTTATCAATGTCTTACATTTATATTGCCAATGCTTATGCTTTATCTTATTTTCTTCTGATGGCTCCTTCTTCCAATTTTTGAATTAAGATATTTTTCCTAAAATAGTCTTCCACTTCACATTTTAACCATGCTGGTAATCATTTTACCTTCCTTCTACCTTTCTTAATGCATGGAGTACATCTGGTCTGTGCCTCTAGGATGGTATTTTTTAACAACGTCCACGCCTGTTTCACACTTTTTACCTTTGTAGCTGCACTTTTCCATTTTTTCTAACTATTTTTCTCATTTTCTCAAAGTTTCCCTTTTGAAAGTTTAGCGCTAGAGCTGTGGTTTGACATACTGTCCTGTCCCCCTTCCAGTCTAATTTGAATTTGATCATATTATGATCACTATTGCCAAGCAGCCCCAACACCATTAACTCTCCCACCAAATGCTGCACTCCACTAAGAATTAGATCTAAAATTGCTCCCTCTCTCATCTGTTCCTGAACCAATTGCTCCATAAAACTCATTTATTCCATCCAGGAACTTTATCTCTCTAGCATTCCCTGATGTTTCACTTACCCAGTCAATATTGATATAATTGAAATCTCCTATTATTACTGCACTACCAGTTTGGTTAGCTTCCCTAATTTCTCTTAGCATTTCACTGTCCATCTCACCATTTTGGCCAGGTGGACAGTAGTATACTCCTATCACTATTCTCTTCCCCAACACACAAGGGATTTCTACCCATAAAGATTCGATTGTACATTTAGTCTCATGTAGAATCTTTATCCTGTTGGACTCTATGCCATCCCGGACATAAAGCGCCACCCCGCCACCAAGATACTTCTCTCTGTCATTGCGATATAATTTGTACCCTTGTATTGCACTATCCCATTGGTTATCCTCTTTCCACCATGTCTCTGAGATGCCAACTAAGTCTATCATCATTCACTAGTATACACTCTCATTCTCCCATCTTACTTCTTAGACTTCTGGCATTAGCAGGGGGGGGGGGGGGCGGGCATGGCCACCGGAGAAGATGGCCGCCTGAACTCAAGCTCTGCTATCCCTCGAGTGAAATTGCATAATAAAACAGCATCCCCTTGCCGTTTTTAATTCCCAGTGAGCTCAGAAGCTTGTGAAATAGTTGCCAATGGCTGCAAAGAAGAAAAACCCAGATATTCAGCAGTTCTCTTATGCCAAAGGATCTGATGAAATATCGGGGCCCCGGGCTGCCGGAGTTCAGTGTGGAGCTGAGTGATTCTCGAATGGCGGCAGCCCCCGAGGGAGAAATTTCAAAGATACAACCACAAGATCTGCCAACTCAAGCCAAATTTAGGTAGTGGTTTTGTGACCTGCATAAAGACATGCGTAATATTAAACATGAGTTGATGGGTCTCATTTCAGAAATAAAAGAAGAAATATCGGAAGTAGGCAGACGCGTTAATTACTGTAACATGCGGCTAGATGCACACTCAGAAAAAAATGGAGCACTTAGACACAGTATGTGCTGAACTTTCCCTGGAAAATAAAGCCCTTTCTGCCAAATTAGAAGATTTGGAGAACAGAGGCCGTCTGTGTGCCTGAAACCGATGAATATTTGGACTGTCATGCGGTGGTGAGAAACATATGCTTATTTCTTTTAAATCAGAGCCAACGTATGGATGACCAGCTGAGCACTTGAAGAGAGAGAATTGGAACAAGCACATCACTCGCTGGGACCCAAAATAGGAAATAGACGAGATATCATGGCATGCTTCCCCTTAAAAGAGAGAGTCTTGAACGCAACAAGAAAACAACAATCTTGGACCTGGAAAACACATACTGTTTCTGTGTTTGCAGACTTGTCCCCTATCACCATGAAAAAAGAGCAGATTTTAGAGAAATAACAGTGATGAGAAAGGAGGGTATCAGGAATCGATGGTTGTTTCCCTTTGGACTTGCATTGACTGTACGTGGTTCGACATCAAAGTTAACCAAGGTAGAAGAGGCTGAGGCCATATTGGCAGAAATTGGATATATGGTTAAGAAGATCGGATTCCAGAACAGACCAGCAACCCCTTAAAAGCTTGATACACCAAGATGGCAGAGAGTGGGGAAAAATGGTCGAAGATTGAGACGACATTCAGAAGATTCCCACTATCTTTGGAGGAGAGGGAAAGGATGACTTTTTTAATATATATATCTATAGGGGCAGATTTTAAAAGCCCTACGCGCGCCGAGCCTATTTTGCATAGGCCCAGCAACGAGCGCAAGCCCTGGGACAGCTATGCCGGGGGATCGCGCATAGACACTCGGCCAGCAAGCACAACTTATGGAACAGATGTTGGGGGGGGGGGGGGGTAGGTAGGACTAGGGGGCGGGTTAGGGAGGAGAAGGTGGGGGGGGGGGGAGGCAGAAGGAAAGTTCCCTCTGAGGCTGCTCTGATTTCGGAGCAGCTTCAAAGGGAACAGGGAAATCCATCGGGGCTCATTGTGCACCCCCTTGCGCGCGCCGATCCCAGATTTTATGACATGCTCACGACTGCACGTGCATGTTATAAAATCAGGCATACCTCTTAAAATCCGGCCCATAGTTTTTATATCAGATTCCTATCTTATGTTCTGCTGATGATGGCTAGATAAGAAAATTCTGGCTTAAACTGAGGTTCATTGTATTTTGGTGGAAAGCAATATTCCTTCATGTTTTCTTGTAACAAGGGGATTTATTTTTCAACTGTTGAGCTTGGGGGGGCGGGGAATACAGATCTTGTGTTCAGCATGTTACCCCCTCTTACTGCGTTCGCAGATTTGCTATGGTTTAATAGCAGTTGGGTAAGGGGTGGAGTAGGGAATGGGAGTCAAAAAGTATTAATGGGGCTTAATGGATGGGACAATGTTTTTGAATCCTGTGAAGGGATACTTATATGGAAGGCTTACTTACAGCTGTTTGTTTACCCCTGTAAAATACCAAAGGAGTTGGAAAAAGGTGGCTCTTTCTTTTCTGGATTATACTTTCACTTTTTTATTTTCATACAAATGATGGATTATATATCAATAAACTCTTTAAATGTCAAGGGGCTAAATATCCCCCGGAAACAGCAGTTTCTTAAATCTGAAATATTGAGTAGGGGAATCACTATTGTACTTTTGCAGGAAAAACACATTAAGAAAAGATTAGTCACTATTACAGTGGTCGCTTTATCCCATGCAATATTTTGCTGCTGCAATGAAGCAGGAGAAATATACGGGTGTGGGAATTTTTCTCCATAAAAATTTTAGGGATATAATTTAAAAAAAAAAATGTTGTTGTGACCCTTTCGGCAGATTTATGATGGTTAAATTTGAATTGGCGGGAATGGTATATTCTTTAGTCAATGTTTATACAGCTGCTTTCTTTTCAGCTCTGGGCAAATTCTTAATATTAGAAGCAGAAGGCTACTTGATAGTGGCGGGAGATTTTAATTTAACATTATCGCCAAAGGTAGATAATTTCTGGGGATGCAGTTCTAGTTCATTAGCTCCAGAAATTGAGGAACTGGGATCTGATTGATATCTGAAGGCATGAGTCTCCACACTCTCGTGATTACACCTTTTATTCCAGCCCACACCAATCCTATTCCAGGATTGATTTCTTCCTGGTGGATAAGTCAGTAATGCCCAGAGCTTCTAAACCAGAGATTTGGCCAATCTCTTGGTCCAATCACACTCCCATATGGTTGCGTATCCAACATGTGAATAGAGAGGAGGGGGGGGGCATTTTTGGGGATTCAATAATACACTACTGGGAGATGACTTATTTTGCTCTCAAGTAGCAGAAGCAGTAAATTAATATATAGCCCTTAATGATGTGGACGAAATTAACCCCTCTCTTTTGTGGGAAGGCTTAAAAGCGGTAATCAGAGGGCATTTAATTTCACGGACAGCTTTCATGAAGAGGGTACAAATTAATAAACAGAGATGATTGAAAGCCGAGATAGCATCCTTGGAAATGATTCATAAGAGAACTTTAGCTAAGTCCACCTATAAAAAATTACTAAGAGCCAGGAACAATTTACAAGCCTTATAGGTGAGACAGGAACATTTTGAATGGGGAAGTAAAGCTAGTCGTTTATTAGCTCAAAAACTAAAAAAGCAAGTAGCCCAGCAACAAATAATTATGATCAAAGTAGAGGATGGTCATATGTTGACCTCTCCAAAGGAAATTAGGCAGAGGTTTATGGACTTTATAAAAAAAAAAAAATTATATACAGCTGACTCCCATATAATCCCGAGTCAAATGGAGGAATGTTTAAATAAGGTGAATCCCCCTTCAATAACTGAAGCTGAAAAACATTTTTTCGATAGATATATCCTCCGTAGAGGTTTTCCATGTGATTAAGGAACTCAAAGTGAATAAAGCACCGGGACTCAATGGCTTCACAGCTTTATTTTATAAAAAAAATTCTCTTCCCAGATAGTTCCTTTTATTATTAAAATGGTTTAATTATCTTAAAGCTGGTACCTCCTTATCTGTCAGTGCCACTGTTGCGGAGGTTTTCATCGTGGCTAAACCAGGTCTTGATCCCGACCCATTGTGGGTCTTTTCGACCTATTTCTTTGATCAATGTTGATCTTATAATTTTAGCCAAGGTATTAGCAAATCGCTTGAAACTAGTAATGGACAGATTAATACACCCAGACCCAGCAGGATTCATTCTGGAGTGAATGGCTGCAGATAACATGCAAAAAATCATTGATTTAGCATGGTGGGTTAGAGAGAGAAATATTCCTGCAGTGTTTCTCTCGATCGATGCCAAAAAGGCATTTGATATGGTCCACTGGCCCTTTCTCTTTCGAATACTGGGGAAAATGAATTTTGGTTCTCCTTTTCTATCTTGGATTTGAAAGCGTTATTTGAATCCAGTGGCACGGGTAAAGGTAAATGGCATATATTCAGATCTCTTACATATTCAACAAGGGATCCGTCAGGGTTGTCCATTGTCACCCCTACTGTTTGCTCTGTTCTTAGAGCTGTTGGCGATACATATATTTGGGCTTCTTACACTTTGTCCTGGTTTTGCCGAATAGCTTCGGTTAAAATGAATATTCTCCCTCAATTGAACTATTTTTTTCAATCACTCCCAATTCCCATTTCTACTTCTATCTTAGTGTTGGTAAAGACGTATTTTTGCCTTTATTTGGAAATGAAAACCCCCTAGGATAGCAAGTTCAGTGATGTATCAGCAAAATTACAGGGGGGGCTGGGAGTACCCAATCTCAGATGGTATTTTGTGGCTGCTCAATTGCGAGCAATACTAGATTGGCATAGGAAAAAAGAACCTAAAATTTGGGTTCAAGTAGAGCAGTCAATGGTGGGAAGTATGCCCCTTTGGGCTAGGACCTGGCAACCACAGTACACTTGGAAGCAGGCAACGTGCTTTCCTCCAACCACTAAGCATACTTTGCTTCTGTGGAATTGTTGGAAGGCTCATTTTGAAGGAGGTCGCCGATATTTTTATAGCACGGCGATTAATCAAAATATTAGATTTCCTGCTGGGCTTTCTCAACAACAAATTAAGCCTTGGGGATAGTAAAATGAATAATGGGTTTTGATAAACTTTGGGGACTTCAGAGGCCTCTATCATTCCACAAACTACAAGAGAAACATAATCTATGTGAGGAGGATGCTTTCTGCTATTTGCAGATATGCCATTTCATGGCAGCAGAAAAAGTAGAGGATCATCTAAGGATGGGTAAAACACAATTAGAACATTGGTGTGATCATGCTGATTCTATGGATGGAATGATCTCTAACCTCTATGGGTTTATTATTAATGCTTTCCATTCGCAGTCTCCTTATATAACTGCCTGGGATAAAGATCTAGGTAAGCATTTGTCAAGTGAAGAGTGGGATTCATTATTTCATAATATGAAGCGGAGCTCAGTCTCTGCTCATGTCTGAAATCAGCTACAAGGTATTAATGAGATGGCACCTCACACCTGAACAAATGAATACGATTTACCCCAATAAAGGAGATTTATGTTGGAAACAATGCAGGGGTAGGAGTACTTTTTACCACATGTGTTGGGAGTGCCCTAGAATAGCTCAGTTTTGGGCTGCAGTGATCTCTTTTCTAGATGAGGTCATAGGACAACGTTTACCATTGTCTCCTGAATATATTTTGTTGAATCTACCTCTTGATATTTCTGCTCCAGATTAGTCTTTGGTCCAACAAATCATATTGTTTGCTTGGTGTGAGCTAGCCCTTTATTGGAAACTGAGCAATATCCCCACTATGATTAATGTTTTAGAAAGATTAGAGAAGGTCTAGTTTTTATACAAATTAACAGCAACTAAAAATCATCCGCTCCCCAAATTTTACAGGGTATGGGATCCCTTTATAAAATGGAAGTTCAGGAATACATATAGTATATAGCACTGTATGGTTTACATTTTTCTTTTTATCTACCTTATATCTGCTCAGAGGGTTATATGCCTATCCAAGGTGGTGAAAAGTCTATGTGGTCCTATTAGTGGTAATTTGCATGGCTCCTGTGGCAGTATTGTATATGTTGGTATCTTTTGCATATTACTTCAACTATGTAAAGATTGAGTGTTGGTTTAGATGAAGTATTTATTATATATATTACAATAAAAATACAATTTACAAAAAAAAAGACTTCTGGCATTAGCATACAAACATTTCAAAATGTGTGTTTTGTTTGTATTTACATTCTGCTTTTCAGTTGACAGGGATAAATTGGAATCTTTTAACTTAGGTGATTTTTTTTAATTATAAGCATTTGGACTACTTTTATTATTAGTGGAACCTCTAGGTTGGAATGCCCTAACTCTAATGCTTCATTAATACCCTTTGAAGATACTCCCTCTGAACCATGTGCTGCTGAGTGACTGTCTGCTTTCCCCTTTGTTCTAGTTTAAAAGTTGCTCTATCTCCTTTTTAAAGGTTAGCACCAACAGCCTGCTTCCACCTTGGTTAAGGTGGAGCCCATCCCTTCGGAAAAGACTTCCCCTTCCCCAAAAGGGAGGGTAACCTGCACGGAGCGTCAGTTACTACCTTGGGAAGCTTGCTGGGCAGACTAGATGGACCATTTTGGGCTTTTTCTGTCGTCATTACTATGTTACTATGTAGGTTCCCTAGTTCCTTACAAAACTGAATCCCTCTTCCTTGCACCATCATCTCATCCACGCATTGAGACTCCAGAGCTCTGCCTGCCTCTGGAGACCTGCACGTGTGAAACAGGGAGCATTTCAGAAAATGCTACCCTGGACGTTCTGGATTTCAGCTTTCTACCTAAGAGCCTAAATTTGGCTTCCAGAATCTCCCTCCCACATTTTCCTATGTCATTGGTGCCCACATGTTCCATGACAGCCGGCTCTTCCCCATCACTGTTTAAAATCCCTATCTAGGTGATTCGTGAGGTCCGCCACCTTCGCACCAGGTAGGCATGTTACCAGGCGATCCTCACGCCCACCAGCCACCCAGCTGTCTACATTCCTAATAATAGAATCACCAACTATGACAGCCGACCTGACCCTTCCCTCCTTGACATAAGCCCTGGGAGAGACATCCTCGGTGCGAGAGGACAATGCACAACCTGGAGGGCAGGTACTTGCTAAAGGATCATTTTCTGCTGCACCAGGTTGATGCTCAATGTTCATGAGAACCCTCCTCCAAGGCTGGAGTCTATTATGTCCCTGAAGGTCTCATCTATATACCTCTCTGTCTGCCTCAGCTCCTCCATGTCTGCCACTCTAGCCTCCAGAGATTGGACTCGTTCTCTGAGAGACAGGCGCTCTTTGCATCAGATGCACACACAATTTTTTCACCGGCGGGTAAAAAATCATATATGGGACACTTTGTGCAAAAGACTGGGAGGCCCTCCTCATGCTGCTGGACTGCTGCCTTCAACTTAAATTTGTTCAGTTCCTAGTTAAGTTTTATGTTGCTATGGATGTAGGATGGCATACAATTAGGGTCCTTTAAATGTATGTGTATTCACTATATATCTGATAGTAACCTACAAGGGAATGATCAAACTCTTGATAAGGTGTGGGAATTTCTGAGTTTAAGTTAAAAGGGCAGATTTTTTAATTTATTTTATTTTATTTATTTATTTTAATTTTTGTGTGTGAAAGTGATACCTGCCTATAAATTAAAGGATGAGCTAGGGGTGGGAGGGTTGGGAAATACAAACACACCAACTTCTGTTTGTTGCTTGACTTTTTGGCTACCTATTTAAAAAAAAAAAAAAAACAAACACACAAACTTCTGTGTGTTTTGTTTTAAATAGGTCTATTTCCCTGCCATTTCTGGATAGGGAGAGAGATGAGGAATATTGCCTCTTGCGACCCTTGGATGTCAAGAGACATATTGTGAGGTATCTGGAGGTTTCCAAACATTTCAGGAAGACTATTTGTCCTTCACGGTGGAAGTAAACAGGGCAAGTCAGTTTTGCAAGTTGTACTAGCTCACTGGATTAAGGAGGTAGTCATGGCAGCATATGTGGATGCTGGGAAGCCGTTGTCTAGTCAAGTTAGGGCTCATTCCACTAGGGCTCAGGCAGTGTCATGGCCAGAAGTTAGATTATCTCCCATCAACATTTGTGGAGCTGAGATGTGGTCCTCCTTACACACCTGAATGTGCAGACCCAGGAGGATGCAGCCTTTGCACATGCAATTTTGATTGTACCGCGGGCAGCTTCCCACCCTGATCTGGAATAGCTTGGGTACATCCCACTTATTCTGGATCCACCTGTCGGAACTCTGAGAAATGAGAAATTACTACTTACCTGATAATTTCCTTTTCTTTAGTTTAGACAGGTAGATCCGCCCTTGGCTACCGGCAGGTTGTGCTTTTGTCCTCCTGAATGGCTGCATGTTTCCAGGGGTTACTGGTAAGAGTTAATCCAGTCCCTAGACTAGTATTCATACATTCTTGTCTGAGCTCAGTGTTTCCTGTTGGGTGAGTGCTGGAATGATTGTCTGTTATTAATCGAATTCTGTTAGTCTGTCCACAGTTGACTTTTGTAGGCAATACTGGCATGCTAATGTCACTACAGGGGTATATATACTGTGATGTCAACTTTGATCTCCATCTGCTGGTAGAGGTGCATAACCCACTTGTTCTGGATCCACCTGTCTATACTAAAGAAAAATAAATTAACAGGTAAGTAATAATTTCTCATTTCATGCTGGCATATGTTGTCCAGCATTACAAAAATACTGTAAGTTCATTTTTCACACCAATTAAACAAGCATTTAAAGTAATAACCTACTTACATAATACAATATGCATATCCATATATAGTGGGATTAACTCTGCTCAACTTCCTTAAAGTTATAAAATCATTAACTTTTATTATTGTGCACAAGATAACCTAAAGCTTGCAAGCTTAGCCAATTAAATTAAAAAATTAGAATTTGTATAACATAAAGAAAATAAGATAAAAAATATCTAAAGCTACAAAGAAACTCATCTTATTTCCTGCTGTAGAATATTAATAAAGGAGGCTCATCTTGACTTAAACAAATCATGCTCTCTGTTCAGAGACACACTTTTTTTTTTTATGTAATTTTCTTAACTTTAGATATCCATTCGATATAATTTGGACCTTTCTGGGACTTTCATTTCTTTGCCAAAATGCATTGGATAACTAAGAATATTTGCTTAATAAGCCTGTCCAATTTCAGAATATCCCAAAATAATTTTGGTTCAGATTCAATTTTAACTGTATAAGCTTTCAGTACTTTTCCAATAGACCTCCAAAATCATTTTAATATGTACACATTCCCTGCACATATGGGAAAAGGTACCTTCAACATCTATATCCTCTCTAGCAAAGAGATGTGGGTATAAAGGGTATAACTTAACAGCCTATTTTGTAATAGTCTACAGGGTGTAGAGAATGAACACGTATGTGTGGATTTTTTTAATTGCTCTCCACTTAGGTCTAGAAGGGTATCTGACACTTCTTTAGAGCATCACACTGCCAATAGTTCAGCAGTATTGAGCCAGCCCCGCCACCCAAGGTCCTTGCTCCATGAGTTTGCAGAACCCTCTTGCCAGGATAAAAGACAATTGTCATGTTAACTGGTAGCCTGCTACAGACCTGGTGCCAGCATTTAGTTAGAATGAACCATGGGATAGTCTGGAATCCTGTGGTATGAAGCGAATGAGATGGCAGGATGGTTATAAATGATCAGTAACCACACACTTTTCCCTTGGCCCTGTCAAAAGCAATAGAAAAAGCAGAACAGTGGTTGTCTGAGGAGAAGGGGTTAGGTGATGCTGATCTGATGACAGATTGCACAGGGTGCACAGACAGAGGTTCCAAACCTTGCCAGGAACAGTAAGCAATAATATCTTGTTATCCACTCAGTGTTAAATGGATTAGGAGAGGTAGAGTATCAAGCATGAGGAGATGAGATAGATCAAGGTCTTCTCAGGAAAAAAAAAAGCAGAAAGTGATTTTGCAAATCTGAATACGGTGTACATTTAGTATCATCTTATAAATATAGATTAAGTACTTTATTTGTTCCATATGTCCCTAGTTTTTCAGGTCAATATTCCTTGTTTCATGTGTCACAGATTAATAACTTTAGTGGCTGTTCCTTCATTCTGTGTAAAGATCTGAAATGCTGAATGAAAAATTCTTATAAATTAATACAGTATGTTACATAAGATTTGCCATACTGGATCAGACCAAAGGTCCATCAAGCCCAGTATCCTGTTTCCAACAGTGGCCAATCCAGGTCACAAGTACTTGACAGGATCCTAAAAGGTGGATTTCCCCAAGACCACCTTAATAATGGTTTATGGACTTTTCTTTCAGGATCTTGTCTAAAAAATGTTTTAACCTTTTTTAAACCCAGCTACAGTAACAGCTTTCACCACATCCTCTGGCAGTGGATTAGAGTTTAATTATGTGTTGAGTAAAAAATATATTTTCTCTATTTGTCTTAGATGTATTGTGTAGTAACTTAATTGAATGATCCTTAGTCTTCTTTCTTTTTGAAAGAGTAAACAACAGATTTACATTTACCCATTCTATTCAACGCATTCTTTTATAGACCTCTATCATATTTCCCCTCAGCCATCTCTTCTCCAAACAAAAGATCCTTAACCTGTTTAGCCTTTCCTCATAGGGGAAGAGCTATGACCGTGAGGTATCTGCTAAAGTGATTAGGTTGCCTGGTCTCTCAGATATTCAAATTATTTGTTAAAGTAGTTTTAAAAATGTACCTATATTCTAAATACTTTACATAGAGGTAAAGGACTTGTTCCAGTTGATCACATAGGTGTTTCTAAACATTTTTATAGAACATATGTATTTTTACTGGCACAGCATATTAATCGTTCAAGATTGGTTTGTGTTCAGTAATATGCAAAAAATTGTAATTCATGCATTGGAAAAAGTTTATTCCTGTATTCGTAATGAGGATTTTGTTTGCTTTTAAGTATTTGAAATTTAAATTGGCCAGAGTCTAACTTGTGCTTAGAAACTTGCATTCAATTAGAATGTGGTTGATGAGATTATGAATACCTTCTTCATACCAAAACTGTTCTTGTTGGCATGGCAACATACCCTGCCTCCTTTGTAGTAAATCAGTATTCAACACTCAGGGATGTATGAGACATATGACGTATTTCTATTGTACTCACAGTTGCTTATTTTTACATTTTGTAGATGGCACGGAGCTATCAGAAATGGATTTCTCTGCAGGGAAGAGCAAGCTAATGAGAAAAGAATCATTTTCGAAAGAAGTACAGAGAACACTGCCTAAAACTTTTAAACGTCAGTGTAAGCAAAATAGTTGCATGGAGGATAATGCAAAAGAGCTTTTGCCCAGGAAGAAAACCAAATTTAGCACATGTGATGCATCAGTCCACGGTTTAGAAGGTGGAACACAGACTGTCTACTGCATGAGTGAACAAAGGCAAACAGAATCACCTCCTTTGGAATCCCTGATGGACTCTGCAACTTCAGTTTCAAGTATTCTGATAGGGACCAAACCTGTTCAGGCTTTGCTTGCTAAAAATATTGGGAACAAAGTGACCTTAACTAATCAGCTGCCGTCCGCTTTGGGTAGGAGCTTATCTTCCTCTGAGAAGTCAGGATTAAGCCCACCAAAGTCGGCATTACCCTGCCAAACTAATTCAGAAAGCCCTTTGCAGATGGTTTGTAAAATGCCAGGGGGTCAGTGTGTTCCAATAGATCTCCATAACAACTCTGTGAAGATTCAAGTGCAGCCCATTATAGACCCGAAAACAGGAGAACAACTCATGCAACAAGTTTTCATTTTGCCTAAAAATTTTCTCATTCAGCATAAGGAAGGCAACGCTGTTACAAAGGAAGAACAGGTCTTACTGCAAAAGACTACTGAGCAGCATTGTGCAGCAGTCCCTCAGGCAGTAAACATGAGCTTGTCTTCTGCAACACCTATTCATGCATCTACAAATGCAGCTTCTCAGCAGTCTAGCACTGTTTTTAACAAGAGTGCTGTACAAGTGACAAAACTGAATACGCCTGTGAACAGATTGCAAACTTTCCCATCAGTTACAACAAACAACTTATTAGCTTCAGCAGGTAAGGTATGCCAAAGTGAGACTGACAAAATCAAAAATCCACTCTTGGCTACCACATGCCCTGTACCTATAGCTTCACCTATAGTGTCTTCAACAGTTCAGCCACCAACATCTACTACTGCAACTCTAAGTGAATCTGCAAGCACTGTTTCTATTCATAGTGTAACACCACAGCAGGTTAGTGACTCTTTTGAAGTGAGACAAGAACTGAAAACTGTGTGTATACGAGATTCACAGTCTATTCTTGTCAGGACACGAGGTGGCAATACAGGAGTTGTTAAAGTACAGACAAACCTGGATCAGAACTCTTCTAGCACCTTGTCGCCTAGTTCAGTTTTTAGTTATGCTCCCCAACTTCAGGCATTTTTGGTATCAAAAGCTTCAACACTGTCACCTTCTACCTTTTCTTCTGTAACAGCAGCAGAAACCACATCTCCTATGCCGCCAGTTGGTCCATGTCCTGCTGTTAGTGAATTTTCTTCTCCGCCACCTGCTATTAATGTTCCGGCAAATGTTAATCCATTAATGGGAAAAAACTTAAAATTTACATTGGGCCAACTTAGTAGTGGTGGTGGTGGAAGTTTGTGTCAGCTGGCAGATAAAAATGGACAGGGTCCTACAGTTTTGCCTACCATATCAACAAATTCTTGGCTGCCAGCAGCTCCAGCTTGTCCAGTTAATTTAATTAACATTTCAGGAAGTTCTGTAAGTACTGTATCTTCTGGAAACATGAGGCAAAGTAATGCAATGATTACTCATTCATCGTCAGTGCAGCAACAAATGGATCCCAATACTGTTGTGCAGGCTGATAGTACTATGCCAACAAATGGAGAAGTAATTGGTGGGATTTCTTCTCAAAAACTTATGTTGGTTTCAGGTCCATCTATTCTTACCCCTAATCTTGCTACTACAGTCAATATGGTGGCTTCTCCAACATCTAATGCTAATTCCCAGAAACTAGTGTTGATTAATACTCCAGTTCCCAGTAGCCAACCAGTCAACAATCTAGTAGCAGAGTCATTAACACAGACTTTGCCTTCTACAATAAGCAAAACATATGTTAAAACTACAGAGCCATCTCAGATTGTTCTAATTCCATCCACCATGGGAGCACAGATTAAAGTTCATCCATCCTCTACAATATCTCAAGTAAAAGATGTGAAAATTGGACTGAACATTGGTCAAGCTATTATAAATAATGCTGGGAATGCACATAATGTTTCACAAGTTAACTTATTACAGAATGCATCAAAAGGAATAGATGACACAAACTGTAAAGGTTTTATTTTACCTTTGTCAACAGCCAGTAATTTGGTTCCAGGATGCTCAAACTTTGTAACTCAAAATGCAGCTATTAATGACTCCGTTAGTGTTGGGCCAAGATGCGCTAATGCTTTTATAACAGCAAATTCATGCTTGGGATCACTTTCAGTAACATCAAGTTGCACTTCTGTTGGAACACACCCTAATATCTTGAATAGTGGAAATGATATCCCTTCAAGGATAATGCCAGTCTTGGCTAATAGACTATGTACACCAAATGTTGGAAACACTGTGGCTAAATCTACTGTGAAAACTGGACATCTTGCATCATCTGTGCTCATTTCAACCACACAGCCTTCAGTCTCCCCTCAGAGTCTGCCCTCTTCTTTGCAGTTGCCAGCCACAGTTGCTATCCCTGCTTCTGTCTTGAGCACACCCAAAGGAATGCAGACAGTCACTCACTTGGCTGCACTTCCACCAGCTTCTCCACATCTGCCACCATTTCAATTTCAGTCATTAGGAATTCCAGCTGCAGTGCCAACAAATACAAATGTTCAAAAACCTCAGGCCCTTATACCATCTTCACCAAATACTGGCAAGGTAATTAATCTTTCTAACACTACTTCTCTGCCAAACCAGCAGATACCTCCTAGTGGTGTAAGATTGGCACACACTAACAGTGGTACTCCAGATCTGTTATCTTGTATTCAGACTCCATCAGCTTCATCGACTGTAACCAGTCAGGTAGGACATCAGTTGAATGAAACATGCATTCAGCAAAAATTAGTTCTTAATACTAGTTCACCACTGGTACCTGGAACTCAGATTATGATTAATGGCATTCGATTTATAGTTCCACCTCAAGGCCTTGGAGCTGGCAGCCATGTTCTTCTCATATCTACTAATGCAAAACATGATTCATCATTCGTTACTAGTAACGTACAAGGAACTCCATGTATACCTATTGATAATCCTATAGTCCAAAAGAGCTTGTTAGCAGCAAGTAGTTCTTTGGCCTGGCATCCCCTGAAGCAACCTCTAAAAAGCTCTACAAAAATTGTGAACTCACTTGGCATTGCAAATACTGTACCAATAGTGCACACTACTCCACAAGTTAATAACACAAATGCTAAACCATCTGATCTGTTCCCTGCAGCAGTGGTAACAATGCCTTTTCAACCAAGCTCACAATCTGCTTTTGTAGAGAAAACACCTATGGTTTCCACTGTGTACACTGGCAAGACTCAGCTGCCAAGTAGTACCTCAGAATTTCATTTAGATACATCTGTAAAAAAGCTGTTAGTTAGCCCAGAAGGAGCCATTTTGAATACTGTAAATACTCCAACATCTAAAGTACAATCGTCTCCAGCTTTGTCTCAGATTGTAGTGTCCCCCCAAAAAAGTGCAAACATGGTCTTCCCTGTCTTTCATTCATCTGGCTCAGAGATACCTAACACCACGGCATCTTGAACCTACAGTGAACCACTGTTAAGATTTGGGACATTCCTTCCATTTTGGAAAGAAACATAATTGCATTGGTTGTTTCTTATCCTATTTAAGCATATACATAGTTGATTTACCCTACGTAACTTTATGGTAAAATACTGCTGTTTTTCTTAAGAGGAGGAAACCAGAAAAATCTTTTGAATTTCACTTAAAGCAATGATTTGAAAGTGTTTAATATAACGGTCAAAAGTGATCAATCTGTTAGTATATATGGCAGAATGTCAAATTTGACTTTAGAGTAATCTAGCATTTTGCACATTTTTCACTGTTTTCTCTTACAATTTGGACATTTTTTTGCAGTGTGTCAGTATGCATCTTTCTACATTTGTACATTTTTTGTTGGTTTCTGTAAAGAAAAAAAGTATTTATGCATTATGAAAATGCAGTCCATATTGTAAAATTGTACATATTCCTGAATCCCTAAAAATCTGTACTAAACTATATGTACAAAGAACTATTCTGTCTTATTTATGTTTTGTTTACATAATGTATAGTTTTTTAAGTATTTTAGTAATTTTGGACCAGTGTACTGTTTAGCATTTAATGCAGAAGGTTCTGCATGAAATAAACAAAGTTGCTGTATTTCTTTGTTTGACTATACTTGCAGAATGACCTTCTGAAATTGTATAAAACAAAATCATACAGAAATACTACCTGTTCAGAATATGTGAATCGAATCTGGGGTTGAGGACCAAAAAAGTAGAGCTTTATCCAAGGTTATCAGAAATATGAATAAAATAACATTTAGTTATGTTCTCATTTAAACTCTGAAGAATAAATATTCACTTTAAAGGATAGTAAGTGAACAATCGCAAGGTGTTTAATAGCTGATGTGAAAAGTTGAATCCATGCATTCAAAGTAAAAGAAAAACTGAAAATCAGATATTGAGAATGCAAACACAAAAAGCCGTAATACCATCAGTTATGTAAAGTGGGCTAAAAACTAGTGTTCCAGACAGAGCGAAGTTCAGTTTATTTAAAATGCGATATCTTTCTAAGTTGTACTACAATTTAGTTTTGAAATTGTGAGTCACAGCTGAGGTAATTTGTATTTCTTGTGAATGGAATTATAAAATTTGTAGTAATGTCTCTTATGATTGCTTTTTACCTGTGAAGTCTGTCTTCTCTTCATTGTTTACCTTTTTGACTTTCTAATGGAAATTCCAAATCTGAAAATATCAGTATAATAGACATGTAGCATTATACGGTATATGATTACCCAAAGGTCCACTGACTTGTTAGCAATAAATACAAAATCCAAACACAAATAGGAATTCAATCCCAATAACATCAATCCCTGACATGGATCCTTGTTTCAAGTATGACTTTGTCATGATTACCTGAGGGTGTCCATTTTGTATTTTACGTCTAAAAGCATTGGCACAAAATGGGCACCCTCAGCTGATCATGAAAGTAGCTGCTATCAACTCCTGACGCAAAGTCACACTTGAAATATGGCTCCATGTCAGGTTAAGCTAAGTAATTTTATTATGCAAATGAAAAGTACAAAAAATGTTTGATATGGTTTGGGACCAGTGATTAGAACTGTGGAACCAATATGTAGATTTTTATATATGGTTTAGTATATGAAAGTCCTTCACAAATATTTTTGTAACTTCAGTTTTGAAGGCTAAATAGTAACTAGACATGCATAATTTACTATATGGGATTCTAGACACTAATGGACCATAGCAATAGTAGAGTGTACTTTTAATAAATGATACTGCCAATACAAACTATCCTTCCAACATTTGTAGCTGCAGATGTATATAATGTGAACAATTTGGGATTTGAAATTCCATCACGTTCATTAAATGATTTAATCACTGTTGTGTTCCATTCCTGCCAACCAAATCTTAGGCATACCTGGGACCAAGGCTTCAGATCAGAAGCAAATGCACAGACAAAAATAATTGGAATGCTCTTTAAGACAGTAAGAGGAACGATCCTTTCCTAAATGTACTAGCTAACTGCCATATTTCTAACATGCAACTATCCAATTATTCAAAGCCATTCTGTGCCACCCTGAAGTCTAATAAGAAAAGTAAAAAGAAAATTGAGGACTTAATTGAAAAATTATAGATTTAGAAAATGTATCTTTTTTTAACTAGAAAAATATCTGTGCTCGGACAAGACATCAGGTTCGGCTGGGGCAGATGATTTGAGATTAGTTAAAAGAATCAGTATGTAGAGAGAGCTTATGCATATTTATCTTCCCCTTTCCTACCTCCTAAAAAAGAGAGGATGATATGATGCACCAAATATTCAACAGCTAAATCAAAAAGTAGTGAGGACGGTGAACAACCCTGATGAGCTTCCTTCGAGACTGAAAAAATGAGACATTTGTTCATTGATCAAAATTTGTGCTTATGGATTTAGAAACAAAAGTCTGGGCTAGGAAACAAAACTATGGGGGAACCCAAAACCTTGCAACATCTTAAAAACAGGACAATTGCTTCTTAGCAATATCTAAGGAAAATATCAGTTCTGTGATCATTACCCTGTTAACTCTGTATCAGATTGAATAACCACCTGATATTGTTGAGATCTTTAATAGGCCCCAGATCAGATGGGATTGTATCAGAAAGGGCATAATAATGTCAACTCTAAATTAAATGATTTTACTACGATTTTTATTTTAGGATTAGGGAGATAAACCTATTTGAATTACAATGTAGGGCATCTTTACTTTTATTGTGTGTAACAGTAATCGTAACATCTTTCAGCCATCCTAGCTCATTTGTAAGCATCTGCTAATTAGAGAGATCTTGGAGAACTGGGTAAAATTCAGGAATACGTTGTTTATATGAAATCCGTCTGGATTTGCCATTTTTTAGCTGGGAGGCATTTCCTAGCTTTGTCAACTTCTTTCAGGGATGTACGAGCAACTAAAAAGTCACATTAATCTTCAGTTATCTGCCAAAGAGCCAACCTGCTAAAAATGAATTTACATCATTTTTATCACAATTATCCCCAAAAGAGAAACAAAATGATCAAGCAAAGCTGCAGTAATCTCAGACAGTTTATCAGCAACTGACCCGCTTTGACAAAACTAACCACTAAGTTTAATATCCTTTTCCTCACATCTCTGGTCAGTAAGGAACCAAATTTATTGCTTTGTTTGTAGAAATTTTGTTTAACAAAGCTAGGATTTTTTTTCTACTTGTGGGACCTGAAATGTTTGCAATTCAACCCTAGCTAACATCAAGGCATGGAAAACCACCTAGAACAACCCTTATTGTCTAAACGTTTGGGTGAATAGAATAGGATGTTTGTTTAACCTTGCTTTAAGATTACATGTATAGGCTATAATGACCCCTATGTATAATCTTGAGGGTCTTCCAATGTAACCCCTAGATTCATCAAAATACTATAATGCATGGATAACACCCGTGGTAAGAAAAAGGGACGTGTTTATGGTAATTTTAGAATTACCGCACCGCGCGCTAACATAGCGCTTCACATAGGTAGTATCACAGGGTGTAGTAAAGTTTTCACGCACCACGATACATCTATTTCACAGCTCACGAAGTGCCCAGACATGCCTATTACTATTGGGTGGTGGAGAGATAGTGAGAGCCTATTTATAAGGCCTTCATAGTAGTCAACTATTTATATCTCTATAGGAGGGCCAGCTAATAGCTCGAGGTAAGGGTTGGTGGTGGTTTAGGGGCCAGTTTTACATACAGACTGAGACATACAAACAGCACAGTACATCTCGGTTAAGGTTTGAGGTCATTTGGAGTGAGGAAAGTCTCACAAAGATGAGCTTTCTACTATGTTCTCTTGCCCTAGCTTGATAGTACCCTGTTATAGAGTCCATCAAGCTAGGGTGAGAGAACATTGTAGAAATCTCAACTTTGTGAGACTTTCCTCACTCCAAATGACCTCAGATCTTCATCGAGGTGTACTGTGCTATTTGTACATCTCACTCTGCATGTAAACTGGCCCCTAAACCACCACCAACACCTCACCTTGAGCTATTAGCAGGCCTTCCTATAGTGATATAAATAGATGAATACTGTGAAGGCATCCCCAGAGGTTATCTCCACTCCTCTCCCCTCTCCCTCACCAAGCCCAGGAATGGCCAAAATGCAATTTGCAATCTTTAATGCAAATTGTGTTATGGCCATTTTGGGTATATCACACAGCTGAACGCTAGGAAAAAAGGTATAGTTATTTCCAGCGTTAAAAAAAGTACGATAGCATGCGTTATGCTATGGCATGGGGTTACATTGGCCCTCATTTTAATTGATCCCTCCCTTCCAAAAATTTGCATTCGCACCATGCAGTAACATGATATAGTGCATGCATTATGGCGTTAACGCCATAATGCATTTTGATGAATGACCCTAAATGTTTGAAATCTATAATTTCCTAGCATGTAGCAGATGGACTCAGGACCAATGGGTATAGTGTACTCCTGATAACAGTTGGAGACGGATCAGATTTCAATCTGACATCAACCGCAGTACATATACCCCTGTAGGAAGTGCAGCTCTTCAGTATTTTCTGTCTCCATAGCAGTTAGGGACTCTATGCACGCTCACACAGTGTTAGTCATTTTACCAAAGAAAACCAAATTAAGAAGAAATCTTACCTCTACAGACAAGCCCCGCTCTCCTGCAGTGACACCCATTGGGTCCCTCCCCCAGTTGAGAATTCCCGAGGTGATTTCCGCGATCCCTCGGAGGTAAGCCTCGATCCGGCGACCGACTCTCGGCAGGGACCTAGCCCCCGACATCGGGTGAGGCTGAGAGGCAGCGGGCGTAACCTCGAGCGCGGCGGTGAAGGTATTTTCCCTCTCCCCCCCGCAGCTGGAGACCGCCCGGGAAGCGCCGAGACAAGGTAAGGTAGAAATCTATTTAAAAGTCTCCAGTCTCTGAAGTTCGAGGAGACGCACAGGTCACCAGCAGGTACCACTGCCACCGGGTTCATCTGCCCTAGCAGGGCTAGACCCCAGTCAGATCCGAGGGTCCTCCCACGTGGAGAACCCTCCGAGGTGGTCGCCATATTGTCTGCGTGGTCGCCCTCACCATCTTGCTCTGTTCGCCGTCCTGTCCGCCGTTCCAATCCGTGCGCACAGAGACGAGCCGGGCACTCAAATACCTTCTGCGCACAATGTCGCGTGCCCAAGTACTGGGCGCACAAGTGACGCACATAGCCACATGCTTACTGTGCCGGACGCATAACTTCGACCTGTGCGCACAACAGCGCGCACATCTCCCTGAGCGCTCACCCAACCTACGCGTACAACTTTGCACACCGGAGCGTGCAACTGTATTTTACGTGCACAACCCATAGCACCACTGGAAAAGAAACTCAAAGCTCAGGGCCTTTGCCAAGCATGCCACATTAGAGCCGCACAGCATGAGGAGGCCACTGCCCTGTGTATAAAGTGCGAAGAGGCCCTAGGGGATCCAACTTATGGCCCTCCCCAGCCGGTACCGGGCTCCAGCCTCTCAAGCAGTACGCCGGACCTAGCATTGCACAGCGGGACCCCCCCCTCAAATGGGGCTCCCCAGGGACACAGCGCCCTTAGTCTAGACCCAGCATCTATCTCCTGGGTGGAAGTTTTCAAAGGTCTGCATACATTTGTCCATATGCAACTCGGGCCTCCTATTATACAGCCACAGGCTCCTCCAGAGGACCTCAACATACCGGGACACTCTATGCCCAGGGAAGTGATCCCACCGCCCAGAAGCCCCACCTTCGGGGACACGGACAACTTAGATGAGGATTCAGAACCCCTGGAGGAAGGGGAACTCCCGGGGACAGAGCCCCACCGAACCATGAGACGCTTCTTCACCAAGGACGAGCTTCCAGACCTGGTCACACGCAGCTTAAAAGAGCTTGCTATCGCGGGCACAAGTGCCTCGGGGGAACCTAAGGCGAACCCACTATTAGAGGGACTCCGTCAGACCTCCCACCACTTCCCACTATTACAAACCGTCCAGCAACTAATTGACCTGGAATGTGATGCCCCAGAAACTACATTCAAAGGGGGCTGGGCTCTGGCAGCCATGTACCCTCTGGACCCAGCTGCCAAAGATCTCCTGGCATGTCCGAAAGTGGATGCCATGGTCTGCGCGGTCTCGAAGCGCACTACTATCCCGGTGGAGGGAGGAGCAGCACTCAAGGATGCTTAAGACAGACGTCTGGAATCTATCCTCAAGCAGTCCTTTGACGTCTCCACAATGTCTCTACAGATCGCGGCCTCCTGCGCCCTAGTGACGCGCGCCTGCTTAGCACAGACCAGGAACAACACTCCTGGGGAGGCCCTGGAACAAGCTGTATCATTCCTCGCAGATGCCACTTCTGATCTGGTACACACAGCAGCTAGAGGAGTGTCATCCGCCCTGGCAGCCAGAAGACAAATCTGGCTCCGAAACTGGTCGGCCGACGCATCCTCCAAAACGAGACTCGCAAGGATGCCTTTCAAGGGAGCACTCCTGTTCGGAAGCAAACTAGAGAAACTAGCCAACAAATGGGGCGAGTCCCCACTGCCGTGGCTACCGGAAGACAGGAATAAGAGAAACCAGCGATCCTTCCCCTGAACCTCCAGGGGCAGAGGTTCACAGTGCTTCAACCCATATAGAAGCACATATCAAGCGGCCTGCCCCGCAAGCCGGAGCCAGTCCTTTCGTAACAAGCACAATAAAAGGGGAGCTAGCTCAGGCTCAGGCCCCAGCTGCACCCCACAATGAAAATCAGCCGACCCATCCAAAGGAAGAAGCCATAGGTGGCAAACTTGCCCTATTCTACCAAAGATGGGTCAAGATAACTTCGGACAAGTGGGTCCTATCCATCATTCGAGAGGGATATTACCTGGATTTCCACCACCTCCCTCCGGACAAGTTTGTGGAATCTCCCTGCCACGACCCTTCCAAGAGGGATGGCAGTGGAAGCTACAATGACCAGATTGCTAGCCTTAGAGGCTATAACACCGGTGCCTCCACAACAAATAAATACTGCACATTATTCCATCTATTTTATTTTCCCCCAAGAAAGAAGGAATGTTCAGACCCATCCTGGACCTCAAGGCGGTCAACCGTCACCTGAATATTCCTCGCTTCCGCATGGAAACCCTACGCTAGGTAATAAGGGCGATACAACTGGGGAGAGTTCCTTACATCCCTGGATCTGTCCGAAGCCTACCTACACATTCCGATCCATCAAGAGCATCAGCGTTTTCTATGCTTCTCGATCCTGGACCGTCACTACCAGTTCTGGGCACTACCTTTCGGGTTAGCCACTGCACCCCGGACGTTCACCAAGATCATAGTGGTGGTGGCAGCAACACTGAGGAAGGAAGGAATCCGCGTGCACCCTTATCTAGACGATTGGCTGATCAGAGCGAAATCCCCAGAGGAAAGCCACCAGGCGACCAACAGAGAGCCTCGGGTGGGTGGTCAACACAAATAAAAGTTGCCTGCAGCCCTCCCAATCTCTAGAATACTTGGGAGTCCGGTTCGACACCAAACAAGACAAAGGTCATCCTGACACCGACAAGGAGATCAAAACTGATGATCCAGTTACGAACCCTGTTGAGTGAACTTCGCCCCACAGCATGGGATTACCTACAAGTCCTCGGCCTCATGGCATCCACACTGGAAGTAGTGCCATGGGCACGAGCTCACATGAGACCCCTACAACGCTCACTACTATCACAATGGAATCCTCTGTCCCAGAACTACACCGTACGTCTTCAGCTCCTGGACAGAGTTCGGGCCCAACTACAATGGTGGCTACAAGAAGCCCATCTGAGCCAGGGAATGAGACTATCCTCACCAACCTGGATCCTACTCACTACGGATGCCAGCCTACGAGGATGGGGAGCACACTGCCAGGAGCTAACTGCCCAAGGGCAATGGAGCAAAGAAGAGTCGGGATGGAACATCAATAGTCTAGAAGCCCGGGCAGTCAGACTAGCCCGCCTAAGGTTCGTTCACAGACTCCGAGACAAAGCGGTCAGAGTAATGTCAGACAACGCCACAACAGTGGCCTACATCAACTGTCAGGGAGGAACCAGAAGCCAACAGGTGTCTCTGGAAATAGACCTCCTAATGTCATGAGCAGAAGTGAATCTTCAAGAGATCTCGGCCATCCACATCGCCGGGAAAGACAATGTTGCTGTGGACTACCTCAGCAGAGAAAGTCTAGATCCAGGAGAATGAAGGCTGTTGACCACAGCATTCCAATTGATAGTAAACCGTTGGGGAACACCAACCATGGACCTCCTGGCAAACCGGTCCAACGCCCAAGTACCCAGTTTCTTCAGCCGCAGGCGAGAACCCCAGCCCCAGTGAATCGATATCCTGGTACAGACCTGGCCACAGGAGTCTCTGTTATACGCCTTCCCGCTGTGGCCCCTATTGGGCGCAATCATCCACAAGATAGAACACCACAGGGGACCAGTACTTCTAGTGGCCCCGGACTGGCCAAGAGGACCGTGGTAGCAGACATGCGAAGACTGCTAATAGGGAGCCCCCTCCCTCTACCTCCACACAGAGACCTGCTCCAACAGGGACCGATCCTCCACGAGGATCCAGCTCGATTCTCTCTTACGGTCTGGCCATTGAGAGGACTCGCCTAAGGAAGAGCGGATACTCGGGGGCAGTAATTGACACCCTACTCCAAGCATGCAAGTTCTCCACATCCCTAACATACATAAGGATTTGGAGAGTATTCAAAGCCTGGTGCGAGGACCGCGACATCATACCACACTCAGTCAAAATTCCTGCGATTTTGGAATTCCTGCAGAACGGCCTACAGAAGGGATTGTCTCTCAACTCCATCAAGGTACAGGTGGCCACATTGTCATGCTACGGAACCAAGAGCGAGCGCGGCAGCATAGCTTCTCACCCGGATGTCTCCCGCTTTTTGAAAGGAGTCAAGCAGATCCGACCACCCCTGAAGTGGCCGGTGCCTCTTTTCCTAGATCCTAGGATCCTCTTTTCCTAGATCCTAGGATCCTCTTTTCCTAGGTCCTAGATTTCCTAGCAGGAACCTCTTTCAGACCTCTCCGCGGCCTGTCTCTCCGACTATTAACACTGAAGCCAGCCTTCCTGCTGGCAGTCTGTTCGGTCCGTCGTATATCCGAGCTACAAGCACTGTCCTGCCAAGAGCGGTTCCTCAGACTCACCCCAGGAACCATCCAGTTACGCACAGTTCCCTTGTTCCTCCCCAAAGTGGAGTCTCACTTCCATCTCAACCAAACCATCTCGCTACCATCGCCATATGAGCATAAGAATTCGGAAGAGGCTTGACGTCTACGCCATCTCAACGTCGGCAGCCTCCTAGTCCGATACCTGGAAAGGTCGGAATCCATACGAAAGACGGACCATCTATTCGTCCTTCACAGCGGGAAGAAGCAAGGGGAAGCAGCCTCTTGAGCAACCATAGCCTACTGGATCAAAGAAGTCATCAATGCGGCCTACGTAGAAGCAGGCAAGCCACCGCCTTTACAAGTCAAGGCCCATTCTACTAGAGCCCAGGCAGTGTCACCCGCCGAGATCTGCAGGGTGGCGACATGGTCCTCCATCCACACTTTCTCCAGGTTTTACCGCCTGGATGTTCAGGCTTGGGAGGACACAGCATTTGCAAGGGCAGTACTAAGTGGGTCACAGGCAGCCTCCCACTCGGTTCGAGAGTAGACTTTATACATCCCATTGGTCCTGAGTCCATCTGCTACACGCTAGGAAATGGAGAAATTACTTACCTGATAATTTCGTTTTCCTTAGTGTAAACAGATGGACTCAGCATCCCACCCATGGCTGCCGTTACTCATGGAATTCTCGGGGGATTCACAGGTAAGCCAGCTTTCCTTCAGCTAGGACACCCATCCTACCGGGTGTCGATGTTTCTCAGTTGAGGGCACTGGCAGTCTCCAGCTATAACCAATTCAACCGGTTCAAATTTATTAAGTTAACCAAGTTAATCACGTTATCCAAGTTATAAAGTTAATCACGTTCTTCAGTCATACATATATCCACAATGCTTTTCAAGGAAAATACTGAAGAGCTGCACTTCCTGCAGGGGTATATGTACTAGGGCTGATGTCAGATTGAAATCTGATCCGTCTCCAACTGCTATCAGGAGAACACTATACCCATTGGTCCTGAGTCCATCTGTCTACACTAAGGAAAACGAAATTATCAGTTAAGTAATTTCTCCATTATCTTGGAGATTAGCTTATGAAGTACAAGGACTCCTAATATCAAGATGTTGCCAAGTTTTCCTAAACTTATGAGTGCCAGAGCAGTCCAAAGTGGCAGAAATGGGTTTAGTGGTCCAATACATAACTAGAGAGGATATTGCATGAACTGGCATAGGTCAAAATATCAGGGGAGCAAAGGAAAAAAATCAGTTCTGCTGTACAAATTGTGTGTAGGAGAAAAAATGTAATCACTGCATGTAGGCTACCTAATTCTCCATTTCTGCTCTCTCACTCGCAGCCAATATTATCTACCAAGAGACGCGTTCTCCCTATCATGGGTAACCGGTCTCCTATATGCATTCCCTCCACTTCCACTTCTCTCGAAGACTCTCGTGAAGTTACGTCAGGACAAGGGGAACCATGATCCTCATAGCACCCCACTGGCACCGTCAGGTGTGGTTTCCAATACTTCAGGATCTCTCCATTCGCAGGCACATTCCTCTGGGAACAGACCCGCTTCTAATCACTCAAAACGAGGGGTGCCTTCGCCACCCCAATCTTCAAGCCCTGTCCCTGATGGCATGGATGTTGAAAGGTTAATCCTTTAGCCGCTTAACCTTTCTGATCCAGTCTCCTGTGTCTTGATTGCTTCAAAAAAGCCTTCCATGAGAAAATCGTATTCTTACAAATGGAACAGGTTCATGTCATGGTGCTCTTCTCAGACCCTTGATCCCTTTACCAATCCCGCAGTTTCTAGACTACCTCTGGTACTTGTCAGTCAGGTCTAAAAACTTCCTCCATCAGAATGCATGTCAGTGTGGTAGCCGCCTTCCATAAAGGTCTCGGGGGTGTCCCTATCTCAGTACAACCCCTTGTCACATGATTTCTGAAAGGCTTGCTTCACCTCAAGCCTCCACTGTGTCCTCCGGCCCCTCCTTGGGACCTCAGCCTGGTTTTGGGTCTGCTCATGAAACCACCATTTGAGCCTCTCCAATCCTGTGAGCTTCGCTATCTCACATGGAAAGTGATTTTCCTTTTGGCAATCACTTCGGCTTGCAGAGTTAGTGAACTACAGGCCCTAGTTACCTATCCACCTTACACTAAACTTCTGCAGGAGCGGGCGGTACTTCACACTCACCCTAAGTTTTTGCCTAAGGTAGTATCAAGAGTTTCATCTCAATCAATCCATTATACTATCTCTCTTTTTTCCCAGGCCCAATGCCAATCCAGGAGAGCAGGCTCTGCATACCCTTGACTGCAAACAGGCTCTAGAGTTCTATCTAGACCGTACAGCTGCCCACAGAAAGAGCACTCAATTATTTATCTCTTTCCATCCTAACAAATTGGGGCAGCCAGTGGGTAAGCAGACTCTTTCCTCCTGGCTAGCGGATTGCATATCCTTTTGCTATCAGCAAGCAGGCATTCCACTTCAAGGCTGTGTTAAAGCTCACACTGTGAGGGCCATGGCGACTTCAGTAGCACACCTACAATCGGTGCCGCTTCCTGACATTTGCAGGGCTGCCACTTGGAGTTCTCTCCATACTTTATAGCCCACTATTGCTTAGACAAAGCCCGAAGACAAGATTCCATCTTCGGCCAGTCTGCCTTGCGTAACTTATTTACGACGTGACGTACCAACACCCTTCCGCCTGCCTGGTGGGGTTCAGGATGCCCTCAGCCAAATTCCACCCCAATTGTTGTGCCTGTTGCACATCTTGGGTGCATTTGGTGCATGTCCAGACATCCTCAGCTCGGTACTCACCCATATGTGAGGACTACCATCCTGCTTGTCCTGTGAGAAAGCAAATGTTGCTTACCTGTAACAGGTGTTCTCACAGGACAGCAGGATGTTAGTCCTCACGAAACCCGCCCGCCACCCCACGGTGTTGGGTTCGTTTTCTTATTTTATTTTTCGGCACTGCCTGTAGCTTTGTAACCAGACTAAAGAGGGACCCCTGCTGGCTGCAGGGTTAATGCCATGCTGGGCATGCTCAGTAGGGGCCAGTCAAAGTTCTAGAAAGTTTGACAAAAGTGTTCCGTAATTGGGCTCCATCCTGTGATATCACCCATATGTGAGGACTAACATCCTGCTGTCCTGTGAGAACACCTGTTACAAGTGTTCGGAGAAAGTTCTTTTTTACTCAACGCACAATTAAACTCTGGAATTTGTTGCCAGAGGATGTGGTTAGTGCAGTTAATATAGCTGTGTTTAAAAAAGGATTGGATAAGTTCTTGGAGGAGAAGTCCATTACCTGCTATTAAGTTCACTTAGAGAATAGTCACTGCCATTAGCAATGGTAACATGGAATAGACTTAGTTTTTGGGTACTTGCCAGGTTCTTATGGCCTGGATTGGCCACTGTTGGAAACAGGATGCTGGGCTTGATGGACCCTTGGTCTGACCCAGTATGGCATTTTCTTATGTTCTTATGTTCTTAAGTAAGCAACATTTGCTATATCTATCTATTTATCTATCTATGTATGTATCTATGTGTCTCTCTCTGGTCTCTAAAATATGGGATAAAGTTTTCTCACAGGACAAGCAGGATGGTAGTCCTCACATGTGGGTGACATCATCAGGATGGAGCCTAATCACGGAACACTTTTGTCAAAGTTTCTAGAACTTTGACTGGCACCACTTAGCATGCCCAGCATGGCACCAACCTTGCAACCAGCAGGGATCCCCCTTCAGTCTTTTTTTCCGCACAGCAGTTGCCTTGTGGATTCTGGAGCTCTGAGAGTTTACCTCACAAATTTTCCTCACGGAACTTGAACTTTTAATTTCATATATTTTTCCCTATCCCGGGGTTCCCCATCGATCACTGACCAGATATTGCTTTGTTGCAGGAGATGCAACTAAACAAAGTTGAACATGAAAATGTGAAGCGCTGGTACAAAAAAGCAGGGCTGGAGATATTGATTGGTAAAGGGGTGGCTTTCTCTTTAATAATTGCTGACCTGGATGGCTGGTTTCTTAATGTTCAAGGTAAATTGTTTAGGAAATACATTGTACTCTATAATGTTTATGCCCCCAATACCTATTATTTGCATGTTTTTTTGCAATATTATCAAAACTGACAACTTTTAGTTCTTTGCCTATAATACTGTGAGGAGACTTGAAACTGTTTCTATTCCTACCCTGCATTGATATCTCATAACTACAGGATGTGACGAAGGTTGGGGGGGTGTAATTATGTATTATAAAAGCAATCCTCTTTTGTTTGATCGCTTAAATCTTATAGATGCCTGGAGCGTTCTTCGTCCTCATGAACGCGGCTACACACATGTTTCAAGGGCACATGCTGCACAATCTAGAACTGACCATCTTTTGATCTCTTGCCTGAATTTTTCTGAGGTGACTGATGCACAAATAGAGCCCATCAAGATTTTAAATCACACCATGATATGGATTAATATGAATTGGTACAGTGTTCAAAAGGGATTCTGCCAATGGGGATTTCTTGTCTATTTGAGGATTCTAATTTTCAAGATTTCTTATGTAAAAAATGGGAGTTTTGTATTCATAATTAAGGGCACAAGGTCTCTCCATCAGTTTTTTTGGGAGATTGCAAGAGTAGTCATGCGGGGCAAAATCATTGCTTATGTAGCAAAACGTAAAAAAGATTTGGATAGGAAGCTACTTATGTTAGAGAAGGAAGTTCATCGATGTAAAAGGATTTTATCAAACCAACTAACTACATTGAATAAGGTTAATTTTATTTTAGCTCAGGAGGCTTTAAACACCTCGCTACATCAGAGAATGCAGATACCACTTTTCTTTTAGAAATACAATTTTTTTTAAATTAGGGAATAAGTTTAAGATCCTTGCATCTCTAATAAAGAAAAAAGGACAACTTAAGTTTATTGCAGCTATTTGGGATAGGTCTAAAAAACACATTAAGGTTTTCTAATAAGATTTTTCAGAGCTTTTATGTTGAAGATGGTAACTTTGAGAAGGCCTATAAATATGTAAGTGGCTTAGAATTACTTAGGCTTAGTGATGCACAACTTCAACTGTTGCATGTGCCTATTAAAGTGTTAGAAATTCAATTAGACATTCAAAATTTGAGGCTGAATAAGGCCCCCAGGCATGATGAATTTGTGGGAGGTTGAGGGTTCCTGGATCATTTGGCTCTTCCGCGCAGTGCAATGTATGATAAAGTGCTGGCCTTGGGATGATTCTCCTATGAAATTAATAAAGAATTAATTACAATAATCCCTAAAAAAGACAAAGATCCCTTAAAACTGAATCTTACCAGTCCATTTCACTTTTAAATTTTGATCTTAAATTATTTGCCAATAATTTGGTTGATAGGCTTAGCCCTATTGCTTCCTTACCTTATTCTTGAGAATCAGTGTGGAAAGAGATGAAGAAATGGCAGAAATATTAAATGAATACTTCAGTTCGGTGTTCACTAAAGAGGACCCTGGAGAAGGACCGTCGCTAGTTAACAAGAAACTGGAGGACAGTGGAGTAGATGTAACTCCATTTACAATAGAGAATGTATGGGAAGAGCTGGGGAAACTGAAAATGGACAAAGCTATGGGGCCTGATGAAATTAATCCAAGGATACTGAAGGAGCTCAGAGATGTGATGGCGGGTCCACTGTGTGACCTGTTCAATAGATCCCTAGAAACGGGAGTGGTGCCGAGTGATTGGAGAAGAGCAGTGGTGGTCCCGCTTCACAAGAGTGGGAGCAGAGAGGAGGCTGGAAACTACAGGCCAGTTAGCCTCATCTCGGTTGTGGGAAAAGTAATGGAGTCGCTGCTGAAAGAAACAATAGTGAATTATCTACAGTCGGAAGAATTGCTGGACCAGAGGCAGCATGGATTCACCAGGGGAAGGTCCTGTCAGACAAATCTGATTGACTTTTTTGACTGGGTGACTAGGGAATTAGATTGAGGAAGAGCGCTTGATATCATCTACTTGGATTTCAGCAAAGCTTTTGATACGGTACCGCACAGGAGGCTTGTAAATAAAATGAGAAGCTTAGGAGTGAGTGCCGAGGTGGTGGCCTGTATTGCAAACTGGTTGACGGACAGAAGACAGTGTGATGGTAAATGGACTTACTCTGAAGAGAGAGTGGTGTTAAGCAGAGTTTTGGGACCAGCCCTGTTCAATATCTTTGTGAGCGACATTGCAGACGGGGAAGAAGGTAAGGTTTGTCTTTTTGCGGATGACACTAAGATCTGCAACAGAGTGGACATGCCGGAAGGAGTGGAGAGAATGAGACCAGATTTAAGGAAGCTGAAAGAGTGGTCGAAGATATGGCAGCTGAGATTCAATGCCAAGAAGTGCAGAGTCATGCATATGGGGTGTGGAAATCTGAAAGAACTGTATTCGAGGGGGGGGGGGGGGGTGAAGGGCTGATGTGCACGGAGCAGGAGAGAGACCTTGGGGTGATAGTATGTCTAACGATCTGAAGTTGGCGAAACAATGTGACAAGGTGATAGCTAAAGCCAGAAGAATGCTGGGCTGCATAGAGAGAGGAGTATCGAGTAAGAAAAGGGAAGTGATTATCCCCTTGTATAGGTCCTTGGTGAGGCCTCACCTGGAGTACTGTGCTCAGTTCTGGAGACTGTATCTCCGAAGGGACAGAGACAGGTTGGAGGCATCCAGAGAAGGGCAACCAAAAAGGTGGATGGTCTTCATCAAATGACTTATGAGGAGAGATTGAAGAATCTAAATATGTACACCCTGGAGGAAAGGAGGAGCAGGGGTGATATGATACAGACCTTCAGATACTTGAAAGGTTTTAATGATCCAAAGACAACGACAAACCTTTTCCGTAGGAAAAAAATCAGCACAACCAGGGGTGACGATTTAAAACTCCAGGGAGGAAGACTCAGAACCAATGTCAGTCAGGAAGTATTTCTTCATGGAGAGGGTGGTGGATGCCTGGAACGCCCTTCCGGAGGAAGTGGTGAAAACCAAAACTGTGAAGGATTTCAAAGGGGCATGGGATAAACACTGTGGATCCATAAAGTCTAGAGGATGTGAATGAAGAGAAGAGGCAAAGGGGGGCTTGTGGGAACAACAGCTTCTACCTGGTGATTAATACCCTTATTCAATAAACATACACACGGTTAATGCAACTCCAACATTGCTCTATGCTTCAACGGCAAGAGGAAATGTGGAAAAAAGGATTTGCATTCACAAAAAAGCAGGGGAGTAGCTTGCTTGTTGCGGAGGTTACTACCCAAATCAAATAAGCCTGATACTTCACTTGGAATGCATATCCAGCACAGCTCACTGCTTCAATGGCAGCGGGGAATGAAGAAGAGAGGAGTTATATTCAGACAACAACCAACAAGGACTGAATTGCACAGGCTGGGTAAACAAATAAGCATGGGAGTAGCTTGCTTATTGCAGTGGTTGCTACCTCTAACCAATTAATCTTGATGCTTCACTTAGATGCAGCTCCAGCACTGCTCTCTACATCAATGGTGGGGGTGGAAGGTAAGTAGAACCAAAAGGTTACTAAAAAGGGCCAAGAGTAATAGATAAGTATAAGAAAAAAATGTGTGGAAGCTTGCTGGGCAGACTGGATGGGCCGTTTGGTCTTCTGCCGACATTTCTGTTTCTATGTTTAGAAACAGTTTGTTATTAATATTCAGAAAATTTTGGCTTCTATTGCTTGGGGGTAGATTGGCAAATGTTCCCTCTTTTTTGATTAGTTTTGACACTGAGAAAGCATTTGATCTGGTCAATTGGGTTTTGGAAAAATTTGATCTGGTCAATTGCGGTTTTGGAAAAATGTATAATAGGCTTTTTTTCTGAGTTGTGTGAGATTACTTTATTCCAAACCTAAAGAGATGGTTCTAATCGATGATGAGAGAACTGCTGAGCTTAGTCTCTAAGTGGGACCAAACAGATCTGTCCCCTCTCACCCTTATTGTTGCTTTCATCTTTAGAAACTCTGAGGAAAATACAAATTAGGACTGACATTGAAAGGGTGAAGTTGGGGGAACATGAATTTAAGCTTGTGGCTTTTGCTGATGATTACTTTTTCTCTTCAACAACTGACACAGGATTTCTTACTATTTGGCTCTTTTTCTGATCTTAGGCTGAATCTTGCTAAATCTAAAGCATTGGCCACCCATGAATCCATTAGGAGGCTGTAGGAAAATAACTTTCCTTTAAAATGGGCCAATGCTTCCTTTCAATATTTAAGAATTATGTTGTTGGCAGAGTTGACCCAGCTTTATGTATGAATATACTTTCTCTTTTTATTCAAATGAAACCCCGATTGCAACAATGGCATTCCCTGCTTTCTCTTATTGGTAGAGTGGATCTCTTTAAAATGAATCTCCTAGCCAAATGGCTTTGTGTCTTTGCTTCCTTTGCATATTAAAAAAAAAAAAAAAAATTGAAGATGCTGTTGTGGTCCAGAAGTGGAACCTTAGGCCGACCGGCGAAGAGAGACGGTCGGGAGGCAGACACGCACAGCCGAAGACAGATGTTCACCTGGAAACCCGTGACCCCCCCAGAGGAGCTGTTGGAGCCCGGGTCGCTAGGTCTTAGGTGGCTTCGCCCTGGAAGCCCGAGGTCCCCCCAGGAGGAGCCCGTAGGGACCCGGACCGCTGGGACTTAGGCGAGACGCTGGCGTGGAAGGAAGACCCGGAGCGGACCAGGAACTGGACTGGCCAGGAGGCAGATGTGAGGAGACGGGCCAAGGTCAGGGCAGGCAGCAGAAGTCAGAAACGTGAAGACGGACCGAGGTCAAGGCAGGCAGCAGAAGTCAGAAGCGTGAAGACGGACCGAGGTCAAGGCACCAAGTCAGGCAAGCAAGCAAGGAACACAGGAACAGGCAGGCAGGATCAGGAACGCAGGAACAGGCAGGCAGGAACAGCAACTAGTACTCCAGGACCGACAGCGTTGCAAGGCAAAGCAGGGAGGAGTGCTGCAGGTTTAAATCCCCCGCTGGCGTCTGATGTCAGGGAGAGGGCGGTTCAGCACTTCCGGGTGCTGGACCTTCAAAGAGCCGGCCCTCGCGCGCGCGTTCCCCTGCAGGGGGAAGAGTCATCGTCGGGCCTCGGCGGCGTCTCCCTCGTGGAGACGCCGCTGCCATGCGGCCAGGCCGGGCCCGGATCCTGTGGCTCGCGGCACGGCAGGGGAGCCTGTGGAGGAGGTAAGGACCCAGTCGCTAAGCTAGCGACCGGGGCTGCAACAGATGCTCCATGGCATTCTCTTTCGGTTTCTTTGGAAGGGGAAAAAAACTAGAATAACTTTCTGGCAGTTGCTGGGGGAATGGAAATATGGAAGTTTAGCTTTTTATTGAGGGCTATAACTATGCATGTCTATTACACTGTTAGAGATTTGTTATATGATGCAAATTGAAAAAGTATAGCATTTCCCCTTTAGTTTTGCTATCTTTTGCATGCCAAATCTCATGGCAAACATCTGATAAATATTTTTCTTCCTTTTCCTCCCTCTGTTTAAGACACCGGTGTTAGGTTTAAATAATTAGGAGCATCATACTACCCAAGCAGCTGCCTTTCCTATCAGTGTCTTACTGCTACAGGGTTGCTTGTAATCGTAGATCTACATGCAGTCCCTGTTCATGGAAACGTTTTTGGGGAATACATTTTTGATAATTTCATATAAAATATATGAAAGAATTGTACTTTCCAAGTTTATCACTGCCCATTGCCCAACATATCATCATGTTTTGTGTGGTTGCTTTAGGGGCTCCTCCATATAGATTTCAGAATGCCATATAAAATATTTCCTGGAGTTATGCATTACTCTATACCTATGCAGCTCACATCAAAAAATGCACAGTAACTCAATCCATGGTACATCAACAGTAAGAGAAAAACCAAAAGAAAAATGAAAAATCAATACAGAAAACAAAGCTCTACCTGCTTGGATCAACCTGAAGGCATAAGTTTGAATAAGTTGTTTTTACAACGATGGCCAGCTGCTTTCAAGAATATTCTAGTTGTTGTGCACCTGGCCACCCTGAGAAATGCAGTACAAAGTTTTTTGAAAAGTGCAGATATCTCTCCTATTGTGGCATTTAGAGCTAAGTTTTCAGTTGCTGATTTATGTCCAAAGCATACTAGACACCTGGGGAACACTAGAACATCTGTTTTGGTCTTTCACTGTCATACAATTTTGGCCTAAGAGTAGATGGTTTCTTGAATTTGTAACTGCACAAGAGATGATTTTTACTCCTGAGGGTATGCTTTCTGATGTCCCTGGATCTTTTGTGGGGAAATATCCAAGCCTCTCTATCAGGAAAGTGTGTATACTGCTGGCATGGAGAGATCATGGTAGGATCCCTCTTATTGATCCAGGAGAAGGGTGTTTTTCACTTTAATGCATATGGAAAAGCTGGGGTCCAAGCAATCTTTTAAGGCTCAGAAGACTTTTCTAGCAATCTAGGATGATTATCTACAGGAGTTATTCCCTAGCTCAAGTAACAATGTCTTCAATAACTTTCAGTGTTAGTTTGGTGGAGATGTAATGATCACCAGTATCTAAGGGTTGGGCAGGGAATGGGAGGGGGGGGGCTGTTTGTATTGGATATTACCACTATAGGGGTCTGTATTCAGCCACTATGCAGCTCTGCTTGTTAGCCGGATAAATTTATCTGGCTAACTGGTAGTGCCACTGAATATACCCATCTATCTCAAAGTTAACTGGATAAGTTGATCTGGCTAACTTTAGGACAGGCCTGTGGCCTGACCAGCATTAGCTGAATAAATTAACTGGATATTTCCTGGCGTGTAGCCAGATGGACTCAGAACAAGTGGGTATAGTGTGCTCGTGCTAGCAGTTGGAGACTGATCTGACATCAGCACGGGTACATATACCCCCACAGGAAGTGAAGCAACTCAGTAATTTCCGTCTCCAAAGCAGTTTGGAGTGCCTGCACGCTCGCTGAGTGTGTTTTCCAAATCTACTTTCTATTTTCTACTTTCTACTTTCCAAATTTCTCAGAAGACGAGCCCCGCACTCCTGCGGTGATACCCTCGGGTCCCTCCCCCAGTTTAGTTTCCCGGGGTGATTTCCGCGATCCCTCGGAGGTCTACGCCTCGGTCCGGTGGCCGAATTGCAGCAGGGACCTAGCCCCCGAGCGAGAAGGGCTCGGCCTGGCTGAGAAGCGCCTCGGTCCCGGTGTGGACTTAGCCCCAAGCGAGACGAGTTCGGCGGCTTAGAGGCAGCGGGTGCATTTCCTCAAGCTCGGCGGTGAAGGTATTTCCCCTCTCCCCCCGCAGCCGGAGACCGCCCGGGATACAGCCAGGAAGCGCCGAGGATCAGGTAAGGCGTATATCTCTTACTTTTTGGTCTCCGAGGTATGAGGATCGGCGACGTTGCCTGCATGTGGCACGCCGTGGAGGTCGCCATTTTGTCTGCCTTGTTCAGGTATTGAGCGCCCATGATAGGCGCCTGTTGATGAGCGCATATTGCTGAGCGCACATTGTATATTGTTGAGCGCATATTGTATATTGTTGAGCGCATATTGTACATTGTTGAGCGCATATTGCTGACCGCATATTATTGGGTGCATATTGTATATTGAGCGCATATTCTTGAGCGCATATTGTATATTTAGCGCATATTCTTGAGCGCATATTGTATATTATTGAGTGCATATTGCTGACCGCCTATTATTGAGCGCATATTGTATATTGAGCGCATATTGTTGAGGGCATATTTTCGAGCGCATATTATTGGCAGCATAAGCGCCGGCGCTCTGCATTCGCAAGACGCGATGGAACATTTAAACGCCCCGGCGTCTCCAGGGGCAGCACCTCCTGCTTCCGGCGTGAAAGCTCTCGGCCTCTGCTCAGCATGCCAGCTTAGAGCCACGCAGAGCAAGGAGCCAGACTCCCTTTGTGCCCAATGTGAGGAGGCCGTGGGAGCCTCGGGCCAGGACCAGTCTCAACCGAGGTTTACCGACAGTTCCCCAGGGGCCACCCCGGATCTAGCGGGCCGTCTTGACCAGCCAGGAATCCCGGGGGACCTGGTACCCCGACGGCTAGAGACCACTTCCATTTCCTGGGTGGATTTATTTAAGGGGATCCACGCCTTTGTACTGATGCAGTCAGCTTCCCATCCAGGCCCTGCTGCTGCTCCGGCGGACCCTGCCCCTGGACCTTCTCGCCCTTATCGCGGGCACCCGCCTCTGGACAGTCCGGCTTATGCGGACCCTGATGTCTCGGAGGACGAGTCCGAACCCCCCGAGGAGGGGGAACTTCCCTCGGGGATAGAGCCATACCGAACTATGAGGCGGTTCTTTCCCAAGGAGGATCTCTCCGACCTGGTTTCTCAGTGCCTGACGGAGTTGGCTATTCCAGGCCCCAGTACCATGGAGGCATCCACGCAGAACCCCCTGCCCGGAGGGTCTTCGTCCCACAGCCCGCCATTTCCCCTTCCTGCAAGTGGCGCAACAGCTGATCGATTTAGAGTGGAATGCGCCGGAGGCCTCATTCAAAGGGGGTCGGGCCCTGTCCATGTACCCCCTGGACCTGGCAATCAAGGATATACTGGCGTGCCCTAAGGTGGACGCCTTGGTTAGCGCTGTGGTCAAGCGCACTACCAGTGGAGGGGGGGGGCGGCCCTCAAGGAGGCTCATGACCGCCTGGACGCCATCCTGAAACAAACCTTTGAGGTAGCAGCTCTGTCTTTGCGAATCGCAACCTGATGCACAGTGGTAACGCGTTCCTGTTTGTCACAGGTCAGGAACAATGCTCCGGCAGCTGACATGGAGTCAGCTCTCTCGTTCCTTACGGATGCCGCCTCCGACCTAGCCCGTACGACAGCCAAGGGGGTCTCATCCTCAGTAGCAGCCAGGAGGCAGCTCTGGATACGGAATTGGTCAGCCGACGCCCCTTCTAAGACACGTCTCACTAGAATACCGTTCAAGGGGTCTCTTCTGTTTGGCAGCAACCTAGATAAACTGGCCAGCACGTGGGGTGCCTCGACTGCCGGAAGACAGGTCCAAGAGGAACCAGCACACCTTTCCGAGGCCCTCCAGAGGTAGAAGCTCCCAACGCTTCACTCCTTATAGGAGTCGCTACCAGGCACCTCGTCCTCAGGCCAGGAACCAGTCCTTTCGGATCAAGCAGCACAAGAGGGGAGCCGGCTCGGGTTCGGGTCCCGGCCGCACCCCACAATGAGAATCAGCCGATCCATCCGGGGGACGAAGCCATAGGGGGCAGGTTAACCCTCTTCTACCCCAGATGGGTCGAGATTACGTCGGACCAGTGGGTCCTCGCCATCATCCAAGAGGGGTATTATCTGGACTTCCATCACATCCCTCCGGACAGGTTCGTGGAATCTCCGTATCCAATCCACAAGAAGACAGCATTGGAAGCTACCCTGGCGAGGCTCCTGTCCTTGAAAGCCATAATCCCAGTACCTGCATGGGAAATGGATTCTGGGCACTATTCCATTTATTTCATGGTACCCAAGAAAGAGGGCACTTTCCGGCCCGTATTGGACCTCGTCAGTCAACCGATACTTAAGGGTCCCGAGGTTTCGCATGGAAACTCTGCGCTCAGTCAAGACCGCAGTACAGCCAGGGGAATTCCTCACGGCCTTAGACTTGTCAGAAGCCTACCTGCATATCCCGATCCATCGGGATCATCAGCGCTACCTACGCTTCAAGGTTCTGGGACAACACTTCCAATTCCGGGCTTTGCCCTTCGGGTTAGCCACGGCGCCGCAGACCTTCACCAAGGTGATCGTAGCGATAGCAGCGGCGCTCAGACGGGAAGGAATCCTTGTCCATCCCTACCTAGACGATTGGCTGATCAGAGCGAAATCACGAGAAGAGAGCCATCGGGCAACCAACAGAGTGATCGCCCTTCTGGAAAGCCTGGGATGGGTAGTCAACCTAAGCAAGAGTTGCCTACAGCCTTCCCAATCACTGGAATACCTGGGAGTCCAGTTCGACACCCAGGCAGACAAAGTCAGCCTCACTACCAAGAGAAGGTTAAAACTCCAGACGCGTCTACGGTCCTTGATGGGAGCTAGCCGGCCCATAGCTTGGGACTATCTGCAGGTTCTCGGCCTCAGGCATCCACCCCGGAAGTGCTACCCTGGGCGCGGGCCCATATGAGACCACTACAACGCTCCCTCCTCTCTCGATGGAGCCCTCGCTTCCGGAATTACTCCGTGCATCTACCTCTACCAGCCAGACTGCGGACCCAGCTACAGTGGTGGTTGCAGCCCCCCCACACGAGCAGGGGGTCAAAGATGTCCTCCCCCATGTGGACTCTGCTCACCACAGATGCCAGCCTGAGCGGATGGGGAGCACACTGCGAAGAGCTCACCGCCCAAGGGTGATGGAACAGAGAAGTGTCGGGGTGGAACATCAACCGTCTAGAGGTACGGGCAGTCCGATTAGCATGCCTGCAATTTGCCCACAGACTGAGGAACAGAGCAGTCAGAGTGATGTCTGACAACGCCAGCACGGTGGCATACATCAACCGACAGGGCGGAACCAGAAGCCAACAGGTGTCCCTAGAGATAGCCCCGCTGATGGCTTGGGCAGAGCCGAATTTCCAGGACATCTCTGCCGCCCACATTGCCGGAAGGGACAACACCACGGCAGGCTTCTCAGCAGGGAAAACCTAAATCCGGGAGAATGGCAGCTGTCCCCCACAGCCTTTCAGATGATTGTGGATCAGTGGGGGACTCCGGACATGGACCTATTAGCTGACAGGTCCAATGCTCAAATACCCAGATACTTCAGCCGCAAGTGAGATCCGTTCTCTCACGGGATCGACGCCCTGGTTCAGCCATGGCCTCCAGGGACCCTGCTATACGCCTTTCCGCCGTGGCCCCTGCTGGGCGCCCTTATACACAAGATTCAGAGGCACAGAGGCCTAGTTCTTCTAGTGGCACCAGACTGGCCAAGAAGACCCTGGTACGTGGACATGAGAAGACTACTGACAGGGGAGCCTCTTCCACTGCCTCCTCTCAGGGACCTGCTACGTCAAGGTCCCATCCTCCACGAGGATCCGGCTCAATTCTCTCTTACGGTCTGGCCATTGAGAGGGCTAGACTGAGGAAAAGAGGTTACTCGGAGCCGGTGATAGATACACTCCTCCGAGCTCGCACGTTTTCCACATCCCTCACCTACATAAGGATCTGGAGAGTATTTGAAGCCTGGTGCGACACTCATGGCACCAATCCACATGCGACTACAATCCCTATTGTTCTGGATTTCCTGCAGGATGGACTTCAGAAGGGTCTCTCCCTAAGCTCCATCAAGGTTCAGGTGGCTGCGCTGTCTTGCTACGGTCCCAGGAGGGATGGCAAAACCATTGCCATGCACCCAGATGTCTCCCGCTTCCTGAAAGGAGTCAAGCACATTCGTCCGCCACTGAAGTGGCCAGTGCCCCTGTGGAACCTCAACATAGTTTTGGATTTCCTCGCGGGATCCACCTTCAGACCCCTTCAGGGTCTGTCTCTCCGTTCGCTAACTTTGAAGATGGTGTTCTTGCTGGCAGTATGTTCCGCACGCCGCATCTCAGAGCTACAAGCACTGTCCTGCCGTGATCCCTTTCTTAGAATCACTCCAGAGGCTATCCATCTTCGCACGGTTCCCTCTTTCTTACCTAAAGTGGTCTCACAATTTCACCTCAACCAAACCATATCCTTGCCAACCACGGCGGGTTTGAAGAAATCAGAAGAAGGGCGTTTGCTTCGCCTTCTCGACATCGGCAGATTGCTACCCAGATACCTGGAAAAGACAGAAGCAGTACGAAAGACGGACCATCTGTTCGTCCTTCACAGCGGGAAGAAGCAAGGGGAAGCGGCCTCTCGGCCCACCATAGCCCGCTGGATCAAAGAAGTTATCAGAGCGGCCTACGTAGAGGCCGGAAAGTCACCTCCTCTACAGGTCAAGGCTCATTCTACCAGAGCGCAAGCAGCATCTTGGGCAGAATCTAGGATGCTGTCGCCCGCAGAAATATGTAAGGCGGCGACATGGTCCTCCCTCCATACCTTTTCCAGATTTTACCGTCTGGATGTCCAGGCCAGGGAGGACACAGCATTTGCGAGGGCAGTCCTACGCGGTCCTCAGGCAGCCTCCCGCCCAGTCCGGGAGTAAAGCTTTTGTACATCCCACTTGTTCTGAGTCCATCTGGCTACACGCCAGGAAATGTTGAGATTACTTACCTGATAATCTCCTTTTCCTTAGTGTAGACAGATGGACTCAGCATCCCGCCCGGCTGCCGGTGTACATGGGTTTCACCGATTCAAGGTAAGCCATGTCATTTTCTTACATAAGAGTGTCCACTCTACCAGGTGTCGACGCCTTCCGGTTGGAAGCGCTGGCGGTCTCCAGCTACTATCAAACGGTCAGGGGAATCCTGTTTCACTAATTCGTTGATCGTCAGTACACATATATCCATAACAGCTTTGCAAGGAAGATTACTGAGTTGCTTCACTTCCTGTGGGGGTATATGTACCCGTGCTGACGTCAGATCCGTCTCCAACTGCTAGCACGAGCACACTATACCCACTTGTTCTGAGTCCATCTGTCTACACTAAGGAAAAGGAGATTATCAGGTAAGTAATCTCAACAACTCTGAATATCAAAGTTAGCTGGATAACTTATATCAGCGCCTCCCCGTTACATCCATTACCTGCCCTTGACTTAGCCAGCTAAGTGGCGTCCATTGACCCTAGCAGGGTTTTCAGCGGTACCACTTAATTGGATAAGTGATGTTCTGAAGGAATGTCGGTATATAAAAATGTTAAATAAATAAGTAGAACTGAACTGGCTAAGTGCCATTTTGAATATAGGTCTCCTCATCTTTTGATAGAAAGGAGGGGTTGAAAACTGAAAACCATATTCTTGTTTCCAAAGCCTTGACTAGTGTACATAAGGAACATCAACAGGTAAGGTGGAAGGATAAAAGTGTTATAAATGCCTATATGATTGACTCATCAAGTGTTTGTAACTGCTTTATTCAGAGAAATTAAAAGGCTGTCAGCATCTAGCCCAAACTTTTTGTATACAGGTAAAAAAAAAGGTCCCTTGACACGGACCGTGTTTCATAAGCACTGCATCACAAGGGAACTATCATTGATGGGCATCCACTGTTCTGCTAACATGGGCAAAATGGATGTGGAAAAAATGTACAGTATTAGTGTTTGGTATATATTTTTGCAGTAATAAAGTTTTATATTAGAATGGGCATGAGTTTCATGCCCACATAACTACAGTTCTCCCAGGGATGGGGAGGAGAGGCTGGAGCAGAAAAAAAACCACAAAACATTACTATTGCAAGGAATATAAGCAAAATAAGTACATGCATATTTACATAACAGATTCTTAAACTCTATAGGAGACAGAAACGGATGGTGTTATAGTAAAAATGTATTTGCATTGGAAAAACAGGTAAATTAGCTTTTGTGGTTTTTGACAAAACCATTAACTCCACCCTAATTTTCAGTTTTCAGTTCAAGCAAATTAAAAAAAAAAAAAGCGTTCTCAAACTTTCCATCTAAATTCTGGCTAGAACAATAGCATGAGTTCTCAGTTTAATCTCATATGATTGTTGAATACATAGATGAACTTCTCTGCAGTCTAGTTGCCGGGTGATTGGGGGACTGCAGTGATTTCCAGTACTCTACGTCTATCCAGATGATCAGACTTGTCTTATGAAATTGATGTAAAAAAAAAAACTCATAAAAATAAAATTCCTTCTCTGGTCTGAACAAAATTGTGACAAATCTGACAATTCCTTCAAACTAAATCAGCCTAATACTAACAGTGTGCAGGCACTATCTCAATACCGTTTTTCCTAGCTTGAAATAAAACAAAATCAGGAAATATTTTAAAATCACCTTATTTGCCCTTGCCACAAAATAACAAATAACTATCTTTTCAGTACTAGTGGAAAGATAGGTATAAGATTTCTCTTAATTACTAACAAAAACTGTGTATCCTTTGTTCCCAGTAGCAAGCTGGAAGCTGCAGTTTGTCTTGTCTCATGAATACATCTAAGTATCTCTCCTCCTCTCTGTCTGTCTCAAAGGCAGACCTCATCCTTTTTTATGTGTAATTAAGTCTCATTATTTTATTATATATTTATACAATATTTAATCCCTTGTCTTTTACTGGCTATTGTGTTGAATACATAATGCATCACTTATCTGAACTCTGATACAATGGTATCTCATTTGTCCATTTAAATGTACTACTATCCCATAAACTTCCCCACCCCACTCTTTTTTTGGGCTTCTCTCATGAGTGCATTGTAGTTTACTGAGCGTCCTTGAAGGGGGTATTATAGTCTAGCAAACAATACAGTACAAAGGACTCTCTGCTTTTAAAAATGATTTCCCAGGAACTTCACAAGGATGTACCAGCCATCAAATAGTCTACTATAAATGTTCCTTTGGATTTCCATTTGGCATTTCCTGTCTTCAAAAGGAATGGACAGGAGCTATCTCCTTTGTAACTAAAATTACCTTAGCCAGATAGGGAAAACCATAATTTAAATCAGTGGCTTATTAAATTATGTTCCCTTTTCCAATGCCTCTTAACCTGATCCCTCCAGGCTTCCTGCAGGGGAGGGCTGGAACGGAGAGGCCCAGAACTTTCTAGTGTTTTCCTGGAGACCTGGCAATTGATACCCACATTTCCAGAGTCTCTAGATAATTCCAAATAAGGGAAAGGTTAGATATGGGTAAATTCAGGCCTGGCCCCTTGCCTATGGGTGCCAAGGGATACCTTCTTTGTCACAATGGCACTTTATGAAGCAGTGACATCCTGTCAGACCATCATCTGACCCCCTCAAAGGCACAAGGCTAGTGGCATTAAGATTGTGCTCACCCCTGCAAATTTAATGGGGCAGATATGCCAGCAGATAGTAGGTAGTGCTCTTTTGTTGTGGCACATCTTGAGAGGAGGGACCAGTTCAGTTCCAGCATCCTCAGTAGGGGGTGCCTCCTATTCCCATACCTAGGTGTGCCTTGAAGGCAAATCCAGACCTGGGGAAAATAGGAAGGAGAGAACTCAGAAAAGGACCACGAGGAGGCTCAAAGGCTGGTTATCCTTTGGGAAGCTCAAGGACAGAAGATCAGGGTAGGAGATAGTGGACTCAGAGGAGGGGAAAGAGGCTCCAAGACTGGGGATTGGAGGGAGTAGCAGGAAGAGGACTCAGGAAGGGGCCAGGGGAAGAAGGGAGAAGAGGAAGAAGAAGATTCGGGGAAGATGATCTGTGTCCTCTCAAGTTTCTGTCCTGGACCCAGCATCTCTAACACCAGCCTGAGCCCCTAAGTAACTTAAATAGGACGGCAAAGCAGTTTTGTAATCTGCTAATCTTCCAGTTGGCAAGCCTGCAGTTCTCATTTTGATCTATACCAATAAACAATAGATGGGGCATGAGAGAGCCGGGGCTAGTACAGGGGAAACAAATTGTAGAAAGTACTTTTTCACTTGGCACATGATCAAGTTGTGGCATTTGCCAGAGGATGTGGTCAAGGCAACTAGCATAGCAGGGTTTAAAAGAGATTTGGACAAGTTCCTGGAGGAAAAGTTAATAAAACATTATTAGCCAGGCAGACTAAAGAAAGCTATTGCTATACTTAAGACTGAGCAACAGGAAATAGATCTACTTTTTGGGATCTGCCAGGTACTTGCGACTTGGACTGGCCACAGGATACTGAGCTTGATGGACCTTGCTCTGACCCAGCATGGCATTTCTTATGTTCTTAATAATGTGTTACCAGATTTAGTAAATAAACCAGTATGTGGAAAAAAAAACCCCAGAAAGCAAAAAGACACACTTTATGGAAATGAACCTTTACAGCTATATTGTATTATTGAGGGCAGGGATATGAAAAGCATCATTTCATGTAGTTTTGAGACTGAAACCAAGGTCATGGGGAATAAGGAGGAGGCACCGATCCAGCAGCAATTTTATTATACGCTGGTGGAGCATCAGGAATCTGTGGGAATTAAACAAACAAACAAAAAAGTTATCAGTGTATCAATTATATGCACATAACCACTACTGCAGAAATAGTGCCTTATTTTTCTATCCCTTTAATTCTCTTATTCCTTCCCTAGAAAAAGTTACTCCACATCTTTCCTTTTCCCACCCAATGAGCATACCTGGGACCTCTCAGGATTTCACCCTGAGCCTCGAGGAATTTGAATCAATTGCAGGGTCTCAGGGAAACACTAGAAAGCTCAGGGCCTCTGTAAAAAGCTCAGCCAATCCCCTTCCTCAGTAAGCCCAAAGAAAACAGGAGAATTGGGGTGACTGTGGAGTAGAGCAAGCAGCATGTGGGGAGAAACTGGAGAGGGGCTGCCATATACACACAAAACTCAGTCTGCAACTGTGATTCCAGGATTTGGGACTCACTCAGCTAAGGGTAGAGTGAGGATGCAAAGTCAGGGAGCTGAGACTTATAAGGGGAGGGAGCAAAGAGAATGCTGAGGTGAGAGAGAGACGAAGGGGAGGTATGCTGGGTCATCTCAGAAGGAGGAACTGATACATATTATTCCATTCCTTCCCCCACCCTCTGCTAATCAGCAGCAATCTCAGTCAGGGTGACCACAACTCAAAAGTTCCCAGGTATGCTAATGAGTCATCTTTCACAACAGCTGAAATATGGGCAGGGCATATTATAACAATGAGCAGACAAAATGCAGGCTATGAACTGTCTGGATTACTTAGCTAACAGGGTAAGAAGTCATTCTATCCCATTTAGTTTTGACCAAAACTAGGATTGCCAACTGTCCTGATTTTTTTTTCTAAACTGTACAAAATTTTAAGTACTTTAAGGAAAAAAAAAAAGAGCAGGTTAAATGTTTGGAAATTTCTTGATTTAAGCTTCCAGTTGCAGCTTAGCATCTGATCTTCCCCTGTGATTATACAATACAGTATGTACTTCAGTACTCTTAAGGCCAATATTCAGAAAAACAGAGCAGATATCAGGGAAATTCATCAGGGGCCTATTGCTGCTGGTCAAGCTTGCAAGGCCCTGCAGTAGCCCTACCCCTCGCACAGCTTTCCATAGGATAAAACATCCTGCTGAATATACATGAAAAAAGTTAGCTGGGAAATTGTTTCTCAGACAACTCTAAAACCTAATCAGATATGTCTGAAAATAACCGGTTAGGTTAAATATTGGCAACTGCCATCAGTGCCACATGTTCATATGTGCTGGAGCATTGCCGCTGCTCCTATGCTTCTATTCAGGCCTGCACCGAGGAGCTGGGTGCCACCACAACAGTAGCAGCAATACACCTCTAGATAGGATTTTAGACAGTGCTGGGGAGGAGCCGGCAGTCATGGTACATGTGGGCACCAACAACATAGGAAACTGTGGGAGGGAGGTTCTGCAAGCCAAATTTAGGCTCTTAGGTAGAAAGCTTAAATCCAGAACCTCCAGGGTACCATTCTCTGAAATGCTCCCTATTCCACGCGCAGGTCACCAGAGGCAGGCAGAGCTCCAGAGTCTCAATGCATGGATGAGATGATGGTGCAAGGAAAAGGGATTCAGCATTGTAAGGAATTGGGGAAACTTTTTGGGAAGGGGGGAGTCTTTTCTGAAGGGATGGGCTCCACCTTAACCAGGGTGGAACCAGACTGCTGGCGCTAGCTTTTAAACTAGAACAAAGGGGAAAGCAGACAGTTGCTCAGCAGCGCATGGTTCGGAGAAAGGTATCTTCAAAGGATACTAATGATGCATTAGAATTAGGGCATCCCGACAGTGAGGTTCCAACAATAAGAAAAGTAGTCCAAGTGCCTGTAACTAAAAACTCACCTGAGCTTAAAAATTCTAATTTATCCCTATCAATTAAAAAGCAGAATGAAAATACAAACAAAAAACAAACTTTGAAATGTTTGTATGCTAATGCCAGAAGTGTAAGAAGTAAGATGGGAGAATTAGAATGTAAAGCAGTGAATGATGACATAGACTTAATTGGCATCTCAGAGTTTTATGGTTTTGAGGTGTTGGAGTGGATTCTTGGGTACTGCGGTGATGGCCACTCCCACGGGGAGGAGCCCCGTGAGGAACCGCAGTACTAGGCCAGACTCGAGGCATGCAACCACAGAAGATTTGTCTTTATTATACAGCTGAATGATACCACTGAAGGTAGCAGTAGTGAGGTGATCCAGTAGTAGCAGTCCAGGGACCCTTGGCAGAGGAGACCGAGACCCGTCTCACAATGGTAGATGTTAGCAGCACACCGTAGTATAAGGAGTTCCGGATGCAGGTTCCCAGTGCTGAGCTGTAGATGAGACAGACTGATAAAGGTTAGATTACTCACTAAGTTGGTAGCTGTATTGATGGAGATCCCAGCAGGCAGAAGTAGTAGGATTGCAGGCACCAAGGCAGGGAGAGCAGGTCCTTGAGGAGCGAGTACCTGGTATCCCAGATAGGCACCTGAAAGAAAGCAAAGGGCCCCCAAGGAGCGGGTACCCAGGTTAGATGAATAACCCAAAGGGCAGAGAGAGCTTCCAGCGGCAGCATGGAAGCGGCAGAGTAGCTCAGACCGGAGGCATTCCAATCCTTGCTAACTGAAATTGTTAACAAACAAAGGGCAGGCTAAACACCCGGATGGCGTGATGTCACTCGAGGGGGATGCCCCCGAAGTTCCTGCCATGACGTGGATAAAGCCGTGAGTGGCATGCGCGCGCACTCCCTAGGAGGCCCTCAGGAGAAACATGGCGGATATCCTTGCCATTGCCGTTCCGTGGACACCGGAGAGAGCGGCATGAAGACACAGTGGCAGCCATCTTCCCAAGGCTAGCAGAGAGAGCAGGAAGGAAGGTGAGGCACAGAGGGCAAAGTCATCTGAGACCGACGGACGCAACAGAGAGACATGGTGGAAGGAGGATAACCAATGGGACAATGCTATCCCAGTGTACAAATTATATCGCAATGACAGGAGCATCTGGGATGCAGGGTGGCGCTTTATGTCCGGGATGGCATAGAGTCCAATACGATAAAGATCCTGCATGAGACTAAATGTGCAGTCGAATCTTTATGGGTAGAAATCCCTTGTGTGTTGGGGAAGAGTATAGTGATAGGAGTATCTACCATTCACCTGGCCAAGATGGTGAAATGATAAGAGAAATTAGGGAAACTAACCAAATTGGTAGTGCAGTGATAATGGGATATTTCAGTTGCCCCGATTTTGACTGGGCAAATGTATCATTGGGACATGCTAGAGAGATAAAGTTCCTGGATGGAATAAAGTACAGTTTTTTGGAGCAATTGGTTCAGGAACCGACGAGAGAGGGAGCAATTTTAGATCTAATTCTCAGTGGAACACAGGATTTGGTGAGAGAGGTAACGGTGGAGGGGCCGCTTGGCAATAGTGATCATAATATGATTAAATTTGAATTAATGACTGGAAGGGGACAGTAAGCAAATCCACGGCTCTAGTGCTAAACTTTAAAAAGGGAAACTTTGATAAATTGAGAAAAATAGTTAGAAAAAAACTGAAAGGAGCAACTACAAAGGTAAAAAGTGTGCAAGAGGCATGGACATTGTTAAAAAAAAAAAAAAAAAAAAACCATCCTAGAAGCACAGTCCAGATGTATTCCACACATTAACGGGCCGATACAGAAAAACCCGCGGGAGAGCCGGTGAGCACCCGCTCTCCCGGCGCATGCCCAGGCCACTCTCCTGGGCGCGCGATTCAGAAAAAAAATGTAAATGAGGGCCCGTGGTAAAAGGAGACGCTAGGGACACTAGCGTGTCTCTAGCACCTCCTGGCTGGCAGCAGGTTCGAGAACAGATGCCAGTAAAATTGAGCGTCCATCTTCCAGGCCATGGGCAGATTTTTTATTTTTTTATTTTTTTTTTGGCCTCCGACTTAATATTGCTATAATATTAAGTTGGAGAGTGTACAGAAAAGCAGTTTTTTCTGCTTTTCTGTAAACTTTCTCAGTGCTGGCCGAAATTAACACCCTCCTTTGGCAGGCGTTAATTTCTGAAAGTAAAATGTGCGGCTTTGCTGCACATTTTAGTTTCTGTATCGTGTGGGAATGACTAATAGGCCCATCAACATGCATTTGCATGTTTCAGGTGCTATTAGTTTCGAAGGGGGGGGGGGGGGGTTTGGCCGTGCGTTTTCCACGCACTATTACCCCTTACTGTATAAGGGGTAAAAATAGCGTGTTGAAAACATGCGGCCAAACGCGGGCTAACAGTGCGCTCAGCCTGAGCGCACTTTACTGCATCGGCCCGTTTGAAAGGTGGAAAGAAGGCAAAACGATTACCGGCATGGTTAAAAGGTGAGGTGAAAGAGGCTATTTTAGCCAAAAGATCTTCATTCAAAAATTGGAAGAAGGATCCAACAGAAGAAAATAGGATAAAGCATAAGCGTTGGCAAGTTAAATATAAGACATTGATTAAGACAGGCTAAGAGAGAATTTGAAAAGAAGTTGGCCGTAAAGGCAAAAACGCACAGTAAAAACTTTAAAAAATATATCCAAAGCAGAAAACCTGTGAGGGAGTCAGTTGGACCATTAGATGATCTAGGAGTTAAAGGGGCACTTAGAGAAGATAAGGCCATTGTGGAAAGATTAAACAATTTCTTTGCTTCTGTGTTTACTGAAGAGGATGTTGGGGAGGTACCTGTATTGGAGAAGGTTTTCATGGGTAATGATTCAGATGGAATGAACCAAATTACGGTGAGCCTAGAAGATGTGGTAGGCCTGATTGACAAACTGAAGAGTAATAAATCACCTGGACCAGATGGTATATACCCAGGGTTCTGAAGGAACTCAGAAATAAATTTCAGATCCATTAGTAAAAATTTGTAATCTATCATTAAAATCATCCATTGTACCTGAAGACTGGAGGCTGGCTAATGTGAACCCAATATTTAAAAAGGGCTCCAGAGGCAATCCAGGAAACTACAGACCAGTTAGCCTGACTTCAGTGCCAGGAAAAATAGTGGAATGTGTTCTAAAGATCAGAGTCACAGAACATATAGAAAGACATGGTTTAATGGACCAAAGTCAGCATGGCTTTTCCCAAGGCAAGTCTTGCTTCACAAATCTGCTTCACTTTTTTGAAGGGGTTAATAAACATGTAGATAAAGGTGAACCATTAGATGATGTGTATTTGGATTTTCAGAAGGCATTTGACAAAGTTCCTCATGAGAAGCTTCCAGGAAAAGTAAATAGTCATGGGATAGGTGGTGATGTCCTTTTGTAGACTACAAACTGATTAAAAGACAGGAAATAGAGAGTAGGATTAAATGGACAATTTTCTCAGTGGAAGGGGGTGGGCATCAGAGTACCTCAGGGATTTGTACTGGGACCCGTGCTTTTCAATATATTTATAAATGATCTGGAAAGGAACACGATGAGTGAGGTAATCAAATTTGCAGATGATATAAAATTAGTCAGAGCAGTTAAATCACAAGCGGATTTTGATAAATTGCAGGAGGACCTTGTGAGACTGGAAAATTGGGCATCCAAATGGCAGATGAAATTTAATGTGGATAAGTCCAAAATAACCCATGCTATAGTTACATGATGTTAGGTTCCAAATTAGGAGCTACTACCCAGGAAAGAGATCTAGGCGTCATAGTGGATAATACATTGAAATTGTTGGTTCAGTGTACTGTGGCAGTCAAAAAAGCAAACAGAATGTTAAGAATTATTAGATGCTTTTTTGGCATGGAACCCAATTGCCAATATGGGCTCTTCAGTCTGTGCGCACAGGGCCATTGTAGCTAAAACTTGCCGCGTGTTCGTGAGCATATAGCTTTTCTGCACAAACCCTACCTGATTAGATCGAATCAAGGAAGCCAATGGAAGTCAATGGAAGCCAACCTATCTCCAAAATCTTGTCTAACAATTTCTGATCAACATTTAATAAAGATATAGGTCAATATGATGCTCGGGATTGTGGGTCCTTCCCCGGCTTGGGGATAAGAGTTATGTGATCCATATTACTATCCTCCGGATAAGCACTCGTTTCAATCAGGGCATTAAAGGTACTGGTAAGTGGCCCTACCAAAGTGTCAAGCAAGGTTTTATAATACTCTGCTGTGAAGCCATCAGGGCCAGGGGCCTTATAATGCTTCGCCTGCCAAATGACCCATCGAGTCTCTACCTCTGTAATCGGCTGGTTCAATTGGGCTTGCTGTTCAAGTGTCACTTGCGGTATATCAATCTTATCAATAAACTGTTGACAAGACACTGGGTCCCAATGTTCGGCAGTGTAATAATCCCGGAATGTCTTTAAGATTGTGGGGGTGTCAGTTACCAACTGGCCCATCGGGGATTTCAATGTAGCCACATAGCTAGATGCTCACTGCGCTCTAATTAGATTAGCCAAGATTCTACCTGATTTAATGCCCAACTGAAACAGCTTGTGTTGGTAAAACAACATGCTCTTCTTCGCCTGCTGGTGCAATACGGAATTTATAGCACTCTGTAAAGATAAGTAAACCTCCCTATGGGATGGAAAATTATCCTATATTAGTGTTCGCTTAATGCATTGTAGCTGAAAGCTTAAGGTAAGAATTAATTTGTCTATCATTTTCCTCCAATGGGTGACATAAGAAATAATTCCCCCCCCCCCCCCCCCCGCATAACCGTTTTCGAGGAGTACCAGTAAAGCACTGGGTCCGCCCTATGCTGTTCATTATGGAGAGTGTACTCCTTCCACTTAGCCTGAAGGTGTTCCCGGAAACCCATATCTTCTCCTAAATAGTAAGTGTACCACCATGTCAAAGAAACAGGGGTCGTGGCTGACCAGGTCAAATCCACCCAAACCAGGGCATGATCGGAGAGTATTATGTCATCTATTCCCGCATCTGTAAGTTTAGAGAACAGGCAAGTACTTATCAGTAGGTAGTCCAAGCGAGACTGAGTTGCATGGGCACGTGAAAAGTACATAAAGTCTCTCGCCGTGGGGTTTAGCGTGTGTCATGCATCTACAAGGTCTAGCTCACGTTCTAGGAAAGAAATATATTTACTCCAAGGACCCCGACCTTGTCCCAACACACCATCTCTATCCATCTGGGGGACTTTAATGGTATTGAAATCACCCCCCATGATAATACTGTGGTCCATATAAGGCACCAGCTGATCATGCACCACCTGAAAAAAATCCGCACAAGGGTTATTGCACAACATTACCATGGTCTGAAATATTTCAGCCACTAATATGAGGTACCGGCCCATGGGATCCTTAAGTTCATGCTTTACGGAAAGAGGCAATCGCTTATGGATCAAGATGGCTACACCAGCGGACTATGTAGTGGCAGAGGCAAAGTGCACGGCACCCACCCAGTTAAGACACAGCTTCCCATGCTCCAAGTCTGACATGTTAAAAATGGATGTAAATGTTATAAAATGGGTGTACATGTGTGCGTGCTCTGCGTGCACGTTTTAAAATCTACCCCAAAATATATCACCTTGCACATGTCCACATTAAATTTCATCTGTCATTTGGATGCCCAATCTTCCACCCTCACAAGGTTCTCCTGCAATTTATCACAATCTATTTATGATTTAACTACTATGCATAATTTTGTGTCATCTGCAAATTTGATCCCCTCACTCATCATACCTCTTTCCAGATCATTTATAAAATATATTAAAAAGCACCAGTCCAAGTACAGATTCCTGAGGCACTCCACTGTTTACTTTTTTCCACTGTGAAAACAGACCATTTAATCCTACTCTGTGTTTCATGTCTTTTAACCAATTTGTAATCCACAAAAAGTCGTTGCCTCCTAGCCCTTGACTTTTTAGTTTTCTTAGAAGCCTCTAATGAGGAACTTTGTCAAATGCCTTCTGAAAATCCAAATATACCACATATTTTCCACATATTTATTCACCCCTTCAAAAAAATAGTAGATTTGTGAGGCAAAACTTCCCTTGGGTAAATCTATGTTGGCTGTATCCCTTTAAATCATGTCTATCCTTATGTTCTGTGATTATATTCTTTCTAATAGTTTCCATTATTTTTCCTGGCATTGAAATCAGGCTAACCGGTCTATAGTTTCCTGGATCATCTCTGGAGCCCTTTTTATATATTGGGGTTACATTGGCCACCTTCCAGTCTTCAGGTCAATGGATGATTTTAAAGATTGGTTACAGATTACTTGTAATAGGTCTGAAATTTCATTTTTTAGTTATTTCAAAACCCTGAAATGTATACTGTCTGCTCTAGGTGATTGGCTACTCTTCAGTTTGTCAATCTGGCCTACTACATCTTCCAGGTTCACCATGATTTGGTTCAGTTCATCTGAACCGTCACCCTTGAAACTGAATCCAGAATCGGTATCCTCCGAACATCATACTGAAGCAAAGAATTAATTTAATCTTTCCGCAAGGGCCTTATCTTTCCTCAGTACCTCTCTAACCCCTCGATCATCTAATGCAGTGGTTCTCAACCTTTTTTCGGCCGGGACACACCTGACAGATGGTTCTCACATGCGTGACACACTGAACATGTGACCATCACAGGGCTAAAGTACATGCATGGGTAATGCCCTAGTTCTGCTCTGCATTCACAGGAACCCCCTTGACCCCCAACAATGGATGCAGAGCAGAACTAGGGCATTACTCTGTACAAGTCACCATAAAAAAAAAAGATATTCTGGTTCGGATGACATCTCAGTAAAAGCAAAACAAACTCCATTTACTACCAGGCACAATAGCCTTCCTTATGAAAAGACAGTAATTTACCACTGATGCATATCCTATTGAGAAAACACAACAAATAAAAGTCATACAAATGCCTACATGCTGGTAAAATACCTCACCTTGTCACACACAGAACTGGCCTTTACTAAGTACAGAAAGACCACCCATTATAAATATGGAGACAGATCCTGAATGGAAAACCAAAAAAAGCCACTCTGCATGCAGTGCAAGCCTGGAGAAATGGAAAGAGAAATATAGCACCTAACACAGTCCCAGGATCTGCAATATGCACAGAAACTAAGCCGCACAAAGTTACACCTGTATTATGGAACACATAACAACCCTATCTATGAAATCGCAACACTACAAATATTTAACCAGGCCCTAAACACTAATACACCTCCTATTAGAAAAACAGAACAAGCCAAGCTGCTATAGATCCCCCACACAGAAATAATTGTAAAGCTATATTAATAAATGTTACAAAACAGCTGATGAATAGAATAATGTCAAACAATTAAAACTCATAAAAATTAAAAATTTTCCAAATATCAATAAAATATTTCAAAACAGCAGACACATCACATAATACTCAATAATTAAAATGGCAGTCAATCAAGAAAAATAAACTTAAAATGCCACCTTTATTTACCCTCTCCATCAACTCTCCTACTCCTTTCCCTTGAAACCACATACCAGGAGCAGCAACGGTTGCTGAATCTCTGTCCTCACGGTCCTCTTCTTTAGGGCCCACAACCAGTCACTCACAGACACACACACACACACACACATACACCCCAATTAAACTCTACGGCCAGTCTCTGTCTCTCACACACACCCCAGTCACCTCCCTGCTCAGTCTCTGTCTCTCACACACACCCCAGTCACCACCCTGCCTAGTCTCTGTCTCTCATACACACCCCAGTCACCTCCCTGCCCCATCTCTCTCTCTTCTCTCTCACACACCCCAGTCACCTTCCTGCCCAGTCTCTGTCTCTCACACACACCCCAGTCACCTCCATGCCCAGGCTCTCTCTCTTCTCTCACACACATTTTGCTTAGAGCCCCAGTGCTGTGTTCCCCCTTTAATTTCGCAGTGGCAGATTGCCCAGTGCTGCTGCTGCCTTCTCAGCGCACTGAAGCAGCAAACATTTATTTTAGAAAAATATGCCACAGCACTCAGGCCTTTCTTCTGGCTGTCTGGATATCCCTAGGCTCCCACGTCCCCCTATTTGCCTGCTTTTACAGCCGCTGGGAGCTCCAATTGCCCCATCTGTAAGCAGCATAGGCCACGTTTACTTTAATTGCGGCTCTGCCACACTCACTGTTGCATGGGGGGGAATCCCCGGAGCAAACGGCTTCTTCGTGCTTGCGACTCACTGCCGCTTTGGGGAATCCCTACTCTATCGTGGTTCCCTGCCGCTTTGGAAGTGGGAAATCCTGGCGTGGCTGGCCTCTTTTCTTTGTGGCTCGCTACTGTATTTAATTTCACTTCCAGCTCATGGCGGCCTTGCTTCGACAGGGTCAGGCTTCTTCACCACCATGGGCCTGGACACTGCCACTCCTCCCAGCCCCCCTCAAATCTCCCCACCCCGGGCTATGAGATGCCCCCCTTCTTCCTGCCCCGTGGGCCAATGGGAAACCTCCTTCCTTCTTCTGATTGGCCCGCAGGGGCAGGAAGAAGGGAGGAGGCTTCCCATTGGCCCGCGGGGGTAGGAAGAAGGGAGGAGGCTTCCCATTGGCCAGCAGAGGCAGGAAAAAGGTAAAGGGAAGTATAACTGGGGCTGTGGGACACCGGGAGCCGCAACACACCAGCTGGTGCTTGGCGACACATTGGTGTGTCGTGACACACCAGTTGAGAATCGCTGATCTAATGGTCCAGCTCACTCCCTTCCAGGTTTCCTGCTTTGGATATATTTAAAAAAGATTTTATTATGAGTTTTTGCCTCTACGGCCAACTTCTTTTCAAATGCTCTTTTAGCCTGTCTTATCAATGTTTTACATTTAACTTGCCAATGCTTATGCGTTTTCCTATTTTCTTCAGATGGATCCTTCTTCCAAATCTTTCAGCTAAAATAGCCTTTTTCCCTTACCTTTTAACCATACTGGCAATTATTTGGCCTTCCTTCCACCTTTCTTAATGCATGGAATACATCTGGACTGCACTTCTTAGATGGTATTTTTTAACAATGTCAATGCCTATTGTACACTCTTAACGTTTTGTAGTTGCACCTTTCAATTTTTTCTAACTATTATTCTCATTTTATCAAAGTTTCTCTTTTGAAAGTTTAGTGCTAGAGCTGTGGATCTACTTATTGTCTCTCTTCCAGTCATTAATTCAAATTTGATCATGTTATGATCACTATTGCTAGGCGGCCGCCACCACCACCATTACCTCTCTCACCAAATCCTGCACACTACTCAGAATTATATCTAAATTAGCTCCCCTGTTCATCGGTTCCTGAACCAATTGCTCCATAAATCTGTCATTTATTCTACCCAGGAACTTTATTTCTCTAGCATATCCTGGTGTTACATTTACCCAGTCAATACTGGGGTAATTGAACTCTCCCATTATTACTGCACTACCAATTTGGTTAGCTTCCCTAATTTCTCTTAGCATGTCATCATCTGTCTTATCATTTTGTCCAGGTGGATGGTAGTATATTCATATCGCTATACTCTTTCCTGACACATATGGAATTTCTACCCATAAAGATTCTATTATGCATTTAGTCTTTTGCAGGATCCTTATCCTGTTGTAGTCCATGCCATTCTGGACATAAAGCACCACCCCTCCCACCAAGTTGCTCCTCCCTATCATTGCGATATAATTTGCACCCTGGTATGGCACTATCCCATTGGTTATCCTCTTTCCAAGTCTATCTAATCATTCACTGCTATACATTCTAACTCTTCCATCTTTCTTCTTAGACTTCTGGCCATTGGCATACAGACATTTCAAAGTCTGTTTTTTATTTGTATTAACAGCCGGCTTTTCAAACTCCAAGCCTTTACCTACCTTTTGGCTAGCTTTTTTAATAAACATACAAACTCTAATCTTTTACCTACCTTTTGGCTTGCTTTTTCTTTTTTTTTTTTTAAACAAGCACAAACACACACCAAAGAATATACGCCAATACTTTACCTCTCCCCAAAACTTTTTAAGTTCTAAAATTTCCCAAAGCAATACTTACCAATCCTCTTCAGCCACTAGCAAAATGATCCTCTCCTCTCAGGGCTCCCACTGAATTTAAGCTTATCTTCCTCCCACAGGGAGCACTGGACCACTCAGAACTGCTGCAAGTAGGGTCAAATCCTTAATTGTGTGCCTTTGGGTCCATTATCTTGGTTTTATCCCATTCAGGGGTTATACTTTTATTTTCCTTTCACTCATTTGCTTCTTCCTTCCTTTCCCACAACTCCGTCCAATGATCTTCCCACCTTGCCTCCTGGCTCACCCCCATCTACAGTTTCTACCTTTACCCCTCTCTATAACCCATCCTGTTGTGGATGGGCTAGTTGGCCTTTACCAGTTGTCATCTACTATTTATTATTAACATGAGCTAAGATTTGAACTCACCACAGGCTCAGGGTTCAGGTTGCTGAACTCGTGCAATGGCACTTTTATGTCCACTGGTGCTGCTTGCTCACGATAGTTTCCCATTAGGGATCTGACTGTGGCAGGACCAAAATAATTCTGTCAACACAACAAAAAACCAATACGCATATTACAATTTGTTTTAGGAGGCTACATACAACTATCTCTTGCATTCTCTCATCCTCCCTCAGTTCTTTCTCATCCTTTCTACCCCTTTCTTCCAACTTTCGCACCCCGGCTCTTGCATCCCTCTACCAATCCCAAACCCAACTCTTTTGCACCCTTCTACACCTCAGACTCTCACATACTCCATCCACTCACCCCCACCTCCTTGTCCCTAGGGTTCTCACAGACCTCTTCTATTCCAGCTCATCTCTGGTCCTGGCCCTCTTACACCTGCTGTGGAACATATGGCAGCAGGCTCAGATAAGCAGCATAGGCAAGTACCTAGAGTACCACATTTTTGCACCAAATACCTAGGCTGAAGAGGAACCTGTTCCCTGCCCCTTACTTCTTGACTGCGCAGCACTTCAAAAAGGTGCTACAGTGGCACTCTGGCCACCCCCCCATAATCTGTGCTCTTTGCAGTTGCAGGGAGAGACATCACCCCCTTTCTCCCCCCATCCCTGCCATTCTCCAGCCCTGCCTATGGGTACCAAACTCTTAAATCTGGCCCTGCATGTCAATGAGGACCATGTAGATGAAAAGATGCCAGACAGCACAAATTTGCATTTCTGTCATCAATTAAAATAGCACTCACCGCTCCCTGCAGCTCCAGCATTGCTTCCTCTTCACCCAGCTTTCTCACTTCCAGCATTCTCCTCTTCCTTGCCCATTTCCCCCACTTCAAATATTCATCCCTCTTCACTCATCTTCCAAATGCATTTGTCCCATCTATATCTCACCCCTTTCAGTATTCAACTGCTCACCCTTCTCAAATATCACTCACAGCCTGTCTGCCCGCTGCAGGATGGTGGCTCAATCCTGCTGCTCTCCCTGCTGCAGTGCAAAGTCCAAAGTCCCAGAATCTACACAGCGACTCCCCCTTGTATCCCCCACAACAGACAGCACTTGCTGGAGACAGAAGCAAGAGTAGCTGAAGAGAGCACAGCAGACCTTCTGCGCTCCCCTTTATGTACTGGCTCTTCTTTTCTGTTGGCAGCATATGCACTTCAGTTCAGCATAGATCACAGGGGAAGGAAAGGAAGCAAGAAAAATAGCAGAGCTGTTTGGGGCAGTTCCTCCTGCCTCCATTTCTAGCTGCTGTGGTCTTGCTGCCTGTAAGCAGTGAGAGAGAGGCAAGCAACAGGCAGGGCTTTATAGCGTCCCAAGGTTCTCAAGTTGCCAGCAAGTAACGTCTATTCAGATTTTTCAACAGCACCACATTCAGGATACTGTCTAATAGAACCTGAGCCCTGGTTGTGTCGATGTCTAGTGACACCGGTGCCCTGGATCTCAAACCAGTTTAAGTTCCACGTGTTTCAAGTTAGAAAGACATGGTTTAATGAAACAAAGTCAGCATGGATTTACCCAAGGGAAGTCTTGCCTAACAAATCTGCTTCATTTTTTTTGAAGGGGTTAATAAACATGTGGATAAAGGTGAATCTGTAAATGTAGTGTATTTGGATTTTCAGAAGGCGTTTGACAAAGTCCCTCATGAGCGGCTTCTATGAAAACTAAAAAGTCATGGGATATGAGGCGATGTCCTTTCGAGGATTACAAACTGGTTAAAAGACAGGAAACAGAGAGTAGGATTAAATGGGCAATTTTCTCAGTGGAAAAGGGTAAACAGTGGAGTGCCTCAGGGATCTGTACTTGGACTGGTGCTTTTCCATATATATATATATATATATATATATATATATATATGATCTGGAAAAGAATACGAGTGAGGTTATCAAATTTGCAGATGACACAAAATTATTCAGAGTAGTTAAATCACAAGCGGACTGTGATACATTACAGGAGGACCTTGCAAGACTGGAAGATTGGGCATCCAAATGGCAGATGAAATTTAATGTGGACAAGTGCAAGGTGTTGCATATAGGGAAAAATAATCCTTGCTGTAGTTACACAATGGTAGGTTCCATATTAGGAGCTACCACCCAGGAAAAAGATCTAGGCATCATAGTGGATAATACTTTAAAATCGTCGGCTCAGTGTGCTGCAGCAGTCAAAAAAGCAAATAGAATGTTAGGAATTATTAGGAAGGGAATGGTTAATAAAACGGAAAATGTCATAATGCCTCTATATCGCTCCATGGTGAGACCGCACCTTGAATACTGTGTACAATTCTGGTCGCCGCATCTTAAAAAAGATATAGTTGTGATGGAGAAGGTACATAGAAGGGCAACCAAAATGATAAAGTGGATGGAACAGCTTCCCTATGAGGAAAGGCTGAAGAGGTTAGGGCTGTTCAGCTTGGAGAAGAGACGGCTGAGGGGGGACATGATAGAGGTCTTTAACATCATGAGAGGTCTTGAACGAGTAGATGTGACTCGGTTATTTACACTTTCAAATAATAGAAGGACTAGGGGGCAATCCATGAAGTTAGTAAGTAGCACATTTAAGACTAATTGAAGAAAATTCTTTTTCACTCAACGCACAATAAAGCTCTGGAATTTGTTGCCAGAGGATGTTGTTAGTGCAATTAGTATAGCTGGGTTCAAAAAAGGTTTGGATAAGTTCTTGGAGGAGAAGTCCATTAACGGCTATTAATCAAGTTTACTTAGGGAATAGCCACTGCTATTAATTGCATCAGTAGCATGGGATCTTCTTAGTGTTTGGGTAATTGCCAGGTTTTTGTGGCCTGGTTTGGCCTCTGTTGGAAACAGGATGTTGGGCTTGATGGACCCTTGGTCTGACCCAGCATGGCAATTTCTTATGTTCTTATGACCGGTATTTCTCAACCCTCTCCCGGTGACACAAGTATCCAGTGAGGTTTTCAAGATTGTCATAATAAATATGCACGAGAGAGATTTGCATGTACTGGATCTCCAATGTATCCAAATCTATCTCATGTATATTCATTATGGCAATCCTGAAAACTCCACTGGATATGTGTGCCTCCATGAGAAGGTTGGGAAACATGGAGTCTGGTCCTCAAGAACCACAAACAGACCTGGTTTTCAAGATATCCATAATGAATATGCATGAGAGATCTGCATACAGTGGATACAGTGTATGCAAATCTATCTCATGCATATTAATTGTAGGCATCCTGAAAACCAGGCCTCTGCTTGTGGCTCTTGAGAATCTGAGTTGGCCACCCCTGCATTAGAGGATGTCCAGGAATCGGTGAGGTCAACCAGGAAAAATGGAAATGAAGGGGGTGGTTAGAAACCTTTGTGAAGTAATTTTCAGCAGTGCAGCAAATCTGCAGATCTCATTGTACATGGATAAGCTTTTCACTTGGAGGGTGTTAAAAGGTGTTTGCAAAAGCTGAGGTTAGGTCACACCCAGCAGATGTGTTGGTGAAGAAGCCAACTACATGCCAGAAAGTTAGCTGTCCTGTGACCTCCTTACCTGAAGTATGTTATAGCCACTGCGCCTCCTGTAATACCAGCATCCAAAGATCAACAAGACAGCAACCACTACTACAAGGATAGCAATGCCTGCAGCCCTGCAAGAAAGGCAAGGGAGAGAGCAATATTACCTTATTTTTCCTGTTGATACTTCTCCTTATGTACCCAAGCATACTGTTGGTTTTCCCTATTGACCTTGCAGTCACCTGATATGATTATTCCCAGGATTCTCAGGACCAAAAGCACTAACCCCACTGGTAACAGCATCAAATAGTTTGTTATGATCGAGGAGACAAATTACATTGCCTCCCCCCCCCCCCCCCCATCACCACAACTGAAAAATATTCCATAAATATTTCACATATAATAACAAATAAACAATTAATTGTACATTCAGTAAATATGCAATGTTTCCCAACCAATGTGTGTCTTCAAGCCTGATTAGATGTGCCACAGGAATGTCACCACTACCTGATGCTCAGACTCAGGCCACTCTCTGGGCTCTGCTCTCAGCATTTCACAGCAACACCAGTGGTGGCTCTTAAACATGTAGGAGCTTGGACATGTGTAATGATGCATGTCTCTTCTTCCTAGCTACAGCATGAGCCTCGTACTATGGGGCACGGTAAGCTAAGCAAGAACCCTCTTTATTGAGCACACATATTGTAAACAGCACCTCCTCGTCTTCCCTAACCCGAGCTGCCTGAGTCCTTCCAGGCTCTGTCTTATCTCTAGGTTGAGACAGATGGGGAGACCATGCACTGAGCAATGGATGTGACTCTGAGTATTGAGAACAGCAGCAGTGGAGGTGCTCTGGCAGCTACATGCAATGGGCAAGGTAACTAAGATGGCTGGTCCATTGTGACCGGTTCATGTGTGTCTTCACCTCCTCTCTCTCTCTTTGTTTTAAAATTTAGAAGAGAGGCTGGTGAGGCTATCATTGCTTCCTTAGCTCTTCTTTTGACCATATGAGTCTTTTCCATGTCTGCAGAGCCTGCTCAATGAAAGTAGGTGTACCACACAACTTTTTTTTTCATGTGGGTGTGCCTTGGATGTGAAAAAGTTGAGAAACTCTTTTAATATGATATATGTTAAAGGACAGGGTAATTTTCAGTGATTTAGCTATGTAAATAGGCAAATTTTGTCAAGGAAAACTTTTCACCTGTTAGTTTCACAGTTTTAAATAAGAAAGGATTAAAAAAAGGCATCAGAAAAACAATGCAGTGGCTCATGAGCTCAAAAAAGCATTTGATTTCAATCATAGATTTTAAAAAAACCCCAACCTTCATATTATTTTATATTACCTCTATTTTGAGCTTTTTCTTAGTGGAAATTGACACTGTCAAGGAGTGTGAGTCCTTTGTCTCTGATATGATGAGTGCAGCCAGCAGGCAAATCAGCTAGGCCCATGCTGACGGGGCAGACATGCTCAAGCTGGGACTGGAATTGGGCTTCAGTTTTACCAGCCTCTTCCACTGCAGGTTGAGCCCTTGGTTTCAGAGGCCAGCAGGACTTAACTGAGGAACCAGCAAGAGAATGGTCAAGCAAGCGTGTGGACACAGCTGAGGTCAGGGCAGGCAGCAAACAAAAGAGTCTATATCCCAGCAGGGGTCAAGGCAGGTGGCAATCAGGCAACGCCAGAATCAAGGTAAGGGTCAGGTAACCAGCAAGACAGGCAGAGAGGCAAGGGTAGAGAGGATGGAAGAAGGAACCCGGGCTCCTTCTCGAGCGGATAGGATAAGACCAGATGCCTCCTGGAGCAGATCAGATGGAACGGGTTCATCCTGGATCAGATCAGGTGGACCAGGCTCCTCCTGAAGCAGATCAGGTGGTCCAGGCTCCTACTGGGATGGATCAGGTAGACTGGGCGCCTCCTAGGGTGAATCAGATGGCACACAAGCTGGCTCAGTCTGGTACTGAGGCACAGCAGAAACTGCATAGCTTGCAGTGAGGTTATTGCAATAACTGTTCCCTTAGGTAGGAAAGACAACATAGCGTAGCCAGAAAGCATCAGGAGCTACTACGTCTCTCGATGGCTGAACAGAAGTACTTGACCTCTCTGTAGACAGAACTTTGGATTTCATGGGAACAGCAGTCTGAACTGAACTCCTGGCCTGAATTGCAGAAGTATTTAGAGCGGGAGCCCCAGGATTTGCTGTGGCCAGATTTAGAGGAGGTGCTATAGGAAGAAGCTTGGTCTGCATCTTCAGATGAGGAAGAACAGCATCCTGGAATTGATTATGTGGAGCAGGCTCTCTAATTGGGATTACTCTCAAAATCACTGTTACCTTCTTTTTGGCAAGCAGAGGTAGGTTTTGGATTTTACTTACCAAAGCATACTGAGGTGCAGATCTCTGTGCAAAAGGGAAAAATTCAAAACCTGCCCTGGAAGCTGGCAAAAATGTCAGCTTGCCTGAGGCATTCAGAGCAGGGCCAGGGTACAAACGTGGTTTATTCAAAGCTGCATTAACTAGATAGGCACAAGCTACCCTTGTTGTAGTCTAAACATTTTTTCTTATGGCTGGATTAGCAGCTGATTTGGAAGAGGTTAGTGTTCAAATGAAAATGTAAGGATGTCAAGGAACTGGGCTAGAAACGGATGATGGCTTAATAATCTTTAAAGCTCTGCTGTGCTCTGCAAACTTGAGGGTGAACTCTGAAGCTGCTGCAGACCTGGATTCTTCAGCAATCTGTTGGACTGGTGTCTGAGTCACAGGAACTAGTTTTGAATCTCCTGAAATCTGACACAGAGTCAGAAGAATAGAAGGAGTGCTAGATTTGGAAGCAGAATTTACCTTTACAGATACTGGTTTTAAATTGCTTGAGCTGGTTTTCGTTGTGAGTGGATGTGCTGTGGTTTTCAGGGGAGCTGGGCTGGCAACTTTCTGAGCAGCAGATTACATGCTGGCAAACCCTGGTGTGTGTAGCTTGGGAGCAGAAATACTAGCATTTTTAAACACAGATGCTACTTCAGCTTGTAGTTTGCCAGTCTCTATTCGTTCAGAGGCTTGCTGGGCTAGCATCTGTGGCTGGAAAGCCATTTTCAGTGAATCACAGCCAAAACTGGTATCTGTGAACTGAGGGTTTGCAAACCGTCATTCTTTGTATACCCACTTGACATGGGTAGGGAGATGGCATTTTAAACATTCTTTGAAGTTTGGTGGGTTCCAGATCTGGCAACCAGGGCATACATAATAAAGGGCAGCCTCGGTCATTGAGGACTACAGCAGGATGAGATACATTTCTTTCTGGACTCATCAGGCTGGCAAGGAGCCCTGCACCCACTTCTGAGGGGGTGGGGGTAGCTTCTTCAAGCTGTCATGGCTAGAGGTCCTGCTAAGACTGGGGAGTTCCCACAGGGAAGCGCAGACTTCTAGGTAGGGCAGAGCAAGAACAGGACTAGAACAAGCAACAATAAGCAAGAAAGCCCAAACAGGACACAAGGCTGGGCTAGGTGAACCCGAAGGTCGCAAGGTAGGACAGGGAGGCCCAGGAGATTACTGAGTAAGGCAGGAAGGCCTGGAAGGCCACAAGGCAAGGCAGGAGGCCAAGAAAAGCCACAAAACCCAAAAGTGAAGCAAGGATGGCCTGGTCAAGGAGCCAAGGTGACTTGATGAAAAGGCAAGGAGTGAATGGACAGACTGGGTTAAGTAGGGCTGGACTTGCTGCCTCATGGGATCAGCAAGAAGGTGGCTGTGAGTGAGGCTCATTGATGACCCCTGCTGGTGAGGGGAGGCATAGCAGGTGGAATCGTGACAATGTTGTGATTTGTCCTTGTCCACCCATCTATGTAGGCAAAATGAAGAGATTGTTATGAGTTTTTATTTTAGAGCATAAGAGTTGTCTAAAGTCTAGAAGAATGAAGGCTCCAATAGTATCACATTGCATGGGGATGTCATGCTCTTTTATCATTAAAATGTTTTGCGATTGACCACATTAAATATGATATTAGAGGGGGAGATAGAGGTAAAAGACTGATGCAATTAGAACAGAAATTGATCTTCAAGTTAAAAAGTTTGGAACCACAGAATGGTCTGTTTTTCATTAACCAATTAAGAATCAGTGTTGTCGGTCATATTTTGATAGGCTGAATGTTCTTTAAAATCTGTTGCACAGCGAATGCATGAGCGATCGCTTGAAGGAATGCAGGGAGTGCTTTCGCTCGTTTACATTTTTGGAGAAAAAGAAAGAAAAGGCTTCTCCTGACTCAGCTATTGCAAAGAAAAGAGTTGTCCTGAAGCAGCTCTAGCCAAACTATGGCCACCGTTGGCTTTGGTTTCACTTTGGTTATTGCACTCTGCAGCTGAGCTGAAGTTATTGGAGCTGGAAGAAATCAGATGAGTCTTTTTTTCATTTTTAAATTTTATAAATAAGTTTTGTTATTCACAAGTCACATTTTTCACTAAGAAAAAACTCAAAATAATGATGATATAAATAATCTGAAGGTTGGAGATTCTTGACCTATAACTGAAATCAAATGCTTTATTGTGCTTGTGAGCCATTGCATTGCTTTTCTGAAGCTTTTTTTCCTCCTGTCATGTTTAAAATTATGAAACTAAAGCTTACCTGCTTGTCATTTTTGGTATTAAATTTGGTATATTAGTCTGTCTGAAGACTATCCTCCTCAGCCCAGCTAGAATTGTGTGTAGCCTTTCACAAACAATGTACTTATAGTCAGGGCGCAGAGAAGCATCCTCTGAGATGCACTGAGGTCAAAGGAGGAAACCGATGCATGCAGGTTTGATTTTTCAAAACTACATGCATTGTTTTTCTGCTGTTTTGCAGACCATAGAAAAAGCAAGTGCAAATGTCCCAGGCTGCTTTTAACCCATACACCTTGTAAGTAGTTTTCAAAGGGAAACTACATGGGTATGCAGGTACAAAGTACTACCAACCAGAGGAATATTAAGGGGGAGTCAAGGGGGGAGATCTGCCCTGAATGATAACAGGGGGAAGGTGCCATTGTGCCAGGATATACGAGGGACCCATGGCGGCGAAGAATTCCTACTCTCCATCAGAAAAAGTGAGGCCGTGCCATGCTGCCGGCCTTTCCTCAAAGCCGGCGGCAGAAGAAGAGGCCCTGCCATGCCAAGGGTGGCAGAAGAAGAGGCCCTGCCGTGCCACTGGCCTTTCCCTGGAGCTGGCAGCAGATGAAGAGGCCCTGCTCTTCAGCTAGCAGCTGAAGAAGAGGTCCAAAATGTATGTGAGAGAGCAAGAGATTGGCCCTGTGAGAATGAGTGCCTGTGTATGAGAGGGTGAGAGTGAGTGTGCGTGCGTGTATGAAGGTGTGAGTGAGTGTGCGTGTATGAGAGGGTGTGAGTGAGTGTGTGTGCGTGTATGAGAGGATGATTGTGTGTGTGTGTGTGCATGAGAGGGTGTCTGTGGATATGTGTGTCAGTCTGTGAGTGTCTGTGTGGGTTTCTGTGAGAGAGCGCGCCTGTGCCTGCCTGTATTTTTGTGTAAGAGAGGGGTTAAAGTTTTTGCGCTCTCCTCCAATCCACAACAATCTCAGGATGACTAGAAATCTAAATTTCTCAGGTATGGAGAATGAGATATATTTTTTATCCTTGTTAGTTTTAATTATTAGATGTGATATGCTGGTTATTTTGAAATATTTAATTAGTCTTTGGTAATTCTATTCATCATCTGTTTTGATATGTATAATTTTTTTAGTATGGTTTTACTACTCTGATTTATATCTTGATTGTATTGTTTTGAGGAAAAGTGTTGTTCTGCTTTTCCATTATTGCACTGCATACAGAATCTGGCTTGTGGTTTCCAGTTCAGTTTTTGTCTGCATATGTGTGTGTGTGTGTAAGTGTGTGTGTATTAGTGTGTGAGAGAGAGAGAGAGAGAGGAAGCATGTTTGTGTTGTAAGAGAGACACAGAGGAAGTATGTGTGTGTTACACATACACGCTTCCTCTATCTCTTTTTCACACATAAGAAACTGCCATGCTGGGTCAGACCAAGGGCCCATCAAGCCCAGCAACCTGTTTCCAAAAGAGGCCAAACCAGGCCATAAGAACCTGGAAAGTACCCAAACACTAAGAAAATTCCATCCAACTGATGCAATTAATAGCAGTGGCTATTCCCTGAGTAAACTTGATTAATAGCAGTTAATGGACTTCTCCTCCAAGCGGGAGATTTTTTAAATCCTTATTTTAATTATTGGGTGTTATTTGATGTGTCTGCGGTTTTGAAATATTTTATTGATGTTTAGGAAATTTTAAAATTATATATGGGGGGTGCCAAAGGAAGTATCCGCCCTGGGTGCCAAATACTTTAGGTACACCTCTGGTACCAACATACGTTTGCAGCAAAGCAGGCTATTCAAAATCGCCCCTTTAAAACTGTTTCCCAACCCAGTCCTAAATGAAGGCACACCTAATTGATTTTCTGGATAGCCACAATGAATATGCATTAGATAGATTTTCATAAATTAGATACTCAGTTTTTTCAAATCTATCTTGTGCATGTTCATTATGAATATACCAGTTAGGTGTGCCACCTGGACAGAAATGTAAGACATTGTGTTATAAAGTCACATAATCCAAAAATGAAATTAAAACTGTTCCTATACTTTTGCTGTCTGAATTGATTTTCTTGTCATGTCTTTTCTCTGCTTTCTTCTTGACAATCTTTTCCTTGGTCTCCTTTCCATTTTGCCTTTTCTTCTATTTGTGCTATTTTCTCTTTCTCCCTCTACCTGTCTTTCCTTCTTTTTTTTACCTAAAAGATTTCCTCCTACTCCTTTATACTTCCAGCTCAGTGGGAACCAGATGGGATCTGGTGTCATGAGCCTTTGTTTGCAATTACCTGGGAATTTTCCATATTTTTTATCCCTCCCAACTTGCTCTAGTCCAGTCATTGCAGCAACAGTCCTCAAGTGGTCTTGCACCAAGGGCTCCTTCCAGACCTCTGAAATCATGGGCTCTAAATTCAACCACTAGGTGTCACTGTTTCAGTATAACCATGATGTTTTTCCCCTATTGCTGACCCTGGCAGGAGAAGACCTGACTATGTTCCTCCAAATGGCAGTGCACAGCACTGCCACTGAGCCAGCCCTGTCTTTTCTTCTTTCATTTCATTCTTCCCCTCTCTTTTCTGGCTCACTTCCATCACCACCTATTAAGATCTTTCCCACAAATCTTTCATCTCCATCTCTCACCTCTCCAAGTCCCTGTCCCTATATCTTCATCTTGTCCTTTCCCAGTCATCCATATCCTTCATCCTTCTTCATCCCCTGCCTCTTCCAATCCATCTGCTCTTTTGTGTCTCCCCCTTTTTGCTTCTTGCCCCTCCCTCCCCTTTCTCTCCATTTCCACTCATCTCTCCTTCCCATTTCCCATCTTGTCTCTGTCTTTCTCTCTCTAACATTCCCTCCAGTCTCTTTTATCCCCATGACATTTCCAATTCTTGAAAGTGACTCGAAGGTTGTCAATCAGTGTTATAAAGGGAAAAAAACACTAATAGTGGGGGAGACTGACTGGGGAAGCTATTGGCTGCCTTGATAACATTACCTGATAAGGAGCAGCACCTTGGTGCCTTTGATATTCCTGCTGATGTCACAATAAGAGCACCCCATTGCTATATCTAACCCGTGCCTACAATGTGAGCCATTGGTGCACGCCAAAGCCGCACACCTATCACCAGATTTGCTGCAGGTCTTTCGAGTAATGGGGAAGAAGAGGAAGGGGGACAGCTTGCCCTGTTCCAGCCAAGGTACTGTCCTTACTTTCAACTTCTCAGCCCAGTTTAGAGATCTTTTATCCCAGCCACTCTAAGGTTAAAGGGAACATGGTACTTGAAGGCTCGATTTCTGAAGTGTCACTCAGCCCTGATAACCAGCTTCCTCAAATGTTAAAACTGAACCAGTCTGCTACCCTGGAAGGAGGTGATCAGATATCTAAAGGTACTTCTCTCAATCCTTCTGTAGCTGGATCCAGTGTTGCAGTTGGGGTAAGCTCAATGACGAATCTTGACATTCTAGCAATGCCTGGACATCCTGGTGCACCTTTTACATCTCCACAGTCCAATTTGGTTAAGATTTCTTCCATCATTTTGGAAACTCTTTAAGGGTGATTAAGGATCTGGAGGTTTCTATCTTAAGCAAGATTATTTATACTGTCCTTTGTTACAAGAAAATCACTTGCATATTGATTCCTATTCTTTATTGCTTCAGGACTATGGAAAGAGAATGGAGAGCTTGGACTCTCAATTGGCTTCCCTGCAGGATTCTTTTTTAGCACTAATTCGAGATAAAGAATTGTTACATTGGAAATTGGAAATCTTGGAGAATTATGCAAGAAGATCTTATTTGAGATGTATTAACATTCCTAAGTCTCCAACCTTTACCTTCACTTGAAATGCTGAAGAAGGGTTAGGAGGTAAGATAGCAGCGTGAGGCAGGACACACTAGCTGCTCCATGCTTTAACTATATTTGTTACTTTTTTTTAGTTGACTATGCCATGGCTTCCAACATGTGGAGTGACGCATGCAGTCTCAAGCCTTGAACTGTAATCACTCGGTTCCCTTTCAGGTGTCCAAGCTCTTCAGCCAGTTTCCTGCTTTATCGGAGCTTCAAATTGTAGAATCTTTCCATCTCTCCAAACTTTCAGGGTGGCTGGGAACTGAAGTGCAAATCGTATATTCTTAGGGAAAAGAGTGTTGCAGGTTTTGACAAAAAGCTTACGTTTGGCAGCCACTGCCATTGAGAAATCCTGGAAAATAATAACTTTGGTGTCCTTGAAAGTGAGGTCTTTAAGTTTTCAAAACACGGTTATTATCTGTGTCTTGTGGGTCCAATCCAGGAATCTTGCAATAACCAGACATGGTTGGTTAGCCATCTCCCTCCTGGGGCCTAGGCGGTGGACCCTCTCCACAATCAATTTACCTTCCAATGCTGGTAATTGAAGGGCCTTAGGCAACTAACCTTCCAATGTGTCTTTAAGATCGCTATCAGGTATGTTTTCTGGCAGGCCCAAAAACGTTAAATTATTGTGCCTGGCGCGATTCTCAAAATCCTCCAGCTTAGTTTCGGCAGAGGTAATCGCGGTTTTGAGCTCAGTAACCCGGGCTGCCATCGCCATATTCTCCTCCTCTACAGCTGAGATCCATCCCTCTGCGGTGTCTAGTCTGCGGCCAACATCACCCATCGAGTCCTTTAAGGCTTGTAAGTTTTCATTAAGCCCAGCGAACTTCGGCTGAAGCCCTGTGATGACTGCCGTTGATAGGCGGGTAATGGCCAATTCATCGAGCCCTTCAGGCCTCCCCTCGCGTCCGCCATTTTGGATTCCGGCTCAGCAGCTTTTGTTTTTTCTTTCCTCACCATTTTGCCAGACATCCCCAACCTCGGTGACGCGCTCAAACTGTACCGCCGCAGCTTAAAGGCAGATTGTGCCAAAGAGGTAACGAAATCGGTCGTACTGGAGTGGGGAGACCCAGTTTAAAGGGGGGGGGGAGCTGAGCAGGGAGCGACTTGCCCGGCTCACCGCATCACGTGACCTCTTCTGGAATTTTTTAATGGGCTTTGGATGATGTTTGAAAGATTCTAATAAGAAAATTGATCTCCTGTCTAATAAACTGGAACTTATGAAGATACATTCTGATTCTCAAATTGCAGACATTCAATCTAAGATCTCTATTATGGAATCTGCTATGAATAATAGGCAGGCCTTTAATGTGTCTGTGGTGAAGGACCAGAACACCTTCTCTCCTCATTGAGTGGAATTCCTAAAAAATCACGTCAGATCTTTAAATCTGCAGTTATTTAATTTCCCTAGAGTGATGGGAGAGATGCCATATTTCACTTTGACAAAATATTTATTGGAAATTCTTCAGTTTGATCCTAAGAAGATTCCCTTAATAGTCTATTTTCTTTCCACAAATAACAGACTTAATATTCAACAATCTCAGCCTGTTTCCTTTAATGTTGCTGTTAATTTGTCACAATTTCTTGAACATTTAGGGGTTGAGATTATTGAACGTTTTGACTTGTTGGTCTCATTGATTTCCAAGCAGGGTGTTAGTCAAGTGATGAAGAAATATTTTAGAAATGTCACCTCATTATTTTGAGGTCAAATGATTTGCATATTTCCTGATTTTGCTCGTATTTCACAATGCTCTACATTCTAAAGCTATTTCTGCAGGTTGTTCATTTGTGGTTAGATATCCTTGCAAGTGCATCATTTGATATCATAATGATTGTTGAATTGTTCTGGCAAAAAGAAAACATAGGTCTTTTTGACTCCAGATGTGCATTAACATCTCCTTCTGAATTGCAGTAGGATACATGTATTGTTCTATTATTAAGAAACACTGCTATTTCATGCTAAGCTAATTTGCCTTTACTTTATTGCCTTGTATCTCCTAATTTTCCACCTCCTTGTCTTATTTGTTTCTTTTTGGAGGTAATTATATCTTTACAGTGTTCCTTTCTAAATATGTATTTTTTTCTTATTTATTGGATGGTATAATATAATCTTTTGTCTTTTTCTATATGCAGGCTTTGCATTGTATATAAATGAAAACTCAATAAAAAAAAGTTTAAAAAATCATTATAGAACTTCCTCAGCATGTTTCTTTTTTTTTAAGATCACATCAGAGCAGATGTCTAGCAGTATTAAAGAATGTCATCTTCCTTCTATGAGAATGGGACCTGTTGCTAGTTCCTCATCAGTCAGTTCAATTTTACTGACTGAGAATTATGAAGTTGTTGCCACTTTGCCTGAATCTCAGGGACAGAGTTTCCTCAGTTCCACATTATTGGTATCTTATGCTTGGGAAGCTGATAGAAACAAAGAGGTCCTCATTCAGCTGCTGCATATAACCGGCTAACTAGCAGGATATTTTCAGCAGCATAGTTAACTTATGTGCCTAACTCCACTCCTCCCCAGAACGCCCCGGATAACTATTAGATTATTCATCTCAATGGCTTTTGAATATGGACCTCATTTTATTAAAAGGTGTTTTATAGACTCAAAGAAAAAATATTTTTGGACTTTAGCAGTATTTCCTGATATTTCTAGAGCTACCCAGCGTAGGTGTAGATTATTTCGTGAGAAAAGGCAAAGGGTGTTGGCATTGGGATCCTCTCTTTACGTAGGTTGCCATGTAAATACTTTGTTAGGAGATGCAAAATTTCTTTTTCATGATCCAGAACTACTTGAGAGATTCCTCCAGTATCAAGTTAGCATATCTTAAGAAATTTTAAATGAAGCCATATATATATATTTTGCTGGAGTTGCTTTTCTTTTTATCTATTTACCTGTTTTTGATCTTCCCCATGTTGAGGTCTATATATGAGAGCATATAAGATATTTCTTTTTGCTTTTATATATGCTTCTTCTTAGATATTTCTAGATTATATGTTGCTCAGTTTGATTCTGTTGTCAAGATATTTTGATTGTAATTATGTGGAAATCAAGAAAGATAAAATAAAAAAAATAAACTAATAATGTATCTGAATGCAGATGAAAAAGGATAATATTGCCCTTGTATCGATTACTGGTGAGACCCCACCTGGAGTACTGTGTTAAGGAAGGACACTGAAAGATGATAGTAGTTCAGAGGAGGGCTACCAAAAGGGTGCAGAGCTTGTAACGCAAGTCCTACACAGAGAACCTTAGGGGTAGATTTTAAAACAGAGCGCCATCGCGTACTTTTGTTCGCGCAGCAGGCACAAACAAAAGTACGCTGGATTTTATAAGATACGCGCATAGCCGCGCATATCTTATAAAATCCTGGATCGGTGCGTGCAAGGCTGCCGATTTTGGGCAGCCTGCGTGCGCCGAGCCGCGCAGAGTGCCTCCATTCCCTCCGAGGCCGCTCTGAAATCGGAGTGGCCTCGGAGGGAACTTTCTTTCGCCCTCCCCTCACCTTCTCCTCCCTTCCCCTACCTAACCCACCCCCCCGGCCCTATCTAAACCCCCCCCCCCTTACCTTTGTCCCTCGATTTACGCCTGCTAGAAGCAGACGTAAATCTACGCGCGCCAGCGGACTGCTGGCGCGCTGTCATCCGACCCGGGGGCTGGTCCAGAGGCCTTGACCACGTCCCGGGCCGGCACCACGCCCCGGTCCTGCCCCCGAAACACCGCGTCCCGCCCCCGAAACGCCGTGTCATTCGGCCCCGCCCCCAACACGCCCCCTTAAAAAAACCCCGGGACTTACGCGCGTCCCGGGGCTCTGCGCGTGCCGGCGGCCTATGCAAAATAGGCGCGCCGGCGCGCAAGGGCCCTGCTCGCGTAAATCCGGGCGGATTTACGCGAGCAGGGCATTTAAAATCCACCTGTTAAGGAATTCAAAATTTACTCTAGAAGAAAAAGAAGAGAGGACAAAATAGAATATATTTAAATATTTTGCAGGCTTCTGTAAAGTACAAAAAAGATAGCAATACCCATAGAAAAAGAAACTCAAGGTCAAGGAGTCATGGTGTGATGCTGAAAGGAGTTAGGCTCAGAAGGAATGTCTGGCAATGCCACTTTACTGTGAGGATGGTAGGTACCTGGAATAGCCTGCCACTGGAAGGGGTAGCAGCCAAAACAATGAGCGGGATTAAACTATCATGGATGTAAGTCCTTGGCCTGGGGCATGGTTGACACAGCCTAGGAGGCAATCCTACTAGGCCAACGCTGAAAGCAGGTGCACTCCCTCTTACTAGGACTGGTTCTAGGGCATCACCTATACCAGCCCCAATCTCTGCAGATTGAACACTTGGATTCCAAGGGCCAGCAGGGCTCAGGTGAGAGTCCTATAAGGAGGAGTCAGACAAAGTTGAGTAGCGGGCAGAGATCAGTGTCAGAGAAACGGTGTCAAGGTTCAGGTAGGCAGCGAGCAAGTAGTGTCGAGATCCAGACCAAGGTCAGGGCTGGCAGCATGCAAGTTGGGGTCCGGACAGGCAGCAGTCCAGAAAGGGAGTCAGAGTTTGGAGCCAGGTTCAGAACCAGAAGTCAGGTAGAGACAGACAGACAAGACAAGGCACTGGGAGCTAAGACAAAACAAGAACATGCCGAGCAAGGCAAGAGCCGAGGCAGGGCAACAACAAGGCAGGAAGAGCCAAGGTAACGAGAAGAGAAGGCAAGGCAAAGCACAAAGGCAGCAAGCAACACGCACTGCAAGGCAGGAGGACCTGTTTGCTGATGCAAAGTTTGCAGCAAGGCTGGGGTTTAAGTATCCAGCCACGTGACATCATCACTGAGTGCCAGTGGTTCTGTTTCCTCCCACGGGGCCTTCAAGTATTGGCGCGCTGCTCTTGTGTGCTCCTAGATAGGTCCAGGGGAATGGTAGCTTGGCAGCTTCTTGGCCACTTTAGTGGCATTTGGGTGTAAGTGCACTAGTCCTGGGACATCAAATGGCCAGCCAAAATGTTACAATAACCCCCTCCTAAGCCCCCTTCCCAATGTCCTAGGCTTTGGCTTACATGGGAAGAGCAATGTAATTTTTCAAATGAGAGAGGGAGACTGAACATCCAAAGGCAGTACCCAAAAAGTTTCTTCAGGACCAAACCACTTCCAGGAGATGAGGTAGTGGAGCTTGTTTCAGATGTGTTTAGAGTTGAAGATCTACTGGACTTCATATTCAGTGTCTTCCTGAATATGAAGGCCAGGAGATCACTTCCATTGGTTTAGGAGGAGATCTGCGAGGGCCAAGACAAAAGCAGAGGCTTAAGAAGAGTCACATGAAAAACGCAGACCTTGAGGGTAGGTAGCAGCTTTAATTGCTATGCCAATCTGCCAAGTGATTGGAAATGAGAAAATGAAATGATGTGAGAACGTGGTTTAATGGGACACAGCCAGCATGGATTTACCCAAGGGAAGTCTTGCCTCACAAATCTCCTACATTTTTTTGAAGGGGTGAATAAACATGTGGACAAAGGTGAACCAGTAGATGTGGTGTATTTGGATTTTCAGAAGGTGTTCGACAAAGTCCCTCATGAGAGGCTTCTAAGAAAACTAAAAAGTCATGGGATAGGAGGCGATGTCCTTTCTGGATTGCAAACTGGTTAAAAGACAGGAAACAGAGAATAAGATTAAATGGTCTTTCACAGTGGAAAAAGGTAAACAGTGAAGTGCTCAGGGATCTGTACTTGGACTGGTGCTTTTTAATATATTTATAAATGATCTGGAAAGGGGTACGACAAGTGAGGTGATCAAATCTGTGGAGTAATTAAGTATGCAGTAATCAAATATGCAGAGTAATTAAATCCCAAGTGGATTGTGATAAATTGCAGGAGTACCTAGTGAGACTGGAAGATTGGGCTTCCAAATGGCAGATGAAATTTAATGTGGACAAGTGCAAGGTGATGCATATAGGGAAAAATAACCCTTGCTGTAGTTACACGATGTTAGATTCTACCTTAGGAGTTACCACCCAGGAAAAAGATCTAGGCATCATAGTGGATAATACTTTGAAATAGTTGGTTCAGCATGCTGTGGTGGTCAAAAAAGCAAACAGTGTTGGGAACTATTGGGAAGGGAATGGCAAATAAAACGGTGGATGTAATAATGCCTCTGTATCACTCCATGGTAAGACTGCTCCTCGTAAACTGTGTGCAGTTCTGGTCACCACATCTCAAAAAAGATATAGTTGCACTGGAGAAAGTGCAGAGAAGGGCGACCAAAATGATAAAGTGCATAGAATGGCTTCCCTATGAGGAAAGGCTAAAAAAGTTAGGGCTGTTCAGCTTGGAGAAGAGACAGCTGGGGGGATATGATAGAGGTCTACAAAATCATGAAAGGACTTGAATGGATAAATGTAAATCAGTTATTTACACTTTTGGATAATACAAGGTCTAGGGGGCACTCCATGAAGATAGCAAGTCGCACATTTAAAGCAAATCAGAGAAAATTCTTTTTCACTCAATGCACAATTAAACTCTGGAATTCATTACCAGAGGATGTGCTTACAACAATTAGTGTAGCTGGGTTTAAAAAAGGTTTGGATAAGTTCATGGAGGAGAAGTCCATAAATTGCTATTAATCAATAGGGAATAGCCACTGCTTGTTGCCAGTTTTAGTAGCATGAGATCTATTTAATGTTTGGGTACTTGCCAGGTACTTGGATTGTGGTCACTGTTGGAAACAGGATACTGGGCTTGATAGATCCGTGGTCTAACCCATTATGGCATATTTTATGTTCTTATGTAAAGGGCCTAGTAGACATGGATGTTTGAGAAACACCTCGTTGAGGCGATGGAAGACTTGGATAGCGTCTTTAGATGAATTCCTGGTGTCAGCACCTTTCTTTGTAAGAGCAGTGAGAAGAGCGACCACTGAGGGGTGCCTATGCATGAACTGCAGATAGTAATTGGTGTAGCCTAGAAATCTTTGCAGGGCCTTGAGTCCCACCGGTTAAGGCCAGTCCTAAATGGCCTTCACTTTCTCCAGATCCATGCTAGGCTGTAATGGGAGATAATATAGCCCAGGAAAGGTAGTTCATCCTGCTCGAAAGTACACTTTTTGAATTTGGCATATAGGTGATTCTCCCAGAGCCTCTGCAGTACTTGTTTAACATGCTCACAGAGCTGTGCCAAGGAGAGTGAAAAAAATGAGAATATCATCCAGATTCACTAAGCTGTGAGAATAGAGTAGGTCTCTGAAGATCTCATTGACCATATCTTGAAAGACGGCAGGGGCATTGCAAAAGCCAAATGGCATTACTAGTATTCATAATGTCCATTGAGGGTATTGAATGCCTTCTTCCATTCATCCCCCTCCTGTATCTGCATGAGATTGTAGGTTCCTCTGAGATCCAGTTTTGTAAATATTTGTGCTCCACGCAGATAGTCTAAAAGTTCTGCAATTAGAGGCAGCAGGTATCTATTCTTGTGGGTTATAGGGAGTGGCCCCTGTAGTCAATGCATGGCCTGAGGGAGCCATCCTTCTTTCTAAAGAGAAGAATCCTGCCCCGACTGGAAATGATGGGCGGATAAATCCTTTCTCCAAGTTTTCTTTTATGTATTTTGACACGGCCACTATTTTAGAAGCAAATAGTGGGTAGACTCTGCCTCTAGGGGGCATCTTCCCCAGGAGCAGGTTGATTGGCAATTTAGAACCTGTGGGGCAGGGTCTCTGCATATTTTTTTTACTAAATATGTCTGCAAATGCCACATATTGAGGAGGAAGACCCAGAAGGGCAGCCAGAGGCACAGGTGGGGTGACCCGAGTGAAACATCATTGCTGGTAAGAGGGCCTCCAGCAGGCAATCTACACAGCCTGCCAAACTATAGTGGGATTGTGTAGCATCAACCAGGGTAAACCAAGGATGATCAGATTGATTGGCTTGAATAGTAAAGAGGGAAATGATTTCCCTGTGCAGGGGTTTGGTCTGAAGCATGAGAGGTAGGGTGATCAAGGACAGATAGGGAGGGGTTCACTATAAACCGAGGAAATGGTCAGTAGCTTGTCCAGGGTCACTGTGGGATGGTTGTACTAGCATACCAATGCTTCATCAATAAAATTGCCCCTGGCATTTCGGTATCATAGAAGGTGAGGCAAACTGGCATGAGTAATTGAGGAGAGGATGAGGACCAGTCTAGGGTTGCCTCTCCAACCAATCCTAGGCTTGGACGTTTCCCCCCTTCTTGGACAATGGCCAACAAAGTGCCTCTGAATGACAATACAGGCAGAGGCTGAACCGCCGACATCTCGGCTTCTCCTTCTCCTTAGTGAATTGGGCCTTGCCAAGTTGCATAGTTTCTTCAGTGGAAGAAGCAGGCATGGCGTCCATGGTAGGGGGCCATAGGACATTGGAATTTGGGCACCAATCTGCAGTGCCACTGAGAAGCCTCTCTTTCCTGGGCCCACTCTTGGAAGCAGAGGTCCACCCGAACGGCCAGTACAATGAGATCCTCCAGTTCACACGGCAGATCCCGGCCTGCTAGCTCATCCTTGATGTGCTCTGCAAGGCCCTGTCAATAGATGATGGTGAGAGTATCTTCGCCCCAATGGAGTTCCGAGGCTAATGCCTGGAATTGGTGTAATTTCCAACCTAGTGGGTGCCCTGCCTAATGCGGACTAATTCAGTGGCAGTAGGTGAAGACAGACCAGGCTTGTCGAATATCTGCCATAACAGTTTCAGGAAGTTGTCCAGACTCCCCAACAGGGGGTCATTCCATTCATATAGAGGTGAAGCCCAGGCTAGGGCAGGTCCCACCAGGAGAGAGAGAATAAACATCACCTTAGTCCAGTCCATGGGGAAGCTGGCAGCCTATAGCTCAAAGTGTTACTCCTGGGGCAATTCTGCACACAAAAACTGAAAATTCTGCAAACTTTTTATATTGGTCAAAATAACACAATTTACATGACAGTCTTTAAGTAACTACATTTTAAATTATTACAGAAAAAATGTTACTTAAAGTTGAAGAATTTTAAATATTTTGAGCAGAATTTCCCTAGAAATTCACACTGTAAGAAACATAGAAACATAGAAATGACGGCAGAAGACGACCAAACGGCCCATCCAGTCTGCCCAGCAAGCTTCACACATTTTTTTCTCATACTTATCTGTTTCTATTAGCTCTTTGGTTCTATTTCCCTTCCACCCCCACCATTAATGTAGAGAGCAGTGATGGAGCTGCATCCAAGTGAAATATCAAGCTTGATTAGTTAGGGGTAGTAGGGGAAGTAACCGCCGCAATAAGCAAGCTACACCCATGCTTATTTGTTTTACCCAGACTATGTTATTCAGCCCTTATTGCTTGATTTTCTTCTCCCCTGCCGTTGAAGCAGAGAGCTATGCTGGATATGCGTGAAGTATCAGTTTTTCTTCTCCCCTGCCGTTGAAGCAGAGAGCTATGCTGGATATGCGTGAAGTATCAGTTTTTCTTCTCCCCTGCCGTTGAAGCAGAGAGCTATGCTGGATATGCATTGAAAGTGAAGTATCCGGCTTATTTGGTTTGGGGTAGTAACCACCGTAACAAGCCAGCTACTCCCCGCTTTGTGAGTGGAAATCCTTTTTTCCACATTTCCTCTTGTTGTTGAAGCTTAGAAGAGTGTCCCTTCCACTCGCTCTCCCTACTCCTCTGGCCAGTTTGCCCTCTCAGGCCCCAATTCCTCCACCTGCCAGTATCTCTCCCCTTCACCTCTAGGCTCAACCCTTTCCACTCTATTGCCAGTCCCAGACTTTGACCCTGTTCTCACTACTGCCCCTCACACAGGCTCCCTCTGTCCCTCTCTCTCTCACACACATGCTCCCTCTCTTAATACACATACCCTCATACAGGCTCCCTCACATACACAATCCCTTCACACAGGCTAGCACCCTCATATACACACGAGCTCCCAATCTCTCACACACATACACACAAGCTCCCAATTTCTCACACACATACACACTCCTTCACAATCTCCTCACATAGGCTCCCTCTTTCTGAAACCCACACTCAAGCATCCCCCCAGCCCCCCTCTTTTGCCTCCCATGCTCTCTCTCACCCTCCTGCTTTGTCACTCTCCCCTCCCCTCACATAGGCTCCCTCTCTGAAACCTACAAGCATCCCCCCACTCTCCCTCTTACCAAGCTGTCTCTCACCCTCCCCCACACCCCCTCTCCTCTCTCACATACACATTCTCTCTCACCGGCATCCCCTTCCCCTCATATAGGCTCCCTCTCTCTGAAACCCACACTCAAGCAGCCCCCCACCAACCCTCTCTTACCTCCCATGCTCTCTCTCACACCCTCCTGCTCTCTCTCACCTTCCCCACCCCCCTCTCTCACCAACCATGCTCTCACCCTCCTCCTCTCACACACACACATATTCTCTCTCACTGGCATGCCGCAGGACGTGCTCCGTTCGTGGCATGCCAGGGTCTCCTCTGCTTTTTTCGGCCGTGTTGAGATGCCCCCACTCTCACGATGGCCGCTGTCTGTGCGCTTCCGGTTTTGGAGGGAGGAAATCGGCAAGGTGACGGTGAAAATCTGCAGGAAGGGCGACGAGGGAGGAAATCTGAGAGGTGAGAGAGGAAATCTGCGGGAAGGGGGAATTCTGCATTCCGCAGTAGCACAGAATTCCCCCAGGAGTAAAGTGTATCAATCACTGGTTAATAAAGCCTCTGCAGGCCTTAGGATCCCCTTCATATCTGGGCGGTGGTGTTAGATGTGGCATGGATCCCAGATATTGGGTCAGTGCATCTGGAGGAGGTGCCTGTGCAGGTGACTAAACCTGCATAGAATCCATTTGGGCTACAAGGTCTTGGAATATGCTGGTCATACAGTTGAGCTGGTCTTGCTGCTGTTGGACCTGGAGAGCCAACCCCGCAACAGCCTGAGCCGGGGACAAGTCTACCAAGCTCATGGCCTCAGCAGTCTGTCACAGATGTGAACCCTTGGGCTGTGGCATGGTTGATGCAGCCTAGCAGGCGAACCTATTAGGTCCATGCTGACATCAGGTGGACTCGCTCTTAATAGAACTGATTCTAGGACTTCACCTATACTAGCCCCGTTCCCCAAATGGTTGAGCCCTTGGGTTCCAGGGACCGTCAGGGCTTAGGTGAGAGTCCTGTAAAGAGTGGTCAGACAAAGTCGAGTATCGGGCAGAGGTCAGGGCAGGTAGCAGGTAAGTGGTGTTGAGGTCCAGGTCAAGGTTGGGGCAGGCAGCAGGCAAGCGGTATCCAGTTCCCAGCTGGGGTCAGGGCAGGTGGCAGTCCAGAAGAGTAGTCAGAGTCTGTAGACAGGGTCAGAACCAGAAGTCAGGCAGAGACAGACAGGCATGACAAGACAAGGCACTGGGGACCAAGACAAGGCAGGGACACAGAGGGCAAGGCAAGGCAACAACAAGGCAGGACAAGGCAAGGTAACAAGGAGGCAAGACAGGGCAACGCATAAAGACAGCAAGCAACACGCACTACAAGGCAGGAGGACCTGTTGCTGAGGCAAAGCTTGGAGTGAGACTGGGGTTTAAATACCCAGCCGCATGACATCATCACTGAGCACCGGCAGTTCTGTTTCCCACCATGGGGCTTTCAAATATTGGTGTGCCACACACGCCCAGGAAGTCCAGGAGAATGGTGGCATCTAACCACATTAGCGGCATTCGAGAATAAGTGTGGCCAGTTGCAGGACATCCCGCGGCACATAAACATGTTTGAGACATGCAGAGGACTATGCTGCAGATGTACGATGACACTTGCTATTCCCATACCTTATTGCACATTTTCAAAGGGAAACTCCCCATGTACTAGAGCTCTCTTAGCCAGGTGAGGAAGGCAATTCTCGGACAGGTCAGTTTGTCCCAGTAAATGGCTTTGGAAATTGTCCTTGTAGTGACCTATTGGAGTTCATTACCAGAGGTGTCCTTTGTTCTTAGCTAAAGGAGTTAAACCATGTAGGTTAGCTAATTAAGGGGCGGCACCATTCAGTACAGTCCCTCCCTTTGAGAGAGCTGGGATGGCTGTCCCCCTGGGACTTAATAAAATCAGCACAGTTTGGTTTTGGATTTAGATGGACGTGCAGGAGCTTTTGGCTTCCGTTATTTTATAGGCTTATCCCTGGACTCAGATACCACCTCTACAATACACCGCTTGGCTGAAAGTGGATTTCTGGGTTATTTTCAGGATTTTTGCCATTTTTCGTGATAAAGCTTGGGAGTCCCCTGGAGAGAGTTCACGTGGGAAACCTTTCTTTGGGGGAAGACCTGCCCCTCTGCATCCTCCTGGAGGTTGGAGGTTTGGTTGCGACCTGCTGCAAAGACCTTCTGTTTTTTGATTTAGTATTCAGGAAAAGAGGCTTTTTGTTTAGAAAATCTGGGACAAAGAGTTTTGCTGCCCCTCTCCCTGCCCAGTGGAGGAACATCAGAGACCTGTGTTCCTGAGGGGATCCCATCCAGACAGAGAGAAAGAGATACTTTGGAGAATTGTGAGTAAGACCAAGTTGAACATTCTGAGGACCCCCACTTGGAAGCCTTGACCCTGGGGAGGAGGTAAAATGGGACTCCATGCAAAGACTGAGAAATCCTTTTTGCTTACCAGTTTGGAGGGGCTTTCTGCGAAAACAAGATTCCCCTACCCACTGGGAAACCTCATTTATCCAAGCCCTGCAGAGTGAGTGTTTCTCTGGCCCTGGTAGTAAGAGACCCTTACAGAGATAAAGACTGAGAACTGTCAAAACCACTGTGGGAAAGAGAATTAATGTGAACTGTGCCATTAACTTGATAAGAACACCTTCAGTAAAGTTTATTATTTTTGTCACTCTGCTATGTGGTTATTGGCACCGGTATTGTTTGCAGTGGCATAAAGAAGTCCTATCTCCCCAGGGAAAGGAACCAGTGCCGCACAGTACTCAGGGACTTGAAGGAAGATTTCCTTCTTCCCACCTGTAAAAGACCCCGGCCCTGGAGCAAAGAGACAAAAAGAGAGTGTTTGGCATTAGCCTTGGCCCTCAACGGATACAAATTCTTTTATGGCCCCATTGGTGTTACATCTTCACCTGGAGATGGGGGTTACATCCTCTTAGTAGGCGGGGATGAAGGAAAGGAAATGAGCTGACTAGAAACTGTAGGGTCTCTGATGATGTTGGTAGGCAAGACTGGGTGAACCAATGAGGTTCTCATCTGCCAGCACTACTGTACTATGTTAGGCTACTATCTCATGTAATTTTGGCATGCAAAACAGCACAGGAAGGGTAACGGGTTTATTTTAAGTTTGAGAGCTCCTCCTTCAGTCAGTCTGAATCTTTGACACATGGGGGTCTGCTGTAATGATCCTCACCGCTTACTGCAAAAAAATTTTTTTTAAATTATTTTACTTCTCATTTATTAATCAAAACTAGATAGAATTTGACTGGAACAAATCAAGGGTGTGATGGGTTGAACAGAGTCTAGAGAAAACCTTCTATTCTGCACATGAGTCATGGGACACTGGAAGGGAAGGGGCAGTTAAGCCTCAACCCGGAGAAAAATGTAAAGCAGACACAAAATCTTTACACAATCCACAGGCATCTCACTCTCTTAATGAGTCTGGCGGTAGAGCTAAGCCTCGGAAATGATTCTGCAGTGATACTCTAGGCTGGGTGCACATTGTGTTGACATTAAATACCAACTACCACAACCATCAATTAAGGTCAAAGTCCTTCAGTCTGAAATAGTTTAGCATGATTTAGTAGCTGGCTGCAACTAAAAGGTGGAAATGCTAACAAAAGTGGAATTAGGCTTGTTACCTCCGTGCCAGGAACTCTTACCGCTGAGCTGTTAGAACAGCCCGCCTAGATGAGCTAGCAAGAAAAGCCTAAGCAGTGACCACGTCTCTCCTGCTTGCGCCTTTCCCAACTCTTACTTCACCATCATGCTTCCTCCCCCCTCCCCTCATACACACAGCTTGATAAATAAGCGCCCTGCCTTTACTTTCTACAAGGCACAATATCTGGGCACCAGTCTGATTTGCTGCTCCAGGCCTTACAACTTACTCTTCTGGACTGAGATGGTTATAGCCTCTGCCTCTGCTGCTCAGTGCCTTCACTGGGTTGGACATGTCTGATCGAGGCATCTCCACAGGCTTCTCAGTTCCACCTGCAACCAGAGACAAGATTAAGCGAGTTTCCACAGCTCCAGTAAATACCAGCTTCTAGCCCCAAAGGTCTCCCAAAGTAAACTCCAAGTAGCTTATTCAAGGATATGAGGGAAGGGGCTTCTTCAAAACAATCCTCGTGCATCTTAAGTATGCAGCTCTCGAACGCAGCCTGACAATATCAGCATTCATGGAGGAATAAAAAAGAATGACGTTACTTTTACTGTCATTTAAAGCATGAGATAGGGGTCTTTTTACAGTCTGACTACACAAAAAAAAGCATACTTGTCATGCATCTTTTTTACTGTTTCAAGAATTCATATGGCAACTTTTAAATTATTTTTTAACTCTTTACGCCCTTCCATACAACTGCCCTGAGTCCCTGGCAGCAACTGTGTTAGGAAAAAATATTCCAAAATACATAATATGAAAAGATTATCTGATTCGTTCATGCTGTGTGATGTTAATTATGTTCTCGTGTCCAATGACCCTGATTTTTCATGGCAGCTCAGGTTTGGATTCTGCAGGAAGGGTTAGGAAAATCAGTAGTGCAATTTCTGAAATTATGTGTGGGTGTCCGCAGTATATGTGTTAAAGAAGCATATATTTCATATTATTCAATATGCACACATTTTTATTCTGAAACTATTTCTATTTTTAAATATAAATTTAAAAAAATAAATTAACTGTATTGGCTTCCTGTCACTTTCAGGATAGCCTTTAAAATGTTGATACTAATGTTTATATCCTGTACAGAGGCAAGGTACAGTATTTGAGAGGATGTTTTGGAAGAGTGTGCTCTCAGTAGATTGCTGCACCCCCTTTTAAAGAAGCTCACTTACAAATCACGTGGAAGTGCAATTTCTCCATCCTGGGTCCAATATTGTGGTATTTGCTTCCGTTTGAACGTCAGGAGATTCCAGACTACAAACCTTTTCGTAAGTGATTAAAACATATTTGCTTCAGCGAGCGTTTGCCAACTTCTGTAGTGACTTCCTTATTTTAATGACTTTCCCTGTTTAGTGTCTTATTTGTTGAAAGTTTAAAAAATGTTTATACAATGTTGTGACCCGAAAATAATAATAATAGATTAGATTTTGTGGGTTCGCCAGGATAATTTGTCATTTTTCTCAATGCGCCTGTACGAGAGCTTACATACTTTCCTGAATTTTGGGCATCCGACTACTTAGAGGGGGCTCTAGAGGAGTTATTGAAAATCTAAAAGGAGATGGCACTCTTGGGGAAAGCTTGCTGGGAGGAGTAGGTTTGAGGGAATCCAGTCTGGAAAGCCATGGAAGGAAATTAGGGAAACTGAAAAATAGAGATAAACAGCTGGCAGAGAAATAGTCAGAGAAAGGCAAACAGGTGTTGGGATGCTGTGAGAAAGACAAGACTCCACGAAAGCCCAAAGCCATCATACTGGTGAGATGTCTCCATTTGAGAAGTATGTAGCAGCCAGCCTATAGGAGTTTAGCAGCTTATGCCTGACTGGGATGCTTTGAGGACTTAAGCTACTGAACTGAGCTGTGATCTGCAAATAATGGACCTTTGAGTGGAAATAGAGGAAACTGTGCCTGCGTGCCATGCCTCATTTCTGAGAAGGGAAGAGAGGAGAGTGCTGCCTCACAGTTCCATATAAAACTTTCTCCCTCTTTTTTTTTAGTTTTCATTCTGTTCTTTCCCCTTCTTCCTAATGCTTACCTCTCCTCATCCTAAAAATGCTTATTTTCTCCTCTCACCTCCTACTCTGTCTCTCCTTTTCTATGCATCTTCTTCCTTCCAGTATCACCACCTCTTCCTTGTAGTTGCCTTTACCTCCCCTCCTGCCTTTCCATGTGCCTGCTCTCCACCTCTCCATGTCTTGTTTCCTCCCTTCCTTCCATGTACTTCCTTTCCCCTGCTATCCTTCCTCCTCTTTCTTTCATGTCTTCTGTCTATTCCCCCCCCCCCCCCCACATCCATGTTGCTTCATCCATCCAAAATGTTTCATCATTTCCACATCCCATTTCTCCCTGTTCCTGCAGTCGCTACCAATCCTTCTCCATGACTACTGACCCCTCGGTTGTATTTAAAAGCTGAGCAGAAGGGAGAGAGCAGCACCAGTAAGAAGGATCAGATATAGAATATATTGATAAAACTAGTGCATTTCTTTTTTTTTTTGCTAGAAAGATGCTGGTACTCAGATGCAGGGCAGGGGAAAATCAGGGCAACTGCTTGGTGCCCCTCCTCCCCACCCCCGGCTGCAGGATTCAGTCACATCGTGACCCTCCCCCCCTTTCCCATCTTCCATTCCACTGGCAGGACTCACTAGAAAGTCTCCTTAGTCACGGTCATGGCTTGGGGAAAAAACAACAGTGGCGGAAGGAGAGTGAAAGAAAGAGGCCCTGCTGGTGTTTTTCTCTCTCTCTCCTCCCCTACTGGCACTTTTGTCAGATTTAGATTCAGGAAACTTTGTCATGTCAAAATTATATAATGTATGCCAAAAAAGGAAACACGCAAAAAAATCCCTGCATAATCAGATGGAGAAATATTAAGCTCTTCTTTTTTTTCTGTAAAATTATATAATGTACATAAAGTGGTTAAAAGGAGAATAAAGAAGAAAAACAAATGGTGCTAATAACTGTAATTAAAATAACAGGGTGCAGAATGGTTAATATTATGGACAATTACCAGGTTTTGGTTCTGCTCTGAATTATCCCTGATCATGGCGTACAGGGGCTGATGCCCCCAACTCTCCCTCCTCCCATTTTCCAGGGGCTGATGCGGGGCAGGGAGGTGCTGTTCTAAGTACTGGCGGAAGAAAATACATTAATTGCACTACCACTAGACAAAAGGGCTAGGAGAATTTAAGGACTTATGTACATGTCAGGCTACTAGGAGAGCTCTTGTAAGTCTCCCTGGAAAGTTATTCATACCTTGCACTCATGTGTATCAATAAGTGACTTGAGAGCATCCTACAGTCTGTCTTTAAGTACCTCAAATCCAAGGAAAAGATAACAGGTGACTGTGGGAGGCAAAAGGCGAAAAAGCAATAGGATATAAGGAGGAAAGAAGCAGCAACCGCAGGGGATTGGGGAAAGTGGTTGTGGGGTAGGGCAGGAAGGTGGAAGAATTTGAAAAGAAGCTGGCTGAAGAGGCAAAAACTCATAATAAAAACTTTTAAAAATGAGATCCGAAGCAGGACGCCATTGCAAGGGAGTCATTTGGACCCTCAGACGATTAAGATATTATAGGGGCACTTAAGGAAGATGAGCCCATTGCGGAAAGACTAAACGATTTCTTTGCTTCGATGTTTACTGAGGAGGATGTTGGGGAGATACCAGTTCCGGAGATGGTTTTCAAGGGTGATGATTCACCCTTGAAATTGAACCAAATCACAGTGAACCTGGACGATGTGGTAGGCCAGATTGACAAACTGAAGAGTAGAAAATCACCTGAACTGGATGGTATAAACTCCAGGATTCAGAAAGAACTAAAAAATGAAATTTCAAATCTATTACCAGTAAATTGTAACCTATCATTAAAATTGCCCATTGTACCTGAAGACTGGAGGGTGGCCAATGTAACCCCGATATTTAAAAAGGGCTCCAGGAGTGATCCTGGAAACTATAAACTGGTGAGCCTGACTTCAGTGCCAGGAAAAATAGTGGAAACTATTCTAAAGATCAAAATCGCAGGGAAGTCTTGCCTCACAAATCTGCTTCATTTTTTTTGAAGGGGTAATAAACGTATGGATAAATGTGATCCGGTAGATGTAGTGTATTTGGATTTTCAGAAGGTGTTTGACAAATTTCCTGATGAGAGACTCCTAAGAAAATTAAAAAGTTATGGATTAGGAGGCAATGTCTTTTTGTGGATTGCAAACTAGTTAAAAGATAGTAAACTAAGAACAATGGTCTTTTTTTTTTTCACTGGAGAAAGGTAAACAGTGGAGTGTCTCAGGGATCTGTACTTGGATTGGCACATTTTAATATATTTATAAATGATCTGGAAAGGGGAAAGACAAGTGAAATGAATAAATTTGCAGATGACACAAAATTATTCAGAGTTAAATTACAAGTAGTTTGTGATAAATTGCAGGATGCCATGAGACTAAAAAACTGGGCATCCAAATAGATTAAATTTAACATGGATAAGTGCGAAATGATGCACATAGGATAAATAACCCAAACTGTAGTTACATGAAGATAGTTCCATATTAGGAGTCACCACTCTGGAAAAAGATCCAGGCGTCATAGTTGATATTACATTGAAATTGTTGGCTTAGTGTGCTGCAACAGTCAAAAAAAAAAAAACCCCAACAAAATGTTAGGAAGTATTAGGAAGGAAATGGTGAATAAAATGTACAATGTCAATATTCCTCTATATAGCTCTATGGTGAGACCACACCTTGAGTACTATATGCAATTCTGATCGCCGCATCTCATAAAAGATATAGTTGTACTAGAAAAGGTTCAGAGAAGGGCAACCAAAATGATAAAGGTGAGGGATCAGCTCCCCTATCAGGAAAGGTTAAATAAAGCTTAGGGCTGTTCATCTTGGACAAGAGACAGCTGAAGGGGGATATGATAGAGGTCTATAAAATCATGAGAGGACTAGAATGGATAATGAATCGGTTATTTACTCTTTCAGATAATACAAGGACTAGGAGACATTCCATGAAGTTAGCAAGAAGCAAATTTAAAACAAATTGGAGAAAATTATTTTTCATTCAACACACAATTAAGATCTGGAATTCATTGCCAGAGTATGTGGTTAAAGTAGTATAGCTAGGTTTAAAAAAAGTTTGGACAAGTTCCTAGAGAGAAGTCCGTAAACTGCTATTAATCAAGTTGACTTGGGGAATTACCAGCATTAGTAGTATGGGATTTATTTAATGTTTGGGTACTTGCCAGGTACTGGTATCCTAGATTGTCCACTCTTGGAAACAGGATGCTAGCCTTGATGGACCCTTGGTCTGACCCAGTATGGCAACTTCTTATGTTCTCCTGCCCACCTCCCCAATTCTGCAGCAAAATGTAGATTCTGCAGCAATTATTGCATTGGTGGAAATCACAATAAACTGGGGTTTTAACCATAGCCAGCATAGATTGAACTCAATTGCCATGCTATAAAATCCAAAAAATAGCATTGTTCTAGATTAAATAATTAAAAAAAATATATATAAATATGATATCAATTATTTTCTTTCAGCATCTTGCTTATATTTTTATTAAATCTTAAAAACAGAAAGCAAAGATCTCAGCATAGCATGTGCACTTAATCAGATTCTTCCTTGGTTGACTGAACTAAAGGGTTCTGTAAACAGCCATAACAAAAGATTCATAGAAAAAAATGAGTTTAACTACATTATAAAATGTGTGAGAGTGTGTGTGGTGGTGGTTCTCAGCTTATTATACTTGTAAGCTATTGCTTACAAACTCTGCTGGCGACTGTAAAATTTGTTTTACGATTCAGTTAGTGTTAGCTGAAATGTCCAAAACAATCCAGATGAATGATTTAATAAGAGAGTTTGTTTCATTTTGGGCATCTCTGGGCTCTGTGGAAAAATTGGTGGTCTCAGTTAAGTGGCATAATTGCACCTCACGGCCAGGGAGAGGAAGCCAAGTTCTGTCAAGATAAATGAACTGGTGCAGGGAAGATCAATCTCCTAAACTAAAAAAGGTTTGGGAAAAGAATCTTTCAAAGTACTTGAACTGAAAAGAGAGCTGCGTTGGACTTACCTTCCTCCTTGAAGATGGCTGTTGTTCTCAGTTCTGTGGGGTTTTTCCTCCTATTTTTGTCAGATTTTTTTTTTTTTTTTTACTTCATACTCATGATTGTCACGGGTTTGGATTCCTGAAGGAATAAGCCTTTGATTTTCTTCAATTAGTGTGAAGGCAGCAAACCACTGCCTCTTCCCATCTTCTTCCCCTCCCGGCTAACAAAAATATCTCACAGCACAGGCTTTGAAAAGCACAAAGAGCACCCCGAGCTCCCTCTCTTCCACCCATAATAAGGTAAGCCCCTCCATGCTTCCATCACTTACCTGCTATGATCCTAGGAAGAAATAGATATCAAAGATCCTTGGTTATCCTGAAAAATAGTTCTTACTATAACAGATGAAATTTCATGTTTTGCATCTCACATACATTATTGTTATTGGCTCTGTCCAAGGACATGTGAAACAGTTACTCAACTTCAGCGTAAATCAGATTAGTACATGAGCAAAGATAACTTGGAGACTCCAAAAATAAGCTTCTAATCATAGCCTGTGTGCAATAGAATCGGGTGTTTCATAATATTTTTGTGGCCCCCCTTGATGTGTGGTAACAGGGAGTCCTGTGTGAATCATCACTTGGATGTCTGTGATCATAAGCGCTTATATAAAAGTTTATGGAACCCCTTGATGTGAAGCCACTGAAAACTAGTCAGGAGCTCCCTATATATGGGTTTAGAGATCCCTAGACTTTCAAGATCTAAGACCTGCAGTTCAGTCTTCAGGAAGGGAGCTAAAGAATGAACATATCACCAGTCTATCTGAACCAGCATGGAAAATTCCAGCAACCCACCGCTGCAGCCAAGGTGAAGGAATATTAAATTACATCAAAACCCCTGTGTGCTCTCCTGTGAATGACAAATGTGCAAAAACCAGCATCTCACAGTATTAACAAATTGGGAAAAGGGCTGTAATGTTTAGTCTGCCCAGAGAACAGCACTAAATAGCCAGCAGAAGAGGATGCCAAAGGAATGCTGGGAGAAATTTTAAGGTAGAAAATGTGCAATTTGGCTGGCTGTCTATTTGTGAGGGGTGGGGATGGTCAGCAGTTGGAGCTAGGAAGTCAGGAGTGTATCTGGCAGCTCTGCAATCAGTTCTTCTCCTGAAGAACTAATTATCAAGAGGGAGAGAGAGAAGTCTGCGCTTAGAGGAAATAGAGATACAGACAGCTGTTCTTCATAGCTGAGCTACATGTAAAATCCCATCAAGAGACAGAGGAGCCAGGAGATGAGAGACTTCCTTTCCAGAAATATCCAGGCCCAGGAGCAAGAGACTGAGTTAAGAAATCTAAATTTTGCCTAGAGAATATCTTAGCAGAGGAGGGAGAAGGTTTATTTCCTTGCCTTTTGATACAAATTCAGTATCTCATCTTAACTGCTTCAGCCTTTCAGCCAAAGTCAAGTATAAACCCTTGCCACAGCCACACAAGATAGGGCAGGGAAAGAGACTAAAGGCGGGCCTGCTTTCTGTTTAGTACCAAGTAAACATTTGGAGAAGCTCCCCAGGAGAGAGAGACCTTCCACATACTGCAGTGCTCATCTATTTTGTTTTAACAGTGAAAAACAGCAAAACAAAACCTTTCTTTTAGTTACTCTCATTTTATTCATAGTGGCAATCCTGTGAGGATGGTGAAGCAGAGAGCAGTTGAGCACACTCTCGAAATGCTGCCAGCATCGGGTTGTTGGTTGAATTTCTCGCCTGAGAGAAAAGCTAAGTAGCTATGATTAAAATGAGAAATTAACTAAAACATTTTTATTTGCAATTGAAAAATATAAAAAAACATTGGACTTTAATAGAGACAGTCCCTATGATGATAGTGTTTCCCCGCAGCGGTTCCAGCTGCTGAGGTATAATTATTTGAGGAATTGTGTTCAATAATTAAGAAAGGCTTTGTTTTGCTGTTTTTCACTGTTAATTCAAGAAGTTACAGCTTGTCCTTTGTGTGGTGTGGGAATACTTTGATCATTTATTTTGTTTGTCATCTAGCCAGCTCCACCTTCAAGAGGAACTTCTTCATTTTTTATTGTTTTTTTTCCCATATAATTTTGAATTTGGGACAAGGTGACATTGAGGTGGATTTATTCTAACACTCCCTTCCTTTTTGAGTATTTAGAGGTAAAAACAATTTTTTAAAGCTGTGTGCTTCATTGCTTTCCACCCCCCCCCCCCCCCCCCCCCCCCACAACCCTTTCTCTATTAGCGTTCCTTATTTTTATTTTTTATTTTTTTTACTATCCATATGAGTATCTTGGTTGCCCTGGCTAATAGGCCATACCCAGTATTTTTTTTGCACAGGGCTGGTGCTAGCTTTTTTGCTGCCCTGTGTTAACAATTACTGTGCTGCCTCCCCCTACCCCTGAATTATTCAGTCTCTGTCCCGTGCCCATCCAATAAAGCCCAGCTCCCTCCAGCAATCTATGTTTTTAAAACTGACACCCCCAAATGAACCCATGGTGCTGGGAAGGATATTAGGTATCCTAAGTAAACCTTACAGCCTTGCGCCATTTTGCACACACACACACACACACACAACTACACCCTCTACAGATGCACACACACAACTCAATTATGCATTTCTAACAGATTTTACATGAAAAAAGAACATTCAAAAGTAAGAACATAAGAGATTGCCATGCTGGGTCAGACCAAGGGTCCATCAAGCCCAACATCTTGTTTCCAAAAGAGGCCAAACCAGGCCACAAGAACCTGGCAATTACCCAAATACCAAGAAGATCCCATGCTACTGATGCGATTAAAAGCAGTTGCTATTCCCTAAGTCAACTTGATTAATAGCAGTTAATGGACTTCTCCTCCAACAACTTATCCAATCCTTTTTTGAACCCAGCCACACTAACTGCACTAACCACATCCTCTGGCAACAAATTCCAGAGCTTAATTGTGTGTTGAGTGAAAAAGAATTTTCTCCAATTAATCTTAAATGTGCTACTTGCTAACTTCATGGAATGCCCCCTAGTCCTTCTATTATCCAAAAGTGTAAATAACCGATTCACATCTACTTGTTCAAGACCTTTCATGATCTTAAAGAACTCTATCATATCCCCCCTTAGCCGTCTCTTCTCCAAGCTAAACAGCACTAACCTCTTCAGCCTTTCCTTATAGGGGAGCTGTTCCATCCCCTTTATCATTTTGGTCACCCTTCTCTGTACCTTCGCAATCGCAACTATATCTTTTTTGAGATGCGGCGACCAGGATTGTACACAGTATTCAAGGTGTGGTTTCACCATGGAGCGATACAGAGGCATTATGACATTTTCAATTTTAACCATTCCTTTCCTAATAATTCCTAACATTCTGTTTACTTTTTTGACTGCTGCAGCACATTGCGCCGACGATTTCAAAGTATTATCCACTATGATGCCTAGATCCTTTCCCTGGGTGGTAGCTCCTAATATGGAATCTAACAATGTGTAACTACAGCAAGGGTTATTTTTCCCTATATGCAACACCTTGCACTTGTCCACATTAAATTTCATCTGCCATTTGGATGCCCAATCTTCCAGTTTTGCAAGGTCCTCCTGTAATGTATCACAATCTGCTTGAGATTTAACTGAATAATTTTGTATCATCCATAAATTTGATAATCTCACTCGTCATATTCCTTTCCAGATCATTTATAAATATATTGAAAAGTACCGGTCCAAGTACAGATCCCTGAGGCACTCCACTGTTTACCCTTTCCACTGAGAAAATTGACCATTTAATCCTACTCTCTGTTTCCTGTCTTTTTTTTTTTTAATACATTTTATTGTTCAATTTTGCAACAGTACAAAAATCAAACAAAATAACAACGATGCATTATCTGGTATGCATTACGTACAACAAAAAGCTCCATTATGAATGCTCAGAAGAATTATGAAATTAAAAGCATTATAAAACTTCAATAGTCTTGTGTCTTTACTGTGTCCTTGTTGTGTTGAAATGCCTGATAACAATAGAAAACTCAATACATATATAGAAACCCGATATCCCCCCCCCCCCCCCCCCCCCCCCCCCCCCCCCATCCCTTTCAAATAGTGTGAAGGTGATATCAGACTGCTTCCGACAGGATCATGAAATATACACATAGGCATATATCAGACCACAGTATTCGTGGACACCTGAGTGAAGAAGATACTGGGAATTGATAAAGAGTATCAAAGACCTCCCTTCATACCATGTAGCCGTCCCTTAATCATTGGAGGAACTACCCAAACCCTCCTTCCACACACAATATTTGCGCCAGGTAACCCGAAATCCTCCCAGCGTCTTCCGGAGATGGGCCTTAATTTCTGCTAAACGATAGATTTGCTCCACTTTACCTTGCACCTCCGCTAAGGAGGGAATCTGAGGAGATTTCCATCTTCTCACTATTTCAATTCTAGTGGCCGAGAAGATAAAATTAGCCATGGCGTTAGACGGAACCTTCCCCTGGGATAAGGGAAAGCCCAACAGGGCCTGCTGGGGGAGGATACAAATGGCAGTGTGATACAACTGGGTCATCCACGCTTCCAGCTCAATCCGCAATGGCCATAGCACTGCACAGTCCCACCACATATGGAAAAAGCTTCCAATTGTAGGACATTCCATCCAACACTGTTTGGAAATCAATGGGGACATGCAGTTTAATTGTTCTGGAGAGTTATACCACCGCAGCACCATTTTCCACGAGTATTTAATTATATGGGTTGCTATGAGACCCCTACCTGTATTAGAAAAGATCTCCTCCCAAGCGCTTTGAGATAAAGTTATATTCAAATCCACTTCCCATGCCTTACATAGTTGGGTTTCAGAAAGTTCTCTTTACCCAGGAATGCGTAGACATTCGAAAGTAGTTTAGATGTCTGATGCGTAGTTAAACATAAGAGCTCAAAATCAGATTTCCCCTGTGCGAAGTGCCCCTGAAGATGATTGGACTGTGCAAAGTGGCGGAGCTGTAGATACAAAAACAAGTCGGAGCGCGCAAGATCATATTTCTGTTGTAGCTCAGGAAAACCTAACAAACCATGTGACCCCCAAATCTGACCCCAAAGCTGGATCCCCTTCCTAGCCCATCCCTGAAAGGCAGAGCTCTCAAATCCCAGTGTAAAGAAGGAGTTGGCATTCAAATATGTGCTGTAGTTGTATTCTTGAGCTCCCACTAACAATGATTTCCTCGATTCCCATAGCTGCAAGGGTAATAGCATAGAGGGCGGCAGAACTGCTCGGGGCTGTATAATCCAAGTCTTTTTTGGCTGCCAGAGAAAGCTAGACAATGGGACTGGATGTACCAGTTGTTGGCTAAACAATACCCAAGGTTTCTGTAAAGAACTCCCGTGTCATTCCACCAGCGTCTTAAATCTGGCTGCCAGATAATACCGCTCTAGATTGGGTACTCCCAGACCCCCCTGAGTTTTGGATTTATAAAGAACCTTGTGGGCAATTCTAGGTCGTCGGCCCCCCCAGATATAGAATAAGAGTCGCTTCTGCCAGGTAAGAAGACTCTGCTTAGGAATAGCAAGTGGAAGGGTTTGAAATAAGTAAAGACATTTGGGTAGTATTGTCATTTTTACAGCAGCAATCCTCCCAAACCATGATATCCGATAACGATTCCACTCCTCGAGGTCTCTAGTAATATGAGCCCACAGTGTATCATAATTGAGTTTGATCAAATCTTGAGTGGCACTAATATAAACTCCTAAATATTTGATGTGGTTTTGGGCCCAGCGAAATCGGAATTTCTCCCACAAGAACATCTCCATATCGGGAGTGACATTCACATTAAGAATCTCTGATTTCTCCCAATTTATGCGAAAACCCGATACCTTGCCAAATGCCTCAAGAGCTTGGGATACTGGTGTGAAAGACTTCTCTGGATCAGTGACCAAAAGCAAAATATTGTCCGCAAAGAGCAATAATTTTGTAGAAAAGGTGCCTACTTGGATGCCATGGATCTCTGAGTTCCTCCAAATTTGGTTTGCAAGTGGCTCAAGAAAAATAGCGAATAACAGAGGTGACAAAGGACAACCCTGCCTAATGCCCCTCTGTACATGAAAAGTAGGAGAATATCCCCCATTAATCTTAATACACGCCAAGAGGTTATTATAGAGCTGATGAAGCCATTGAATGAAATTATCCCCAAAGTTCATTCGTTTTAATAAGGAAAAAAGATAAGGCCAGTGAACCAAATCGAAGGCTTTCTCGGCGTCGACTGAGAGAGCCACCGTTGGTATCTGATGTTGTTTAACCAACCAGATCATATCCAGGATTTTATGTACATTATCACTGGCCTGGTATCCCGGAATAAAGCCTGCCTGATCTGGGTGGATAATTTGGGCAAGAAACCCATTCATCCGATTAGCTAAAATTTTGGCAAGGATCTTCAAATCAATATTAATGAGGGAAATCAGTCTATACGACCCGCACACTGCAGGGTCCCTTCCAGGTTTAGCCAATGTCGTAATACCAGCTGTGTTGGCTAATGGAGAAAGCGACTGCCCCTCTTTTAATGACTTAAAGAATTTTACCATAATTGGGGCAAGAAGGGAAACTAATTGTTTATAAAATCGCCCCATATATCCATCTAAGCCTGGCGATTTTTCCAGGTTTTAGGTCTTTGATGGCCTTTCGAATTTCAAGTTCCAAAATATCCTTATTTAATATAAACTGCTGCGAGGGCTCAAGGACTGTCAGATAAGAGTTCTCTATGGCACTCTGGGAAATATGGCCATCAGTGGAGTAAAGCTCGGAGTAGAATTGTTGGAAGCGCTATCTAATGGCCTTGTTATCGGATAACATGGTTCCCTCCTGACTTTTAATTTTGACAATAGCGGCCTGATCCTGTCTACGCTTTAGTCTTTGAGCCAGGAGTTTCCCAGCTTGTTGCCTCCCTCAAAATATTTTTGTTGTGTTGTTCAATCTGATAGGCGATAGCGGCTTGCATCCAGGGAAGCTATACTCATGCGGACAGCCTCAATGGACACAATAGAGCCCCTATGTGTCTGGTCCGTTTTATGGACTTTCTCTAAAGCTTTAAGTTTAGCACCAGGGTGTGTGGTTCTTCCTCCCTTTGGCATTTGAACATATGAGGCATGTGCTATGAATTTATTTTATTTATTATTTTTATATACCAACATTTGATCTCAATTGAGATATCACACTGGTTTACATTCAGGTACTGTAGGTATTTCTCTATCCCCAGAAGGGATAGAGAAATACCCAGAGGGGATAGAGAATAACTTACAATCTAAGAGAATAACTTACAATCTAAGGGGGTCATTTTCCAAGGAGTTACCGCGGGAGATAATTCTGCAAATCACGCTAACAGCCATTAACGCAATTTGCGAATGCAAATTTTTAATTTTGTACTCAGGGGGCGGGGTTGGGGTGGAGCATATGTAAAGTAGGAAAGAGTTATCGTGTGCCGCAGTGTTAGCGCGGCTCCTAACGCAGCCAATAGCTACACCTCTTTCATTTGCGGTACGTTGTGCGCTAGAGGCCGGTAAAGGTTAATCGCGGTTAAGGTAATCGATGTTTCCGGACAGCCTGTTTCAGAGAGAGAGAGAGAGAGAGACTCTCAGTGAGGCCTTACCTGGAGCACTGTGTTCCGTTCTGGAGATGAGGGGGCTGATATTCAGCTGTGGAGCGGCTAGTTAAGCTAGCCAGATATAACCATGCCGCTGAATATACCTGGCTATCTTAACGGTAGCCAGATAGGTATATCCGGCTAACTTTAGGATAGCCCTATGGCACGACCAGAGTTAGTTACATTGATTAAGCAGCTAGAATTACTTACATGGCTAACTCTGGCCTGCCCCAAAATGCCTCCTCTCCACCACCTGGACTGCCCCCAAATTTTGCAGCTTATTTCTAGCCACGTAACTCTCATGGCTAGAATTTAGCCGCATACAGCTTCAAATATTGCCACTTTGTCTTTTAGATGGGCTTCTGATCAGCCTCCATATCGCAATAAGGATAGAGACAGGATGGAAGTGGTCCGGAGAAAGGCAACCAAAATGGTGTGGGGTCTGCACTGGGAAAACTTATGAGGAGAGGCTGAAGGATCTAAATATTTGTACCCTGGAAGAGAGGAAGTGCAGGGGAGATATGATACAGATCTTCAGAAAGATATTAATGATGCACAAACTTCAAACCTTTTTTGTTGGAAAGGAAACTGTAGAACTAGGGGCACTGATATAAAACCTCAGAGGGGATGACCCAGAACCAGCATCAGGAAATATTTCTTCACGGAGAGGATGGTGGATGCCTCAAATGCCCTCCCGGAAGATGTGGTAAGGACAAAAACAGTAAGTGAATTAAAAAGGGCATGGGATAAGCACTGTGGATTCCTAGAGACTAGATTAGATATTGTAAATGAAGAAAGGTTTGCATGGGGGTAACCTGCACAGAGTGGCAAGTACTACCCTTAACCGAAGGCACAGGGGCAACCTGCAATGAGCAGCAGTTATTACCCTTAAAGGAAGTCATGGGGTAACTTGTATGGAGCAGCAATTACAACTCATAACAGAAAACATGGGGTAACCTGTATGAGTGGCAATTACAACTCATAACAGAAAACATGGGGGTAACCTGTACGGAGTGGCAATTACTACCATGAGCAACTTGGCTGGGCAGACTGGATGAAGCACTTGGTCTTTACCTGCTGTCGTTACTACGTTTATGCAGGCAATCCAGGATAGCTAGTGTGGTGCTTTCAGAGTATGCTGGATTCAAGCCAGATTTGGGTACTCCTGCTGCCAGCTAGGCCTGGGCCTTGCTCAGGGTGAGAGGAGGGGGCTGGTCAGAGGCCCAAATCAGCTTATTGTGAATTCAGGTTGGGTGGGTGGGGAGAGACTCTTTTTTATTAAGGGCAAGTTAAGGCCAGAGTCAAGGGGTTGTTTTTTGTTTGTTTTGCTTTTTATAAAAGTCCATCCTGAATGACATAATAATTTCATTGTTTTTTATTTTTGTTTTATTTTTCGGGGCTTTTTTATACCGAAGTTTAGCGGGTTGCCTTCACTCCGGTTTACAAGATAACAACTTATACAAATTGGTAACAAATTAGTAACTTATACAAATTATACAACTTATACAACTTATACAAATTGGTAACAAATTGGTAACAAAATTGGTAACACTGGGGCACCCTAGCAGAGAACTGAGTTAGGGTGAGGTTAAGGGGGAACAACGACTACAAACTGGGTAGAGCACTGTATAACAAATGGTGACTTCAGGTAACATGGGGGGTAGAGGGTGGGACTCATGGGGGAGAGGGGTAATTGTGGGTGGGATGCTTTTGGGGGGATGAAAAGAGGTGGGGCGGGGAGAGGTAGGAAGGGGGAGGAACGAGAGATATGAGTGTGAGTAGGGAGGAAGGGGGGGAAGAAGCGAGGGGTTGTGGGTGGTTTTTGTTGTTTGGGATGCAAAAATGTGACAAACAAAATGAAAAATCATTGATATTTTCATGTCATTTGGAAACGAAAGCACATCCCTAGAGAGTGAAAGACTTTGTTTTTTGAGGATGGTGAGCATACCACATTACAAAATCAATGCCCCTGATTTTGTCTCAGACCCACTGTTTCTAGTATAAAACTAGAAGAATGTGACTTACCATTTTTTGTTGCTTTTGGATTTAATTACCCACCTTTTTAAATATGAGCCCACGTCAAGTTATGTCAGGTATAGTAGGCATTTCCTGCCCCAGGGGGCTTACAATCTATTTGTACCTGAGGCAATGGAAGGTGAAGTGACTCACAAAAGGTCACAAGAAGCACCAGTGAGAAGCAGGATCTCAACCCTTGTATCCCTGGTCCTCAGCTCACCGCTCTAACCAAATTCAAAGTTTCCCCGCACTAATGTAACGTGTGTGGTGGGCACACACACGCAGCTTGCTTGTAAGCACAAAAGAGGCAGACTGGGGATTTCATCTCACAGATCGTCCCAATAATAAAGTTCAGTCTGTTAAACTACCCACTGCCCACTGTCACGGTGCCTTGCTGTGCAATAATGTGACACATGTGGTGTGCCCACACACTCAGCTTGCTTGTAAGCACAAAAGAAGCAGACTGGGGATTTCACTTCACAGACCATCCCAATAATAAAGTTCAGTCTGTTAAACTACCCACTGCCCACTGTCACAGTGCCTTGCTATGCACTAATGTAACGTGTGTGGAGTGCACACACATGCAGCTTGCTTGTAAGCACAAAAGAGGCAGACTGGGGATTTCATCTCACAGATCGTCCCAATAATAAAGTTAAGTCTGTTAAACTACCCACTGCCCACTGAAGCCCAGTGCACAGAGAGACTGAGTGAGTTGAATTAAACAAATTCAGTTTAAAAAAGCTGGAATTGTTGGCACAGCAGGAAAATTGATGAAATATATTTCCAATGCAAATTCTAGCAAATTGAATATATCTCTCCCAGCCACAACACCCAAATCGTGCTTGTTTGCAGCCTAGCCCAGAGGGTGAATGAAAAAAAAATGGCACTACTAGCAGCTTCTCTCCCTGGCACAGAGAGACCATGTCAGATCACCTAAATAAACTGCTTAAAAAACAAACAGGGCTAGCTGGCACAGGCACTGCAGCCAAATAAAGAATAAATAGCTTTTTTTCTCTTTACTAACTAGCCTAGCTAGCTCTCAGTGCAGCCTCCTTCCACAAAGACCACCTCCCCATACCACCCCTGCAAAGAAAGTGCGTGGCACACCGCGTGCTGAAGTATATATAGTGCTTGGTCATCACCGAGCACTGAATGCGCAATTGGCTGCATTCAGTGCATTTCACAAAATGTTATCACTGATACGCTGCATTCCGGTATCCGTGCCAACCTGTCCGACCCTTTCCTGTGAATCACTGATGATTCACAGGAAAAAGCTGGTTTTTGGCTCTGGATAGTGGATACACCGAAATGGCGTCCTCTGATTGCAAATGGCGGTGAAGAAAAGCAAGCGTGCTGTGCGCCGCGCAACAGATGAAACGGATGATAAGTTATATTCATGGGGAGCCACGATGTGTTTCGCCTCCCCACGAATATAATAAATAGGGACATATACATTGCGAATTGCCAATACAGCAAAAACGAATGTACACCCCTAATAGTTTCTGACTCTTCAGCTGTTCAAAGTTTACAGCTGATGGTGCTTATTTATGAAATTCTCCCAGCCCCCAAGAGGTGGATTGTCCTAGTGCTACCCTGTTAGTCACTTTTGTTTTGGAAAATAAGGATCATATCTTGAAACTTTTTTTAGGCTTCAGGAGAAATCCTTTTTAGGTAAAAGATTGGGAATTTTTCCTGTTGTGACTAAAGTAACCCAAGCTAGACGGACATTATTTCTACAAAAAGGACAGAGAGTTTTAACATTGGGTGCTAGTTTTCAGTTGAGATTCCTGTGTAAATGTCATGTTAAATTGGCAGATACTACATTTATTTTCTATAATTCTGAACATATTGAAAAATTTCTCCAAGATAAGGAAGTTGTCTCATAAGTTGTGTGTAAGTCAAATTAATTGATACTGAGGACTTTGTCATTAATTTTTTCCCTTTATATAATTTGCTCCCCCAAATACACAGATTATCACTGTTAAATGTATTTTTCTTAATGTATGCTAATTTTATTATAGTCCTGTAATTTTTATATTTGTTTCTATTCGAGCATTGGACTTGAATTATATGTAATATGAAAAACAAAGAGGCAAAAACTGAACTGGAAACCCCAAGAAGTTAGATTGTGCATGCAGTGCAACATCAGAGAGAGAGAGAAGCAGATGCATCTCTTCCTATATGGAGCAAAATACAAAGATAGAGAAAGGCATATTCCCAAAGCAGACATAGTTCACTTTCTAAAAACTGAAAATAAAATATTGTCTGGTCTACTTTTTGTGTCTGGGAATTTTATTTTTGTAATCGGGTTAGTCCTGGTCTCTCTTTTTAGGCTTCTCCTAAGTTCTTTTCTAGAGTCTCCTTTCCATTCTCCATTTCTTTTCTCCTGTCTTCTCTTCCTTCTCTACATCTGCCTGACATTGATCTTTCCCAGAGGCGTACTAAGGGGGGGCGAGGGGGGTGGTCTTCCCCAGGTAGCAACAGGAGGAGGGGTGCCATTGCCACCGGCAAGAAGGTCCTGCGGCGGTGTGGAACAGTGACATGGCGGGAGAAACCCTGCCAACAAAAGCAAGGACCTGCAGTGGCAGAGGCACCGTCGACATTTCCTGGAGCCGACGCGGTGGCAAAGAACAGGCCCAGCGTTGCTGCCGGCACTCCGGGAGCCAGCGGCAGCAGAAGAGGCCCTGCGGCATATCTGGGAACTCTCTGCGGGTGTGCCTTTCACCAGCTCCCATACACCAAAGCCATGCCATTCAGGAGCCTGAACCAGTTTCCTGCCTGATCATCCATTGCAAGGGGCATCTTGCAAACCTCTAAGTAAAATTTATTTTTGTCATTATTTATTTACTCTTTTAAAACAACTATTCACACTTCCAACTAAAGGATTTTCCATGATACTCTGGGGTATTCTCACGATAAAGGCTTTGCCTAGGACTAGAGCAGGGGTAAGCATGAATGAGAGTGTATCAGGCTGTGAAAAGGAGAGAAGTGAGTGTGTGTGATCATGTGTGTATGTGTGAGAGAGAGAGGGAGAGAAGTGAGTGAGAATGAGCATGTATGTGTGTGAATGAAGGAGCAAGTGAACAAGTGTGTATATTAGATTGGGTATGTTTAAGACAAAGTTTGTGTGCATACCCTCCCTCACCTCGCTACTCCATGACAATCTCAGGGTGACCAGAAATCAAAGGTTCCCAGGTATGCCCTGCAGTGCCGCCGGCAGCCAACGAAGGGAGAGACAGGCTCTGTGAGATTAAGTGCCAGTGTATGAGGGGTGTGTATGTATGGGGGTGTGGGGGTGTATATATGAGAGGGTGTGTGGGTGGTGTATGAGAGAATGCCTGTGTGCGGGGGGAGGGGTGAGAGAGGAAGCATGTGTGTGTGTGGGTGAGATAGGAATTGTGTGTGAGAGATACAGTGGACGTGTATTTGTGAGAAAGAGATGAAGGAAACATGTGTGTCCTTTTCTTTCTCTCACACTCACACACACACACACACACACACACACACAAGTTCCCTCTGCCTCTCACCAAGCGTGTATGTGTTTGAGCATTGGGAGCATATTTTGTTTGTGTCTGTGTGTGTGTACCCCCAGTTCATGACAATCTCAGGGTGACAGATATGGAGAGTGGGGGATTTTTTTTAATCTTAGTTTTAATTACTGGGTGTTATTTGATGTCTGCTGTTTTGAAATATTTTATCCATGTTTAGGAAATTTTTAAAAAATTTTACAGGAGCTTCTAATTAATGAATATTATTGTATTCATCAGCTGTTTTGAAATGTATATTTTTAGTATGGTTTTACTATTCTGATTGATTTATATTTCTTGATTGTATTGTTTTGAGGAATAGTGATTTTCTGATTTTCCATTGTTGCACTGCATACAGAATTTGGCTTGTGGTTTCCAGTTGAGTTTTTGTCTGCAAATGAGGGGGAGAGAGAGGAAGTGTGTGAGCATGTGAGAGAGACACAGGAAGAATGTGTGTATGTGTGTGAGAGGTACAGAGAAAGTGTGACACACATGTTCCCTCTGTCTCTCACCAAGCATGTATGTGTGTGTATGAGAGAGAGGGAGCAGGTTGTGTATGTGCATGTGCTCCCAGTCTACAACAATCTTAGGATGACAGATATGGAGAGCAGGAGATTTTTAAAATCGTTATTAGTTGTAATTATTGGGTGTTGTTTGATGTGCATGGGTGTTGAAATATTTTATCGATATTTAGGAAATTTTTAAATATATTATTGGAGGGGGAGGGTGCCAAAGAAATTTCCACACCATGTGCCAAATACTCTAGGTACGCCTCTGATCTTTCCCTTTCATCTTATTTCTCCATTTCTTTTTCTATGCTTCTCCATTCATTTCTAAATTTCACCCCTCCCCCTCTTTAATCCTCCAGGCCTGTCTCCCTCTTTTCACCGACCTACCTTCTTTCCATTTCCCACTCTCAGCCCCTCCATATTGCTCCCATTCTCCCCTCTGTTTCTCATGTCTTCCTCAGCCGTCTATTCCCTTTTTGTCTTTCATTTATTCACTAATCCCTCATTTCCACCCTCTGTACTCATCCCCCAATCTTTGTCTAGCTTTCTCTACCTCTCATCCCCTCGCAATCCAGCTCCTTCCCTCTCGTCCTTTCTTTAGTCTTCCAGGTTATTCACACCACCTCTCAACCCCTCCTCACTCTTCTAGCCCCCTTCTCTCACCTCCCTCTTATGTTCTCACTCATACCTACCAGCCCATCCAAAACTCCCCCATTCATACCCACACAATTGCTGAGTCCCCACTGGCCCTCATGAATCCCTGCTCTGGATCCCCACTATAGCACCCAGTCCCCGAGTCCATACTCTTTCTCACCAATCCTTGCTCTCCTCCCCAATTTCCTTTTTTCCTCTTGTGAGGGAGTGTACAGAAAACTCACTCAGACTACCTTAAAGGACTAGGCACAGCTATCTCCCCCGGTCCTCCTTAAGATTGAGACCCACAGGGAGGAGCCCTTCACCAGAGTATAAAACCTCAAGGCCTAGAAGGGTTAAGTGGCCCCAGGGAAGAGACAGAGTTCCACCATATGAGAAGACCTGCTACATTTAAGTTTTGAGACCGACATTAAGACCTGCTGTGTTTAAGTTTGGGACTTGCCTGAAGTCAGGGTGAGCTGCCTCCAAGTGATTGTTTTGCTTTGCACTATCCTTTGTGATTTGTGAGATACCTGAAGCCAAGGTGAGCTGCTTAAGTTGTTTGGTTTTGCTGTGCACTACACTTTTGATTGTTTTCACTGTACATAAACTAAACTTAAGGAACATCCAGAGTCTGCCTCCTTTTTCCCTCTAGCTGTTTCCAAGCCTGCTACCACTCAAGTTACCACACCCCTGCCCTCTTCCCCCTCCCCCCCCCCCCCTCTCAGTTTCAACTGCATGGCCACAGGAGGGAGGAGGTATCTGCACCTAAAGTAGCTGCCCAAACAGCTTAAAGGTGTCAGTCAAGGTTGGGGTGACGAGTCTTTTTTTATTGGGGGGGAGCATTTGCCACCTTAAAGTGATGCTCCTGACTGTGTGATACTGGTATCAAAATCTGACATTCATACAGGGTACAAAGGTAACAAAAGAGCTACAATTCCCTCCTCAACTGATACCCACAGGGAGTACAGAGGTAGACTAGGAAAGCCGATCACTTGGCGAGACCATTGGCTTTTTAAAAGGTTGTTTCTATGTGCATGAACTTTACTCTCTGAGGACTCTCTGAGGACTCTCTGAGGACTCGGCATTTGTAAATATTGTACTCTTCGGGTTGGCTGTGGTTGGGGATACTGCAGAGACAGTGTTCACAGTCCTACTGAAGGGGAAGGAGTCGTGGTCGTTGCTTAAGGGCGACAATCTCATGACTGGATCTAGGGCCCATAATTGTAGGGGGTTCTGGAAGAAACTGTTGCACATCCCCCTGGGTCCCAGAGCATCAGTGCAAGGACCAGACCATGTGTGCTGGGAGGGGGGGGGGGGTAGAGGGAGGTATAAAATAAGGAAATAAATCCCGGGTATGAGGGCTCATGGCAGACAGTCCCAGCCCTGGTTATGATTCAGCTGGAAGTACAAAGGAGCAGGAGAAAACTGTCAGGTTAAAAAAAAAAAATAGTGTAAAGAAAACCTGTTTCACATTTTTCTGCTGGAATGAAATGGACTAAAAGAGATGAGCTTCAAATAGCTGATAACCTTAGATCTTACCCGTTTATAGCCGTTCTCTGATAGCTTCCAGACCAGAACGAGATGTGAGTAATCAAAAATAAAGATGTGCGAAACAGATCATTTATCATCTCATAAGTCATTTTCCATGACAAAGTGCCACTTTTCAGCATTTCACAAGGTCTTTCGCCGCAACCTCAAATCCCCAAATCATTTTTCTCCAGACTAAATCTGACAAAATGTTTCTAACAGAAAGGGGAAAACACTAGCACAGTAGCTGATGGCAAATTCGAGCTTTCTGGACCACTGAGTTGTCCAGTTGCGCCTACGTGCTGTCACCACAGACCCTCCTCCATCACTGGTCAGCTCCCACCCTAACAACCGCCTTCTTTCTGTGTCCCAGCAAGGCTGAATTCTGGCACCCTTTTGCCATTGCCTCTCCTGGCAGGCGTTTCTTAACATCTAACACGCTCTCGATAACAAAAGCGTTCTCTCGTACTTCATCTGCGTGTTTTCATTATTTATTTATACATTTCTGACATTACAACTTTGGTTCTATGTAAACCGACGTGATATGTACCAGTACATGAACATCGGTATATAAAAGCCAATAAATAAATAAATAAATAAATAAATTACAAAGTATCAGAGCCTTTGTACAGGAAACATTATAGGTGCCGAAAGAAAAATACAAAGTGAGAAAAAGGAATTTAAAGCTGGAAACATGTGGCATACCTGAATTAATTCATAATAAATCCAGCAGGGAACATGTAAAGTGAGGGGATGCAAGGAAACAAAACAGAGGAATAAGCTTAACCTGATAATAACTGCTAATAATATGTAAATCTCGATTAGAGTGGCTGAGCTCTAGCATCCAAAAAGGCTCTCAGTTGTTCAGGAGAAAAGAAAATGTAACAATCATTATCTTTGTAACGATGCATTTCTCCATCCAGTTTTATACCATCACTTCTTGTCCTTGAGCTTCATTTTCTACAAAACATACATTTTTTGTACACCTCGAAACACACAAAATCCTCTTCCCCTCTCAACACGGATTCAGGAAATCACTCAGCACTGAAACCCTACTACTATCCCTCACAGACACCGCCCTGAGAGGTCTTGAGGCCGGACACTCCTAATACTACTGGACATCTCTGCCGCATTCGACACCATCAACCACAACTCTCTACTATCACAGCTAACAGAAATCGGACTCGGTGACAAAACCCTCAAATGGTTCAAATCCTACTTATCTAATAGATCATATAAAGTGCGACTAAACAACTGTGAATCGAAACTCTTCCCACTCCCTCATGGCGTCCCCCAAGGCTCCTCCCTATCCTCCACCCTATTCAATATATACATGTTCCCCCTCTGCAAACTCCTCTCCAGCCTAAACCTCCACTACTTCGTTTACGCAGATGACGTTCAGATACTACTCCCCATGAAAGAAAACTTACAACGTACCCTACTGCAATGGGAAACCTACTCAACCCAAATAAATAACCTCCTCACACAACGCTCCCTCACACTCAATCACTCAAAAACTGAAATACTACACATAGTAAACAAGCACCGCACAAAAAAAATCCAAATTCCCACATCCACCCAACCGATGCATTACCGAAGTAAAAAACCTAGGCATCACATTGGACTCTGAGCTCAACCTAAAAAAACACATCACTGCCACAATAAAAGACGGTTACTTCAAGCTACAAGTCCTCAAGAAAATCAAACCCCTCCTCTTCAACCAAGACTTCAGGACAGTACTTCAATTCCTCATTTTCTCCAAAATGGATTACTGCAACTCACTACTACTTGGACTCCCCTCATCCACCCTCAAACCCCTGCAACTACTCCAAAATGCAGCAGCCAGATCACTAACAAACAGCAGTCGCTCGTCCACATCACACCCATCCTCAAAGACCTTCACTGGCTCCCAATATCCCACAGAATTCAATACAAAACTCTTACCCTACTACACAAATCAATACACAACAAAAAAACCGAATGGCTTAAAGACGCCCTCCACCACCACCACACCCAAAGAAACCTCAGATCTAAAAACACCGGCCTGCTAAACATACCCTCCATGAAACAAGCACACCTAACCGCAACCAGAGAACGCGCCATATCAATAGCCGGCCCATCTCTGTGGAACACACTCCCTGAACAACTCAGACTGGAGACGTCCACCCAGTCCTTAAAAAAAAATCTAAAAACCTGGCTATTCCAAAAAGCCTTTCAGCCCTCAAACCTAACTCCCCACCCCCTCCCTCCTCATACCCACCCCAACCTCACAACAAAAGAGAAACATCACAATCCCAATTAACCTCTAGACATGCCTGCGTACCTCAATAAGCCCCACCCTACCTCTCATGTACAACCTCCCCCCCTCTGTAAATAACTAGAGATGCCTACCTCCCTATGTAACCATAGTTATTGATCTGCTGAGCTGTTGAATCAAATCACCCTGTTAAGCCATTTGAATCAATTCTATTTCAATGTTCACCACTGCTAAAATGTAATTTGCCTCCGTTCCATGTAAAATAGTAAGACACGCTCGTCCTACTATTTCTCCACGCCAACATGTAAACCGATGTGATGTACTCCAACGAATGTCGGTATACAAAAGCAAATAAAATAAATAAATATTGCCGTACTTAACGGAAACCTGCTGGAAAGTAACAAGTTCTCAATAAAAATATAATAACGTGAAATGAGTGGGTTATTAATATAAGCTTTTACAAAATAGGGATGCAAACTTACGGTGAAAATGGAGGAACAGGTGCAGAGGGTTTTTGTAAATCTCAAATTATTTGCAAAGACAATAAACTCCAGTTTTTTGAGGGGGGGTTTTACCCTTCTAGTTTTTGAGGCAAAAGCATTCAGACATCTTTGGCCAACAGCGAGAGACCGGAAAGTAAAGGTGCTAACACTTGGTGGTCTCTCTCCTATCTTTAAACTGGTTGTAGAGGAAAGACACTGGTTGTACTTCCTGGATGCTCACCAACCCAATTCCTGCTTTTTTTTTTTTTATAGATTGCTCGATTTCTGCAGCTTTAACCAATTTAAGTGATTTATAAACCTACCTTTTCAGTCTGCTTTAAATTTTACCCCGGATCTACTAGATAATCAACACTGAGCTTAACAGTATAATTAGCCTGTCTTAGTTCCTGTCAGGGCTAGCAGGGCTTGCTATCAGGGACCACCCCGGACAGGATGCCGAGGAGAGGCTAGGCATGATGGTGGAGTCCAGGGGATGGACAAGAGCCAGGAGAGAGACATGGAGCAAGAACACTGGAACTGGATTGAAAGAGCATGATTGCAAGGCTGAAGCCCTGGAATGTGTTCACGAAGCAGAAGCCAAACAGAGCTTCCACAGGGCAGACGCTGAGAAGTTTGTTGGACCAGCATTGTGTGCCTTCTGGGAATTCCATATATGAGGGTCTCAGTTTGGGACACTCCCAGTGCTGGTGTAATAGGAATGCAGCAGAGGCTTGGTCAGCCATCTCTGGTATTCAGGGTAAATATGCCATGATTCATTGCTGAGCCAACAGCCTCTATAGCTAAACTGAGATTCCCAGCCGGTAACCCCCAGGGCAGTGGGTTCAAACTCTGCCAGTCCTGACAGAATGCCTCCCTCCAATGCGTGGCCTCTGGCCACCAGGGCCAGTGCAAGGTTATTAGGCGCCCTAGGCGAACTTTCTGCCTTGTGCCTGCCCCCCCCCCCCCCCATCTCCTACCCTGTTTTTGTCTGCCGAGTGTGTACTTCTCTGGGCCACAAGCAGGATGGGCACTGCTTGTGGCCCGCCAAATCTCTACTCTTATTTGCGGCGAGCGGGAAAGGCTCTGCTTGCGGCCCCGCATGGCTGCTCTTCAGCGCCCCCTAATGGTCGGCGCCCAAGGCGACTGCCTAGTTTGCCTAATAGGACGTACCTGTCCTGCTGGCCACCCCTGTAGACCTCTGGGGGTCCCAGACGCAACCTGAAGAGGAGCAGGCATGAGACCATATTTTTCCAAGTTTGAATCATGAACAGGGTCTGGAGTTGGTGTGGGACCAGGGCCAGCTGCATTCTTTGGGGCAACCGGAGCACAGCCAAGAGTAGTTGCAGTCTCTTTTATCAGCACAGGAACTGGAGCGGGGACTGTACAAACAGCTGGAGCCAGACTTGCCAATCTAGGACCTGCAAAGACAGCTGGCACTGGCTTCACTGGTGTGAAGACTGACACTGGAACTCTAGTGATAACTGACACTGTCTTCACTGGTCTGGGAGTCAGTACTGGAGCTGTAAAAATAGTTGGTGCTGAATTTATGGATGCAAAACCTAGAACTGAAGCTGTACAGACAGCTGGCATTGCATTTGTTGATTCAGGGACTTGAACTAGAGATGTACAGACAGCTAAATTAATTAGTGCAAGATCTGGAGTTGCATGAGCCAAAGTCACCGAAATGTCCCCACCCAAGAGACTGAGATACGAACAAGGATTCTTGGACTACGGGATCCCCATATGGCTCCTCATGTAGGAGTAGGAGTGGTACGACAACTATGGGTGCAAGCTCCTGTTCTGCCCAGGAAGCAGGAATCAGGACCCTTTCTGACAACAGGGAAAGGTCCTGGAGTGGAATATTTGGTTTTTCCCTGAAGAATCAAAAGGAAGAGGGTTCTTCTTGTGCACCAGGTCTGAGGATTTTAGGGGACTAGGCTCAGATAGGAGCTGGCTCTATATGGGAGCCAGGCACAAATGAACACCACCTTTAGGTACAAATTCATACTAGACACAAACTGAGGCTGGTTCCGGAACTGGAGACCCAGATGGAGGAACACCCCTCTAAGCACAGATTTAGACAAGACAAAATCAAAGGCTGGTTGCGTTGACCTACGAGTGTGTCTTTTGGGTGCAGTTTTAGACAAGACGAAGAAGGAGAAATTTCTCCAGATCAGAACATCTAAAACCTTCAGCCAAGGACCCCACAAACCTTAGATCATCTTCAAAAAGGGCAAGCAAGGGACAAGTCAAGTGTTAAAGCCTTTCCAGATCACAGACTAATCAGCAGTGCCACTTAGCCCCATCACAGGGATAGTCCTGAGGAAATTTCTGGAACAAGAGTTGGCGTTGCTTCAGGAACTTGAGAAACTTCCCAGAGCCCCCACCCCTAAATGCTATTAAAACTGTCTGGAAATTGCCTGCAAGGGTCTCCAGGGCCTGGTCTAAATTTCTCTTAAGAAGCTGGAGTCATCTGGAACAGACTTGCTGGAGGAATAGGAGTTGCTGGGTAGCTGGTGCCACCTGCCACAGAATCACTGGAGTAGCTGGCACCATCCAGAATGGAGTCTTTGAATTTATCCTCGCAGCTGAAGTGGGTTTCCCAGTGTAGCTGGAGCAGCCTGGAATGGAATCTGTGAGTTTGCTGGTACAGCCTAGAGTGGCCTTGCCCAAGGAGCTGGGGCAGCCTGGAATAGCTTCTTTAGAAACGCTAGTGTAGCCTGGAGCAGAGTTTCTGCAAGAGCCGGTACAGGGGCTAGTCATGAGTTGGAGCCCTAGTCGGGCAGTTCCTTTGTTGCTGCGTTCCATTGCAGACTTTGTTCCTGCACCTTCCCACAGACACCAGAAAAGAACCCACAATGTTCCTTCCTTTAACTGTCATTTTTGTTTTGGCAGGTAGCATATGTGGTTCTGCGAATGACTGGCTAGACAAGACAACTTTTAGCAAAAAGGTGTATGGTGCTAGGCCTGTAACCCTTAATACACTTTCATACTGTCAAAAAAAACACAACCAAAAAACATCTAGGGTTTCCTCTTCGGCCTAGCCTCAGGCTTGGGCTAGTCCAGGCTGTCAAGGCTCTCCGAGCTCAGTTATCAGGAACCACCTCAGACATGAGGTGTGTACCTGGTGGTGGAGCCGAGGGCCTGGACAGGAGCCAGAAGACAGAAGTGAAGCAGGAACACTACAAGAGGGCTACAAGGCAGAACACTCGAGCAAGATAGCAAGGCAGGAACAAGAATAGATCAGGAATCGGAGATCAGATAACAGAGCTTCCACAAGACAGAAGCTAAGAGGTTTGTTGGACGAGCACTATGTACCTTCTGGTAGTGCCTTATATGTGGATCTCAATTTGGAGCACATCCTATGCAGGTCCAATAGGAATGCTGCAGAGATATAGCCAGCCCTGTCTACTATATCGGGTAAATACGCTATGATTCCCTGGTAAGGCTCTGTAGCTAAGCTGCAAGTTCCCAGTCTGCCCCCCCCCCCCCCCACCCCGGGACTGCAGGTTTAAACCTCATGGGTCCTGTCAATCATGTCATCTCTGTTATAACGTACGTAGGGAGTTTTTTGACTCACCCCTGTCCATGGGGTTCGAGGGCTTATATAACCTGTTTCCCCTGTTAATACCTGAGCCTAAATTCGTCTTGCTCATACAACAATTTTATTATTCAGGGTTCAACTGGGTGTCCATTTCTCAGTTTCTTATGTAACCCTTGCTTGTGGGGGGTTAGGTCCCAAAGTGGTTGACCCAAGGGGGGCACCTCACTCTCCCCCCCCTACAAAAAATTGTCGAGAGGGAGAACACTTACTTACAATTTTTCCCACAGTTAAACACAGAAAAATATACATTTGTAAGACGTTGTAATAATAAATATTGAAACCAGGGAGTGCTATCCCAGTGGAGACCATGACCAGCATAGTCTGAAGATTCAGAGTCTTACTTTAAACTGGAACACATATAAGAAACTACATTGCAACACATACACAACCTATGGGCCCATTGTCCTGAAAGATGAATAGTCAGAACCATGTGTCAGCCCTGCCACTGCCAGCAACAGAGGGCACTGCCACCACCTTTAGGATAAAGGGGATGCTCTCACCATCCAATGAACTGTAATATTTTACACACTACTGAAGATATATTATACACTAATCCCCAAAGAATAAGAACCTCATGATCTTTGCCTATTCACATTGGGGTATCCCCAAGAGGGGGGCACAAATTAAATTTGAATATATTATTGTCATCTTGGAAGTCACTCTCCTTACTGCTTCCTAGCACATAGCCTGTGAAAGGAAGCTCCAGTTATTCAGAACTGGAATTTATTATATCAGTTGAGTAACTTCCTGAAATTAAATAAAGAATTAATATACGGGGTGTAAAATCCTGTGTGAGGATCAATGGTGTAGCCAGAACTGATATTTTTGGGTGGGCACAAGGTTAACAAGGGTGGGCTGTAGGCATGCAGGTCTGAGACCTACTAGTTGTATTCTTAAACTTTTTACCTCAATTATTTCAAGCACTTACCAGCATTAAAAAATTCCTTATTAATCTGTATTCATTTATTTTATATTTATTGCAGTTTATAAATGCACAGGTATATCATATAAAAAGCAAAGAAAACAAACAGATCCAACCAATCATGTATTGAAACAAAAATCAATGTATTATTTCATGCATTCTCTTTGCAGAAAGCCAAAACTCATCATAACTACAATAAAATAGCATTAATCATCAGAACAATTACAGAGCAGAGCTAGGACAATTCATATTACAACCAACATGAAAAACAAAAATCAAATTCTGGTGTCACCTCAGCAAAAAATATCTCTCCATTGCTAAACATTTTGTGAAGTAACACAAATTGCAAAAAAGGAGACATCTAGAGCCTTACCATACCATACAGTCACAGCACTGACTCTCAGGACTCAAATAACAGCAACCTTATGAAAAAGCAGCACTGCAAATACTACATCAGGCCCTAGAACATTAATACATCATCTTTGGGAATAACAAGCAGACTGTGATACATTACAGGAGGACCTTGCAAGACTGGAAGATTGGGCATCCAAATGGCAAATGAAATTTAATGTGGACAAGTGCAAGGTGTTGCATATTGGGAAAAATAACCCTTGCTGTAGTTACACATTGTTAGGTTCCATATTAGGAGCTGCACCCAGGAAAAAGATCTAGCCATCATAGCGGATAATACTTTAAAATCGTCGGCTCAGTGTGCTGCAGCAGTCAAAAAAGCAAATAGAATGTTAGGAATTATTAGGAAGGGAATGGTTAATAGAATGGAAAATGTCATAATGCCTCTGTATTGCTCCATGGTGAGACCGCACCTTTGCAGTAGAGGAGGACCGCATTCCTTTGCAGTAGAGGAGGACCGGAAGCGCGGGCCGTTAACTGAGTGAAGATTAACGGTGGTTAAAGAGGATTGGTAAGTATAGCTTTCAGAAATTTTTTGGGCTTATAAAAGTTTGGTGAAAGGTGAAATTAAGGGATATATTCTTTAGAGTTTGTGTGTGTCTGAGGTAATAAGCAAGCCAGAGATAGTTAATTCCAGTTTCTGTCTTTCCCACCCACTCAACCCTTGATTTTTAGGCACGAGACACTTTCTCATCAAAAATCAATCAGGGTCTTATCTAAATCATACTATTGTACCAGCCCTTACTGAAAGTTTAATCATCCCCTTGTAGGACACTAGCTGATTAATTAGTAAATTCACATGTAAATTTAAACTACTCTCATTCCAACTCCCTTAGTATCTTAAACTTAACTAGGAACTCAATAAAACTAAGATGAAGGTAGCAGTCCAGCAACAAGAGGGAGGCTTTCCAGTCTTTTGCATTGAGTGTCACATGTATGATTTTTTACTCGCCGGTGAGAGATTGTACGTGTGCACTCGGTGCAAAGAGCTCCTGGCTCTCAGGACTTGGAGGAGCTGAGGAAGACAGAGAGGTACATTGACGAGACCTTCAGGGACATAGTAGCCAAGTCCCAAATCCAGTCTGGCAGCCCTAGTGCTGCCTTGGATCAGAAAGGTCTCCCAGTAGGAGAACATCACCCTGGTGTAGCAGGAAGTGATCCTGTAGCAAGGACCTGCTCTCCAGGTGATGTATTGTCCTCTCGCACCGAGGATAAGTCTCCCAGGGCTACTGCCCAGAAGGGAAGGGTTAGGCCGGCCATCATAGTTGGAGATTCAATTATTAGAGATGTAGATAGCAAGGTGGCTGGTGGACGTGAGGACCGCCTGGTAACTTGCCTGCCTGGTGTGAAGGTGGCAGACCTCACGCGCCACCTAGATAGGATTATAGACAGTGCTGGGGAGGAGCCGGCTGTCGTGGTACATGTGGGCACCAACGACATAGGAAAGTGTGGGAGAGAGGTTCTGGAAGCCAAATTTAGGATTTTAGGTAGGAAGCTAAAATCCAGAACCTCCAGGGTAGCATTCTCTGAAATGCTTCCTGTTCCACGTGCAGGTCCCCAGAGGCAGGCAGAGCTCCAGAGTTTCAATGCGTGGATAAGACGATGGTGCAGGGAAGAGGGATTCAGCTTTGTAAGGAACTGGGGAAACTTTTGGGGAAAGGGGAGACTTTTCCGAAAGGATGGGCTCCACCTTAACCAGAGTGGAACCAAGCTGCTGGCACTAACTTTCAAAAAGGAGATAGAGCAGCTTTTAAACTAGAACAAGGGGGAAAGCCGACAGTCACTCAGCAGTGCATGGTTCAGAGAAATGTATCCTTGAAGGATACTAAAGAAACAGGAGAGTTAGGGCATCCTAACAGAGAGGTTCCATTAAAAGCAAACATAGTCCATATGCCTATATGTAAAAAATCACCAAAACTAATGATTTCCGAATTATCCCAAACAACTGAAAAGCAGGTTGTTAAAACAAACAAAAAACACACTTTGAAATGTCTGTATGCCAATGCCAGAAGTCTAAGAAGTAAGATGGGAGAGTTAGAGTGTATAGCAGCAAATGATGAGATTGACATAAATGGCATCACAGAAACTTGGTGGAAGGAGGATAACCAATAGGACAGTGCTATATCAGAGTACAAATTATATCACAATGATAGGGAGGATCACCTTGGCGGGGGTGTGGCACTTTATGTCCGGGAGGGTATAGAGTCCAACAGGCTAAAGATCATACAAGAGACTAAATGCTCAGTAGAATCTATATGGGTAGAAATCCCATGTGTGTTGGGTAAGAGTATAGTGATAGGAGTATACTACCGTCCACCTGGACAAAATGGTCAGACAGATGATGAAATGCTAAGAGAAATCAGGGAAGCAAACCAATTTGGCAGTGCAATATAATAATGGGAGATTTCAATTACCAAAAACACCACAGAGCAGAAATACTGCACTTCAATAATATCCAAACACAAGAGTGCAGAGAGAAGTTAGTCCAAACCACAAGGGAATTCAAAAAGCTCTAAGGAGCATAAAGTTTTTATTCTTTTTTCAAGCGGCAACTCCACTGACTTGCAATCACACCACAGTTTAGACCGCGTCCCCCGACACGGTCCCATGTTTCGCCAAGGGCTGCATCGGGGGGGAGCAACAAGGTTATCAAAGGCACTGTAAATAAATAAACATACAAAGGTTAGGACATAGAGCTGCAATATGCCGACACATTAATTCTATTACGATTTCATCGCATACCTGAATGCAGAACAGTTTCAAATTTGGCAGGGAGCGCGTCCATCTTGACTGCAGACAGGTATTTAAACCTACCGGAGTGAGCGCGAAACTCAGGTTGACAGGTCACATGGTCAAAAGGGGCCAATCACAGTGGCCCCCGTTCCTGAGGCGCAACTAGCAGTGCAAACAACAAGTCATCTCTGGTGACCCCACACTCTTTATGTGAACAGATGCCATTCGAGTTCCCGGTTAAGCCCTTTCGGGGCTACCGTGTCAAGGCGGAAGATCCACCTCTGCTCAATTCTACCCAACTGCTCATTATAGTTTCCACCGCGAGAAGAGCGGGGGACAACCTCGATAATGGAAAAGACTAAGTCGGAAAGAGAGTGTGACTGTTGAGCCCAATGTGTTACTAGGGGTTCATTTTCACAAGAGTTACGTATATTTGAGCAATGCTCAATAATACGTGTTTTTATCATTCTACTGGTTTTTCCTACATAAATTAAGGGGCAAGGGCAATAATAGTATAAATCACCCCCCTTGAAGTACAGTCCGAGGAAGCCCGAAGTGGAAAAACCTCTTGTGTGATCGGATGTATAAAAGATGTACAGGGTACAGTGTGTTGACACCTGATACAACGCCCACAGGGCTGATGTCCAATTGAGGATGGAGAAGCCCCCAGTTCCGACTGTAAGTCCGCATGAATCAATCTATCACGGAGGTTACGGCCCCTGCGATAGGTAAACCTTAGTGGACTTTGAAAGAGACGATTCAGAGAGAGGGACTGCCAGTGTCTACGAATAATGCTCGTGACCTGACGGCTCAGGATAGAGAAAGGTAGAATACAATTATTGATACTCTCAGATGACTCAGAATGTGGGAGAAATAAAAGATCCCGATTCGCAAACAGGGCACGTTTAAAGGCTTTCTTTATTACTGAAGAGGGGTAACCCCTGGACAAAAACCTCCCCGTCATTAACTTAGCCTGAGATAGGAATTCCGCCTGGGTTGTGCAGAGTCTGCGCAAACGCAGGAATTGCCCAGTAGGGATATTATGGCGAAGGTTACGCGGGTGACAGCTCTGGAATGAAAGCAACGTATTGCGATCAGTGTCTTTTCGGTAAATCGTGGTGGTAAACTGATTTTCATGAACTGATATCAGTATATCCAAGAAAGGAATTTGGCGTGGATGTATTGTAAAATTAAACTGTATATTTGGGTCACAGGAATTAAGCCAGTCAAAGAAAAGAAAAAACTGTATATCAGTACCTCGCCATATTAAAAAAATATCGTCAATAAATCGACGCCATAAGGATATACACTGAAAACCTTCAGACGGATAAACACAGCAAGGGTTATTTTTCCCTATATGCAACACCTTGCACTTGTCCACATTAAATTTCATCTGCCATTTGGATGCCCAATCTTCCAGTCTTGCAAGGTCCTCCTGTAATGTATCACAGTCTTCTTGTGATTTAACTACTCTGAATAATTTTGTATCATCCACAAATTTGATAATGTCACTCGTCGTATTCCTTTCCAGATCATTTATATATATATTGAAAAGCACCAGTCCAAGTACAGTTCCCTGAGGCACTCCACTGTTTACCCTTTTCCACTGAGAAAATTGACCATTTAGTCCTACTCTCTGTTTCCTGTCTTTTAACCAGTTTGTAATCCACGAAAGGACATCACCTCCTATCCCATGACTTTTTAGTTTTCGAAGAAGCCTCTCATGAGGGACTTTGTCAAACGCCTTCTGAAAATCCAAATACACTACATCTACCGGTTCACCTTTATCCACATGTTTATTAACCCCTTCAAAAAAATGAAGCAGATTTGTGAGGCAAGACTTGCTCTGGGTAAAGCCATGCTGACTTTGTTCTATTAAACCATGTCTTTCTATATGTTCTGTGATTTTGTTGTTTAGAACACTTTCCACCATTTTTCCTGGCACTGAAGTCAGGCTAACCGGTCTGTAGTTTCCCGGATCGCCCCTGGAGCCCTTTTTAAATATTGGGGTTACATTTGCTATCCTCCAGTCTTCAGGTACAATGGATGATTTTAATGATAAGTTACAAATTTTTACTAATAGGTCTGAAATTTCATTTTTTAGTTCCTTCAGAACTCTGGGGTGTATACCATCCGGTCCATGTGATTTACTACTCTTCAGTTTGTCAATCAGGCCTACCACATCTTCTAGGTTCACCGTGATTTGATTCAGTCCATCTGAATCATTGCCCATGAAAACCTTCTCCATTACGGGTACCTCCCCAACATCCTCTTCAGTAAACATATTTTGTTGTTGAAGAAATCAGCAAAGTCATCGCTTCCATGTTTGGTGCATGAAGACTCTTGGGTGGTTTTGGTAAGTTTCTGAACTATTGCGAATAACATTCTGAGGTTATGATGAAATTTGGAGATTTTGTTGGAGAAGAATTCCTTTTTCGCATTGTTGATGATATTTTTATATTGAGCTAAGTTGTTCCAATAATTATTTAGTGTGGTAGTATTTTTGTTTTTTCTCCATTCTCTTTCTTTTTTTCTGAGTATGCGTTTGGCAGTTCTGATATTTTCGTTATACCATTGGTTGTTGTGTTTGGGTTGTTGTTTAGTTTTTGTAATAATGGGATTGATGTTGTCTGCAACTTGTTTTGTGATGTTTAGCCATGATGAGGTAGCGTTCTCTGAGTTAGATTGATGTTGTTTAATTCGGATTGAAGAGTTTTTTGTAAAAGTTCTATGTTGAATGGTGGACGGTAGGATATTTTGTTTGGGGTGATCTGAGGAGGTTTAATGTTGAGGCTGGTATGTAAGTTAGCTTGGATTAGATGGTGGTCGGACCAGGGTAACTCTGTGGTGTGGGTAGAGAATGATTTCCAGATTTCAGTGTTGACAAAAATGAGGTCAATTGTGTGGCCTCCTTTATGAGTTGGAGATTGGATTATTTGTTCTAAATATAGAGTTGAGAGTGCATCAATGATAGTTTGGCAGGTTTTGAGTGAGTTGGTAAGTTGAAATGTATGTTGAAGTCACCAAGTATGATTATGGGTTTGTTGAGGGAGATGTTGTTCATAGTGGGGTACATTTTAAAAGACAGCGCGCGCGCGTACTTTTGTTTGGTTTTGATTTTAAAAGGGTTACGCGTGTACCTTATGCGCGTAACCCTTTTAAAATCCGGCCCAATATATTCAATTAGAGGTGAGAAGTTTTTATCAAGTGCTCCTGGAGGACAGTAAATGAGGCATATTTGAAGTTTTGGTGAATCAAATAAAGCAATTTCAAATGGTGGAGGAATGTTAGATGGGCAAAGTGTTAGTTGCAGGATTTTTTTTAGATATAAGCATTAAGCCACCTCCTTTTTTATTTTTTCTGGGGATTGAAGAGGTGTTGTAATCCTTTACAACTTTTATTTATTTTTTTTGGAAGAGCTCTGAGAATTATTGGTTTCTGCCACCCTTGAAATTTATAGTTGGATATAAAAGTGTGCCTGCTTGTGTGAGCAGCAGTAATGAAGCAGCTGCTCTGTAGAACAGGTAATTTGCATCATCAGCGTGCAAGCTGAGCCTTGTTATTGCAGGTCCTGAGTATCACATGGCCCTCACATGAGCTGCATTGCAGATCAGCCTTCACGTAAACGTACTGGGAGCTACAAGGAAAGCATTGTGTATCCTCTTCATAAGCAGAGAATGACTGCTCTGTTCAAGATGTAGAACATCTCGTTTATCTTTTTATGTACCAACTGTTTTTTTGCTCTTTGCTCTGAGATTTCTTCAGTGTCACTCTGATTATATATTTATATATTATCGTGATTTTCCCATCCTGCTGCGGGCAGCTGGCTTCAGTGAGATTAAGAGTTACCAGGGAGGCAGAATTAAAAAAAAAACCAAAACAAAAAAACAGTAGATCTTGGGGAGAAGAGAGATAGAGAAATCAAGAATAAATTGCAGTGGCATGCCTGAGCAGTTGGAAGCAGCAAGACCACCTATTGTATCTGGATAAGGGAAGCCTTGAAAAGAAACTGACCTCTGTATGCTGTGTCTGTGCAGGATTTCCAAATGCTGTAGTCCCCAGACTTTTTAAGGGAAGGGCCATATAGGAAATTTCAAATCACAATGAAGGCGGGGGGCGGGGGGGGGGGGGATGTTTCCCTTAGTTTCCTGAGGGGTTTGGGGAGGGAACAAATCTGGTCCTTGGATGATGTGAAATACTGGGAATAGGAGAAAACGGAGTCCCCGGGATATGGCGAATAACATGGCAGTAAAATTATTTCTAGATTTCCCAGAAGTTGGCAGCCCTGCTCCATGCTTCCCCTTCCCCTGTATCTGCCCCCTGAGATGTGTGTGTGTGTGTGGGGGGGGGGGGGGGCGCACTCCCTCCTTTCTCTTTCACTTTCTTCCCCTCCCCCTCTCTCTTTCATTCACTCCCATTCCTCCCCTCCCCTCCTTTCCCTCTCATTCACCCAACTCCTCCCCTTAATCTCTCCCCTCGCCATACTCCCCTCTCACCCCACTCAACTCCCTCTCATTTTATTCCCTCCCTTCCCCTCACTCACTTCAGTCTTTTCCTCTCTCACCTCCTGCACTCACACTACTGCACTCCTCCCTTCTTTTCCCTTCCCTCTCCAACATCCTTCCATCACTCACTTTACCTTCTCTCATCCTATTCACTAGATCTCTTCACTCACCCCACTTTTCTCCTTTCCTTCTCATTCCCTCTCCTCCTTTTTCTTCCTTTAATCACTCTCCTCATTCACTTTCTTCCTTTTCTTTCCCTCCATTGCCACATCCCCTCCTTTCCCTTTGTTCACCCACCTGTTCCCCCTTCACAACAGCAGGGCCTCTCCTCCCTACTAGCAGCGTCTATCAATGGCACAGTCCCAGCGCCTCTTCTCCCCCACCAGTCGCGGGTTAAAAAGAAAAGAAAAAAAAGTTCCTTCTTGGACCACGTGGAAAAAAACCCCCAAAACAGCGGGTGATCCAAATAAGCATGGTACGTTGGATTTGGCCTGCGGTCTGCAGTATTGGGGACCCCTGCTGTAGTCGATATCCTCTTTCAGTTACTTTATGTAAGTGTTAGTTAATTGTATTTTCAATTTTTTTTAAGCTCCTTCCTTTGCAGTTCCCCCTCAACCCTTAGAAACAGCCTTGTCAGCAAGAGAGTCGCAAATTAGCTGACACCCGCGCTCAGCTCTCCACTCCGATGGCGAAGGCAGCGGTGGGGAGGGGGGGGGGAAGAAAAGGGGAATTGGATTCAGACGACAGCCAACACTGGGCCTTGACTTTTTATGGTTTTCTAGGCAGTGCTGGTGCAAGGGTCTGCAGCTACCCCAGGTGACGTTGACGTAGCGGCACCGCCGTGATCTCTCTCTCTCTCGCTCTCTCTCTCTCCTCCCGCACCAACCTGCAGATCACACGACACGAACCTCCAAAGCTTTGTTCACACACACTGCGACCTTTCCCAGCTCCATGCCTCTCCATCCTCATTCACTGCTTTAAAAACTGCTGCCCTCACGTCCAACCATGGCGCACTAAGAAGCCAACTGGGTCTAGGGTACTGATATGCAGACATTATGGAAAAAATACAGGATTGCTTCTACAGCCAAGCCCAAAAGCAAAGCATGTTCAAGCAGCAGGATTGCATGAATTATCAGGAAGGCTGCTCGCTCTGTAAAAATGTTGCTAGCAATAATTTTGTTGTGGGTTTGACGGTTGCTTGGTTTTGATTTTTAATATTACTACCCTTAACATAAGGCTTGGGGGTAAGCTGCACAGAGCGGCAGTTACTACCCTTAACAGAATCATGGGGGTGAAGCGCACAGAGCGGCAGTTACTATCATAAGAAGCTTGCTGGGCAGACTGTATGGACCATTTGGTCTTTTTTCTGCCATCATTACTAGGCTACTATGTCTGCTTGGTCCACATTGGCTATGATGACATCACACACTGTACGAATCAGTCAAAACATATCCCTCGTGAGAGAAAACTGTGAGGGAACAGCTTACAGAATTACAAAAAGAATGATCTGGAGGAAATGACGTCATCTGACCAAGATGGTCGCTTAAATCTTTCCCCTGTTACTCCCCAATGCAATTAAAGTGGATATCTCCAGTCTCAGCAGTATAATTGCCAGGGATCTTCACAGCTCAGAAGCTGAGAACCCGACAATATGACCAGCCGCAAAAAAGCAGTGGATCTACAGCAATTCTCCTTTGATGCCGGGGATCGCGTTTCGCAGCGCTGAGTGAGGCCTCTGGGGCCGCGGCTCCACGTGGCGCAGAAGGTAACCCAGCCTTAGAAATCGCAGCACCGGACAGTGGGGAAGAGTCTTTTAGTAAAAGAGACCTTCAGAATTGGTTCATGGATTTGAAAAAAGATATAAAAACATTATCGGCCGAATTTCGGGATGCGATTGCAGGGCTCCGCACAGACCTCAAAGACTTAGGGCACAGAGTGGATGATAGCGAGGCCTTGCTAGACGACCATGCCACGCGTTTAAATCAAGTAAAGTCCGAGATTAGCAGCTTACGTACCCTACAAGAAGAGACTGAGTTGAAACTTGAAGACCTGGAAAATCGCTCCAGGCGAAATAATCTACGCATCCGGGGCTTGCCAGAGGACGCAGCATATATGGACAGTATAGAAACCGCACAGCTTATATGCTGCGCGCTTCTTAAGCAGCAGCTCCAAATGATGAAGCTACGGAGGCATCCTCTTCTGTCCGCATAGAGCGAGCACATCGCGCCCTTGGAGCGGCACCCAGGAATGCCCCCAGGGATATTGTTCTTTGTATGCTCCACTATCCAGTCAAGGAAGCGGTGCTGAAAGCCGCAAGAAAGGTGGAAGCTTTTGAATGGGATGGCCACGCTATTTCACTATATAATGACTTAGCACCGGCTACATTGAAACGGCGTCGAGAGTATAAACCGGTTACTGCAGCCTTGAGGAGAGAACACCATAGATACCGGTGGCTCTATCCTTGTGGAATAGCGTTCACTATTAAAGGCATATCATTTAAAGCTAAATCGGTTCCGGAAGCAGTGACCATGCTGAAAGATCAGGGAGTGGACACTGTGTACACGGCACCAACGAAAGCTTTGTCATTACCTGCTTTGGAGCCAGTCAAGTGGCAGCGTGCAGGGAAAGGTGATCGTCGATTGAAGCGGACATCGGGATCCAACATGCAGGGACACTCGCCCACTGAGACTCAGAATCAAGCATTACCATCAACGTGAAAGGGCGTTCTCTATTTCACACTGGAGTTCTTGTGAACATACTATGGCCTCTTGGCTATTCGGGTGAAACTTTCAAATTATCTGAGATGTCTATGGTTGTTGGGGCTGGAATTGGGGATACTACTGTTCTTTTATCTGCATACTAGGAAGGGGGGGGGAGGAATAGATGGGACTTCCTCTGTTAGGGGTCGACCTCATGGGAGGCGACATTACTGTATTGTGGGGTAGGGAGGGGTGGGAGATTAGGGGCAGGGGTGTTGACGCAGCTTGGTTGCAGTACGGTCCATTTTACATGTATGCTCTTCAATCAAGGAGTGGGCATTGGCGCGAAGAGGGTGGTGATTACATGATGTCTACTCTAAAAGTTGTGTCCCTCAATGTGAAGGGTTTAAATTCCCCTATGAAGCGGAGACAGCTATGCAATGAGATATCTAGGTTGCAAGCCCAAGTGGTTTTCATTCAGGAAATGCACCTCAAGCAGCGCCATGAGCATTTATTGCGTCCTCGCTTCTATGATCAAAAATATTATGCCGCCAGTACCCCCAATTGTAAATATAGTGGAGTGGGTATCCTACTGGCTAATTCACTGGGGGCAAAGGTTATCGACAACATTACTGGCCCAAACGGTCGTTATTTAATTCTGGCTGTAGAGATTCATAATTGTAAGTACACTCTAGTCAATGTATACTGCCCGAACTCAGATCAGAGAACAGTTCTGGATGAAATTAATCAGAAATTACATCAAGTGGAGGGGGGACATTTAGTAATTGGTGGTGACTTTAATATGGTCCATACGGTGGGTGCAGATACATCTTCAAGGAAGGGGAGCGCAAATCAAAGGGATCGGAGGTCTCTCAATAAACTTATCAAAGATTGGCAATTGGTCGATGTTTGGAGATTGCTGTATTCTCACAGTAGGAATTATTAATTTTATTCCAGACCGCATGATACATATTCACGTATAGATTATTTTCTAATCGATAAAACGCTTCTAGATCACACTATCAATGCAGATATAGAATGTATTACATGGTCCGACTACTCCCCCATATGGTGGGAGATAAATCTCCCTAATTTTGACCAGAGCCGACGATATTGGAAGCTAAACGATAGCTTAATGAAAATTAAGGACTATTTTCCTAAGATAAAAAATCAAATAGAGGACTATATACGGTTTAATGCCACTGGCGATATTTCCCCAGTGTCCATTTGGGAAGGTTTAAAAGCCACTATGAGGGGTAATTTTATCAGTTTGGGAACCTATCATAAGAGGCAGAAAGGATTATAGTGACTCCAGTTGCTTCAGAGGATTACAGAATTAGAAAAGGCCCATAAACAAGATCAGGGGTCAGTTAAGATATCTGAGTTGGACAAGACTCGAAGATTGTTGAAGGATTTTGGCGCTGACCACATAGCACATCAGCTAGATATAGTAAAACAGGAGTATTACGAACAGGGTGATAAACCCAGCAAACTGTTAGCTCACAAGCTGAAAGGGCAGCGGACACAGTCGCATATACACAAAATCAAAGACCATCTAGGGCAAACTCATGTTAAATCATCATTGATTAAGAAGAGTTTCACTCAGTTTTAGGAGACTCTATATACGACTGACCATGAGGTGGGACCAACCGATATATTCAATTTCCTCAGCTCTATAGATCTGCCTTCTCTTTCGAAAGAATCAGAGGCTGCTCTGGGCCTACCTATTACTAACAGGGAGGTTCAGGAAGCTATTCGGTCATTGAAAATGGGAAAGGCACCAGGACTTGACGGGTATACACCCCTCTTTTATAAAAAATTTCAGGATGTCCTTATTCAACCATTACGGGATATGTTTAATGCCTTACGGGAGGGGCAGCAGCTACTTCCTCAAGGAAATACTGCAGGGATCACGGTAATTCCAAAACCTGGGAAGGATGATTCTCTCTGTGGGTCTTATCGCCCTATATCCCTGATTAATATTGATCTTAAATTACTAGCTAAGATTCTTGCCAACCGCTTACGGTCTGTAATTCTGGAATTGGTTAAGGAAGATCAGGCTGGTTTTATGCCAGGGAGGTCCACGTCAGACAACGTCCGAAAGATATTGGATTTAATATAGATGGTGCAGAGGACTGGGACCCCTTCCGTGCTCCTCACTATAGATGCCGAGAAGGCATTTGACAGAGTTCATTGGCCTTTCCTGTTCGCAGTGATGGAAAAGATGGGAGTAGGAGGGCATTTCCTAGGCTGGGTTAAGGAACTATACCAAGACCCACGGGCATGCATTAAGATCAACTGTGGTTACACTGACACCTTTTCGATTCATCGTGGTACCAGGCAGGTTTGCCCACTCTCGCCTTTGCTTTTTGCATTGAGTGTGGAACTGCTGGCGGAAATGGTTCGCTGTACACGAGATATACATGGCATTCCAGTGGCTAACGACCAATGTAAAATATCTCTGTATGCAGATGATATCATCTTTACAGTTACGAACCCTGAGACATCCCTAGCTGTGCTGACGAGGGTTCTACACCGTTTTGGGGGGGGTCTCAGGATTCTGGGTTAATATGGACAAATCGGAGATTCTGCCCCTTAACATTAACCCAGAGCATAAATCCAAATTAACACAGCTTTTCCCATATAGATGGACACCGGGTCCGATTCGGTATCTGGGAGTCAATTTAACTGTGGATCCGAAGGATCTCTTCAAGGCGAATTATGAGCCGTTAATTAGAACACTGAATACCGACATGCAGAAATGGGATAGATATAATATGTCATGGCTAGGCAGGATTTCGATTGTAAAAATGAATCTGTTCCCACGATTGAGTTACTTATTTCAAGTTATCCCCTGCCTGATTTCGGATGAGTGGCCTCAAACATTGGAGCAGAGGCTCTTCTCATATATATGGAAGAGACGACCTCCCAGGGTACATCGTCAAGTGTTATACAGGACTAGGCATAAGGGAGGGCTAGGAGTCCCAAATCTTAAAAAATATTATATTGCTGCTCAACTACAAGCAGTTGTGGACAGCCATCTTCCCAGCAGTAAAAAACAGTGGCTATCCATTGAACAGAGTTGTCTAGGTCGGGGGACACTGGATGCCCTGTTTTGGGAAAGGAAAAGGCCGGATCTCCGACCTAGGACCACATTTATTGCCCTCTCTGAGATGCACGGTAACACTGTGGATCAAATGGAGAGAAAGCCTGACGGGGAAGCAGGGATATTTTTTCCCTGCAAGGCTCCGGGCATTGTCGGACTTTAATATAGGAAATGAATCAATGGTTTTCCAGAGGTGGGCAGAAAAAGGAATCAAGCAAATCTATCATGTCTGGACGACGGGGGCAATGAAGCCCTTTACAACTATGGAGAGAGATTATGCTATTACCCAAAAAGACTTTTTAGCTTACGCTCAGTTACGCCACTTTTTGCTTAGACCAGAGGTCCGTAGGAACATCCAGAAAGGCATTTCTTTGATGGAAAGCTTTTGTTTGGCGACCAAAAGACCCCCCAAATTAATGTCGAAATTATACAAACTTCTGGAAGGAGGGGGACACTTATCAGCAACACATCTAAGAGCCTGGGAAAAAGATCTGGGGGGGTCACTGGGATGATGAGAGATGGGAAGCCTGTTTCTTGGGCCTGGGACGGCACTTGATGTCTGCCACCATGTGTTAGATTCGTGGACCCTTGGGCCGACCGGAGCCAGAGGATGGATTGCTGAAGATGGTTGCAGCAGTGGCCCCGACCGGGAGGCGGCAAGGACAGACTGGTGGCTGGCCGGAGGTGGAACTCTGGGAGCCCTATGCGACCAAGGGCTTTGGCGAGGAAGAAGGAGATGGTGGCGCTGGCACTGTTGGGAGAAGTTCTTCGCCCTGGAAGCCGATCCTCCCCCGAGAGGAGCCCGTAGGAACCCAGCCGCTGGGACTTAGGAGGGCCCGCGGGGGCCTGGTCAGTCGAAGTCCAAGGTTGAGTGCCGAAGGGTCGTCGCTCGCCAGTCCAGAGTCAGGAACCAATGGATCACCGTAAGCCAGTCCGAGGTCATAAGCCAGAGAATCAACGTAAGCCGGTCCGGGGTCAGAAGCCAGAGGGTCAACGTAAGCAGGTCCGGGGTCAGAAGCCAGAGAATTACCATAAGCCGGTCCAAGGTCAGGAGCCAAGAGTCAACGCAAGCCAATCCGGGGTCAGGAGCCAAGTAGAAGATAAGGAAGCAGGAACGCAGCAACTGGAGACAGGAAATCCTGGGAACCTCGTTGCAAGGCACTGGAGAGAAGCAACTGCAGGGCTTAAGTAGCCCTGCAGCGTCTGACGTCACCGGAGGCACTCTTTCGAATTTCTTGCGCTGGCCCCTTTAAATTGTAGGCAGAGACGCGCGCGCGTCTAGGGGGCGGGGCCAGACGCCGAAGGACGCCGGCTGCTCCGGAGAGGCAGACACGAGGCAGCAGAGGGCCCTGCAGGCCCGGGTGAAGCTGCCCAACGTCGGGGCTGCGGCAGCGGGGGTCCCCGGAGGCCTGGGGGACACGGGCTAGCGCCGGAGCCGCGACCAGGTAGGCGGCGATCCCGGGACCGACCCGGGATCGCAACAGTACCCCTCCTCCTACGCCCCCTTCCGGGGGGCCGGGGCTTGTCCGGGTGCCGGGCATGAAACTGGCGAAGGAGGTCCTTATCCAGGATGTGGGAAGAGGGCTCCCACGAATTCTCCTCAGGACCATAGCCCTCCCAAGAGAGAAGGTACTCCCAGCGATGTCGGCGGAACTGGACGTCCAAGACCTCTTTTACAGTGTACGTGGTCCCAGGATCTGAAGCGACCTCTGAAGGCTCCGGAGGCAGAGGTTGAAAGCGAGAGAGGACCACCGGTTTGAGGAGAGAAACATGGAAGACGTCGTGTATCCGCAGAGTAGATGGTAGACGTAAGCGGTAGGAGACCGCGCCAACACGTTCGGCTACCCGGAAGGTTCCGAGGTAGCGAGGGGCTAGCCTCATGGAAGGGATCCGGAGCTGGATATTTTTTGTACTGAGCCAAACCCGCGATCCGGGCAAAAATACTGGAGCGGGTCGGCGAGACTTGTCCGCGTAAGCCTTGAACCGGGCGGCAGTGCGGTGGAGTTTCTCCTGCGTGGTGTGCCAAAGCTGACGAATCTGGTTGGCCGTCAGTTGCGCCGCTGGCGAAGAGGTAGACACAGGCAACGGTAGTGGAGGCTTGGGAACCTTTCCATAAACCAGCTGGAAGGGAGACTGTAGCGTGGCGGAGTGTCGATGACGATTGTAACAGAACTCGGCCCACGGAAGAAGAGCCACCCAGTTGTCCTGCTGCTCCCTGACAAAGGCTCGAAGAAACGCTTTCAGGGTTCGATTCGTGCGTTCCACCTGCCCATTGCCTTGGGGGTGGAACGCCGTGGTCAGGTCTAGTTGAATCCCAAGCTTCCTGCAGAGCGCCCGCCAGTATTTTGCCGTGAACTGGGGGCCACGGTCCGAGGCAATATGCTGAGGCAAGCCGTGCAGGCGGAAGACATGGTGGACGAAAAGTTCAGCCAACTCTGGAGCCGTGGGCAACTTGGCAAGTGGCACAAAATGGGCCATTTTCGAAAAGCGGTCAATCGTGACCCACACCACCGTTTTCCCTTGAGACGGGGGCAACTCGACAATGAAGTCCGTGGAGATGTGAGTCCATGGCTCCGCGGGTACAGGGAGTGGCTGAAGGAGCCCCCAGGGACGACCCGGCAAGGGTTTCTGCTGCGCACACGTGGGACAGGACTGTACGTAGAGACGAACATCCTCCTTCACCCTTGGCCACCAATAGAACTCCGTCAGTAATTGGAGAGTCCGAGCGACCCCGGGGTGCCCAGCCATCAAGGAGTCGTGTGCCCATGCTAGGACCTTCCTTCTAGCACGCACTGGGACCACCGTTCTCCCTGCTGGTGCAAGTTCGGTGGCGGCCAGCTGGATCTTAGCCAGATCCAAAATGTATCGAGGGGGGTCGGAGATGTCCTCAATCTCGGAAATGCGTGAGAGGGCGTCTGCCCTGGTATTCTTGGCTGCCGGTCGATACAGAAGCGTGAAATTAAATCTACTGAAAAAGAGGGACCAGCGAGCCTGCCGGGGATTGAGCCTCTGCGCATGGGACAAGTACTCAAGGTTCTTGTGGTCCGTATAAACCACGATTGAATGTTGAGCCCCCTCCAGCCACTGGCGCCACGCTTCAAAGGCCAGCTTAATGGCCAATAGTTCCTTGTCCCCGATGCCGTAGTTCTTCTCGGCAGGCGAGAACTTCCGGGAGAAGTAAGAGCAGGGCCGGGTTCTCCCGTCCTTGGAGACTTGGGAGAGGACGGCCCCCACAGCTGTGTTGGAGGCATCCACCTCCACAATGAACGGACGTAGGGGGTCCGGGTGTCGGAGGCAAGTGTCCTGGAGGAAGGCGTCTTTAAGATCCTGGAAAGCCTGTACAGCAGTTGATGACCAATTTCGTGCATCTGCACCCTTACGCGTGAGGGCCGTTAAAGGCGCCACCAAGGAGGAGTAATGCGGGATAAAGTGGCGGTAAAAGTTGGCGAAGCCTAGGAAACGCTGGAGTGCCTTCACTCCCACAGGTTGTGGCCAGTTCCGGATGGCAGCAACTTTATCGGGGTCCATGCAGAAGCCGGTAGAGGAGACGATGTATCCCAGAAAGGGCAGAGACTCCTCTTCAAACTGGCATTTCTCCAATTTAGCATATAGTCTGTTTTCTCTCAGCTTTAGCAAAACCTGTCGCACATGTTGCCGATGTTCCTCAAGATCCCGTGAATAAATCAATACATCGTCGAGGTAGACAATGACAGATGTGTACAAAAGGTCGCGCAGCACCTCGTTCATTAGGTTTTGGAACACCGCTGGAACGTTGCAGAGACCGAAAGGCATAACGAGGTACTCGTAGTGACCGTCCCTGGTATTAAAAGCGGTCTTCCACTCGTTCCCCGGTCGGATCTGTACGAGGTTGTACGCGCCTCTAAGGTCCAGTTTGGTGAAGATGCGGGCCCCTTGTAGGCGATCCAGAAGTTCCGGAATCAGAGGCAATGGATATCGGTCTCGTCGGGTGATCTGGTTCAAACCCCGGTAATCGATACAGGGCCGAAGAGACCCATCCTTCTTGGCCACAAAAAAGAAGCCGGCACCAGCCGGGGAATTGGATGGTCTTATAAACCCTCGGTCCAGGTTCTCCTTAATATAGGCAGACATGGCTTTAGTCTCTGGCAAGGACAGAGGGTATACCCTCCCACGAGGGGGCGTAGTATCAGGTAACAAATCTATTGCACAATCAAACGGGCGATGCTCAGGCAATAGTTCTGCCTTCTCTTTGGAAAAGACATCCTGGAAGGCCTGGTACTGAGGTGGCACCGATAGCGGGGCTGCCAGAAGCGGGAGCATCTGAAGCGGGCGAGCAGGAAGACAGCTGTGGGAACAGGCTGGCCCCCAAGACGTGATCTGAAGCGAGTGCCAGTCTATCACTGGCGAGTGTTTCCTTAGCCAAGGCAGTCCAAGGATGAGCGGGTGAATAGATTTCTCAAGGATGAGGAAGGAGATCTCCTCCTTATGAAGAAGCCCGACCTGAAGCTGAAGAGGGCTCGTACGAGTAGAAATGGATCCTGGAAGGGGAATACCCTGGATGGATGACACTCGCAAGGGTGGTTCCTGAGGCAAGACTTTGAGCTGTAGTTGTTGTGCCAGATCTCGGAGGATAAAATTCCCCCCGGACCCGGAGTCGAGCAGCGCCAGGGTATCGAAGCCTCCTCCAGGAAGACAAAGTCTCGCCGGAACAGTACATGGGGAGCTTGGAAAGGTACTGCCTAGAATCAACTCCCCACTAGACTCTAGGTTCGGGCGTTTCCCGGACGCTCTGTGCAGCGAGCCAGGAAGTGCCCCGTACCCCCGCAGTAGAGGCATAACCCCTGTGAGCGTCGACGCCTCCGTTCTTCGGCAGAGAGAGGACCCCGGCCCAACTGCATGGGTTCTTCCGGCGGAGAGGCAGCTGCCGCAGCAGGCGAAGCTCGAACCTGAGGTGGCGTGGTTCGATGTGCAGACAGCCCGTGGGTGGACCTTCGCTCTCGAAAGCGGCGCTGGATGCGCCGGTCCACGCGTCCAGCCAGTTCTATGAGTTCCTGTAGGTCATCCGGAAGGTCCCGGGCCGCGAGTTCATCTTGGAGCCGAGGAGAAAGGCCCTCCAGGAATATCCCGTGTAAACTGTCCTCTCCCCAGGCTAGCTCAGTAGCCAGGGTCTGGAACTCCGTCGCAAATTCCTCTAAGGGGCGATTGCCTTGTCGCAGCTGGAGGAGTTCTGAGGCAGCTGTGGAGGCCCGGGATGGTTCATCAAAGATCCTCCGGAAGGCTTTGACGAATTGCACGAGGTTATTTAACCGGGAGTCTTGGCGCTCCCAGAGGGAGGAAGCCCAAGCCAAGGGTCTCCCGTCCAGCAGAGAGATAATGTAGGTTGTCTTAGAGCGGTCCGTGGTGAACTGCGCCGGCAGAAGGTCAAAACGGATATAGCAGTGGTTGAGAAAACCCCGACACACCTTCGGATCCCCAGAGTACCTAGGGGGTGCTGGCATCTGTACCGGGACAGGGGAACCCGGGTAGACATGAGACGTGGATGCTGCGGGGCGAGCTGTGGAAGTCCCCTCTACCCGATCCGCCAGGCGTTGAACGGCCGACATCAATGTGTCGAGGCAGGATTGCTGCTGCTGCAGCTTCTGGGCTATGCCTGGGATAGCCTTTAGACCGGCAAGGTCCGCCGGGTCCATGGCCTTGCAATCTGTTAGATTCGTGGACCCTTGGGCCAACCGGAGCCAGAGGATGGATTGCTGAAGATGGTTGCAGCAGTGGCCCCGACCGGGAGGCGGCAAGGACAGACTGGTGGCTGGCCGGAGGTGGAACTCTGGGAGCCCTATGCGACCAAGGGCTTTGGCGAGGAAGAAGGAGATGGTAGCGCTGGCACTGTTGGGAGAAGTTCTTCGCCCTGGAAGCCGATCCTCCCCCGAGAGGAGCTCGTAGGAGTTCGGCCGCTGGGACTTAGGAGATTCACCCTGGAAGCCGGAGTCCCCCCAGGAGGAGCCCGTAGGAACCCGGCCGCTGGGACTTAGGAGGGCCCGCGGGGGCCTGGTCAGTCGAAGTCCAAGGTTGAGTGCCGAAGGGTCGTCGCTCGCCAGTCCAGAGTCAGGAACCAATGGATCACCGTAAGCCAGTCCGAGGTCAGAAGCCAGAGAATCAACGTAAGCCGGTCCGGGGTCAGAAGCCAGAGAATTACCATAAGCCGGTCCAAGGTCAGGAGCCAAGAGTCAATGCAAGCCAATCCGGGGTCAGGAGCCAAGTAGAAGATAAGGAAGCAGGAACGCAGCAACTGGAGACAGGAAATCCTGGGAACCTCGTTGCAAGGCACTGGAGAGAAGCAACTGCAGGGCTTAAGTAGCCCTGCAGCGTCTGACGTCACCGGAGGCACTCTTTCGAATTTCCCGCGCTGGCCCCTTTAAATTGTAGGCAGAGACGCGCGCGCGGCCAGATGCCGAAGGACGCCGGCTGCTCTGGCGAGGCAGACACGAGGCAGCAGAGGGCCCTGCAGGCCCGGGTGAAGCTGCCCGACGTCGGGGCTGCGGCAGCGGGGGTCCCCGGAGGCCTGGGGGAAACGGGCTAGCGCCGGAGCCGCGACCAGGTAGGCGGCGATCCCGGGGCCGACCCGGGATCGCAACACCATGATTGAGAATGAATATAAATTGTTATACCGGTGGTACTTAAGCCCTGATAAAATGGCAAGATGGTACCCACAATTGTTAGATACCTGCTGGCGCTGTGACCTACCAGGGGGCTCATTTTTCCATATGTGGTGGACCTGTTCAAGACTGCATATCTTCTGGGAACAAATCTTAGCTCTAGCTAGAGAGTGGCTAGGAAGGGAACCTCCTCGGTCCCCAGAGTTCTGGTTACTAGGGTTGGGGGATGGTGATTTCAGTGTCACTCAAAGGCGTTTATTACGCTATCTAGCTATTGCAGTGAGAATGGCCATGGCACAGTGGTGGAAAAAGACGGCTACCCCTCCCAAGAGTTTAGTGCTGACGAAATTATTGAGGATTAGATCTATGGAAAAAATTTCTGCTCACCGAAGGGATAAGCTCATTGCGTTTGAGAAGATCTGGGACCCTCTGGAAAGGTGGCTTCGGAATCACCCACATACCAGTTAGAATCTATAGCGGTCAATTATGATCACTGACCATGATGGATGCAGGAGGATTGCGGTAATAGCTGGGACCATAGTTTTCTCTTTTGCTTTATGTATCTATTGGTTTTCCCTTAGGGGTTTTTAGGGAGCCTATCTATACTATATAGGTCCGTTTTTCCTTATTTGCTAGATGTACTAACCCTGATACTACGGGATTATATAGAGAGCTCCCCACATAGTATAATATTGGAGTTTTGGTTAATGTTCTGTTCTGTATGGACAACTGTACTGCCTTTTGTACTGTTTTGTACTGTTTGTGGCTGCGGGGGGGGGGGGGGGGGGAGTTCACAGGGTTCAAAATGGATATTGCGACAGTCTCAGGGAAGACTCAGCTGTATGTTACTTTGAATGGCTTGTTTTTGTTGTACAATATCCAATAAAAATGTTTATAACAAAAAAAAACAAAAACAAAAAGAATGATCTACCTGCCTTTGACATATTGCACAGTATGTAGAAGGGGGGGGGGGGGGGCAGCTTTTCATTTGCACATGTGAATTATTTTTGGCCTGGCTTGCCGTTCTCCATACCTGAGCTTCCAGGCTAGTCAGAAGTTGAATCTGCCCCAACTCCACTCACTTACATTCGTGAAAGAGAATGTCAGAAGCTGACCTGTCATTGGGTTTTCCCCGGTTGGGTCACCACCTCCTCCTCCCTCTATAACTCGGTCAGTACAGTTGTAAGTCTTCTCAAAGGGTCGGGCCTGGATTTGCCAATAGGCACACCAGAGCTGTGCCTAGGACAGCAAATGTCCGGGAGACGGCAGGCCAGCTGAAGATGTACTGCATCTCTTGCGGCAGAGTACAGCTTCCTGCAGAAAACTGGAGGTGAGGCTGGAAGGGGCAAAGGAAGTAAAAACTGCTCTACTCCCCCTATTCCAGCCCTTCTCCTCCTGTCCAGAGCACAGAGCAGGGAACAAAGAAAGGCCACTCTGTTCCCCAATCCAGCCCCTCTTCTCCTGTTATTTAGGGACAGGAAGGGAGGAGGGGAGCCTGGCGCAGATAAAGAGGGCAAAGAAGGTTGTGCCTTAGACCTTCCGAGAGAAGGACAGCATCAACAGTGCCTAGGGGGCGGCAAAATCCTATCCAAAATCCTTCACTGCAGAAGGTCACAGTCCATGGTGTAGCCCTTACTGGGGGGGGGGGGAGCGGTTAAGTCCCAAAGGCACACAAACACATTTATTTCTTTTTTTTTTTTCCAAATTGTAATTTTTATTGATGCATAATGTTAAACACCAAAAACTTTACAAGCATTCAAATTTCAAAGTAAAGCAAGCATAGCAGAAAGGTTTCCAATAAACATGATTATAACCTTTCCAGACATGCTTGAGGTGTGTATCGTTATCAATTCTTCCCTTTTCTCCCTTCCCTCGTTCCTTCCCATACAAGGCAAACTCGATGGTCGTTATTTTTTTAAACATTTCAACTCTGAGTTGTGTTACAAGCTCGCTAAGAAGAATCGGCGTGCTGATACGTTCTCACACTCCTTTGAAACTAAGAGCTGCCCAGACCCACCGAGTCACGTTATTGACCCAAAAGTTGTGCTGTCGCCATAATGGTGCCCCGAGGGAAAATAGTAGTTCCTTGTCGAGTCTGGGAACATATTCTAAAATGGGCCCATGATTCACGGCTGGCAGGGCATCAAGGGTCAATAGGACTCAGGAACTATAACCCCTTCATTACTGTTGGCACCAGTTACAATAAGATGTGAAGAACTATGTGGAGTCTTATCCGGTCTGTGCCACAAATAAGAGCTCTCATGTGCCCCCATGCCCAAAAGCTGACCAGGAAGGGGGCTTCATGAGTTTTTTTTAATTATTGGAAGTTCTATTTGTTAGCTGTTTGAAATATTTATATTGATACGGTTTTATTATTATGATTGATTTTATTGTTTGTTTTAAGATGAATGGTTATGTTTCTGTTTCTCTATTGTTGCACTGCACACAGAATCTGGCTTATAGCAATTTCCAGTTCACTTTTTGCTGCACATTTCTTTTTCTACTTTATGGTCTCTTTAGTCTGTATTTGGTGAGGGTCTGTATACGTGACCAAGGTGAGGTATTCTGCTAGTGTGTAGTTTCTTTGTAGAGATCTATAGCAGCCTGACTTGTTCTGTTTTCCTACTAGGAGGTATATTAGTGTTGTAGGGCCTGGTATAATATTTGCAATATTGCCTTTTAATAGGTAGAGCTGATTCTGTTTGTGTGCTGGCAGTTAGTGCTGTTTTGGTATGGGAGATTTACTATATTGTAATTGTAATTAATTTTACTCATGGTCCTGCCTGTTCTTTTGCAGCATTTCCTCCTGAGGATGCCACAGTTACAACAACACACAAGGGACACACTAAAGTTCTTTCTTACTGTCTGGGCCATAGATGAGTCTCCCTCCTCCATAGAAAGAATCCCCCCTAAGGATCAAGAGTCAAGCTGGGAAGGAGTCAGCTAGCCGGAGTAGCCCTGAAGGTTATAAATGCAATTGTGTGCCCTTGGGACTAAACACCCCAGGTAAAGGTTACACTCAAAACAATAAAATCAAGAAATATAAATCAATCAGAATAGTCAAACCATACTAAAAAAAATATAAATTTCAAAACAGCTGATGAATAGAATAATATTCAATAATTAGAAGCTCCTGTACAAGTTTTTAAAAATGTCCTAAACATCAATAAAATATTTAAAAAACAGCAGACATCAAATAACGCCCAGTAATTAAAACTAATATGCATTTTAAAAATTCCCCGCTCTTCAAACCTGTCACTCAGAGATTGCCTTGGACTGGGGGTACACACACATATACAGAGAAAAACAAAATATGTTCCTCTCACACACACACATACACACTTGTTGAGAGACAGAGGGAGCTTGAGTGTGTGTATGAGACAGACACACATGTTTACTGTCTCTCTCTCTCTCACACACACACACGTTTCCTGTGTATCTCACATACGATTTCTCTGTCTCACGCACACATGCTTCCTCTGTCTCTCACCACCAGCCCCCCATGCACACAGGCACCCTCTCCTATACACACACACAGGCACTCTCTCACATAGAGACACCTTTCTGACACACACACCACTCATATATATATATATATATATATATATATATATACACATAGGCACACATTCACTTATATACAATCACCATCTCATACAGACAAAGGCACCCTCTCATACAAACATACACACACCCTCAAACACATACACACATACACGCACCTCTCATACACTGGCACTCACTCTGAGAATCAGTCTTTCGCTCTCTCACACACATTTGGACCTCTTCGACCACAGGTTGCACAGCACGGTCTCTTCTTCTGCTGCCGGCTCCGGGGAAACGCCAGAAGCATCACAGGGCCTCTTCTTCATCTGCTGCCAGCCTCTTCTTCCACAGGACCTTGCTTTTGCTGGCGGGGAGTGGGAACCCCGCCAGCACAACACTTCTCCGCACAGATGCAGGACCTTTCTATATGCTGGCGGCAATGGCGCCCCTCCTTCTGTTGTCACCCGGGGCAGATCGCCCCCCTCACCTCCCTCTTAGTACATCACTGCGTGTAAGTATGTTTATCTTTAACTTCTGGCCTATCACATCCCTCTTCACATTTTCTTATTGAATAACATAAACTACGCTAAAGGAGCATGAATAGGGTTCTCTTATATTGAATACCTTTCCTGTGTGGGTGATGTGCATTTAAATGCGCTAGCATGGCAATCACAATAATTTATCCAATTCTGAAATTCCTTTGAAAGCTTGAAGACCAGTAGAGGGAGCTCACGGAGCTTTAGAATGCCACTTTTATTGCCAGTAACTTAAAATGCAATACGCAGAGCAAGCAACAAAATCAGTATTTATCTAGTTCTACTAATAACTTCCTAAAATATGTTTAAGTTAAAAAAGGAGATATGTGGAGGACAATTTTCAAAGCCACTTTCCCAGGATAAACAGCAATTTTCTTGGATAAATTGGCCTTTTTGAAAATTGGCTCTTGGTTGGAAAATGACACGTGTAAATTGGGTTTTTAAATCTTTGCACATTGTTTCCAGCAAAGATTTGCCTGCAGAAACTGCAGGTGCACTGTGCAGATACCTTGGTACCTGTGGGCAGTTTCAAAGAGAAATGAGTGCCTGCAAAGTGAATCGAGAGAAGATGGAGTGACCTCAGCATAAAAAGCGCAGCTGAGTCTGAAGGACAAAAACCGAGGAGAACCAGCTTCTACTCCATGGTCCAGCCTGGGATGCTACGGAGCATTCACTGTCCTCTGGGGAAAGGAGTCCCCAGCCACTCCATAATGTGTCACCTACTGATCAGCTTCAGGGTCTAGCATACCAAATTCTCCAGATAAGAGGATGTTTGGACAGCATCTGTAAGGAGAACGGGTGTTAGAGACAGGGTCAGGCACAGTTTTGAGGAGGGGTTGGGGAGGAAAGAACGAGCAGGGCAATTATCCAGTGCCCCCAGGACCACAAGGAGGCCCTCTTGGAAAAGTTGAGGCAGAGTTTCAGGGCACGAGGCATGGGCCAAGCTCATTCTTTGGCTTCCATCCTGGGCCCCATTCTATCTAATGCCAGCCTTGGGTGGGTGAAGTGAGGAGAGGAGTAGGAGGTTGGAGATGGGATGAGGTGATAAGGAGATGTTAGAGAAATAAATATTCACCTAGATCTTTTTATTTTTTGCCTTTAAAGAAATATACAACAAACTTAGCAACAAGGCATGTAACTGAGGAATTCTCTTTGGGTGGATAAAATGAAGAATTTATGATGCAGCAAAGGGGATGGGCATGGATATTTTAATGTAAAGCTCATGACCCTAACACAAAGTAAACATTACCCTAATACAGGGAATAGATAAACCCTATTTCTCCCCTTTAATGAGGGTATTAGTGAGTCAGTCCAACAGGGGGTGTACAGGGCTTTGAGAGAGAATTAAAGGGCCGATGTAATAAGATCCATGCTGAAATCTGTTATTTTACAGCATATATTTTTTTAAAACGCTCAGCAGAAGCAGGCAGCTCTGTGAGATGTAATAAGGGGACTGCATGCAAATGAGAAACGTGCAGAAAAACCTGTGGAAGAGCAAATACACCCATGCAAGCTCTGATGCAGAAAGTCGCGGGAAAAGCACACACTAAAGTTATAGGTGCAAATAAAAAAATGTTGCAGAGTTCAAACACAGGCAAGTAATCAAAGACAAAATATGAGAAGTACACGTTAGAAATGAAACTGCACTCCAGTGGTAACTCAGTTCTTTCGAGATCAGGGCACACAATGTACACCTTCCACACGGTAAAATGCCCAATGGTTCCTCGCATGGCACTGGTAATGGTAAAGTCAAATATGTAATCAGAACTATTTACAGTTGGCATGGCTTACTCTGAGATACATGCACTCGAATATGCAGCAGAGTTGGCATGGCTTATTTATCCCAGACACGCGCTTTAACTTAACTCATGGCCTTATCCAGGCACTAAGAAACCTGCACTAACCGATCTCCCTGCTAGCACAGTTTCCTGCATTGCCCATGAATAGATAATCGACACTGACACACATGCTAGCAGTCTCTCTCAGACACTGTGGCATACACATACACACACATATGCTTCTACTGCTGCTCATGTGCTCACTTACGGGCCAATAAAGAAAACTGAGCGGGTGAGCGATCCAGTAAATAAATTTATGTAAATGAGCGTCCCTAGCGCCTCCTTTTGACAGAAGCGGTGGCTGTCAGCAGGTTTGACAGCCAATGCTCAATTTTACTGGCTTCAGTTCTCGAACCCGCTGACAGCCATGGGTTCGGAAAACGGACGACGGCTAAATTGAGCATCCATCTTCCAACCCGTGGGCCGCGGGCAGATTTTTAAATTTTTTATTTTATTTTTTTAAATTTTTTATTTTTTTTTTAATTTTGGGGCCTCCAACTTAATATCGCCATGATATTAAGTTGGAGGGTGTAAAGAAAAGCAGTTTTTTCTGCTTTTCTGTACACTTCCCCGGTGCTGGCCCAAATTAATGCCAGCCTTTGGCAGGCGTTAATTTCTGAAAGTAAAATGTGCGGTTTGGCTGCACATTTTACTTTCTGACTCACGCGGGAATAACTAATAGGCCCATCAACATGCATTTGCATGTTAAGGGCGCTATTAGTTTTGGAGGGGTTGGGCGAGCGTTTTCGGGTAATAGTGCGTTGAAAACGCACGGTCAAACCGCCCCCCCCGAAACTAATAGCGCCCGCAACACGTAAATGCATGTTGATGAGCCTACTAGTTATTCCCGAGTGATTCAGAAAGTAAAATATGCTTTTCTGTACACCCTCCAACTTAATATCATAACAGCCAAACGCGGGCGCACTTTACTGTATCGGCCCGTTAGCGAGTATCCCCTCCTCTGGACTGGCTAACTAAAGCACTACAGCATAATCATGTAAAGCTCCTGCCATTGCTACTAGCCCTTACCTTGCCTACAACAGCTATCTTTACACTTCCTCCATCCTCTTCAGGCACTCACTGTCTTCATCTGCTCTGTCAATGGCAACACTGCACTGCCCTTCTCTGAGATCAGCCCAGCTAGCTCAGACAGTGGCCTGACTAGCCGGGCAGAGAATGTCCCATGACTCCCAACAGCACAGCAGCAAAAAAAAAAAAAAAAAGATTACTGATGATTAAAAATAGCCCTCGCCTTATCTTTTGTTCTTTTGCTGCTGTCAGCCTGTCACAAGGTGATAATAAAGTTGCAGCACCTGCTTTTTTTTTTCTGCTGGCTGTGATTTGCGCTCATTCCAGCAGAGAGAGCTCAACCGTGAAATCATCCAATTCTCCAGGATGGGGAAAGAGAGGAGAGAGGCTGAACCAGCAGAGCCTGTTCTAAAGTCGAAGGGGGCTGGACTAGCCAGCATGGCACTCTAGGCAGAGGGGCTCACTTCTCATGCACTTTTCAGCTTCCAGATCTGCTTGGTAAACAGGGAGCCTGATGGAAATTTAAGAGAAAAGGAGGAGGAAGCGGTCGTTGCTGACGGTGACCCAAATTTTTTTGGGGGGGGCCCTGTGGCCTCCCTTTCTATTGCCTATGATCTTATCTCTTAGGGAGTGAGCTGATAAGAAAACTCCCAAATGAGCAGGGAAATCCCTAAGAGTGTATAGGATCCCTGTAGTCACAAAAATATACCTGAGGTCCACACGAGTCCAGATTGTCCCCAGTCCGTGTCCTATAGGGTGAATGAAGATCCCATTGTGGGTCTCCAAACCCTCTTGTCTCTTCTCACCGAACTCCTTCTGATGTGACCTCTCATTAGGCTAGGTCTGCTGCTGAACAAACAGGCTAATATAGCCCAGCTTCAACTTGTGAGGAGGAGGAGGGAGGCTAAACCTCCTCAGAAACCAGAAAGGGCAAAATACTTTCAAAGTCCAAAAATGTCTCTTCTGAGGTGATGAGTCACTGCAGCCCTTCCACTTTAGGGGAAAGCGTACACAAGTCTTCTCGTCCCTCACCAAAACTGGATCCGAGTCTCACTACAGGTAAAATAGAAAAAAAAAATAAAAAAAAGTGTCCAACTATAACCAAAATCTCTTTTTCCTAACTGGAGGCAGATCCTAACAGGCAAGAGGCGCACTGCAGAGATCACCTAAAAAAATCAAATCAGTTTCCAAACCTGGCTCCTTACTCTCCAGAAGCCAGCTCAAATGACCACACACTCTAGAGATCGCTAGCCCACCGCCCCCCCCCCCAAGTGAACTAAGGCGCTACCATTCACAGCCAGCCTAAAGGGGAGGAGCTGTTCAGTAATGGTTTCTCCCACTAAGGGGCCGATGCAATGAAGTGCACCCAGCCTAGCGCACAGGTTTACATGCGGTTGAACGCATGTTTTGGTCGTGCTAGACTAGCACCCAATGCAATAAGGAGATTATCGCATCCAAAATGTGCACCCAAACAAAGGCGTAGCCGATAGCACTCATCACTTGTAAATTCCATGTAGGTGAGGCTATTAGATATTACCCCTCCCCCCTCTATGCAGAAAACTGGTGGGTACCCAACACATCCCGGAGCTGGCCATATGTCAATCCGTGAGTCAAGGGTTCATTACAAATTTTAAAAAATACTGTCCTCTGTGGTTCCTCCTACTTAGTATCGTTACAATACTTAAATCAATTGCTTGCGTTGTTTAAGAATAAAGGTTTGATGTAAAAAAAAAAAACAACAATTCTGGATGCACAGGATACACCATTTCGCCACTTGCTATTGTGCATGTACATTGGGTGAAACTGACCTGAAGCAGAATAAAACAGACACTCATGTTGAGTGTCCATTACAATTGTGGGTGCACACAGTGGTGTACCGAGGGGGGCAGGGGGGGGGGCAATGCCCCCAGGCGCAGGGCCATAGGGGGGCGCTGAAGGCCGACAGGAAGGCCCATGTGGCCGCCAATGGATCTCATCCCACTGGCGGCTGAACAGGGAACTACTGCTATGCTGTGTGCCGGCCGTGCACAGCAGGAAGATCGTGGTGGAGCTCATCCCACCACAGCCTGAAAAAAAAGGCCACATCCAAACCTCCAGGTGCTGCTGCTCCTCCTCCTTCCTACCTGCGTGGCCCCGGAAGAAAAGGAGTTGGCAAAAAAACATGAAAGGGAAGGTGGAAATAAAAGGATGTAACCAACTGATTAGAAAACTAAGATCAGACAGCAAAGATAAAAAATATATATATTTTAATTTTTAGTGATTGGCATATATTATCTTTGGGAATGTGCAAAAGTAGCACTTTCTCTATGCTGATCTCGCAATGTATGTCTGGCAGAAGAAGGCATCTGTGCTATTACTGTGAGGTGACACCAGAATTGAAAATATTTTTTTGTATGGTGAGCTATAAGGAAAACAGCCAAGCTCCATTGTTGGGGGAATTTCTGTGGATGCACAGAGTTACAGAACTGGAGGAACAGGATTTATGTTCACATTCTTTTCCTTCCTGTATACATTACAGACTTCACTCTCCTAGCCATATAGAATTAGTTGAATGAGGCTATCAAATAATTTTAATAGTAGTTTTACTAGAAGTGTGAAACTAGCCAGCTTTTTATGTAGAACTGATAATTATAGAAATTAGCACATACCTTTGTCATACATGATTCTGAAGCATGCCAAATCTTGCATAGAGTACGAACAGTTGTTGAAAACAAACTTTATACAAGAACCGCTCCCCTCTCTCCCTTCTTCATGGACTCTAGCAACAAAACAGGATGCATTGAGAATCCAGACTACAGAAGTATACACATTCAGGGATAGTTTATGACTTCACTTCGTGCCCTAGGGGGTAATCTTTGCAAATACAGAGATCAGATATTGATAAATGAACATTTACGTTTAAACGACCGTGCTGTAGTTAGGTTTTCTATCTGCATTAAAGCGTGTAATTTATTCCTCCAAAGCCAGAAACATGGAGGGTCAGGGGCATGCCACTGAAGGACAATGGCCCTCTTTGCAACCGGACACGCCTTCCGAAGCAAAAGACACGTTTCCCTCCCCCGAATCTGAAAAGAGGAAACTACATCAAAAAGAACCCCTTCGGGAGTAAAAACCACCAATTGACCCACCAAAAAAGACAGGTACTTTAGGAATTGCCCCAAAAAGTTTGAATAACAGGACAGGCCCAAAAACAATGCCCTATGGTACCTGAATCCAATTGACATTTACTGCACCGCTCGGAGTCTAGGTACCCCACTATGTGCAGCCAGGAGGGAGGCAAATATGCTCTACGTAAGAGCTTATATTGCATTTCCTGCAGCGCTGCGTCCTCCGTCAACTCATGCTTGATGGCATGGAGGAAAGAAAGATCAGGAAAGGAGAATATTTCCACCTTCCACTTAGCATGTAGCTCTACACTTTGGCCTTCAGATTTTAAACAAGAAAGAGATTTATAGATACAGGAAATCCCCATCCAGCCCCTCCTATCTACCTGAAAAAATGTCCTCAAGCTGATCCACCACTACGTCACACGAGATGAGATTTTTGCAAGGAGAGCACATAATGTTGCAGTTGAAGATAAGCAAAAAAGGACTTGGGGGAGAGATCAAATCATGTTGACAGATCTTGATATGTTAGAATGTCCACCACCCCAAAGTCCACCACCTGCATTAGAGAAACTACTCCCTGTGCCTCCCAGTGGGAGAACCAACCGTGCATAGCTGGGAGAATAGGCAAATACACTGATACCTATGGACTCTGGCCCAGTTTCGAGCAGAGAGATGCCCACGCCTTCTGCAGAGATGTAAAAGTAAAGTTGCTACGAACACATAAGGGCAAACGGGTTGTACGAGCGTGAAGCAGATAAGAGGGGTGTAAGGGCTTGATCAATTCCTTCTCCAGGTCTAAAGGGGTAAAATACATAGAATTAAATAGCTAGTCTTTCACATGATGCAATAAACATGCTGTTATACTCCTCTAAATTAGGACCCCCCTAGACCTCCCTGTCTCCTGTTGCGCATGAAGTAGACACTTGGCCTGGGGTAGGGTTGGTCTGGCCCTCCGGTTGGACCCGGAGGGCACCTGCCACCAGGAGGCGGAGTACAGGAGGAGATGGTCTCAGGTGGGCCTCACAGGGTCTCAGAAGAGATAGTTCAGAGGAGTGCCTATGTGATGCCCTTGGAGCGGTCTAAGACAGGAGATGGTCAGGGAACAGACCAGGCTAGAGTCTGTTCTGCTTTTCAACAGTTTAATTACAAAAAGTCCAGCAAGACAGAATCAAAATGCCTGCTTACCTCAGCAGTCTGACAATGCAAGAACAGTTTTCAAAAAGAGCACAGCACTCCATTACAGCTTCCTTCTTCTCCCTGGGGCCTCTCTAACTCTCTCAGGGCCTCACCTTTGTATCCCTTACCTCAGGGAAATGCCCCCATCCGAGGATCCCTTTCCTGTCTGTCTTAAGGTGGACCGGGCCAGATAGCTGGAGCCGGTCTGTTAAGGCAGTCTGAGGCTCTCTGTCATATACTCTATCATATTCCCTCCCCCTCAGCTCAATCTTCCTTAGTTGAGCACCTGCCTGTACAAGGGAGACTTCTCTAGAAAGGAAGTCTGCATTTATATTCGCCTTCCCTGCTCTGTGTCGGACTTTAAAGTCAAATGGTTGGAGTGCCAGAAGCCACCTCATTACTCGTCCATTGGACTCCTTATTCTGAGTGATCCTTTACCAGAGTGAACTGGTGGCCCAGTAGGTAATAACGAAAAGCCTCCAAGGCCCATTTGACAGCTAAGGCCTCTTTCTCTATCATTGAGTAGCGTCTCTCTCGGGGTAGTAGCTTCCTGCTAATTAAGGCTACTGGATGTTCTTAGTCTCCTTTCTCTTGTGTGAGGATGGCTCCTAGCCCCACCTCTGATGCGTCTGTCTGTATTATAAAAGGCTTGATAAAGTCCGGACTTAGTAGAACAGGTTCCGAGCATATGCCTTCCTTTAGACCCTGGAAGGCTTCCTCTGCCTCTGCAGATCATCTAACCTTCTCTGGGGCTTTCTTAACCGTAGACAAGCCAGATGGTCCTTATTTTTTTAACCGTTTTGACTTCCTGCTCAAATATCGCCCCGGAGACAAGAATACCAGAGCTGATGCCCTGTCACGCTTCTTTCTCTCGGAGGATGTTCCAGAAGAACCTCAGCATATTATCGACCTGAAGAAAGTCATCTTGGCGGCTACTCATACTGTGCCCACTGGTAAAACCATCGTGCCTAAACACCTCAGGAAGAAAGTGCTCTATTGGGCGCATGATTCCAAGCTAGCTGGCCATCCTGGTCAACACCGTACCCTGCTGAAGCTACAGAAGTATTATTGGTGGCCAACTTTCAAGGAAGATACACTCTCCTACGTAGCATCTTATGCCAACTGTGCCAAGCACAAACCTACTTCTGGCCAACCATGGGGATTGCTGCAACCACTTCCAGCTCCGGAACAGCCCTGGACGCATATCGCTACTGACTTTGTACTCGATCTACCCCTCTCTGGAGGTATGAATACCATTTGGGTCACAGTCAACTGCTTCGGCAAGGTGGCCAATTTCGTGGCACTGCCTGGGTCACCTTCAGCCTTGGAGCTTGCAAAGCTCTTCATAACCCACATCTTTTGCCTTCACGGCCTACTGAAGCACATAGTCTTGGATCGAGGATCACAGTTCACGGCAAGATTCTGGAAGGCTCTGTGCAAGCTTTTCAACATCTCTCTAGATTATACATCTGCCTATCATCCTCAATCAAATGGCCAAACAGAACGGATGAATAGGACCCTGAAACAGTTCATTCAGGCCTATGTGAGTTGCTGTCAGAATAACTGGGCCAAACTGTTACCATGGGCTGAATTTGCCATTAATTCTCATCCAGAATCATCCACTAGATCAACACCTTTTGAAGTGGGATATGGACGTTCACCATCACCGCCACTTCCACTGAAGCTCTCAGTGACGTCCCCAGCAGCTCAATCCACTGCTGATAATATCCATCAATTATGGAATCAGACGAAAGAAATGCTACTCAAAGCGAGTGATCGAGCCAAAAGGTTTTATGATGCTCACCATTCCAAAGCGCCTGTCTTTCAACCTGGTGACAATGTCTGGCTATCCACTAAGCACCTTAGACTGAAGTTACCCTCCACTCGATTTGCTCCTTGCTACGTTGGACCATTTCCAATCCTCCGACATCTTGGCTACATCACTTACAGTCTGAAACTACCACCTGGATTAAACATCCACAACGCTTTCCATGTTTCACTTTTGAAACCACTCATTCTCAGTGAGTTCTCTTCCAAGTCTCAGGAACCATCTCCCATCAATGCAGAAGATGACCTAGAATACAAGGTCAAAGCTGTCCATGATGTCCAAAGATGAGGCAAGACTTGGGAATACCTTCTTTTAAGGGAAGGTTTTGGCCCCAAAGAAAATTCTTAGGAGCCTCTGGCTAATATCCTTGACAAAGAGATGCTCCATCAGTTTCATCTCTCACATCCTTGGAAACTAAAACCTGGTACCCGCAGAGGAGACCGCCCTTTGAAGGGGGGTACTGTTGCAACGTCACTTCCCAACGGCTTCACTCTGCCTACCTTTCCTTTTTTTGCGGCTCCTCCTGCTCTTCACGGACGCCTGGCTGCCGCGGCGTCTGCCTGCCATCCTCTCTGGCGTCCCTAGACCAGCTTGGGCGCTGCCTCCCGCCATGTTCTACAGGTACCTTAGGGCGCGCGCGCTGCGTGGCCCTCATTCTTATTTCCTCATTGGCGCATTCCTCAGGCGCATCCTCCTGTGATGATGTCACACTGCCCGGATATTTAAGCCTACAGTTTATTGCTAGCCATTGAGTTAGCAAGGGGAATTCTTACGGATGGGATTCGCTCTCCAACCCAGCTACTCTGCCTTTCCAACTTCTATTGGACTCTTTCTGCTAACAGAGTACCCGCTCCTCGGGGGCCTCTTTTGCTTCTTTCAGGTCGCTATCAGGTAACCGGTACTCGCTCCTCGAGGGCCCATGTTCCCTGACCCGCTGCCTGCATCTATCTCCTCTTCTACTTGGAAGAATTCGCTACAGACACCATCAGTGAGTACTACTATCATCCACTCCTCAGAGCTGTCTCCCTGGAACCAGGTACTCGCTCCTCGAGGGCCTGCCTCCGTTCCAGCGCCAGTGCCATCTCCTACGTGGAACCGCTGTGTGAGTACTTTGCCAACGAGTCTCTCTGCTTCCAGGGATCTGGTACTCGCTCCTCGAGGGCCAGGTCTTCTATCTCGGGGCTTCTCCATATTTGGGATTCTATGAATGTTCTATTGTACTCAATTTCTCGGTTCTCTCCACTACAGCACTGCTACCAGAGGAACCGCTGTTCCAGCACCCTGGGGGATACTAGCCCAGCCGGGCTACATCTTCTACTCACTACTGCCACCTCTGGTGGCTTCTCAAACTGTCTAAATAAAGAAATATCTGTGTTTGTGTGTCCAGAGCTGAGCCTGACCTGTGGCCCCTCACGGGACTTCCCCCCATGGGTGTGGTCAGCTGCCACAGTGTCCAAGGCTCCACCCAAACCTCACTAATTATAACAGTTAACAGTGGTACCTGATTTTAACAAAACACTTTTGGCTTTCTGAAATTGAGATTCCAAGTGCAACAACCTCTTATCATGAGCCTTCTTCCTATGGACAATATAAAAATAATGTCACTCCTTAAAACCGCCTTTGTGTTATACCAAAACAGTATTGGGTCATCCATTTATTTCTCAGATAATCTTGGAATTGGAGATCTGTCGCCAAATAATAAGGAAAACACCAACTCTTAATCAGTTGATCTTCAGAACAAAAGGAAATCTGAATCCAGACCAGGGCATGATCTGAAATCATAATTTCATCAATACCTGTGTCTGGTCCTAGAAAAAATATCTTGACCAACAAGAATGTAGTCCAACCTGGAATAGGTGGAGTGGGCTCACGATAAGTGTATGAAATATTTTTCAAAAGGATGAAGCACCCTCCAAGCATCTACCAAATGTAAAGTATCTTTCAAAAAAAGCAATGTCCCTGCCCGTTGAGCTTTTGTCTCCCTTGACCGGATGAGACCTATTTCGCTCTTCCAGCGATTCAGGTAGTCCAATAAATCTCAGATTTTCCCAGCAAGATCTGTTCTCCACATCTTCAAGCTTCTCTGCTTGTTTCTTTAAAGTTGACTGCGCTGAGAGAAGGCCATCTTGTGTATCTGAAACCCTCTGCTCCACTTCTGCAAAATGCCTTTCAAACCCATTCATAGTCACCAAAACTTCCTTCAGCTTGTCAAAAATTCTCTGCAACTCATGTTCTAAAGCTGTCACTACAGCCAACTTCATTTCTGTCACCACCACTGTCTGAACTAGTTCCAGAATAGCAGTCTCATCTGCCATATTAGATTCGGGTGCCTTGGTTTTTCTTAATCTCTCTCTTTTTTCGCTGTTCTCGTGGACATAGCTTCCAAAATGCCACTCAAATGTAATAAGTTTGGAGATCCCTGCTCCAAAAAGTAGATTTCACAGTTATTGTTGCGGCGATGGGGATGGATTCAGCAAAAGGAGAGCCGAGAAGAGAAATCACATCGCGTTCCCTTTTCTGCCCCATGTGATCTCTCAAGGTATTTTTAACATCTTACCATTTGAGATTTAGTCTCAGTATTCAGCCTTCCCATGTGCAGTGCTTTGAATACAGTCAATTTCCTAGTCAGGCACATGATCTCAGCATCCCATATTCTATTTTCTTTAGCCACATATGATATTATTTGCCACCCTATCACAACTTACTGTTGCCTATGTAATATTTATTGATGTTCCTATGTTCAGAAACTCTGTTTATTGTAACGCCTTAACCGCGACAGTTTTGTTCTTTGGAAACCGACCTGATTTGATACTTGTATTAAGAAGGTCGGTATATAAAAATCCTAAATAAATAAATAAATAAATAAACTTACCCAGTTCCTAATAACAAAGCAGGATATATTAATTCAGAGGTATTAATTTCTAAATATTCTTTCCATTTTCAAGTTAAGAACTCCCTACATTTAGAGTCAAAATAAAGACGAAGATTGAGCAGCCATTTAAAGGCTTTAGAAGGAAATAGGGGCGTGATCAGAAATGGAAGAAACAGCAATATCAGCAAAACAAATGATCAGATACTACAAATAATCAATGTGTGAGTAGCAATTATGTGAGTCAGAATAAAAGGAAAAATCCTGTTCCCTGGATGTAATACCTTCCAGAGGTCTAGCAATTGGAGCTCTTTCAAAAGAAAAAGGTACACCCAAGGTGTGGGAGCTTTTTAAACTCAATAGCATCCATGATGGGATCTGCAATATAATTTAAATCACTGCCCAGAACAACAAAAATTGTCAGGGAATTGACTTAGCAGTGTAACTATACGTGGAAGAAAATGTGTGATTATACACATTGGGGGCATAAATTTACAAAAAAAATTTTTTTTAGAACATTTCTCCTCTAACTAAAATGAAGTGTCCTTCAGGATCCATAATCTGTGTCTCCACACAAAAAAGATGTTACAATCTGGTGGTTTAGTGTGCCCTTGGGCCTCAGCCCAGGCCCAGTCCTTCAGGGCCGAGCCGAGGGTTGACGGTGGGCTCCACATGGCTAACAGGCTGACCCTCTGCCGGGCCTGCAAGCTCCCAAGGCCAACATCCTGGGATGGTAAAAGTTGAATGGTCCTCTGACAAAACACTTAGTTGATGCTGTTACCGAACGGGGGCGCTGTGGAGCGATCCCGCTGGGGTTTTAGTGTGCCCTTGGGCCCCTGGCACGACCCCGCACCAAGGGTAGGTGAGCGTGGACCCGGCCCCCAGCCGGACCTGCATGCCTCGGGAATCAACATGTGGAATGTTGGAGATGAACGGTCCTCCGACCGTTCCCGGCCCTTTCGGACCTTCCGCTGTAATGGCACAAGGCAGCAGGCCGGACACGGGACGTGGGCAGACAAAGGTCCAAAGCAGGAGACGAAGACTGGGGAACCATAGACGTAGACAGACGCTGAAGCAGGATACCATGGACGTAGACGGACGCTGAAGCAGGATACCATGGACGTAGACGCTGACACAAACAGGAGGGACGACGATGGCACTGTCCCTCAGGGCGCCCTACACAGCCAGCACGGCTGGACTGGTTGTGGACCACCCTGTCCCACAACCGCGGGAGCGGAAGCAGCGCAGGGAAGGCAATATGCTGCAAACGCAGTCCGGGGAATATACTGCACTCCTAGCAGTCAAAAGCAGGTGCTGCACTCCTGGCAGCCGAAAGCAAGTGCTGCACTCCAGGCAGCCGAAATCAGGATCAAGGCATCAAAAGACAAGGCAGGTGCTGCACTCCTGGCAGCCTACCACAAGTTCAAGCAACAAGTGGAGGCAGGTACAAACACTATGGAACGTCAAGGAACATCAGGGCGTGTAAGACAAGGACACGAAGCTGGAGGAGAGTCCAGAGGCCAGACGGAACGCTGGAAGCGAAGACAACCAGAGTCTTGTAACTCCATACAAGGCCAAGTATGAATGCAGAAGCAAGGCTTTTATAGTCCAGAAACAGGCAACTCCCTGGGAGGAGTCTAGATGGTCCGCCCCTCGCTGGCCCTATAACTGTGGAGAGGAGCAGCGGGCTCGCCCCTTAGGAGAAGGGCGTGGCCAGAACCAGGAAGTCCAAACACACACAGGCAGCCTCAGGCAGGCCCCTGGAACAACGAGGCCTCCCAGGCCTTGGAGCCAATCCTGGACACTTGCTCAAGCGAGGCCCTGGCTTCAGAGCGGCCTCCAAAGGAAAAGGTAAGATGTCTCCTAAGGGGCAGCCACAGGAGGGATCATAACCGATGCGACAGAATAACTGACGAAGACACGTGGTTGATGCGGCGGCATCACTGACGAAGACACTTGGTTGATGCGGCGGCATCACTGATGAAGACACTTGGCTGATGCAGCGGCATCACTGATGAAGACACTTGGTACTTGACAACAACTGGGCGGAAGGACATTTGCAATGTCTCTCAGGGCGCCCTACTCAGGCCACCCGCGGGACTGAGTCGCGGACCACCCTGTCCCATGTGCACACCCTACAAAGCCCTTGGAGGCTGGTCACGGACCACGAGGAGAACGGGACAGCGCAGGGCGACCCAGGCACGGAGGAACTCCAATGACGAAGCCGGTGTCACCCGAAGCTCCCTCTATGGCTGGCGGGAACAGAGGCTCTGGAGCACAGGGACCAATCCCACCTGCAGACTGCACCAATCTCGGGCATACACCATCCGAGAACCACAGCTCTACAGGAACAGAAGGCTCAGGAGCACCAGACGAAGATGTAGGGAAGAACATCCTGGAAGGCAGGCACAAGAGGAGGAGGAAGATCATGACGAGACATCAGAACATGGACCGGGACCTCAGGCGAGACATCAAGACATGAAGATGTGGTAGAAGGCAGACGAGACGAGGAGCTCCACGAAGAACAGAAGACCTTACAAGACTCTGGCAGGCAGGAGCCTCCAGAGAGGATGTCACTCAGATGCAAGGCCACGAACAGACTAACGGAGCAGCCCTTTATAGGGCTAAAGCAGGAAGTCCACTTAAAGGTGGGGCCAGCACACTTCCTGTGCCTGGCCCTTTAAATCTGGCAGAGAGGTGCCGGCCAGCGCCTAAGGAACAGCAGGAGTAGGGCTGTGCAGGACCATGGACAGCGGCCTGCACAGCATCATCGCGTAGACACAGGCAGGGCCTGAGGGGCAGGCCCTGATATCGGTAGCGGCTCCAGCTGCTGCGGGTAGCCCCGGGGGCGGCTCCAGCCGCCGGATGGAACCGGGGCTTGCGGCCTAGCGCCGCGAAGATGGTCATGGTATCGGGGGCAGTCCCAGCCCCGCAGAGAGAGGCAGGCAGGTTGCAGCTCTGACCGCGGAGGGGAAAGTAATCTGGGGCGGCCTCCACGCCGAATGGGCAGCGACAATCCATGGCTCCAGCCGCACAGGAGGCTCGACGGCGGCATCCCTGCCGCGTCGGGTGAAGAAGGCAGCGATACGGTGAGTGCCTGCTCGCGGGAAAGCCCGCGGGCAGCGCAGTTCATAACAAAAGGAAGATCTTTATGAAAAGGAAGGGCAACTCTCCTTTGCCTCCAAGAAAAGGAGGAGAAAAAACTTGCCCCACTCTATTGAATTTAATTTTTTGTGTTCAATGGAATTTAAATGAGTCTCCTGGAAAAAGACTATGGCCCAGATTTTAAAAGGCCTATGCGCGTAAATCCAGTGCCATTTTCTGCTGTGCTGGGGATTGTGTGCCGGCAGATTGCCAGCAGGCGCAAAAGCTAAGATAAAGGTCTATCATATCCCCCCTCAGCCGTCTCTTCTCCAAGCTGAACAGCCTCAACCTCTTTAGCCTTTCCTAATAGGGGAGCTGTTCCATCCTCTTTATCATTTTGGTTGTCCTTCTCAGTACCTTCTCCAGTGCAACTATATCTTTTTTGAGATGCGGTGATCAGAATTGTACACAGTATTCAAGGTGCGGTCTCACCATGGAGCAATACAGAGGCATTATGACATTTTCCGTTTTTTTCACAATTCCCTTCCTAATAATTCCTAACATCCTGTTTGCTTTTTTGACTGCCGCAGCACACTGAACCGACGATTTCAATGTATTATCCACTATGATACCTAGATCTTTTTCCTGGGTGGTAGCTCCTAATATGGAACTTAACATTGTGTAACTACAGCAAGGGTTATTTTTCCCTATATGCAACACTTTGCATTTGTCATAAGAACATGCCATACTGGGTCAGACCAAGGGTCCATCAAGCCCAGCATCCTGTTTCCAACAGTGGCCAATCCAAGCCATAAGAACCTAGCAAGTATCCAAAAACTAAGTCTATTCCATGTTACCATTGCTAGTAATAGCAGTGGCTATTTTCTAAGTCAACTCAATTAATAGCAGGTAATGGACTTCTCCTCCAAGAACTTATCCAATCCTTTTTTTAACACAGCTATACTAACTGCACTAACCACATCCTCTGGCAGCAAATTCCAGAGTTTAATTGTGCCATTTGGATGCCCAATTGTGCATTTGGATGCCCAATCTTCCAGTCTTGCAAGGTCCTCCTGCAATTGTTTGGGTAATTGCCAGGTTTTTGTGGCCTGGTTTGGCCTCTGTTGGAAATAGGATGCTGGGCTTGATGGACCCTTGGTCTGACCCAGCATGGCAATTTCTTATGTTCCTAATTTATCACAATCCGCTTGTGATTTAACTACTCTGAATAATTTTGTATCATCTGCAAATTTGATGACCTCACTCGTCATATTCCTTTCCAGATCATTTATAAATATATTGAAAAGCACCGGTCCAAGTACAAATCCTGAGGCACTCCTCTTTTTATACTCCCACTGAGAAAATTGACCATTTAATCCTACTCTCTGTTTCCTGTCTTTTAACCAGTTTATAATCCATGAAAGGATATTGCCTGTTATCCCATGACTTTTTAGTTTTCTTAGAAGCCTCTCATGAAAGGCTTCTGAAAATCCAAATACACTACATCTACCGGTTCACCTTTTTCCACATGTTTATTAACCCCTTCAAAAAAATGAAGCAGATTTGTTAGGCAAGACTTCCCTTGGGTAAATCCGTTCTTCTGCCTGCTGCCAATAACTGACCTCTGCCTCCTGACCATTCTTCTGTCTGCTGCCTGGAACTGACCACTTTACTGTTTGCTGCCTAGAACCGACCCTCGCTTGCCACGACTACACACGGACTGACTCTGGTATTGACCCCTGCTTTGGCTGACCTTTCTTGGACTGATACTCTGCTTTGACCCTTGCGCTTCACTTGGACACTCTCTTCTGGCCCCCGGTGAAGGCTAGACCTTCAGGCGCTGCCTGTCTCATTCGGAGGACATCTTCGAACTGTTGCCTTCCAGAGGTCTCCGGAGCTTCCGGTTCTGGTCTAGTCCATTCACTCTGCATCAGCCGTGTGCACCCTTGCTCGTGGTGGGCACACCTCTTCAATACCTCACCAGGAGACCACCGGAGGCCCACCTAAGTCCAGGCGGTCCTGGTACCCAAGGGCTCAACCTGCAGAAACCCCGGACTGTTATTGGTGAAGCTCCAGCTAACCTCTGTCTCCTTGTGTGCTCCACCTCTGGTGGCAGGCACTCTCTGGGTCCAAACAGAGGGCCGTACCAATCCTGCACCAGGCCAAGGGTCCACCTCTAAGATTGTATTTTTAAACAATGTCCTTGCCTGTTGTACACTTTTAAACTTTGCAGCAGCACCTTTCAGTTTTTTCTAATTATTTTCCTCATTTTATCAAAGTTTCCCTTATGAAAATTTAGTGTTAAAGCTATAGATTTACATATTGTCCCCCTTCCAGTCATTAGTTCAAATTTGATCATGTATGATTACTATTGCCAAGTGGCCCCACCACTGTTACCTCTCTCACCAAATCCTGCATTCCACTAAAAATTAAATCTAAAATAGCTCCCTCTCTCATTGGTTCCTGAACCAATTCCTGAACCAATTGCTCCATGAAGCAGCGTGTCCTGATGTTACATTTACCCAGTCAATATTGGGGTAATTGAGATCTACAGAAACACTGGTGCAGGATAAAGTTATTACTTCCACACGAGTGAATATCAGTAAAGAAGTCTTTATTGAAGGCTAACAGAAGTTCATTTATGGCAACTCCAGCAATTATAACATGATACTCTTGAAGTCCCCCGACACGGTCCCGTGTTTCGCACTTGCTGCATCGGGAGGGACCAATATCTAGTCACAATCTACAAAATAACAGCAATATAAACTAAGTCAATAGTGGAAGCAAAATACTACGGTGCACTGTAATATGCAAGCTGACACGTACCTTTAACAATGGAATCTGGAGCGCAAGCGCCCTCAAGCGTTTGACAGCCATTTAAACATTCACAAAAAGGCGCGAAAACCGTCTTTTTACCCATATAGATTCTACTGAACATTTAGTCTCTCTTATGATCTTTATCCTGTTGGACTAAATACCCTCCTGGACATAAAGTGCCACACCCCCACCAAGGTGATTCTCCCTATCATTACGATATAATTTGTACCCCCAATATAGCACTGCGCCATCAGTTATCCTCCTTCCACCAGGTCTCTGAGATGGCAATTATGTCTATCTCGTCATTCACTGCTGTACACTCTAACTCTCCCTTCTTACTTCTTAGACTTCTGGCATTGGCATACAGACATTTCAAAGTGTGTTTTTTGTTTGTAGTAACAACCTGCTTTTCAGTTGATAGGAATAATTTGGAATTCTTTAGCTCAGGTGATTCTTTACCTCTAGGTACATGGACTACATTTGCTTTAATTTGAACCTATCTGTTGGGATGCCCTAACTCTCCTGTTTCATTACTATCCTTCAAAGATACATTCCTCCGAACCATGCTCTGCTGAGTGACTGTCGGCTTGCCCCCTTGTTCTAGTTTAAAAGCTGCTCTATCTCCTTTTTAAAAGTTAGTGCCAGCAGTCTGGTTCCACTCTGGTTAAGGTGGAGCTCGTCCTTTCAGAAAAGTCTCCCCCTTCCCCAAAAGATTCACCATTTCCTTACAAAACTGAATCCCTCTTTCCTGCACCATCATCTCATCCACGCATTGAGACTATGGAGCTCTGCCTTCCTCTGGGGACCTGCACGTGGGACAGGGAGCAGTTGAGAGGATGCCACCCTAGAGGTTCTGTATTTCAGCTTTCTACCTAAAATCCTAAATTTGGCTTCCAGAACATCTCTCCCACATTTTCCTATGTTGTAGGTGCCCACATGTACCCCGACAGCTGGCTTCTCCCCAGCACTGTCTATAATCCTATTTAGGTTACACTTGAGGTCCACCAACTTTGCACCAGGCAGGCAAGTTACCAGGTGGTCCTCACGTCTACCAGCCACTCAGCTATCTACATTGAATCACCAACTATGATGGCCGACCTAACCCTTCTCTCCTGGGTAGTAGCCCTGGGAGACTTGTCCTCAGTGTGAGAGAACAACGCATCACCTGGAGAGCAGGTCCGTGCTACAGGATCACTTCCTGCTACACCAGGGTGTTCTCCTCCAACCAAGAGACCTTTCTGATCCAAGACAGCACCAAAGCTGGCAAACTGGATTTGGGACTTGGCTATTATGTCCCTGAAGGTCTCATTAATGTACCTCTCTGTCTGCCTCAGCTCCTCCAGGTCTGCCATTCTAGCCTCTAGACATTAGACTTGTTCTCTGAGAGCCAGGAGCTCTTTGCACCAGGTGCACACATGCAATCTCTCACCAGCAGGTAAAAAATCATACATGTGACACTCAATGCAAAAGACTGGAAGGCCCCCCTCTTCCTGCTGGACTGCTACCTTCTTCTTAATTTTGTTGAGTTCATAGTTAAGTTTAGGTTACTAAGGGAGTTGGAATTAGAGTACTTTAAATTTATAGGTGTATTCACTAATTAATAGAGATGTGAATCGGAACTGAAATCCGAACAGATTCTGGTTCCGATTCACATCTCTACTAATTAATCTGCTAGTGTCCTACAAGGGGATGTCTCAGTAAGGGCTGGAGCAATAGTATGATTTAGATAACAGCCTGATTGATTTTTAATGAAAAAGTGTCTCTTGCCTAAAAATCAAGGGTTGAGCTAGGGGTGGGTGGGAGAGAAAGATAGAAACTAGAATTAACTCCCTTTGGTTTGCTTATTAGCTCAGATACACACAAACTCTAAACAATATATCCCACTATTTCTCCAAACTTTTTAAGTCCTAAGATTTCCCAAAGCTATATTTACTGATCCTCTTCAACCACCATTAAGTTGATCTTCACTCAAAAGATTAAAAGGCTTCCGATCCTCTTCTATTACAAAGGGTGTGGGGCCTCTAGAAGCTAGGGATGTGGAGTTCAAAGCCTGGATCACTCACTGTGACCTCTGGAATCCTCTCCTAGGGAATGCTGAGAGCAGTTTTCAGATGAGCCTTCTGGTCTTCTTCTACTGCAAAGGGTGTGAGGCCTCTGGAGCTGGGGCTGTGGAGTTCAAAGCCTGGATCGCTCGCTTTGAACTCCACCCCTCTTTTAATTTACCAGTGTGTGCTCTGACACAGCGCTTTCTCCTTTAGCAGCAAACACACAGCTTTCCTTAAAGTGGTGGCAGCTTCAGCAAAGCCCCCGCCCCCTCCTACCCCATTCTTTTCCCCCACCCCATACCCAACAATCTTGTTCTCTTCCTCTCCCTTCCTTCCTCTGTAGCCCCTTCTCCCCGCACTCCACTCTGAATCCTCCTATTTCTCCCCCACTCCTTGCTCTGCATCCCTCTAATCTACTCTATACCCTATTCTCCCTTCTTTCTCCCGTTCCATTACTTGTCTTGTATCCCCCTTTCATCCCCACCCACCCCTGCCCAGCAGTAGGAATTCCCTCTCTACCACCACTCTGCAGAGCAGCAGCAGCCCCCTTTCTCTTTTTGCACCCCTAATCTACTGCACAGCATCAGTCCCTTCTTTGGTTCCCCTCTTTACCCCTGCCAAGCAACAGCCCCCTCCCCTCTCCCTCTTTCTGTCTCTCCTCCTTCCTATGCTTCTTGGCCTGTAATGCTATAGATTTTTTTGCAAAGGCACAGCAACAGCTGAAGAAACTTAAAATCAATAGAGGGCCAGTGAGCCATGAGGCAGCCCATATCTTTCTCCTACACAAGCTTATTCAGTGTAGTATCCTAAAAACATAAGTGGCTAGGGGTCCCCTGGAATAGATTTGGGAACCACTTCTCTATATCCTTCAACCTTGCACAGCCTCCTCAATTAATTTTCAGGCTCAAAGGCTCCTTCTGAGTTTTTATCATTAAACTCAACTATCATTATTTCCTCACCACTACCCTTCCCAGAATAATCTTGTAAAATCACATAACTGGGCATCATATTTAAAAAAGTTAAACTTTGTCTTGCAAAATATATGCTTTCTGTGATTTTTGGAAATAGACTGCAAAAAAAGATCCCAAGAAATTAGATATCTAAATTTATCAATTAAAAGAAATTCATACTAAATTGGTTGAAGGTAATCTCTGAAATGGCTGGCTGGGCTGAACTGGAATTGTTTTCCTCTTACTGTACTCCCCATAGTAAATATTCAAATTATGTTATCACTTCAGTAACACAAAACCAATAAAACAGTCACCCAGAGCCTATAATACCAACACAGCATTAACTCCCAGAACTCAAACAGTAACCGCCCTGCATGAAAAGGCAACACTGCAAATATTCTACCTGGGCCTAAAACAATACACCTTCTACGTGGAAAAAAACAACCTACTGCAGATCCCTACACAGAACCTACATGCTAGCAGAATTATTCACTTCCATCACACTTATGAAACACAGACAAATCCTCACCAAATACAGAATAAGGATGACAAATAAAAAATATGCAGATAAAACCTGAATTCTTCTTTGTTTGGCTATCCTTTCCAAATACCCCCTTCCCTTTCTGTTCCCTGCAGAAAAGAGTGGGGGGGGGGGGGGGGATGGAGAGAGAACAAGAGAGTAGAAGGGGCTGGATTAAAGAAGGTTCTTTGCTTTGCACTGTGTTTTGTCTACTCCAGGTTCACATCCACCCTCATCCAGTTCCTTGCATGCTGCCTGGGAGAGGAGGGGCTGGATTAGAAAGAAGAGGGCTGTTTTTTGCTACTTGAGATTCAGGATACTGACCAATAGAGTCATTGGGGGCAGAGCCTTGTGTGCTTATGCCCATAGGTAAAAGCAGCCTTGCTGATGACACCCCTTTGGGCTTCACACCCAGGGCAGCTGCCCTCCTCGCACCCCCCCAGTCCTGGCTCTGGCCAAGGTATATGATATCACTGTATTTGTTCTGACCCAAAGGATAGGAATAAACACCTCAAAGCTCTAACTGAATCCTTCCAACAAAAGGCCTATCACCCCAAAATCATCTCCAAGAAAATTGTATCCTAAAACACCCAGGGAAAATCCACGGAATGGAAAACTATGAAGCAGATACCATTTGTAATAGCATATAATCCAGAATTAGAAAACCTAACAAAAATTATAAAAGATCTACAACCACTGCTATTGGAAAATGAACTACTGAAAGAAATATTCTCTGCTCCCCCACTTCTAGCTGTTGCGTTTGGCAGTTTGTAGGCTCCTCCTGTGAACCGCTGCACTCATCCGATGGGCCGGCCCTAGCAGCCTCACTCTGATGCCACCAATATTCTCTCTCTTTCCACGTGGCGGGATTCTGCTCCTCGCTGCAGCAGGATGCTACCAATGGTCTTCATGGTGAGATGCCGCCAGCGCTTACCCCAGGCCCTCCTAAGGCACATGCGCACCCTATGATGACTCATTTAAAGGGCTAGGGCCTGCGGTGGGAAAAGGCCAGTGGCGCTCTATAATGACATCAGAAGGGAAGACATATAAAAGGCCACTGCATCATCTCCTCCTTGCCTCGGCAACAGGACTCGTACAGTCTCTGTAGTGTGAGTTGCCTCGGTGTTCTTTTCAGCATTCCTAAGTTTCTGTCTTTAGTTCCTGGTTTTTGTCTGGTCTTCAGTTCCTGATCTTCACCTTGTCTTCAGTCTTAGTGGTCTTTGATCGCCTTCAGATCATACGTAGGTCTTGTGGTTAGTTCTTCAGTTCCTTTCTGTTTCTCTTTGTCTCATCTGTCCTCCTGTGCTGCTCTTCGCCTTCTTGCCCTTCCTATCCAACCCACCTTCCCTTGGAAGGATTCCCAGTTTTGACCTTGGGAATGCCTTCTGGACTCTCCTTTATTGCCACCTGCCACTGACCACTGCCTGTTACTGGACATTCTTCCTTTCTGCCCACCACTGACCACTGCCTGATACTAGACACTCTTGCTCACTGCCTATCACTGTTACTAGAACTCCTTGAATGCTGCCTGTCCTGACCCGAGCTTCCGTTCGACTGCTCCTGCTTGCCTCGATCTTATCCACGGATCTTCTGTCCCTCAGCAGAGGCTCCCACCTAAGACCTGCTGGCCCCGGCATCCGAGGGCTCAACCTAAGGGGAACGTGGGCTGGTATAGGTGAAGCTCCAATTGGGCCTCTGCCTCATCTAACTCCACAGCCGATGGTGGACACCTGTAGAGCTCCACCCTGCAGGTTGTGCCAACTCCACCTCGGTCCAAGGATCCACGCCATAAGCTCCAAATAGAAACCCAAACAGAAGAAAGTGGCACAAAACCCTGCAAGACACCGTGATACAAGTTGTGCCAGCATAAATCACAGTACCCACAGCTACCCACATGGGCAAATTTTCCAAATTAAGAGGTTCATATTCATGATGCTCTATGAATATTGTGTACATGACCCAATGCAAAAAAACGTGAAGCAAGCCAAAAATTAAGGACAAGAATAAATCTTCATATTACTTAAAACATTACAGAGAAAAACAGGATGCAGCTCAGTGGGTGAGCACTTCTCAAAGGAAGACCATTCGATGTCACAATCACTGTACTTCAAGGGAACTTTAGAAGTACACAAGAACAAACATTTGAAATCAGAATGATCAAACACTTTGAAGCAAACACAAAAGCACCTAATAAGGATATTGGCTTTCTCACTCAACAGCAAAGTTCAACTGTGTCCTCACCTCTGGCATTCTTCACCCCTCCTTTACAGAACTGTAATGACACGTGTAGACAGCCAAGTGACTCTGTACTATTTAAACACAGCGTGACTGCTCTGTTTCTTCACTGACCTGATGTAGATAGGATAACCCTACCAGGCAGCCTGCAAGGGAGGGGCTGGGTGAGACAAGATTATAGAAGAGAAGAAAAGAGCCACTCTACTCTTTTATTTCTGCCCCTACCCTCTTGTCTTGTAGGGAACAGGAGGGAAGAGGGAAATAGTGACGTGGGCAGAGCACAACAGACCTAAAAATAGCAAATCTGTCCCTAATACAACTCCTCACTGTTGCGTTCGTGCCTGTTCTCGCCCTCGCTCCACCCTCTCTACCTTGTGGCGACTCCCTTCGGGTCTGACGGACAGTTGCTGCCGCGACTTCTTCTCGCCATTTTCTTCCTGGAATCCCCGGGCTGGCCTGAGGCTACGGATCCGCCATGTTCCTGATGACGTAAGGGTGCACATGCGCACTCCAGACTTTGTTACCAGCAAGGGCACGAACCTCGGGGGCATCCCCCCGTAGTGATGTCATCCGCTTCCAACATAAAAGGTCTTTGATTGCTACTACGAATCGAGTTAGCAAGGGAAAGCATTCTCTGCTGCTCTGCCTCTACAAACTCACCCAGAGGTACCCGCACCTCGGGGTCCCCACTCTCTTCTTGATTTCAGATTGTTGGATGGGATCCGGTACTCGCTCCTCGAGGGCCTACTTTCCCGAAGACTCAGAAGATTCCTATTGCCTGGAGGCGATCACAGGCATGAACACAGTGAGTCCTATTACAGACAGGAACCGGTACTCGCTCCACGAGGGCCCATGTTCCTAATCTCTAAGACTCCCTTCAGTCTTAAGATGTTATCGCAGGTATGGACATCGTGAGTTACCATTGCAGATTGCAGAATAGGAACGGGTACTCGCTCCACAAGGGCCTATGTTCCTAATACCTTTCTCAGACTCTCTTCTTCCTCAGAAGATATTGCATACCTATATCTTATGGATTACTATTACAGATTTACAGATAGGAACCGGTACTCGCTCCATGAGGGCCTACATTCCTAAATCTCTCCTAACCTCTCTTCTATTCCAGAAGCCATCCCATACACAGTTATTGTGAGTTCTATTTCAGACTGCCTATATAAACCAGTATTCGCCTATGGCTCCTGTTCCTGAATACTGAAGACTCTCTGCTACATAGGAAGACATTACAGATATCTACAAGTGTGTGTGTGTATCATCTACCACTGGTTATATGTCCAGCATAACCTGTCAACTCACTACCTATAGTCTCTCCTTACAGCTCAGCAACTCAGAGATCGTAATTCCAGTATCAGAGGGACTTCAGCCCTGCCGGGCACATCAGCTCACTACTGCCACCTCTGGTGGTTCTACTTCCAATCTAATAAAGAACTATCTGTGTTTGTCTCAATACTCCAGCCTAGCTGGTGGTCCTTCTCAGGATCTCCACTTGAGGGCGCTGTCATCTGCCATCGGCCCAGGGATTCACTATTTCTACTAAGTGTTACTCCTTATACTAATAGAGCGGTATCATCATCTGCCACTCTGTGGGAGCCAACCCATATTAGACCATTACTCCTCTCTCTGGGGAAGCTGATCCATATCAGATAGCTAACTCCCCGTGAGGATCATACAGGTGGTTGGCTCCTTCCGTTACAGGAACGAAGCATAACACTTTGCCAACTTCTCCCCTCTGGGGGAGCAGAGCACTAACAAGATTGCTAATTCCTCCTCCTACAGGAGCCAAGCCTAACTCCTCCCCTTGGAAGGAGCTGATTGATAACAGATCGCTAACTCCGCCCTCCTGGCAGGGTGAGCACTAACACTCACTTCCTGTTGTTTTACTCCTCTGGGCTTCAGGAGCCGGGGATACTTCTGGCAATGATGCCTGTGGCCCAGGACATATTTGCCATAGGCTAGTTACGTCTCTGCTAGAGATGAATAGATTTGCAAAAACCTTGCGGTAATAACAGACTCCTTGTGGTAGCTACAACACCAATGCAACTGCAAATCAGAAGCTGGGATTTGAAAGTCAGCTGGTGCCACACATATTTAGAGTAATAGCTCGTTGAGCTAATGGTATGGGAAGCAGATTCTGTAATCTTCTGTAGACTTGGGCTTGTCTGGGGTGGGTGATGGAGAAGAACTAATTTGGTTCATAAAGAAGATGGCTGAAAAAATAAAGGAAAAAAGAACAGTATTCAGGAAGTATAAAGGATTGCAAAAAGAGGAACACAGGGAAGAATATCTGGTGAAAGTGTAATGCCCCCTTGACCGCTTACCTCACAGGGCGTTCCTGGGTCCGGGACTGACCTGGTGGGAGCCCCACCTAGGGCAGACTCCATCAGTCCTAATGTTCTTGTCGCCTGGTGCCTCCACCTGGGGACAAAGGAGTTAGTGGGTAGGATTTCCCTTCCTTCACCCCAGGAAAACAAATGGGACTGTGAACAAGGCTGGCAGTATATGCAAATATATACAGGTTTATTAGACTATATAAGTATATACATTTCTACATGACTATGTACATCACTAATAAGATGTCAAACAGCACCATCTACTTGTGGTTAATAGTCTCAGGCCACACAGCTATATACATTTCTACAAGGTAGCAGAACATTTAATATTTGGCAATTTAGGGTTGTTGGCCCCCACAGAATACCATCATATAGAATAGAAGGGACCTCTTGCAATCCTGCTTAATTAAGTATTATTATTATTTTTCCCTTTTTATCTCGTCCTACCCATGTGAAAAGATGCAACTGGTGGGCAGTGATGGTCTGGGGGGGGCCATTGTATCTAAACAGCTGCCATCTCCTCAGTGCTGCTTCCATGCAGCTGAAAGGTCAATGCCAACATTGGGGTTCATGCCCTCCTGGGGACCTAACTCTGCTTTCTGGAATGCTGCTGGGGTCCACACCCTCTTGGGGAACCCACATGCACCTCTGGACCTGACGCTGGGGTCCACACCCTCCTGAGGGACCACTCGATCTGCCACTGGGGTCTCCTTGCTCCTGGGGGATCACTTGATCTGCCGTTGGGGTCCACACCCTCCTGGGGGACTGCTCTGTTGCGTCCATCGGTCTCAGACGGTTTCGACCTCTGTGCCTCACTTTTCTCTCTGCTCTCCCTGCTAGCCTTGGGAAGATGGCTACCACCTTGTCTGCATGCCACTTTCTCCAGCCTCCCCAGAATGGCAATGGCAAGGCAATCCGCCATGTTTCTCCTGAGGGCCTCCTAGGGTGCGCACACCACCCACATCTTTATCCACGTCATGGCGGGAACCTCGGGGATGGCCCCCTCGAGTGACGTCCCGCCATCCGGGTATTTAGCCTGCCCTTCGTTTGCTAACAATTCGAGTTAGCAAGGATTGGACTTGTCCAGTCTAAGCTACTCTACCGCTTTCCTGCTGCCGCAAAAGCTCTCTCTACCCTTCGGGGTATTTCTCTAACTTGGGTACCTGCTCCTCGGGGGCCCTTTGCTTTCTTTCAGGTGCCTATCAGGGATCAGGTACTCACTCCTCGAGGACCTGCTCTCCCTGCCTCGGTGCCTGTATTCAACTACTTCTGCCTGCTGGGATCTCCATCTATACAGCTACCAACTTAGTGAGTAATCTAACATTGTCAGTCTGGTCTCATCTACAGATCAGCAGTGGGAACCTGCATCCTGCACTCCCTATACTATCATTGCGAGATGGGTCTCCTCTGCCGAGGGCCCCTGGACTGCTACCTCTGGATCACCTCACTACTGCCACCTCTGGGGTTATCATTCTGCTGTATAATAAAAGACAAATCTCTGTGTTTGCATGTCTAGAGTCTAGCCTAGTACTGTAGTTCCTCACAGGGCTCCTGCCCGTGGGAGTGGTCATCACCATAGTACCCAAGAATCCACTCCAACACCTCAAAACCATACATGCTTAATCCACTGCTGGGGTCCCTTCATACTGGGGGACTGCTCCACCTCTGGATCTACCGCTGTCCTTCAGTTCTTCTCCCTTAGTAGGAGGGTTTTCCCTGGCTTGGGTTAACAGCTCCACTAGGCGCATGACTTGTTTAGCGTTCAGTGAGTCAGGCCCTCTGCAGTCTCAGTTCTGCTAAGCATTCAGTGATTCAGGCCCTCTGCAGTCTCAGCTCCGCTAAGCTCATGGCCAGTCATTTGCAGTTACCCAGCCTGGATGGCTCACCTTCTCTCAGCCAAAAGGCCAAGACCTAGTCAGGACCGTGGAAAGAGAATATATGCACACTCTTCCATCCTGCCTGGCCTTTTTTTCTGTTGTCTGAGAATTGGGTACCCAAGGGTCTGACTCCCTTTTTTAGTCAGTGTGAGAATCTGTTTGCTTCCTAGGACTGTTTTTCAGTACATTTCTCTCATAAATCCCTCTCTCATTGTTATTATTTGGATAATTGTAGGTGGATCCTTGGTCCGGTGGCAGATGACCCCGCCTTCAGGGGAAGATCCCCAGAGGGGCCACCGGTCAGGCTCAGAGTTGGGAGACAGACACACACTAGATCTTTTATTAAACTGTATAGTGAACCACCAGAGGTGGCAGTAGTGAGCTGGAAGAGCCCGGCTGGGCTGTAGTCCCTCAGGCACTGGAACAGTGATCCCAGGATGCCTGAGCTGTAGAGAAACTGAATATAGTGAGTAGGCAGAGTATGCAGAGTTCAGGAACAGAACCTTGATGGTAACACTCACACAATAGTCTCTTGAAGCAGCCCAGAGGCGGGAATGAAGTAGGTCCTCGAGAAGCGAGTACCTTGTTCCAGAGAAAGCTCTGAGAGAGAGATGGTAACTCACTGGTGTTGTAGGCAGCGGTGACTTCCTGGCAGCAGTAGTATTCGGTAGCAGGTCCGGGAACGAGGAGCGAGTACCGGTTCCAGACTGTGACCTGAAAAGCAAAAGAGAGAGCGAGGTCCCCGAGGAGTGGGTACCCCTGGTAAAGTCCGAGGAGGCAGAGTAGCAAGGTATGCAGAGAGCGAATCCCATCTGCAGCGATACCTGGAGGAAGCTCTTGCTAACTCGAATAGCTAGCAAAAACGAAGACCTTAAGTATCCGGTGAGGATGACATCATCTCAGGGGGACGCCCCTGAGGTTCGCGCCACAGCTGGTACTTGAGTCGGGGCTGTGCCGCGCGCGCGCACCCTTAAGCTTCAGGAGAACATGGCGGAAGGCAGAGTCTAGCCAGTCCAGGGACGCCAGAGGAGATCTGCAAGATGACGCCGTGGCAGCCAAACTTCCATCAACCAAAGAGGGAGTTGCAAAAGAGGTAAGGTGGGCGGAGTGGAGACGTCGGGCAGCGACGGTCGCAACACTCATTCAGAATTCTCCAATGTAGAACTTTTGCAGTCATAGTTCTGTAATTTAGTTTAAGCAATTTTTATTGAGCAAATATTAAACATAAACCAACCAAACAACCAGGGAGGCGCACACTGTGAGCCATCCCTGAACATGGAATTCTGTAATCTAATATTTTGCTCTCCTTTGATTTAAAGTGATATTTCACTGCAAGTTACCAACAGTAGTCTAGGGGTCTGTGAAATACAAATTCTTGACTCATCTATTCAATGGTCATTTAAGCACTTTCACAGTAAGGGGTCTGGCAGCCTTTTCAATTTCATTCTGGGATTCCTGGGCTGGTGACTTATGTTTTATAGCTGCATTGTCCTCTTTTTTTTCTCTGTTGCAGTTCATTTAAATGGTAGCATGCTCTTTACCCTCTCTCCCTTGGGAGGCGGATTTCAAAAGTAAGGGAGATAAAGAAAGAAATCAGGAAAGCGAAAGGTCAAGCAGAAGAAAAGATTGCCAAAGAGGGAAAGAGAGGTGAAAAAACATTTTTCAGATATATCAAAGAAAGAGGGAGGCACGGTGTGGTCTAGTGAAATTGATAGGTGACAAGGAGCAAAGTGTAGAGACAGACAAAGAAATGGCAAAAATATTAAACAAATACTTCCGTTTTGTGTTCACTAAAGAAGACCCTGGAAAAAGAATGTTACTGGTTGACAAGACCGTAAATGGGAATGGGGTAGACACAACTCCTTCTACAGAAGAAAATGATGGGAAGAGCTAGGAAAATTAAAAGTGGACAAGGTCATGGGCTTGATGAGGTACATCCCAGGATACTATGGGAGCTCAGAGATGTCCTGGCAGATCTACTGAAAGATCTGTTTGGGGTGACCGTCAGTCTTCGATGGCTTCGCCCCGCCTACCTCTCTCTACTTGCGGCTCCTCCTGCTCACCTTGGACTGATGGCTGCTGCGGCGTCTGCTTGCCGTTTTGTCCGGCGTCCCCGGACCGGCTTTGGTGCTGCCTCCTGCCATTCTCCTTCAAGGTACCTCTAGGGCGCGCGCGCGCACGCTGCCCTCATCTTTAACTTCACGACTCCAGGGTATATCTGTCTACAGTATTTGCTAGCTCGTTGAGTTAGCAACAGGATTTGTATGGATGGGATTCGCTCTCCGTTCCTAAGCTACTCTGCCACTCCAGCTCTACCTGGAACTCTTACTACCCTTCGGGGTTGCTAACGGGGTACCTGCTCCTTGGGGGCCTCTGCTTCTTTCAGGTGCTATCAGGAAACCGGTACTCGCTTCTCGAGGGCCCATGTTCCCTGTGTCACTGCCTGCAACCTCTAACCTTCTACTTGGAAGAACTAACTTACAGTTACCATCAGTGAGTACAGAAAACATCTTTCTCTACAGAACTGCTTTGCTGGAATCAGGTACTCGCTCCTCGAGGGCCTGCTCTCTGCTCCGGTGCCAGACCTCTCGTCTAGTGAAATCTTTGCTACTGCTAGTGAGTACAACACCACTGAGTCTCTCTGCTCTAAGGGATCAGGTACTCGCTCCTCGAGGGCCTGCTCTCCCTGTCTTGGAGCTCTCCTATTTCTATTTGGGACTCTGAATGCTAATTTTATTGTGTGCTCATAATTCTCAGTCTCTTTCCACTACAGCACTGCTCTACAGAGGATCTAAAGCCAGAAGAATCCTAGGCTGCATAGAGAGAGGAAAAAGGAGGTGATAATGCCATTGTACAGGTCCTTGGTAAGGCCTCACCTGGAGTACAATGTTCAGTTCTGCAGTCTGTATCTCAAAAAAGATAGAGACAGGATGGAGGCAGTCCAGAGAAGGTCAACCAAAATAGTGTGGGGTCAGTATCGGAAGACTTATGAGGAGAGGTTGAAGGATCTAAATATGTATACTCTGGAAGACAGGAGATGCAGAGGAGATATGATACAAACCTGCAGATACCTGAAAGGTTTTAATAATGCACAAACTTCAAACCTTTCCATTGGAAAGAAATCAGTAGAACTAGGGGCACGAAATGAAATTTCAGGTAGGACTACTCAGAACCAACCACAGAAAATATTTCTTCATGGAGAGGGTGGTGGATGCCTGGAATGACCTTCCATAGGAAGTGGTGAAGACAAAAACAGTCAAACAATTCAAAGTGGTATGGCATAAACACAGTGGATCCCTAAAGGCTAGAGGATGGAAATGAAGAAAAGGATGCATGGGGTAACTTTCTGGTGCAGTAGTTACTTACTACCCTTAACCAATAAACCTTAATACTTTTGATATAACTGCATCAATGCTCTTTGCTTCAACGGGAGGAGGAAAAGGGGAGTTGGATTCAGAAAACAACCAATGAGGGCCTCAGCTTTTAAAGTGAGGGGAACTGATAAGCATGGGGGTATCTGCACAGAGCAGCAATTACTCCCCTTAATAAAAGGCAAGGGATTACTATCCTTTACCAATAAGCCTTAATGCTTTTGATGCAACTACAACATCACTCTCCGCTTTGACGGCAGTGAGGAGGGAGCTGGGGTGAAAGAGGAATTGGATTCCGATGACTACCAACATGGGCCCTGACGTTTACAGTTTGAGGTACTGATAAGCAGACATAAGTGAAAAAGTACAGGACTATTTCTAAGACCAAGGCCATTGGACAAAACAGATCAGCAGTGTCTGAATTTTCAAGAAAGTTCATCAAATAATTGCATGGAGCACCAGTTGCTACTCTGAAGAGAAACAAGGGGTAACCTGCAAGGCGTGGAGATACTACCATAAGAAGCTTGCTGGGCATTCTGGAAAGACCATTTGGTCCTTTTCTGCCGTCATTAATATGTTACTATGAGACTGAGTGGCTACAGCTTTGCTGTGAGGTTTCCCTCTCTTTGCCTTTCTGGTGCATGGACCTGAACAGAGAAGTGCAGAAAATCTGAAGTCAGCCTGAACTTGTTGATTTTCAGGCTGGTTTGAGTTCTACAGAATTTTCACATTTTTATCAAATTAGTCAAGGAAGTTTGTTGAAATTTTTCTAAACAATCTGACAGATTTGATGATGGTTTACCAATTTGTGGGAATCTACATTGAATCTCACCATTGCAGATCCCACAAAACTGGGCGAGTCTGATGCAGATTTGCTGATTCAAGGAATCTATATCAGGCTCACAATCTTAATTCCTATAAAGGCTTGCAGGGTTAATATTTTACAGTGCATTGCAACATTATGTACCTATTAAAGATGACAAACTGCCTAAACACATGCATAATGGGTTAGTGTTAGTTGGCAGGTTTGCTGCTAAGATAGTCAATTTTTCCAAGCTAGGATGATGCAGTCCCGCTTTATTCACATTTCATCTATGGACTTTTAGTTCTGCTTTCCCTACACAAATCAAGACTACGACTACTTGCATCCGATAGGGTAAAACTGGGTTAACAGTCGTTCAAGCCTTCCAAGATATTCTGAGCCAATGGCTTTTAGTGGCTTTTACTTGCGGTACTTTTAGTTTTTACTTACTTTAGCAGGAAACAGTTCTTTTAAAAGATAGACCATGGGGTGCTGAGACATATGAGCAGCATCAGTGACAGAGGTTGCTTCGGCACGAGGTCACAGCGGATTGAGACAGGTCGAATGAGTCAGATGGCAAGTCTCAGGCTACAGCTCCGGAATTGGGCTGCAGTGCCAGAGACATTGCAGCTAAGTCCCTGGTAGTGGCATGGCGGAGTCAGGGCACATGGTTGGTGTTGGACGGTAGAGTCAGATTGCATCATCGGCCACATCAGTGGTGAAGGAGAGCTGCACCCTTGCAGTGGGCTAGGCACTGAAATGAAGCTACAATGGCAGAGACAGTCTGCAGGGGTGTCATAGGCAATTCAGGTTCATTGATGTGGTGGGGAGAGTGAGCTTTGCTGTGGGTGAAGCACGTGTGTCGTGATGGTTAAGGGAGCTCTGGCCTACGTGAGTGCCGCAGGAAATTTGACTGAGATTCAATCACTTTGATTTTGAGCTAGACAGGGTCTCAGCTGGGACCAATGGGTTGGCCAAATTTGTAGTTCTTTTAATAAAAGAGAACTACAAAATCTTTAATTCAGCTGTGACTCGGCCTAAGTAGGACAACAGTGGTAAAATAAGGTACCATCAGAAAGGCCATGAAGAGACTTTTCTGATGATGCTCCTTGTAAAGCTGAGGGTTATTTGCATGGAGATTGAGTTTCCAGTCGAGAGGTAGTTTCATAGACTTTTATTGTGTATAAAATCATTACTCCTGTCTCCTTTTAAATGCAATTTTCTCTGTTAATATAGTGTTTTGTTATTTGTGAGATCCCTACTTAAGAAGCCGAGGTGTCATAAATTAGAATTCAGTATTGTTTTTTAAAATCTTGTCAAGGTGACTTGTATTTGAAACTATTTTAATGAGTTGCCAAAATGTAAATGTTTGAGACTTATGAAATATGACAGATAATCCTGTCATGTTTTCAATTGATGATTATTCAAAGTAGGGCACTCATTGTGACTGGAAACCTACATCCAGGGGTAGATTTTCAAAAAGCGCGCCTTCGCGTACTTTTGTTGGCGCATCAGGCGCAAACAAAAGTACGCTGGATTTTAGTAGATATGCGCGTAGCCGCGCGTATCCGCTAAAATCCTGGATTGGCGCGCGCAAGGCTGCCGATTTCATGTAGCTGGCGCGCGCCGAGCCGCGCAGCCTGCCGCCGTTCCCTCCAAGGCCGCTCCAAAATCGGAGCGGCCTTGGAGGGAACTCGCTTTCACCCTCCCCTCACCTTCCCCTCCCATCCTCTATCTAACCCACCCCCCCCGGCCCTATCTAGGACCCCCCCTACCTTTGTCGGGGGATTTACGCCTCCCGGAGGGATAAGTAAATCCCCGCGCGCCAGCGGGCCTCTAGCGCGCCGAGACGGGACCTGGGAGCGGTTCTGGAGGGCGCGGCCACACCCCCGGACCGCCCCAGGCCGAAACCACGCCCCCGGGCCCGCCCCCGAAACGCCGCGTCACGCCCCGAAAACGCCGCGCCGATCGGCCCCGCCCCCGACACGCCCCCCTTGAAAAACCCCGGGACTTATGCGAGTCCCGGGGCTCTGCGCGCGCCGGTAGGCCTATGTAAAATAGGTGCACCGGCACGCGAGCAGGGCTCTTAAAATCCGCCTCCCAGTTTTTCAGTAAGAAAATTTGTAAATCCAGACAGACAGGCAGATGAATTAAATCAGTAATATAGTGCTTTCAGCCCTGGTTGAAGAATGCTAAAAAAAATAGTTATATACCTTATATATTGCACAAAAACGGATGACTAACAATATACAATATTCAAAATAAAGTGTATATCATGTACATTGAGTAAAAGATGGGTATATTCACACAACAATGTGAGAAAAAAATTCACTTCAAAGGTCGTGACCCTGATTCAGTCATTACACTCCTACTAAAAACACTTGAAATTGAAATTGTAATTTAAAAATACATTTCTAGTTTTAACCTCCTGGAGAGCCAGCCTAGCTATGAGAGAGAGAGAGAGAGAGAATAATGCCCTCACACTAGATAGGTATTTATATCTTTATGGGAGGCCCACCTAGTAACTTGAGGTGAGGTTTAGGTATTAGTGTAGGGGTTAGGGGCCACTTTGACATTCAAAGTGAGACGAATGAACAGAACAGTGCTCTCTTGTGAAGATTTGATGACCTTCGGAGTGAGGAAACTCACCCAAAGATGAGATTTGTGCAATGTTCTCTCAACCTATCTTGATGGACTCAGAGAGTTACTAGCAGGCCGATACAGTAAGGACGCGGTAGAAAAAGTGCGGCAGTGCCGGGCGCCCGCTCGTTTGCCGTGCGCACAGTTCGGATCACATACCGCTCGATACAGTATTTAAATGGCATGCAAATGCAAGCCGCGTCCGAAGCGCGTCCATGAAGCGCAATCCATTTTACTGTATAGAGCGCTATACAGCGCCTATACAGTATCCTGGGTGCTCAGGTCACGGCGTACATTCATGCACCTTCACTGCCATGAGCGCACGCCGTGACCTTGGACGTCCAGCTGGGCACTCAGGTCACGGCGTGCGCTCATTCACCATCACCGGCGAGGGATGGTGAATGAGCGCCCGATCCGCCCCGGGCTGCTGAAGCCACTCTCGCTCTCGCCGCCGGCTGCCCCTGGGAGGAGGGGAGAGAGGACTGGGGCTGCTCCGGAGACCGGCACCCATGGACGCGGCCAAGGCAGGTGAGCGAGGGCTGGGGGAAAGTTTGCCCGATCCTGAAGCGTGGCTTTCCCGGTGCGTTGGATTTTAGGTTGGGCAGGCAAGAGTTTAGTTATGGAGGTTTAGAGGTTATGCTTGGAAACAACAGGTCCTTCCTTCCTGCTCCGGAGCTGTCAGCGCGCCCGCACAGGAGACCGGCACCCATGGACGCGACCAGGGCAGGTGAGCAGGGGCTGGGGGAAAGTTTGCCCGATCCTGGCTCCTCTAAAGGTCTTGTCCCGGGGGGGTGAGGGTGTCGTTTTCCTGTTAAATTTAATCTCTCTGACCTGATGCTCCACACTAAAGGCAGGGGTGAGGGTAGGCGGTAAATTAGCAGGTTAAACACGCGGCAAAACTGCAGGTTAAAAAGGGAATAGCTAATCCGATCGTTTACATATCATATACATGCCGCAGGCGGAAAGGGTTACCCGGTGATTTAAAGAAGCGGTAAGGATGGGTTAAAAGGGATAGTGAATCGCGGGTTGGACTAACACGGCCAAATTGTGAGTAGAAAGCGGGTTAGAAGCAGGGTAACTGCGGCCGCGCTTTACTGTATAGGCCTGTAGGTGGGCCTCCCATAGAGATATAAATACATATCTAGTGTGAGGACATTATGGCTTCTCTCTCTCTCTCTCAAGTGGTGGTAGAGCTTTACACAAATGAAAAAGGTGTAGTTAAAGCCATGCAATACAGCTTCACAAAACTGTGAGCCCAGCCCACTTGGCTAAAAATCCTTCGCATACTTAGAGGCATTTTTTGCATGTGAAAATGCCATATAGCACTTTGATAAATGACCCCCTTAGGTTCTTGAAGGGAGACTGCAAAAATTCCAAATATCTTTATCGTTCACATATCACATTCAAAAAAATATTAACAGACACTATATTTTGTAGAGATGCCAACTTTATTAAATTAATCTCAGTGAGTTCTGTTAAATTCAGATTAGATCTATAAGAAATTTGAAGCTACTGGCAAAGATGCAAACACTGTTGAGAGCAAGATTCAAAATGGCCAGATTGTTAGAACATGCGGGTGAGGTAGAACTTTAAAAAAAAAAAAAAGAGTAGAATGTTGGTGTGAGGGAGTATATTACAAATATACACAAGCAGATATCCCTTCAAACCAAAAAAACAAAGAAAAATCAAGGGATGAAAATATCATTAAATTCAATGCCAAATACCAAAAGAACCGTTTATAGGACTATTTAGAATACGGCATCAGAAATAATGGTGTTTCGCTATTGTGATTAGTGTTATCCAGATGAGAGTTGCGACTTTCGAACTGATTGATGATCCCTACAACAGGCAACAGAGTAATATACAGTGAATGGTTGTCCTAGTCTAAACTGTCGCGCCTGAAGCAGGCGGTTTGTCCGCCGAAACGTGGGCTCATGTCGGGTGTTTTGATTTTGGCGTTTTCAGTGAGGACGCAGAAGAAATCCTTGTCTTTTTAAGATAAATAACCATTTTCTAGATTTATATTGATGTTTAAGAGTTGTGTAATGAATGATTTGAGTGTAGGTTTGGGTTTTTAATTACATTTATATTCATATTCAAAAACAAAAAATGTTTAGTCATAACAAAAAAATGGCCTTTTGAACCGGCATATGAATGAGGTCAGAGGTGTCCATTGCTGATACTGCTTGGGGCCCATTGTGTAGTGAGAGGCAGTGGATGGAAATTAGGTCGCAGATGGCTGCAACCGATGCAATATACTTCATGTACTGTTCTGCTCTTGTCTCCGGGCCTACTTGTGGCTGAGGCTACCTGCTACGGCCGCCTTTCTCCGGGTTCCCAGGACTTCTCATGGTGTCCGGGATGCCGCCACCACCCACGCCGGCTCCGGGCCTTCCTAGATGCGCACGTGTGCCACCAGCCTCTCCTTTGAAGACCCAAGGGCGGGGAACCTCAGGGGCGTCCCCGGCTGATGACGTCACCAGGCCGGGAATCTTAAGCACCGCCTTTGCCCCTTGCTAGCCGACTTGGCAATGAGTTCCTTCGCTACTGATACCTGCTCCTGGCTTCTCGGACCCGTGGCTCCTGTATCGGTTCTACCTGCTCTAGACTCTGCTCAGGTACCCGCTCCTCGGGGGCCATGCCACGCTTTTGTGTGGGACCTCGTCTCCTGGCTTTCCTCGCTCCTCGGGCTAGCCCTGCACCTTCCAGAGCTCCGGTCTACCAGCCTCCCTGCTCCTCAGGGTTGCTCCTTGGAACCACCTCCTGCTCGGAGTCTGGACCCGCGCTTCCCCGCTCCTCAGAGCAGTGCCTATGTTCTACACAGAGACTGTGCCTGCGTTTCCCCGCTCTGCGGGGCAGCGCCTTAGTTCTGTTTCAGTGACTCTACTCGGCATCCTTGCTCCTCGGGGTAGTGCCTCGTTTTTCTGCCAGAGATTCCATCGTGCGCAGCCCCGCTCCCTGGGGTTGCTTTTGTCACTACTCAGAGATTCACCCGGGCTTCCCCGCTCCGTGGGTTGCCCTACATCACCGCGCCAGAGCCTCTCTTGCTGCGCAGCCCCGCCCCTCGGGTCACTCTCCACTGCGGACCTCCAGATGTTCCTGTCTCGCGCTCCCTGCTCCTCGGGGCCTGCCCAGCGCTTCTCTCTCTTGGAGGACCCTGCTCTGGTACGTGCCTCTCCTGTTCTGCGAATATACTCTGGGTTCTCCCAGAACTGTGTTTCTCACCCCACTCCTCGGGGTCCCCCACAGTACTCCCTTTACTGCACCTATGATCATGTGACTGTGACGCAGGATGCTCCATTCCTCTTCACCACTGAATCTCCTACCACAGCTGACCTCGCCTCCTGACGGTGGGGACCAGTAGGGCTTCTCCCCACAGGTGGTACCAACCCTCACCTTGGGCCAAGGGCCCACAAACCCATGAATCCTAACATCAGGTTTACATCATTATTTCTGATGCTGTGTTCTAAATGGTTCTTTTGGTATTTGACATTGAATTTAATAATATTTTCATCCCTTGATTTTTGTTTGTATATTACGTGTGAGGGAGTATACCAGAAACTCCCTCAAACTACCTTATGGGACCGGCCACAGAGACCCAGCCAGATCTTCCTTAAGGATCATCCCCGCAAAGGATTCTGGGCCCAGGGAAGATCCTTTCAGCCTAACATAGGAGCCGATGCAATATTATTCGCGGAAAGCGGGCGCTGACTTTTCAGCACCCGCAAGGGGGGGGCGCCATGCAATATGCCAATTAGGGGATCTTACTAGCAAGGAGGTGCTAGGGTCACTAACTCGACCTTAGCGCCTCTTCCTAACGCGACCCCCCAGTTACCGGCAGTCTGACAGTTATGAACACCGATGCCGATAAACTCGGCGTCGGTTTTCATAACTGCTGTCAGCCGGTTATGAAAACTATTGCCGAGTTTATCAGCATTAGGGATGTGAATCGTGTGCCCGATCGTTTTAACGATCGGGTTCGGCTGGAGGGAGAAAAAAAATCTGATCGGTAGAGATGTGAATCAGAATCGGTTCCATAAAATGGCGCCGGCCATCCAGTGCTCCTACCATGTGACAAGGGCTGGCCAATAGCACGGATACCCTGTCACATGGTAAGAGCAAAGGGCTATCGGCGCCATTTTTATTAGTGGCAGCCGATGGCCCGAGAACGGGAGATCGCTCCCAGGACCACCACTGGACCACCAGGTAATTTTAAAATGTTTTGGAGGGATCGGGAGGGTGGGGGAAGCTAAGGGGGCGCTTTTAAAGGGTTGGGTGGGGGGTTTTTTTATCGGGCCATTGGCGCCATTTTTATGAGTGGCAGCCGACGGCCCGAGAGCGGGCGATCGGTCCCGGGGCTTCCACTGGACCACCAGGTACATGTAAAAAGTGTTGGGGGGGTTTGGGAGGGTGGGGGAAGGTAAGGGATTAGTTTTAAAGGGTTGGGGTGGGTTTAGGGGTTGTTTCGGTGTGCCGGTTTTCCCACCCTCCCCCCAAATAACTCCCTTTAGTGGACACTATCCCGATTAACGATTTTTTCATGATAAATCGGGGGAATTTCTATTGTATCGCACTCTTTAACGATTTTTGACGATTTAAAAAATATCGGACGATATTTTAAATAGTCAAAAAACGATTCATATCCCTAATCAGCATCGGTTTTCAATACTGCAGCCGGCCGGTTATGAAAACCGATTCCGAGCATTTCAGCGTCGGTCTTCAAAGCGGCCGGCAGAGATTTTTTTTTCTTTTAAAAAAGTACAGAAAAGCATTTTTTTTTAAATTCTTTATTTATTCATTTTCTATTCTTTTACAGATAACAGATAGTTTATAACATTGCCATACGACAACAGTCAATCCATTAAATAAAATCCTAACATTCCAATACAAACTATTCTTCTGTAACATAGTTATTAGGCAATGAAGACCACAGAAATTTAACAGGAGCTTCCATAAAGTAAATTCTAGTCAAGATAAGGAAATTTAACAGATTCTCTCCTTACTTATACCTCAAAATGGCTTAGGTGTCTTCAATCTCATTCTTACATTTATCTATAAAAGCTCTTAAATGTATCGGTTCATAGAATACATATTTGTTATTCTTATACGAAAATGTACACTTACATGGATACTTAATAACTACTTGGATTCCTAATGATTTAGCCTCATGCATCATTTCTACAAATTTTTTCCTTCTGGTCTGGGTATCCCTTGTAAGATCTGGATAGATCCATATTTTTTGACCATAATACTTTTTTTCACGATTCTGAAGAAATGTTCTCAAAATCATGTCTCTATCCATTTCATTTACAAAGGATGCAATCAGTGTCCCTCTGAAATCAATTTGTTCTTCAGAGGGTGTCTCAAGAAAAGCTGTCAATTCTGCTTCTATATTAACATCTGATACCCTAGCTTCATTTCTAACTCCCTTGTGGGGAACGAAATATATTTTTGAAAGAGCAGGTATTTTATCTTGTGATATTGAAAGAACATTCACCAAATATTTTTTAAATTGTTCTTTCGGTGAAATTAATTTCACACTTGGGAAGTTCAATAATCTCAGGTTTAAATATCTAATCCTATTCTCGATTTTTTCATAATTTCTTTTCATTAACTCATCTGATTTAATCAGATTTACCTGTATATCTTTCAAAGATGATAACTGAACAGAAAGCTCATTTATCTTAACTTCATGAGTATTACCACAGAGTTAATATCATTCACTTTATTTTGAGATGCATTTATAGATTTAGTTAGTAATGTTATCGATTTTTCCATGGTCATCAGGGCCTTCCATATGGAATCCAATGTAATCACTTCCGGTTGGACTATTTTCTCCATATTGAGATTGAATGACTCCCCTCCTTCCTGACAAACTTCTGAAATCTCTAGGATTTCAGTTGCCAGGTTCTCTTCACATCCTTCTGATGTTGTATTTTCCCTTACGGGGCCCTTTCCCAGTTCCTCCTCTGAGCTCATGAGTTTGCTAGCGATTAGCTGCCTCTCATGGGCAGAACTTTGAAAGTTTCCCGAGGTTGGGTGTGAGGGTGTTTGAGGTGCTCCGGGGCTTAGAGAAGTCTGAATGTCCAGGAAGGTAAAGTTTTGCTCCAAACCTACACCTTCAATGGACCTAGCACCCGGTGTTGAGACTGCTGCCGGTGTGAAAAAACCCTCTATTACTTGCTGCGTTAGGAGAGGTTGCGCAGGAACAGAGGAATCCGTGCGCAAGCGTCCTTTTCGCTTAGTACGTGGCATAGTAAAGTAATCAAAAATGAGAGGTTCCTACCACATCGAATTCCCTTGTACGAATTTCTTTGTCCTGAGGGAGGTTCAGGAGAGATCAAAGACAATTGTAATGAAGTATAATGTAGCTCTTTCTCCTTCTCCAACCGTCGAAAGCAAGTCGAAAATAAGTCGCGCGCCAAGTCGCTTGCCCGTTCGACAGCGCGCGGCTTAGACGATGCGCCGGCAGATGTTAGGCGCCGCGGCAGCGGCGTCTTTATAGAGGCAATCCGGTCGCTGAAAGGTGACGTCAAAGAGATGGAGCAGGGCCGTAGGGCCGAGAACCTCACCCCAAACAGTCAGGTCTTTTCTCCTCTCCCTCCTCCGAAAAGCATTTTTTCTGTTTTGTTGTACTTTTTTTCAGTGCGCTCAGCTATTAACGCCTCATTCACATGTATTTGCATGTGATGAGCGCTAATTCATTCACTCCGCATTGGACGTGCGTTAAATAAGCGCTAATCCCCCTATTGCATTAGGGGTGGATTAGCGCTATTTATCCCGCGTCTGACTGCGGGTTATACAGTGCGCTCACTGTGTTGCATCGGCCCCATAAGTTGGTAGGGCCCAAAGAGGTTAGAGAGGCCCTGGGGAGCAGGCAGAGAGATACCATATGCTAAGACTTGTTATTTCTAAGGATTATCTATTACCTGAAACTAAGGTGAGCCAGGTTGTTTGTGTTGACTTTTTTAGATCAAATTCCCCACTTCTCAATTGACAACATCAATATCCAACTGAAGAACACTGTAAGAGACCTAGGAATTTGGATTGATAATGAACTGAACCTCAAAACATGCATAGCTAAAAAAACCAGAGAAGGTTTCCACAAACTTCACATACTCAAACACCTAAAACCTTTACTATATCCAAATGATTTCAGAACTGTACTGCAATCTCTCATCTTCTCATGTATTGACTACTGCAACGTTCTACTCATCGGACTCCCTAAATCCACTCTTAAACCCCTACAATTACTGCAAAATGCTGCAGCACGTGTCCTCACAGGAAAGAAGAAATTTGACCACATCTCACCAACCCTGATGAATCTACATTGGCTACCTATCTCCCAAAGAATCAAATACAAGACATTATCTATTCTTCATAATGAAATATACAAAGATAACAACTTTCCACTTGATTGCATGATTAAACTACACAAACCACCACGATCTACAAGAATCTCTAATAAATTACAGCTAATCATACCCCCTCTCTCAGATGCGAGATTATCTAGCACCAGAAATCGAGCTTTCTCTATAGCTGGTCCTATAGAATGGAACTCCTTACCAACATATCTAAGCTCAATAAGGGATACCAAATCCTTTAAAAAAAGAACTTAAAACCTGGCTATTTAAGCAAACATTCACAGCCTAAACTTGATGTCCACCTCAGTCATTGGTATTTCGCCTTGTATATGATACTTGCTATAGTTATGCTATCTAATGATGTTCCTTATCACTCTGCTTTAGCTGAGATGTTAATTATAATACTAACGTTTTATGTTTATATTCTATATTATTAAATGTTTCCATGTATGAAGTTGTTCAATGTAAACCGGAGTGAAGGCTTCTCGCGATACTTCAGTATAAAAAAGAATCTAAATAAAAAATAAAAAATAAATAAATAAATAAAAAGAAATATTAGTTGTTTTATTTCCCTGCTGTTTTAGTTTAGCAAAGTAATTGCAAATGTACATACACCATAGTTAGGCATAATGCCTGATTTTAAAAAGCATTTAAACACTTAAAATTGGGTTTTACACATGTACATTCACTTTACTCGTGTAAGTGGGCTTTTGAAAATTGCTACAATATATGCCATTCAATGTCCCTAGGTTTTACCACGCAAGTGCACTTTACGTGGGTAAATGGCTTTTGAAAATTGCTACAATAGTAGCTACATTTAGACATGAAAATCCTTTTGAAAATTACCCTCATAGTGAGCACAGAATAAACTGGAAGAAATTGCATGACTATGCGGAATTAGATAGATTTTAGCAGGGACTGACTTTTTGTGTCTTTGTACAGAGCTGCCGTGTAATGATTTAGGAATGTTAAGCAGAAATAGTAATAATTTTATTCTGATAGAAAAAAAGGTGCACACAGATTGAACACTTAAGTTAATAACAGACACAAAAGGGGATATTTTTAATAGTTAAGTCAAGAATTGTTAGGCTTCATGTTACTCAACGCACAATTAAACTCTGGAATTTGTTGCCAGAGGATGTGGTTAGTGCAGTTAGTATAGCAGTGTTTAAAAAAGGATTGGATGAGTTCTTGGAGGAGAAGTCCATTACCTGCTATTAAGTTCACTTACAGGTCAATCCAGTAACGAGTGGTAGGAAGAGCTGCGTTAGTGCCTGGCGCACCCGCAGTTGCCACACGCACAGTCCAGCTCACCTACCGCTCGATCCTGTATGTAAATAGCTTGCAAATGCAAGCTGCGTCTAAGAAGCGTCCATGAAGCGTTAGGCCCGCGCAACCCATTTTACTGTATAGAGCGCTATACAGCGCCTATACAGTAACCTGGGTGCGCAGGCCTAACGCTTCACGGACACGCTGGTATCTGTCATTTCAAATGTCATTTCAAATGACATTTGAAATGACAAGTACCAGGAAGTGGATGGTTCTCCTACGCTCACCTGCCCTGGCCGCGTCAATGGATGCTGGTCTCCGGACCAGCATCCATTGACGCGGCCAGGGCAGGTGAGAGGGGGCTGGGGGAAAGTTTGCCGCCTACCCTTACCCCTGCCTCTAACGCAGGGGTAAGGGTAGGCGGTAAGTTAGCAGGTTAAACGTGCGGCAAAACGGCAGGGTAAAAAAGCGATAGTCGGGGCGCGCGTTACTGGATGGTAGGGAATAGCTAATTTGATCGTTTACATTTAATATACATGCCGCGTGCGGAAGGGGGTTACCCGGGGATTTAAGGACGCGGTAAGAGTAGGTTAAAGGGGATTGTGGATCGCAGGAAGGGCTAACGCGGCCGGAAAGTGAGTAGAAAGCGGGTTAGGAGCGGGGTAAACGCGGCCGCACTTTACTGGATTGACCTGTTAGAGAATAGCCACTGCCATTAGCAATGGTAACATGGAATAGACTTAGTTTTTGGGTACTTGCCAGGTTCTTATGGCCTGGATTGGCCACTGTTAGAAACAGGATGCTGGGCTTGATGGACCCTTGGTCTGACCCAGTATGGCATTTTCTTATGTTCTTATAAGTTGAAAAAGGCAGGCAAGAGGGACAATTTTGACAGATTGAGGGACTGTCATACCGGATATCACCATTAATGTGCGTTACTAGGACCTGAGCTCATTGAAAGACAAAGCACATTAATTCTGATCAGATATAAAAGTAATTTTGAGTAATGGGAGTTGTTTTGTGAAGTATCTGAAAACTCTGGGTCATTTTAAATGCTCAAAGTAACATATTTTGGGGCTGACTGTCAAAGCGTTTTATGCAGGTAAATCAATCTGTGAATGTCAGTCCTACTGTATGTGAAAGAACTCGCCAAACCCAATTTGGCATATTCTTTTACCCAAAGCTGAAGCAGGCATTCTCGAGGGCAGAGTTGGGGGTGGGGAAAGGATTTATGCTCAAATTTTCGATTTTCAAAAAATATACACATCTCCATGCACAAACGTACACCTGCTTGGGAGCAGGTATACTTTTGTGCATGTACGTTCACATGCAACAAACCCACACATTTTCAGAGCAGAGTTATGGGCGTAAGTCTGCTTTTGAAAATTTGGGCTAAAGTCTGTGGGGCCACTGGGAATACCTCCTTTCATGGCAGGGCTTTGGCCCAGAAGAGAATTCATTGGAGCCCTCTCATCACATCCTCGATAAAAGCCTTCTCCAAGACTTCCATCAACACCACCCAGAAAAACCCAGACTGGTTTTGCACGTCCTGGCCGCGTGGGTGCTGCGACCGGACCTGCTCACCTAGCGCTGCCCTCCATGAGCTCCGGTCTTGCCACCGCTACTAGCTCCCGGCGTCCCCAACGCTCATCGCGACCCACTCCGGCTTCCTCTGCACAGCAGGCCTTGCAGCGGAGCTCCAGTCGGGGCTCCGCGTCTTCGGCTGCCTCGGCCCCGCCCCTAGGCCCGCGCACAGCTGACGTCCTCCGTTTTAAAGGGCCAAGCGTGGGAAAACCAGGTCGGTCGCTAAATGATGACATCACCTAGCTGCACCATAAATAGTGAGGCCCTGTCAGGACCTCGCCTTGGCAATTGGGTTGACACCTCGGTGTAGTAGTTTGCCTGTTCCCTGTATCTGATCCTTGTTCCAGTGTCTCCTTGTTCCAGCTTCTCCATGTTCCAGCATCTTCAGTGTTCCTGCGTTCTGTGTCCTTTCTGTGTCCTGACTCAGGTAGTACCTTCTCGGACTGATCTTTGGTACTGACCTCGGCCTGCCTGACTACTCTCTTCGCCCGCTGCCTGGAACTGACCACTGCCTGCCTGACCATTCGCTTTGTCTGCTGCCTGGAACTGACCCTCGCCTGCCTTGACTATGCTTGGACCTACTCTGGTATTGACCCCTGCTTTGGCTGACCATTTCTGGACGGATACTCTGGCTTTGTCCCTTGTGCTTCACTCAGACACTCTCTTCTGGCCCACAGTGACTACCAGACCAACTTGCTTGGAATCTGTGTGCGGGCCTAGGGGCGGGGCCGAGGCAGCCTGACTAGACCTGCAGGTGCTGCCTGTCTTGCCCGGAGAACCTTCCTGAACTGTTACCTCCCTGAGGTCTCCGGAGCTTCCAGTTCGGGTCTGGTCCATCCTCTCTGCATCAGCCGCGCACCCTTGCTCATGGTGGGCAAACCCCTCCACTACCTCTCCGGGAGACCATCCGAGACCCACCTAAGTCCAGGCAGTCCGGGTACCCAAGGGCTCAACCTGCAGAAACCCCGGACTGTTATTGGTGAAGCTCCAGCTAGCCTCTGACTCCTTGTGTGCTCCGCCTCCTGGTGGCAGGCGCTCTCTGGGTCCGACCAGAGGGCCGTACCCGTCCTGCACCAGGCCAAGGGTCCATCTTCAGCACACCTCAGCAAACAAGTTCATTTCACCTTGTTTATTGTAACTTTGTTTCTTGTTAAATGGTTTGTTAAAGTCATAACCCCCTTGTTCCTTGTAAACCGATGTGATATGATACTGATCATGAATGTCGGTATAGAAAAGAGTTAAATAAATAAAATAAATAAACAAAATATACAAGGGGGTGCAGACTTTTGCAAATACATTTTCTTCAGAAGATGTTATGTATTTGCACACAGTTTGGAAGTTCAATAACTAGAGAACCAGCATCCAGATTCCAGACCAAGGAAGATGTTATTAAATCGCTACGTATGCAGTGAGTTATAATAAAATATGTGATCTGATAAATGACTGTTTTTTTTTATTCCCCTTTAAACAAATGCATGTTTTCCAAAAGTGTTGGGCAGTTTCATGCTGGAAAAGCTGGTAAAGTCTGTGCGAGGGAGATATTTATGCAAGCACGCCCGCCCACACCGGAAGGAAGTTTGAGCCGTGCAGCTTTCCGTATGCTGTACACTAGCCGGTGCTTAAACGGTTTAGCTCCCTGGCGGCAGGGACGCGGTCACACATCCACACGCGCCCAGCGCGAGGAGTTCGCTGCACGCACGGACCTCAGCGGTGTATGTCTCACACCCCCCCCCGGGACAGAGAACTTACGCGCCCCTTGCCTCTCTCTCTCTCCCCGCACCTACTTTGGGGGGAAGGGATGGAGTCCGGCACTCGGTTCCGCGGCGTCGGAGGATGGGAGAGGAGCGAGCGGCGCGAGGAGGAGGAGGAGAAGCGGCGACGGCACGGGGCGGGCGGCACTCCGGCCCCGCGCGCGCTGCTGCGCGAGGCGCTGGCTGTGCCGCTGATGCTGCTTTTCGTGCTGGGGCTGCGCGCGCTGGTGCAGCTCTCCCTCCGCCAGCTGCTGCTCCCCGGCGCCCTGCCTGCCAGCGCCTTCAGCGCCGCCGCCGCCAGGTAAGCTTTAGCGCGTTGGCCAGCTTCGCTCTTCGGCGTGGGGTCGTTCACATGCTGTTGGTCTCTTTTGAGTTTTGGAGGCGTTCGCTGTGTTCACGCCGTCCGCCTCCTGCATGCGGGCGCCTGTGGGGTGGCGGTCCCGGGGCTGCACGTTGCTGGAGCGGAGGAGGAGCGCCCTGCACCGAAGTCTGAAGACCGCCGGAGTGATTTGGAAAAGGAGTTTTTTTTGGGGGGGGGGGGGGTTGTCGCAGCGAGTTCCTGCTGTTACTTGCCCACCGCGGGCGATTACTGGAGAGGTGCCACCTTCACAGCCAGAGGCGGCAAGTATTTCTTGAGAAAAGAGCAGAGAGTGGAGGATGAGCGAAATGGGGGAATCCTCTCAATAATAATATTAGAAACCTCCTGGATCTGCTGCAAGTATGATCTTGTCCAACCAAACATTGTGCTGGCACCCGAACATGCCAGAACATATTTCGCCGGTTTCGTTCGGGTGCCTTTTCATTCCACCCATTTCCAGAACAACCTGTTGCAGGTACTTCCGCGTTGAAATGGTCAGATTAGAAAAGTGACTTTATTTTTTCCAGGGGAGGACTGTCGTATTGCGTTGTGTATCATGTGTCTGCTAGTATGAGAAAAGAACACGGCTCCTCTTCCAGCCCGTTGCTTCCTGGAAGCATCTTCCTACTACTTTACAGCTGATAGGTACAAAGGAAACCCGCAGCAGGTTAATTTTGCTCTTCGCCTGCAATCTAAATCAGTGTGTAATAATTAAAGATACTTAATCAGGAGCTGGTTTTAATGGTAATGTTGCATGCTACCTACCAGGTGGGAGATCTGGGTTTGACTCCGGAGCCTGGTTGCTGTGGAGGCATCCAGGAAAGTTTTTTTTTTTTTTAAAGGGAGTTATAGCTCCTGCCTTAGGACTGTTATTTTGAGTGGGCTAGATGCAGGGGAAAAGAGGAAGAGTTTAAAATGTGTGAGAACTCCTGTCTAGTTAGAAACTAAGTCTCACTGTACTATAGTTCTACAGCAATGGTTCCCAAACTGTCTCTCTCTCCCCCCACCCCACGTGACACACCTGGCAGACTATGCTTACATGTGACACACCGCTCACAACAATCTACAGCTGAACTATAAGTTTTAAAAAAAAAAAAGCCTCCTTATTACTTGTTTGTTTTATTTATTTATGCAGTTTTTATATACCGTTACCCAGAACAGGAAGTTCCATCTTTACGGTTTACAATCGATTAAGAACAAAATAAAACAATAAAATCAATTAAAAGATAAAATAGTAAAATTATTAAAACATAAAATTATCATTAATATTGTTGAGAAAGATGAGTACACTGTCTGAACAGAAATTGCAAAAACTTTGTACGAGCTGCGTTCTCTGACCCCTGTGGGTCCTCTGGCTTTTTTTCTTCTGCTGTCACTTTTGGGTCTAGTAGGGGATAATAGAATCGGTTATCACTGGCCCGAAGAGAGAGAGAATTGCCATTTCTTAGCATCCAGACAGATGAATCCAAAACTGGTGGGTTATGCATGTCTACCAGCAGATGGAGACGGAACAAACTGAGGTCACAGTATATACATATATATCCCTGCAGTGACATAAGCCTGCCAGTATTCTCCGTATCCACCCGATGGTGGAGGTGTATTTCCCTACTGGGGATTGTTTCAAATTTAGAAGAGATTTAATTGGAGATTTGTATTGCCCCGCTGTCCTGTGGTGATACCTAATGGACCCTCCCCCAGTTGAGAATTCCTGAGGTGATTTCCGTGGTCCCTCAGATGAGTGCCTTGATCTGGTAGCTGGTTATAGGCCGGCGTGGACCTAGCTGATTAAGCAGCTGAAAGGTAGTGGGTGCAGGAAGCAGAGCACAGCAATGACTGTATATGCCCTCTCCCCCTGCAGTCGGAGACCGTCTCTGTACTCGGCCGGGAAGGCTGAGCTCAGGTACATTTAAAAAAAAAAAAAAAGAAAAAAAGAAACAGAGGGAAGGGTTAGTTTAGGGCTTCCTCCGGTCTCTGTATTTGGTGCGCCATCCCAATGTGTGTTCCCGCTCCCATGGGGATTAGGGGACCTGGACAGCCTGGTGGGTTGAGTGGCTTGGTTGGGCTAGGCCCCTCTGTTAGGCTGCTTATTTGTGCGCCGACTGGTAGGCTGCGGTGGTGTTTCGAACACTTTTTTTTTGTGTGGTTGGCTGCCCTCTACAGGATTGTTGGTGCGCGCAAATGTGTCCTGTGCATCCGAATCGTGTGCGTGGCCTGTGTGCTCACTCGTGCATATTGGCTGGGCGCCAAGGTTTAAGAGCGGTGATAGTGCGCTTAGACTTTTGGTGCACAAACATGGGATGCTTACATTTTGCACGCATAAAATTTATGCGCACAAATTTTGTTTTAGTAGGGCTTAGGCTGGACGCATATCTTCAGTCCCCTGTTCAGCGTACTGACGGATTAATGGCGCTGGTGGCTAAGAAACCTAAGCGCATTTCTCTTTGCGCTGCCTGTCATTAGGGCGCCTCAGCCTGGAGTGCCCTTTAACTTATGCCAGCGCTGCTTAGTGGCTCAAAGATAATTATCTTCATCTGATTTTACTAAGCCTGTGTCTTCCCAGTGTGGTGATGGCCTGGTTAAGGATATGTCAGGAGGGACGCCTAATGTTGGAACTCCCTTGACTGGTTCCTCAGCAGGGGATGGCAGCTTAGTGGGTGCTGTGCAAGTGTCTCCTGGTCTTGGCATGGATCCTTCTGCATTTTCTTGGGTAGAGTCTTTTCAAGGATTGCAATCCTTCCTTCAGGTACAGTCCTCGGTGCTGTCCAAGCCAGAAGTCTAAGAAGTAAGATGGGAGAATTAGAATGTATAGCAGAGAATGATGACATAGACTTAACTGGTATCTCAGAGACATGTGGAAAGAGGATAACCAACGAGTTAGTGGTAAACCAGGGTACAAACTATATCATAATGACAGAGAAGCAACTTGGTGGCGGGGTGGTGTTTTAAGTCTGGGATGGCAGAGTCCAACAAGATAAAGATCCTGTAAGAGACTAAATGCACAGTCGAATCTTCGTGGGTAGAAAATTTGGGGAAGAGGATAGGAGTATATTACTGTCCACCTAGTCAAATTGATGAGATGGACAGAGAAATTAGGGAAGCTGACCAAATTGGTAGTGCAGTAATAATGGGAGAGTTCAGTTATTTTATTTTATTTATTTAAAACTTTTCTATACCGTCGTTTAGTAGAGCACCATCACAACGGTTTACAATTAGGCACAAATAGGTATGGTTAGGTTTCTAACTTTTATCCATAGGGTGCCAGATAGTACGGTTACATAGTTCAATAATATACTGTACATGGGGAATGGTTGAGGTTACCATTATGATTGTTAAGATAATCACGTGTTTATACTGTCTTTCTAATTTCTACTTAATTATGAGAAAATAAAAATAAGTAATTCTGCAATTTTTATTTTTATAGGTGACTCTTCAGCTGTATTCGTCTACCTCCTTGTGAAATGCTTTCTTGAAGAGCCATGTTTTTAAGCCTTTTTTTTGAAGAGTTTTAATTCTTTCATTAGTCTTAATTCCAGGGGTAATGTGTTCCATAATAATGGTCCTGCCAAAGATAGTGTGCGCTCTCTAACTTGGGTCAACTTTGCCGTTTTGACTGAGGGTATGGTTAGCAGAGCTTTGTTGGCTGATCTGAGATTTCTTTGAGGGACATGTAATCGTAGAGCGGTGTTAAGCCAGTCGGCATTTTCGTCATTTATTAGTTTATGAATTGTGCTTAGTGTTTTAAATTGCACTCTCTGTTCTATTGGGAGCCAGTGTAAATCTGCAAGTGTTTGGGTGATATGATCTCTTCTGCCTTTACCAGTAAGTATTCTGGCAGCTGAGTTCTGCAATATTTGCAGTGGTCTGATAGTAGTATATGGTAATCCTAGGAGAAGTGTGTTACAGTAGTCTGTGCTGGCAAATATTAATGCTTGTAGTACTGTACGAAAGTGTTCCTGACTTAATGAGAGTTTTAGTCTTCTAAGGACCATTAGTTTAGCGTAACCTTCTCTCACTTTTATTGATATGTGTTGTTTAAGGCTCAGTTCCATGTCTATAATTACTCCTAGGTTTCTAGCTTTGTCAGTTAACTCTACTGATTTGTCATTTTTTAGTTTGGGATTTTGAATTTTCAATGTTTTTTCGTTCCAGATATACAAATTCTGTTTTTCCAATGTTTATTACTAGTTCCATTTGGTTCAATAGTTGCTTTATTCTGTTGCAAAATTCAGTGTTTTTTCAATTGATTCTTCAACCGATAGGATTAATTGAATGTCATCTGCATATATGTAGTGTATGATTCCTAGCCCAGCCAGTAAGTGGCAGAGGGGGAGCATGTAAATGTTAAATAGAGTCGCCGAGACTCTATTTAACATACCCTGGGGGACTCCTGTCTTTTTAGTTCGATCTTGTCTGATATTGTGTTTTTTTTTTTATCTGTACCTGGTAAGATCTATTGTTAAGATAGGATATGAACCATTCCATTGTTTTGTTTTGTAATCCAACTTCTTCCAGTCTTTTCATTAGTGTGTTATGGTTTACTGTGTCAAATGCTGCAGATCTAGTAGTATCATGTAGTGTTTTCAGGTATCAAATCCGCAAAGTACGTTATCTGTTAGAGAGATTAGTAATGTTTCAGTGCTGTAGTGTTTTCTTAAGCCATGTTGTGATGGGAAGAGTATGTTATTGTTGTCTAGATGTTCTGCTAGTTGCTTTTGTACTGCTTTCTCTATTAATTTTGCGATCATAGGCAAGTTTGAAACAGGTCTATAGTTACTTAGGACGTTTGGGTCGCTGTTTTTCTTTTTCAGAATTGGTTTTATTGCATTTTTAAGTGAGTCTGGCATAACTCCTTCACTGAGTGATAGGTTACCGTATTTTTCGCTCCATAAGACGCACTTTTTTCCCCCCAAAGGTGGGGGGAAAATGTATGTGCGTCTTATGGAGCGAATATAAAAAAAAAAACAAACAAAAATCTAACAAACACCCCCCCCCCCCCCCCGACTCCCCCAAGACCTGCCGAATTAATTTCCTGCAACCCCCCACCCTCCTGACCCCCCCAAGACCTGCCAAACGTCCCTGGTGGTCCAGCGGGGGTCCAGGAGCGGTCCGGGAACGATCTCCTGGGCGTGAGCCGTCGGCTGCCAGTAAACAAAATGGCGCCGACGGCCCTATGCCCTCACTATGTCACTGAGACCGACCGCTGCTATTGGTCGGTCTCAGTGACATAGTGAGGGCATAGGGCCGTCGGCGCCATTTTGTTTACTGGCAGCCGACGGCCCTATGCCCTCACTATGTCACTGAGACCGACCAATAGCAGCGATCGGTCTCAGTGACATAGTGAGGGCATAGGGCCGTCGGCTGCCAGTAAACAAAATGGCGCCGACGGCCCTATGCCCTCACTATGTCACTGAGACCGACCAATAGCAGCGGTCGGTCTCAGTGACATAGTGAGGGCATAGGGCCGTCGGCGCCATTTTGTTTACTGGCAGCCGACGGCTCACGCCCAGGAGATCGTTCCCGGACCGCTCCTGGACCCCCGCTGGACCACCAGGGACGTTTGGCAGGTCTTGGGGGGGTCAGGAGGGTGGGGGGTTGCAGGAAATTAATTCGGCAGGTCTTGGGGGGGTCAGGAGGGTGGGGGTTGCAGGAAATTAATTCGGCAGGTCTTGGGGGGGTCAGGGGGGTGGAGGTTGTTAATTTAAAGGGATGGGGGGGGGGGTTTCCCACAGAAAGAAACATTTTCTGATCTGGGGAGTGGACCGAAATGGCCCTCCCCAGACCCGAAAACAAAATGGGGAGAAAAAAAAAAAACTATGCACTCCCCTAATTTGCTCCATAAGACGCCCAGACGCAGAGCCGGTTTAGCACAATTTTTTTTTTTTTTAATTTTCCCCCTCTGAATCCTAGGTGCGTCTTATGGTCAGGTGCGTCTTATGGAGCGAAAAATACGGTAATTATTTTGGCTAGTGTGTAGGAGGTTATATCAGCTAGTTTTTTTTATATCTGTGGTGGGAATGGTGTCAATTTTATGTGGTGCAGGATTCAGTTTTTTTATCATGCCTTCTACTTGGGTCAGGGATACCTCATCAAATGTGGAGAATTGTCACGTCTCTTTTTTTCATCTTGATTTCTTGTTTTTTAGGATCGGAATTTTTGCTTTAAGGTTTGTGATTTTGTCTGAGAAATAGTGTGCTAAGTTGCATTTGTTTTCTTGTGGGGCTTGGGGCATTTCTGCTTTGTCATTAGTCAGATTTTTAACTATGTTGAATAGTGTTTGTGGTTTGTTTGAAAAGTTTTCAATTTTTGAGCTAAAAAATAGTTTTTTTGCTTCAAGAATAGTTTTTTTTTTTTTTTTTTATAAAAGGCTAGTTTCCTAAATTTAGTTAAATTTTCTGCTGATTTGTCTTTTTCCACCTTTTTTCTTAGATTTTGTTTGATTTCCTTTATTCTTTCATTAAACCAAGGGTTTTTTTTGTTTTGGTTCATGGATTTGTATTGTTCTTATGGGGTTAATGTCATCTGCCAATTTACTTGTGTTTGTATTGACTGGGTAAATGTAACATCGAGACATGCTAGAGAGAGAAAGTTTCTGGATGAAATAAATGAAGCAGTTGGTTTAGGAACCAACGAGAGAGGGAGCAATTGTAGATCTAATTCTCAGTGGAGCACAGGATTTGGTATAAGAGGTAACTCTGATGGGGCTGCTTGGCAATAGTGATCATAATATGTTCAAATTTGAATTAATGTCTGGAAAGGGGACAGTAAGTAAATCCACAGCTCTAGCGCTAAACTTTCAAAATGCAAACTTTGATAAAATGAGAAATAGTTTAAAAAAAATCTTAGAAGCGCAGTCCAGATGTATTCTGCACATTAAGAAAGGTGGAAGGAAGGGCAAATGATTGCCAGCATGGTTAAACAGTGAGGTGAAAGGTTAATTTACTCAAAAGATCTTCATTCAAAAATTGAAAGAAGGATCCATCAGAAGGAAATAGGATAAAGTATAAGCATTGGCAAGTTAAATGTAAGACATTGATAAGACAGGCTAAGAGAGAACTTGAAAGAAAGTTGGCCATAGAGGCAAAAACTTATCATAAAAACTTTTTAAAATTATCTGACGCAGAAAGCCTGTGAGGGAGTTGGTTGGCTCGTTAGATCGAGGGGTTAAAGGGTACTTAGGGAAGATAAGCACATTCGCGGGAAGACTAAACAAATTGTTTACTGAAGAGGATGCTGGGGAGATACTCATTCCAGAGACAGTTTTCAATGGTGACTTTTCAGATGAACTGAACCAAATTATGGTGAACCTGGAAGATTTAGTAGGCCAGATTGACAAACTGAAGAGTAGTAAATCACCTGAACTGGATGGTATAAATTCCAGGGTTCAGAAAGAACTAAAACAAAATTTCAAAATTAATTTGTAAACTATCATTAAAATCATCTGTTGTATCTGAAGACTAGAAGGTGGCCAATATAACCCTGAATTTTAAAAAGGGCTCCAGGTGTGATCTGGGAAACTATAGACCGGTGAGTCTAACTTCAGTGCTGGGAAAAATCATAGAAACTGTTATAAAGAATAAAATCCCAAAACATTGAGATAGATATGGTTTAATGGGACACAGGCAGCATGGATTTACCCAAGGGATGTCTTGCCTCTCAAATCCTCCTATTTTTTTTTTAAGAGGTGAATAAACATGTGGAAAAAGGTAAACCAGTAGATGTGGTGTATTTGGATTTTCTGTAGGCGTTTGACAAAGTCCCGCATGAGAAGCTCCTAAGAAAACTAAAATGTCATGGGATAGGAGGCGATGTCCTTTTGTGGGTTGCAAACTGGGTAAAAGACAGAAAACAGAGTAGGATTAAATGGTCAGTTTTCACAGTGGAAAAAGGGAAACAGTGGAGTGCCTCAGGGATCTGTACTTGGACCGGCGCTTTTTAATATATTTTATAAATGTTCTGGAAAGGGGTACGACGTGTGAGGTGATCAAATTTGCAGATGATACAAAAAATTATGCAAAGTAATTAAATCTCAAGCGGATTGTGATAAATTGCAGGAGGACCTTGTGAGACTTAAAGATTGGGCTTCCAAATGGCCAATGAAATTAATAACACTTGCTGTAGTTACAAGATTTTAGGTTCCAACTTAGGAGTTACCACTCAGGAAAAAGATCTAGGTGTCATAGTGAAGATAATACATTGAAATTGTCAGCTCAGCGTGCTTTAGCAGTCAAAGCAAACAATGTTAGGAATTATTAGGAAGAGAATGGCAAATAAAATGATGGATGTTATAATTCCTCTGTATTGCTCCATGGTGAGCCCGCACCTTGAATACTGTGTGCATTTCTGGTCACCACATCTCAAAAAGGATATAGTTGCACTGGAGGAAGTGCAGAGTAGAGTGACCAAAATAAGGGGCATGGAAAGGCTCCCCTATGAGGAAAGGCTAAAGAGTTTAGGGCTGTTCAGCTTGAAGAAGGGACAGCTGAGGGGGGATATGATAGGCTGTAAAATCATGAAAGAACTTGAACAGGTTAATGTAAATTGGTTTACTCTCTCAGATAATATAAGTACTAGGGGCCACTCTATGAAGTTAGCGAGTAGCTAACTTAAAACTAATCATATAGAATTCTTTTACTCTCAATGCATAGTTACTCTGGCAATGAATTCAAGCTTATGTGGTTACTGCAGTTAGTGTAAGTGGGTTTAAAAAAGGTTTGGATAAGTTCCTTGAAGAGAAGTCCATAAACTGCTATTAATCAATAAGGAATAGTAGCTTGGGGATCTATTTAATGTTTGGGTTCTTGCCAGGTACTTATGACTTGGATTGTCCACTGTTGGACATAGGATGCTGGGCTTGCTGGACCCTTGGTCTGACCCAGTATGGCATATCTTGTATTCTTATGATGATGGCTCCACCATTGCCTGACCTGGAAAAAGGAGATGACGACCCTTATTTTCTAGGGTATTGGCCACTCTAGCAATGTCTTACTACCACAAAAAAAAAAAAAAATCCCAGTAGAAGAGACTCCTTCCTTCCAGGGTACCAAAAAGCCACTAAGCATGTCACCCTCAGGGGTAGGGTATTTGCTGAAGTGGATACTCTGAAAAAGGGAAGAGTGTTAGATAAAGTTATCTTCTGCCACTGGAAGAGAGGAATAGCCTCCTTAGAAATTCCTGAGTGGGTGTTTGGTCTCTGCAGTCATACTGAACACCGTCATTGTGGTAAAAGGAGGTGGTGGGTCGGCACTGAGGCCAGGACAGAATATTGGAGGCAACCGTAAAACAGGCCTTTTAAGGCTATAGCCTCCATTTGTGGAGGCAGTGGAGCCCGAGCCACTGAGTATTGGGTTCAGTAGGGCCCGGATTCAGTCCAGATGGAAGCAGTCTTATCATTCTGGGCATCTGTTGAGGATATCCTCCAGGGCTTTGGCTTCAGAGGCTCCCAACAAGAGCACAGTCTTGGCACCTTGCTCAATACAGTTTATGGTTTTAAAAAAAAAAAAAAGGGGGGGGGAGGTTAACAGTTAACTACATGTGCTCCATTTCTAGATGGAAGTTACAGTCGGGAATATTGGTGAGTCAGGTAGAATACCTGGTGTACTCGGACCTAGCAGAAGCTCACTCCCATATTCCCTTCTGAGTTTATCACCAGAACTCAGTAAGGCTCTGTGTATTGGGTTTCAACCTAGCAACTGCTCCCAAAACCTTCACCAAGGTTGTGATGGAGATGCTAGCAGCCTGTACTTAGACGTCTGGCTTATAAGTGCTATGTCGGCTCAAAGAGCCAGGAGCCTTCTGAAATAATACCCTACCTCCTTTGATAGGTTGGGGTGTGAATAGAGTGACATTGTAATGTAACCTAGTAATGACAGCAGAAAAGGACAAAATGGTTCATCCAGTGGGATCTCATTCCGATGCCATGGGCCATTAAAATAGGCATCCATGGAGAAATATTTTGGGAAATGGATTTCGCAAAGGAATTTTCATGGTTAAAACGCATCTGAGTGGCAGGCTCGGTCCTGCAGAGATCATTATCTGGGAATTTCTCAAGATCCGGTTCTATCACTCCTACCCAAACTAGTATCAGCATTCCACGTGAGTTAATCAGGACCCCCTTCTAGTCCTCAGCTGTGGTGGCTGACAGGAGAAAAGAGAATCCACAACTATTAGATGTACACTGGATTCTCTTGACATATCTGAAGGTAACAACATTGTAGGAGAACAGACGTGTTATTGGGTAGCGCCCAAAAAAGGTGTAAGCAGCCTCTAAGGCTGCCATAGCCAGATGGATCAAGGAGGAAATACCATGGCCTTTCTATTATCAAATTAGTAGCCACCAGTAGCTCTCCAGGCTCGCTCTAGAAAGGCACAGGCCTTATTTTGGACTGAGGCAACTCTGCCTTGCTGGAAGGAATTTGCAAGGTAGCTGCCTGGTCACTCCTGCTCTCTCTCGGAGAACATGACATAGGCCCCAACGTAGATGTTGCCTTTGAGGCAAGGATTGGTAAATCAGCCATGTCTTCTACTTGCCTCAGTAAAGAGGAGCTTTGGTAGATCCCATATGTCATGACTAGCAGAATAAGGAAGGATAAATCAATTCACTTTCCTGGAGTCCTGCTAGACCAGTGCAGTTCCCACCCAGGAAGAAAAGGGCTAAGGGAATCGCCCTTCCTGGCAGCGCCCTTCTTTTCCTGCCTGTCACTGTCCTTCACTTGTCATGCCTCTTATCTCACTCAGAACAGGCCTTCAGACCTGTATTTCAAGAAGGTGGCATTAGGGGGGATTTCTTGTAGTCACAGCACTTTGACAGTAGGCTCCTGGTATTGCATCAGAACCACACTCCCTTTATACTCCAGAGTGAGGTCGTTAAAAGAGGTGTCTCTTCTGTCTCAGTCAGCTGTGGAAGAGTGAAATCTCATACGTAATGAGTGGTCTAGCAGGGCTCCAGGAAAGTAAATTAACAGGTAATAATTTATCCTTCCCATGTGCTGAGCTTGTATGCGTTTCGAGAGGGAAGAGAGTATTGGATTTTGGGTCTGGAAAATGTAGAAAGAAAGCATTATGGCAAAATTAAAAAAAAAATAGACTAGTTTATTATTACTTTCATTTTTGTACTTGCAATAGCTTTTTTTTAAAACATAGCTTCCTCCCTGTCCCCCCCCCCCCCCCCCAAAAAAAAAAAAGTATGTCCCTGCTCTGGTTTCTTCCTTATGGGATTTTTTTTTTTTTTAATTTTATTTGTCTGAGTCTGGATCTGGCAATGAATAGCTATTGTCTAAACTGCTTTTAGAAATGAAAATTGATGTCCGTGTGTGTGTGTGTGTGTGTAACTGAAATATATATGACTATTGCCAAGATTCAAAAATTAAATTTGTGGCATAATTTATTTCTTCAAAATGCCAACCAGTACATAATACCAGAAGCATAACATGTAAAGTGCTTAGATGTAATTAGATCTAAATCCGTTTTTGGATCTTGGGGGAGGCGATGATTCTATAATATTGAGCTTAAATTGCACCAATTTTGAAAGTGGATTTGGAAGTGCGAGTCCTCTTTGAAAACTATCCCATCAAATCTACCTGCACCAGTTACATCTGCTAAAATCATCCACACCATTTTTCCTGAAAATTTAGGTGTATGCTTTTTAAAAATCCAAAAGTATGCGAGCAAGTCGGAGTGCTTCCCTTAGTCCAAGTAAACTCGCACATGAACATGACAATACATGGGTAAGTTTACTTACATGCTGGGTGAAGGACATTCCCTGTTCGTACCCAGATCAGTCCAGACACCTGGGTTTTGCCTCCCTTCCAGCAGATGGAGACAGAGAAATTTTCAGAAGCACCAGCATATAACCTAGTGTACCATCTGCAACCTTTCATTATTTCTCTGTCTCCAGCAGATGGAGAAGGTGCAAAACCTGCAGTTGTGAACCTCTTAGTAAAAAAAACAAAACCCCAAAAAAACAAACAAACCCAAAACCAGATTTTTAGGACATGATTTCCCTCCTAGGAGGTTGACTGGTTCTGATGGGACCATCCTTCCTAGTAGCAGGGCTGGACGAGCAGGGGTTGGTGACCCAAATTTGCTCCTGTTTCCCAAGCCGGAGGTTGAAAGCTGGTGGTCCAGTTCCCTCACCTTCTGGGTCTTTTGGGGGGGGGGAAGAACAAACCTTTGCCAAGGCTCCAGATAAGGATGTCTCTCTTTTTTTTTTTAATCTGTTTGTATTTTGTTGTACTTGTATAGTTTTGTTTAAAAAAAAAAAAAAAAAGTAGAGAAAAGTGTTCATTTTCTTTTCAGACTTCGGACAGCGCTCTGCCTAGCCTTGCTACTGCTTTTCCCCACTGCCAGCGGTGCAGGGAGGGAGCTCCAGGAACTCCTCTGTTTTGCAGCCTCTGGAGGTCCATTTTTTTGTCCCCCTGCGTGGTTGCGCGCACTGCCGACATGCTGAAGGAGCTTCGATGCTCCGTGTGTGATCCCGTGTCCTCGCATTTATCACGGGACTCTTGCTGCTCTCAGTGTGTCTCTGTAGGGGAAGGCACGTCCGGCCGGACAGCGGCAGTTTCTTCACAGCAGTGCCAGCCCGGGGGCTGAAAGAGGTGCGGAGTGGGGCCAGTGATCCGTTCCTGCTGAGCACGGGAACAGTGGCCATTTTGGACACTTTAGCTGCAAAGTCTCAGGCTGCAGCAGGGGGAAGGGATCTCATACCGCCACTTTCTCCACCTGATTTAAGCCCCAAGGAGGCACGGAGAGCAGTTGGGAGGAGGATTCTGACTGTCTTTCTCCTTTCTCTTCAGAATTTGTGCTTTTAATACTCTGGAGACTGGCCTTAAGGTGAGCCGTGCTATGGACAAGTTGTATCCTTTGCCCGAGGACATGCTGGAGCTCCTGTGGGTGCCGAAGGTGGATGCATCTGTTTCTGCTGTTACCAAGAAAATGACCATACCCGTATGGGAGCCCCGGCTCTGAAGAATTTACAGGACAAGAAACTCGAAGTGCACCTCGAGGATCTTTGAGGTCTCAGCTTTAGGCATCCGGGCTGCTGTCTGCAGTAATTTTATGTTCAGGGCTTCCTTGAGATGGGTGCAGCAGGTTCAGGAGGAGAGAACCTTGTTGCCTTCTGAGACCCAGCGTGCAGAGGATCTTGAGGCGGCGGTCGCTTATAGCGCCGATGCCCGCTATGATCTTCTTTGCACTTCGTCAAGAATTATGGTGTGGGCTGGCTCTGCTAGGAGGCTCCTCTGGTTGCAAAATTGGACAGCTGATGTTTCCTCTAAGGCTCAGCTAGGGGCTCTTCCATTTAAGGGCAAGCTCCTTTTCGGGGCAGATCTTGAGCAGCTCATAAAACTCTTGGGTAAAAACAAAGTCCACAAGTTGTCAGAGGATAAGCCCAAGGTGGTCAGAGGACTAATCCCACCATGCTCGCATTTTCGGAGCCATCGGCATTTTCACCAGAGTAGAGCCCCGGCTACAGGACAGACACAGGCCTTGGGGAGGTCGCAGTCTTGGAACCAGTTCTTTCGGGCCGTAAAGCGGGCAGGGACTTCTCTGCCAAGGCTCTGGCAGCAGCAGGTCTACCGAATGAAACGAGGTTAGCCCAATCTTTGGTCCCAAGGATAGGCGGTTGTCTCACTCACTTTTATGAGGAGTGGGTCAAAATAATGTCGGACCAGTGGGTCTTAGACATCATAGGACGAGGTTACGCTTTAGAGTTTGTTCGATCACTCAGAAGTTTTTTTTCTGCGGTCCCCTTGTGGCACCGCAGGCAAGGAGTTGGTGGTGTGGCAAACTCTCGAGCGTCTGCATCTTTTAGGGGCCATAGTTCCTGTCTCTCTGTTCGAGAGAGGCTAGGGCCGTAATTCCATCTATTTTGTGGTTCCCAAAAAGAGGGGCACCTTTTGTCCAATTCTGGATCTAAAAAAGGTAAACCTGGCTTTCAAAGTACCATGTTTTTGAATGGAAACTTTGTGGTCAGTCATCGCGGCGGTTCAGATGGGGAAATTCCTGGCATCCTTGGATCTGATGGAGGCCTACCTGCACATTGGAATCTGTCCAGAACATCATCGGTTTCTCAGGTTCATGATCCTGGGGGAACATTTTCAATTTTGTGCCCTTCCGTTCGACTTAGCGACAGCTTCACGGACTTTCACCAAGGTGATGGTAGCGGCAGCTCTCAGGAGAGAGGAGATTCTGGTGCACTCTTATCTGGATGATTGGCTGATTCGAACAAAGTCGCAGGACCTATGCTGTCGAGCGGTGGAGATGGTGGTGCGCCATTTGAAATACCCGGGTTAGGTGGTAAACCTTTCCAAGAGTCATAATTTCCCCTCGCAAATTCTGAATTTTCTGGGAACACGTTTTGATACTTGAGCCAGGAAGGTTATTCTCCCAGAGGAGCGCATTCTCAAATTACAGTCTCAGATCCAGCATCTCTTGCAGTCCCAGGTTCCTAGAGTCTGGGATTACTTGCAAGTCCTTTGCTCCATGGCATCCATCTTGGAACTTTTTCCCTAGGTGTTCACTCTTATGAGACCTCTTCAGAAGTTGTTGCTGTCCTGTTGGAATCCAGCATTGGAGCAGTTTCATCTCCTGCTCCCTCTTACCGACTCTGCACGGTCCAGTCTGTCTTGGTGGCTTTCGTCCAGTCATCTGCACTGAGAAGTAGACTTGGAGATTTCTGCGCTGCACAGTCATAACAGATGCCAGTCTCTTCGGATGGGGAGCAGTGTGTTAGTCCCAGTCATACCAAGGGCAGTGGTCGCCACAGGAAGCGTCGTGGTCCATCAATCACCTCAAGACATGAGCAATTTGTTTGGCTCTCCAGGATTCTTACCTCTGGTGCATAGTCGCTCGGTCAGGGTCCTGTCTGGCAGTGCGACCACAGTAGCCTATATCAACCACCAAGGGGGGACCAAGAGTCGAGCGGTGGCTCGAGAAGTGGAACAGTTAATGTCTTGGGCAGAACAGCACTTAGCTCAGATAGCGGCTTCACACATAGTGGGGTCCGACAATGTGCAAGCTGATTTCCTCAGCCATTTATTTATTTTTTATGTACTGACATTCGGAGATATCACATCGGTTAACAGCAAACAATTAGATCAAATAAGGCATAGGCATCTTATTTCTTACAGAATAACTTAGTAACAGTATAAACAGTATTAACATTTTAGTAAGAATATAAACAGTGTTAATATCATTTTGTAACTATGTACTTAGAGAATAACTTAGAGACTGGGTTTACAGCATTGGAGATGGTGGTTGTTGCAGCGATAGTCATGTTTAGAGGAATGCTTTTTGGAAAAGCCATGTCTTAAGGTTTTTTTTTTTTTAAAGGTTTGTATTACGGGTTCCATTCTTAGCTCGGTTGGTAGTTTGTTCCATCAGCGTTTGGACCATGAAGAATGGGAGCTCTCAGACGAAGCGATGAGTCTCATTATACAAAGATGGGGGGTTACCCACATGGATCTAATGGCAACTCAGAAGAACGACAAAGCCCTTGTTCCCTGTACGTACCAGGATCAGTCCAGACGGTGGGTTATGTCCCCTGTCCAGCAGATGGAGTCAGAACAAAAGCTCGAGAGGGGGGGAGGTCCTATATGACCTCACACCTGGAGCTAGAATCCTCAGTATCTTCTGACTCCAGCAGATGTGAGCAGGGGACTATCTAGTCCCCAGCACAGGTTATTAGGTTTTAGGCCTTCCTGTTTCTGAGGAATCAAGAAAATTAAAAAAAAAAAAAAAAAAAAAAGGATATATATTATTTAAAGAATAAGTAGAGAAATTTTTCTCTGGCAAGACAAGTGACTGCTACTTTGTGGCGGTCCTTTAAGGGGAGGGACTTGCTTTCTGTCTTTACTCTCCTCTTTGTGTTTCTCTTCTCGAAGGTCCGTTTTGGGGGTAAGTGTTCTTTTCTCCTAAATATTTTTATTTCAGGACCTCACCTCTTGCCGTTTCTGACTGGCACTGGAGGTCAGCGTTTTTGTTTTCAGTCAGGGGTGACTATCAGTGGCACTGATAGAGTTCCCCCCCTTCCCCCACCCCCCGCCGCTCCTGTTTACCTTCGACGACTTGCAGCCCCGCGAAGACATTTCCCCGGGGCTGCTAGCTGCCGGGAGGTTCATTCCCCGGCGGCTCCTTCGTTTTTACAGGGAGCTGGGGAGTCTTCAAGGCGCCTTTTTCAAAGGGGGTGTTTTGTTTTCATTTTTGGCGCGCCGCTCGTTCCTGCCTCCCCTCACAGCTATGCCGCGCGCATCGGCTTGTGCCTCCTGCAGTCGGCAGACAAGTCGGCTCTCCTCTGAAGGGCTTTGTTCTTCCTGTATTTCTGCTGAGGGAACCGCAGAGCAAGCTGGGGATGGCACAGGAACCCTCTCTGAGGAGAGCACTTTTCAAAAGCGGCAAGCCCCGTTCCCGCTGAGCGCGGGAACGGCGGCCATTTTATTTTCTGACGATGAAGCCGACGGTTCAGAAGAGGATGCAGGGGACTCGCGTTTGCCGCCTCCCTCCGTTTCGGCTCCCAGCACTGAGAGGACTGACATTCAGTCGACAGCTAATGTCCCGGGAGGTTTTCCTCCGGGACTCCCCGGGTTTTCACCGGAGTTTGTGGTGCTTATGCACCGGGCTTTCCTACAAAGCAGTCAGCCCCTGAAACCTTTATTACAACCTACCCCAGCTAAACTTCCACGTTTGGATGTTTCCTTAGGGGGACCTTCGACCCTAGGACCCCCTCAGCAGTTAGGGGTTTCACAGGCACCCTCCAGGGTCCCCGCGGGACCGACAAGTGGTGCTCCTTTAAGTCCACAGGTGGACCCCTCTCAGGATCCAACTGGGATTGATCCCAGTGTGTCGATTCAAATGGAGGGCGACGATCCACGGGTCCTTAGGATTTTTCAGGCGGAAGAATTGGAAGGGCTCATTCCTCATATTCTTCAAGAGATGGACATTGATCCTCCCCCGGAACCGTCTGCTCCGGATCCTAAGGTCAAACAAGGAGATCCCCTCCTTGCAGGTCTTCGGCCGCTTGCCAAGGCTTTTCCCACCCATCCCAGTTTCCTGCAGTTGATTTCCAGGGAATGGGATGCTCCGGAGGCTTCTCTCAAGGTCAGCAGAGCTATGAATAAGCTCTATCCTCTACCTATGGAGTTTCTTGAATTGCTTAAAGTCCCAGCGGTGGATTCCGCGGTCTCAGCAGTTACTAAGAGTACTACCATTCCAGTTACCGGTGGTACTGCCTTGAAGGATCTTCAAGATAGGAAGCTGGAGGTCTATCTAAAAAGAATCTTTGAAGTTTCCGCACTTGGGGTCCGAGCGTCTATTTGCGCTGCCTTGGCTCAGAGAGCAGGACTGCGTTGGGTACAACAACTACTCACCTCGCAGGATCTCCCGGATTCCGAGGCTCAGCAGGCGGACAGGTTAGAATCGGTGCTGGCTTATGGGGCAGATGCCCTATATGACCTTCTCCGGGTCTTGTCTCGCTCTATGGTAGCAGCGGTCTCGGCCCGTCGTCTTCTTTGGCTCCGCAACTGGTCGGCTGATTCTTCTTCCAAAGCGCGACTGGGATCCCTCCCTTTCAAGGGCAAGTTCCTTTTTGGGGAAGATTTGGACCAAATTATTAAGTCTCTCAATGAGAATGCGGTACACAAACTTCCAGAGGACAGACCCCGCTCTACCAGGTCTTTCAGCTTCTCTAGAAATCGAACTCGTAACCAGCGTCGAGCAAGAACTACCAGACAGCAGCAAACTCCTCGGTATCCCTCCTCGCGTTCTCAGACTTGGAACCGGTCCTTTCGTGGGCGTAGATCTGGTAAGGAACCAGCTGGATCTCGCTCTTCCACCAAACCAGCCCAATGATGCCAGAGGGACCCACGAGCCGATCCCAAGGGTAGGGGGTCGTCTCGCTCTTTTCTACAAGGAGTGGGTCCGCATCACATCGGATCAGTGGGTCCTGGACATTCTAAAGAACGGTTACGCATTGGATTTTGTCCGCGTTCCCAGGGACAGGTTCCTCTTCTCCCCTTGCGGGTCGTTCCACAAACAAGAAGTTGTTCGGCAGACCCTCGATCGACTGCTAGCCTTAGGAGCAATAAAGCCAGTATCCGCCTCCAATCTGGGACGAGGTCATTACTCAATATACTTTGTAGTGCCCAAGAAGGAGGGCAATTTCCGTCCCATTTTGGACCTCAAGACCATCAACAGAGCTCTACGGGTCCCGCGCTTTCGTATGGAAACCCTACGCTCGGTCTTAGCTGCGGTTCATCAAGGGGAATTCCTTGCATCTCTGGATTTGATGGAGGCATATCTTCATATTCCTATTCATCCAGATTTCCAGAAGTATCTACGCTTCAAGATTCTAGGTCAGCACTTTCAGTTCCAGGCTTTACCTTTCGGCCTCTCCACGGCACCACGTGTCTTCACGAAGGTGATGGTAGTTGTCGCGGCTGCTCTCCGCAGAGAAGGGATCTTAGTTCACCCATATCTGGACGACTGGCTTATTCGGTCAAAGTCTCAACTGCAGGGTGTACAAGCCGTGAACCGTGTGGTTTCTCTTCTACGATCACTAGGCTGGATCATCAATCTCGACAAGAGTCATCTCACACCCTCGCAGACGCTGAACTTTCTGGGAGCTCACTTCAACACAAAGATGGGCAAGGTGTTTCTGAAACCGGAACGTGCACAGTCGTTGCGTGCGCAGATTCGGCGATTCTCATCCCTCCCAGAACCTACAGCCTGGGATTATCTTCAGGTTCTAGGGACTATGGCGTCCACAATCGACCTAGTTCCATGGGCCTTCGCTCATCTTCGACCTCTTCAGTGGGCCTTGCTGTCTCGTTGGAAGCCGGTTTCAGGGGATTACCAAACAGTACTTCCAATCCCGGCGGTGACTCGTCTCAGTTTCCATTGGTGGTTAGACCCTCGACACTTAGCTCGAGGAGTGTCCCTGGAGACTCCGGATTGGGTAGTAATCACCACGGACGCCAGCCTCACCGGTTGGGGGGCGGTCTGTCGCTTGAGTTCCATCCAAGGAACTTGGACACAGGAACAAAGGAAGTGGTCCATCAATCGTCTGGAGACCAGGGCAGTTCGTCTTGCTCTCCAGGGTTTCTTCCCGATGGTTCGTCAAAGGGCGGTCCGGATTCTGTCGGACAATGCAACAACGGTGTCTTACATCAATCGCCAGGGGGGCACCAAGAGTCGCCTTGTAGCGTGGGAAGCGGAGAAGTTGATGCGTTGGGCAGAGCTCAACTTACTCCGCATATCAGCCTCTCACATAGCAGGCGTCGAAAACGTACAGGCAGACTTTCTCAGCCGTCAACGCCTGGATCCCGGGGAGTGGGAACTCTCCATGGCTGCGATGTCCCTGATAGAACATCGGTGGGGCAAACCCCGCATGGATCTCATGGCCACAGCGGCAAACTCAAAGGCAACTCGCTTCTACAGTCGCAGAAGGGAACACGGTGCAGAGGGGGTCGATGCACTAGTCCTTCCATGGCCGCAGCGGATTCTCCTGTATGTCTTCCCGCCGTGGCCTCTTGTGGGGAAGGTGTTAAGGCGGATAGAGACCCATCCGGGTCCGGTGATCCTGGTAGCTCCGGAATGGCCTCGTCGTCCATGGTTTGCGGATCTTCTACACCTCGCTCACGACGGTCCGATTCGACTCAGTCACCTCCCACGACTTCTCAGGCAAGGGCCCATATTTTTCGAGGCGGCGGATCGCTTCTGTCTTGCGGCCTGGCTTTTGAGAGGCGTAGATTCAGGCGTCGGGGATACCCGGAGGCCGTGATTTCCACTCTTCTTCGAGCTCGTAAGTCGTCTACTTCGGTTACATATGTAAGAGTCTGGAAGGTGTTTGAAGATTGGTGCGTATCGCGCTCTCTTATTCCGAGTAGTGCTTCGGTAGCACAGATTCTTGACTTCTTGCAGTCAGGCCTGGAAATGGGTCTCGCGTACAACTCCATTAGGGTTCAGGTGGCTGCTTTGGGAGCGTTTCTCCATAATGGAAAGGGTTCGCTTCTCTCGGCGCATCCGGATGTTGTACGCTTCCTCCGGGGGGTACGACAGTTGAAGCCTCCGACCAGACCGCTCTGTCCTTCCTGGAGTCTCAACCTGGTACTCAAGGTACTGGGGGACCCGCCATTCGAACCTTTACGGACGTCCACCATTAAGGATCTTACACTTAAGTCTATTTTTCTGGTGGCTATTACTTCAGCGCGTCGCATTTCAGAACTCCAGGCACTGTCCTGTAGGGAACCTTATCTCCGTTTCACGGACTGCGGAGTATCTTTACGCACGGTACCTTCTTTTTTACCCAAGGTAGTCTCTACTTTTCATCTCAACCAGTCGGTTGAATTGCCTTCCTTCTCGTCGGAGGATTCTAGACAATTGCGTTCCTTGGATGTCAAGAGGTGTCTTTTGCAGTATCTGGCATCTACAAATGAATTTCGGCTCTCAGACCATTTGTTTGTTCTTTGGTCAGGGCCTAGGAAAGGTTGTATGGCTTCCAAGGCTACTATCGCCCGTTGGTTGAAGGGTGCGATAGTCTCAGCGTACATAACGGCTGGAAGAAATCCACCGTTGGCTGTTAAGGCTCATTCTGTAAGGGCCCAAGCTGCCTCTTGGGCGGAGAGTATGTCTGTATCTGCACAAGAGATTTGTAGAGCGGCTACCTGGAAGTCACTGCATACCTTTTCCAAGCACTACCGTCTGGATGTCCGGGCTCCCGTGTTCGGATCTTTCGGAGATAGTGTCATTCGAGCAGGGCTTTCCAAGGCCCACCCGTAGTAGGGAAGCTTTGGTACATCCCACCGTCTGGACTGATCCTGGTACGTACAGGGAAAAGAAAATTATTCCTCACCTGCTAATTTTCGTTCCTGTAGTACCAAGGATCAGTCCAGACACCCTCCCTAATGTCTGGGGGGAATTATTCTTGGGAAACGCCTCTGCTCGTCCTTACTACTCTTTTCTGTCTCTACCTCTGACATTCCCTGGTTCTCTAGGGAATGATCGAGTATTTTGTGTGTTTGTTTTGCAAGTTCCATGTTTGTAATTGGTTTAAAACAGTTCAATTGTTAGTTACACTTTCTGAACAGTTGTGTTTCTTGATTCCTCCAATGTTTTCCTCTTTTTGGCTATGAAAGTCTTGTTACTGAGGATTCTAGCTCCAGGTGTGAGGTCATATAGGACCTCCCCCCCTCTCGAGCTTTTGTTCTGACTCCATCTGCTGGACAGGGGACATAACCCACCGTCTGGACTGATCCTTGGTACTACAGGAACGAAAATTAGCAGGTGAGGAATAATTTTCTTCTTCTTCAGTCCCAGAAGAGAGCGAGGAGCGGAAGGGCTCGATGCCCTGGTTCTTCCGTGGCCAACCAATTGTTCTCATCTGTGTTTCCGCTGTGGCCCCTGGTGGGCAGGCTACTCAGAAGGATAGAGATCCATCGAGGAAGCATGATCCTGGTAGCTCCAGAGTGGCCACGACGGCCTTTGTTTGCGGATCTGATCAATCTAGCAGTGGACAGCCTGCTGAGACTGGGACATCTTCCAAACCTGCTTTGTCAAAATCCCGTATCTTTCGATCAGCAGATTGCTTTTGTCTGGCAGCTTGCCTTTTGAGAGGCAGCGTTTGAGGAACAGTGGATACCTGGAGGATGTCATCACCACTTTCACAGGCTCCGTAATTCCTCTTTCTCCTTGGCTTATGCTAGGGTGTGGAGGATTTTCGAGTCCTGGTGTACCCTCAAACAAGTTGACCCTCAGCGAGCATCGTTGTCCCATATCCTGGCTTTCTTACAGAATGGGCTGGTGAAAGGTCTCTTCTACAGCACTTTGCAAGTCCAGGTCTCCACCCTGGCAAGGTCCATGGTAAGCTGCTAGCAGCACCCCCAGACGTGGTGTGTTTTCTTAGGGGAGCAAAACATTTGCATCGTTCTTCTCGAGTGATTTGCCCATCTTGGAACCGTAATTTAGTTCTTAGGGGTTTGTGTGAGGCGCCATTTGAGCCCCTTCAGAGAGCTACCATTAAGGATCTCATGCTGCAGGTTGGCGTCTTGTTGGCTATTTGTTCGGCCAGAAGGGTGTCCTTTCTTGCAGATCTGACTGAGGGATTTCTTTGAGGACGGTTCAGTCTTTCTTCCCTAAGGTGGTGTAGGCGTTTCACTTGAGTCAATCGGTGGAGTTTTCAGCTTTTACGAATCTGGAGTCTGGTTTGGCTCATGCCTCAGAGTTAAGGCGTTTGGAAGTCTGACGGGCCCTGTTGCGATACCTGGAGGTGACCAACAGTTTTAGACTGTTGGATTACCTCTTTGTCCTGTGGAATGGTCCTAAGAAGGGTCAGAAGGCGTCAAAGGTGACTATTGCTCATCTGATGGAGGTTATTGGAGCAGCTTATATTTGTCATGCTCATCTGGTCCAGGAAGGCTTGAGAGCCCATTCGACATGGTCACAGGCTGCATCATGGGCATTGTGTCAGGCTAGTTTCTCCACTGGAGATTAGCCGTGCAGCAACTTGGAAGTCCTTTGCCAGACCCTATGGACAGGATGTCCCATGCTCTGGAGGTTGTTGCCTTCAGAGAGGGTGTCCTTCGAGCGGGACTCTCCCTGTCCCGCCCATGTTAAGCTCTGGTACATCCCAGGAGTCTGGACTGATCTAGGTACGTACAGGGAAAGGAAAATTTTGGTTCTTACCTTGCTAATTTTCATTCCTGTAGTACCACTGATCAGTCCAGAGTCCCACCCAGCTCTGGGGAGTCCGCTTATTCTATCTGTCTGGTCTGTTGGTTATCTGAAGATTGGCACAGGTTTTTTTTCTCTGCCTTTCTATTCTGTATCATGGTTGGCAGTTTGTATTTTCTCCATTCCTCTGCTCGTTTGAGGGATTTTGTATTCTTAGTTTGATTTGGAACCGTTCTTGTTTTGGTATCAGCTTTGGTACATAGTAATACTGAGGGGTTGCAGGTGGTACACCAGGTTATATGCTGGTGCTTCTGAACATTTCTCTGTCTCCATCTGCTGGAAGGGAGGCAAAACCCAGGAGTCTGGACTGATTTGTGGTACTACAGGAACGAAAAATAGCAAGGTAAGAACCAATTTTCCTTTTCTGCATATAAAACACTGCTTTACCCATAGAGGTCTTTTTGAAAATTACTCTCTGAAAGGCTTGTGAAGAACAAATACAATCGTTTGGAAGCTACAGCAGAATATAGTGACTTCAAAATGTACCAAAAAACATCTTTTTAAAAAAGCTTTATAACATGTTTTAGATCAGATGGTATGCCAACTAATGTTGTATGGATTATTTAATTTTAAGCATCAAAACAAAATGCTTTCTGAGCCTGGCTTTCCTTCAAGGCAGATTACAGCATAAAAACATATAACCAATTAAAACATAGTATACAGTATATCAAAACCACGAGTGAAAGCATTGTTAATGCGCTTGGCTAAAGGAAAACTCTATCAAAACTACAAAAAAAAAATGGAAGTGTACGAAATAACTGCGATTTAGTTATAATGAATAAATATGTAAAATCAGGAGAAGTGCCTGCATGAAATAATTGGCCTGAGGTTGTGCCTGCAGAGCAGTATATTTGTCAGTGGTGTATGAGATTTCTGAATGTGCTTGTTTTTGGAAGTGAAAGGTACTTGCCAGGGAAGATCGTGTTTAGCTCTTCTAGCATGTGTCCTGGTTTTTCGCATCTCTGGATGTCCATTCTTTTGTGCAGTGTTTAATGCAGAAATGAGGGACCAAGGAAATCCTATTCCACTGGTTTTAACCATAGAAGCCAAAGAAAAGTGCTGACAATGAAAGAAAAATGTTTCTAAAATGATATAATACATATCCATAGGCATTCATTTGCTCCAGAGCCTTTTGCTCTCTTCGTGACCAGAAATGGATGACTTGGGATATGTATTAAATATTTGCTTATATTTTGAAAGTTCATGATTTTAAGTTTGGGGGTTCTGACCCCTGTATATATATTTTTTTTCTTCCCACAAAAGGATTACAATGTTTTTTAAAATTTGATGCGATTATGGAGTACCAAAAATATCTTCTGAAATCCAGTCTTGCTCAAATTGAAGCTGAGTTACTAATAGAAATGTCTGTGAATTTCAAATTCAGGTTAGAAAATGCCACCTATTAATTTGTCAGGGTTGGGTACATGCTGCTGGTAATGAGCCATGTCTGCCTACCCTCCATCCTGCTTTCTCTCTCCACCTTTCTTCCAGCATTGATTCAGCGAAGCCATGCATGAGAGAATCCCCCATGAAGGGATGGTCCCCCCTTTAGGCCTGCAAACCAGCTCATCCCTACCCCCACTCAAAAAGTGTGTTTAAAAAACAAACAAACGGGGGGGCAGGTAGAGTGAGCAACAGGGACAAGGAGATTTAGTGAAAAGCCGCTGGCAGTGAGGTGAGCCTAGGGTATAGTGGGGAAGGATTAATTGTTGCATGAACGGCAAGTGTAGCACTTTTAAATAAGGGAGGGGACGAGGCATGCGTGCTCAGGCTTGGTACCACTATCAGTAATGTGCATAAGGCCGAATTTTTTAAACGGCTGCGGGCATAAAAATTGCCGGGCCCCGAAAAAGGGGTGGGCCAGGGGGGTGAGGTCTGGGAGGGGCAGGGTGTGTCGGAGGCCGGCTGGCCCGTGCAAACTGTTTCCACTCCGGAGGCGCAGTAAGTCATAAAATAAAAAAAAATTTCGGGTGGGTAGGTAGGTGTTAGCGGTTGGGGTGGAGAAGGGAAAGGAAAGGAAGGTTAGGCTGGGGGGGTAGGGAAGATCCCTCCCAGTCAGCTCCAATTAGGAGCTTCCTTCCTTTTCCCTTTTACCCACTGAAAATTTTTTTTTTATCTTACGACTTTCTGCTCCTCTGGAGCGGAAGCAGTTTGCACTGACCCAGCCGGCCTCCGTCTCACCCTGCCCCTCCCAGACCTCGCCTTCTGGCCCACCCCTTTTTCGGGGCCCGGCACTTGTGCGCTTAAGTGCCAATTTTTATGCCTGCGGGGGTTTTAAAAATTCGGCCTTACGCATATTACTGATAGTGGTACCAAGCCTGAGCACGCATGCCTCATCCCCTCCCTTATTTAAAAGTGCTACACTTGCTGTTCATGCAACAATTAGCGATAGAGTGCGCTCGAGATTATGTTACTGAAGCTGTCGGTTCTCCCCAGACAACGTATGTATTACTGTGGGTGCCTGACATTATCCAAAATTAATTTGGCTCAAAATGGCTGGGGGGAATCTCTGGTCTTAATATGGTGGGTTCAATCAGCAGACATCTCTTCCCTGCCATCCCCTACACCCTTTCCACACAGTTCTTATTGTATTGGCCCAGTTATAAGGCAAGGGGATTTTTACATTTTGCATGTCAAACCCTGCTTGGTCATATAATTATGGCCAAATGCCTCCCACTGAAGGCTACCACAGATGAGATGGTATGCAAATGTATCTCATGCATATTCATTGTGGATATCCTGAAAACCCGACTGGCTGTGGGGTCCCCAGGACAGGTTTGGGAAGCCCTGCATTAGAATCTGCCTTCTGGCAGCATTGGCTGGATACCATCAGGTTGGCCTGAATTATATCTTCAAAGTCGTCAGGCCAATATGGACTTTGCTGCTACAACGTATTTGTAACATTAAACCATGGCCCCTTTATTACCAAAAATGGCTATTATATGATACCTTTCATTAACTAAGGGGGCACGGTGAATGGGTATGGCAGGGTTGGGTGAGCGTGAATGAGAGTTAAGGCAGATGAATTCTAGTGCTTGTGAAAATTTGTTCATTCAGCTGCCATGCTTGTAGTTACAGTCAGTATTGGTAATGTGAAACACACTTCACTCTGAAACTGAAAATCCTAATTTTTACTCTATTAGGAAACTAATACCACTTCAACACTTGATACACAAACTGAAAAAATATGAACAGAAATGTAAGTACCATACATCTGGCTGCCCTGGTTGAAACCTTTCAGTCTGGATATTTTTGCCGCCACATTCTAGGATTACAGAACATACATATAGACATGATTTAATGGGACACAACTAATTATGGATTTACCCAAGAGAAATCTTGCCTTGCTAAACTCCTACATTTTTTTTTCTTTTTTTGAAGGGGGTTAATAAGCATGTGGATAAAGGTGAGCAAGTTGATGTAGTGTATTTGGATTTTCAGAAGGTGTTTCGAAAAGTCTTTCATGAAAGACTTCTGAGGAAATTAAAAAGTCATGGAATAGGAGCAATGTCCTACTATGGACTGAAAACTGGTTAAAAGACAGGAAAGAAAGAGTAGGTCAGTTTTCTCACTGGAAGAAGGTAAACAGTGACATGCCCTAGGGATCTGTACTGGGACTGGTGCTTTTTAATAAATTTATAAATGATCTGGAAAAGGGAACGAGTGAGGTTTTAAAATTTGCAGGCAAAACATGATTTCCAGGTGTTAAATCACATGTGGATTGTGAGAAATTGGAGGACATTGGCAGAAGAAATGTCAATGTGGGCAAGTGTGAAGTGATGCACATAGGGGAAAAATAATCCAAACTAGGTTAGGATTCCATGTGAGGAAAGGGATCTAGGTGTCGTCGTGGACAATACGTTGAAATCCTTGGCCAGAAAACCAAACAATGTTAGGATTATTAGGAAAGGAATGAAGATTATAATGGAGATTCCCTGTATGTACCAGGATCAGTCCAGACAGTGGGTTGTGTCCCCTTCTAGCAGATGGAGTCAGAGAAAAATTTGAAGGGTGCCCCCTTATAAGCTGGTGCACCTTCTACTTCCCTTCTGTATTTTTCTGACTCCAGCAGATGAGAATAGTTGAACCTCTGGTTCCCCAGTAAATTTCTGGAAAGCTAGATTTATTGATTCCTTCTCTATTTCTTGGCTTAATTCTTACCTTTGCATGGATCAAGTTGATAAAGTATTCCTGGTGGCTATTTCCTCTGCCCGCAGGATTTCCGAACTTCAAGTGCTATCCTGCAGAGAACCCTACCTCCGCTTCATGGATTCGGGAGTCTCCTTGCGTACTGTGCCTTCCTTCCTGCCCAAGGTGATCTTCACATTTCATATGGATCAGACGGTGGAATTGCCGTCCTTCTCAAATGAGGATTCCAGGGACCTGCGCATTCTCACTCGCTATCTGGAGGTTACTAATGATTTTCGTTTGTCGGACCGTCTTTTTGTCCAATGGAGCGATCCCAAGAAGGGAACCAAGGCCTCGAAGACCATGATTGCTCGCTGGTTAAAAGAAGCTATCCCGGCAGCGTACATCTGTGCTGGCCGACCGACTCCACTGGGCATCAAGGCCCATTCACTCCGAGCTCAAGCAACTTCCTGGGTGGAGAGCCAGTCTCTCACCTCAGGAGATATGCCGTGCAGCTACCTGGAAATCTCTGCACACTTTTTTGCTCAGCACTATCACCTGACTCTACAGCCACCGGTATTTGGCTCCTTTGGCAATCAGGTCATTCGAGCAGGGCTATCCGGGGCCCACCCTACATTGGGAGCTTTCGTATATTCCACTGTCTGGACTGATCCGGGTACGTACAGGGAAAAGAAAATTATTCCTTACCTGCTAATTTTCGTTCCTGTAGTACCACGGATCAGTCCAGACGCCCTCCTTAAGGATTTATGGGATTGGGATTGCCTCTCTGCTACAGTGGTTTAGAGCTACAGTGCTGTGTTCTTACTGTTCAATGGTTCATTTTGCAAGTTTGGTTTATTGCCAAAGTTCATATGTCATGTTCGTTTTTCAAGTTGGAAGTTTTGATTCCTTGAATCATCCATCTTTTCTTCTTCAGGCTTTGATATTCGTAATACTGAAGGGAAGTAGAGGGTGCACCAGCTTATAAGGGGGCGCCCTTCAGGTTTTTCTCTGACTCCATCTGCTGGAAGGGGGACACAACCCACTGTCTGGGCCAGTGGTTCTCAACCTTTTTCCCATCGTGACACACCGGACAGGCCACGCTCACATGTGTGACACACTGCTCATTACAATTCACGGTGGAAATGAAAAGTAAAGGTCCGGTAATTATTTTTATTGTTTAAAATGACACAAGGAAAAGATACGTATTCTGTCTGAACAGAAATTGCATAAATAGTAAACATCCCACACCAAAACCGCACCAATTTCCAGCACTTAAACAGCACTTAAAGGCAACTCTGAAAATATTACACCAGGCCTTAAGACACCAATACATCTCCTATTAAGAAAACGGACCAAGTCAGGCTGCTATAGAGCCCTACACAGAAACTACACACCAGCAGAAAACATCACCTGAATCGCATGTGCTGACCCTCACCTATCAAAGAATAAAGAGACCAAAATGCATAACTAGAAGCATGCAGAAAAAACTGAATTGGAAACTGCAACAAGCCAGAGTCTCTGTATGCAGTGTAATAAAGGAAAAAAGAAACGTCACCCATCCTTATAAAACAAATCAAGAAATATAAAATCAATAGCAGTAAAACCATACTAACAACAAGAACAGCTGATGAGTGGAATATCCAATAATTAAAAACTCATATAAAATTTTCTATATACCAATAAAATATTTCAAAGACCCAGTAATGAAAAATAAGGATATAAAAAGTTTTTTGCTCTGCATACCTGGGAGAACATTTGATATCCAGGAGCAGGGGTGGTTTGCTTGGAACTTTATCCTCTCTGTCAGCACTCTCTCTCACACTGGCTCTCAATTACACACCTATACACACATGCTCTCAGTCACTCATATATACACATGCTTTTTCTTTCACTTATATAGACTCTTAATTACACATTTACACACATGCTGTCTTTTCACGCTTACACACACAGGCTTTCAATCACACATACATGCTGACGGTTTTTCTCACACACACTCTCATTTATATGCTTACAAACATGCTCGCTCTCATCTGATGGTCTCAATCACACACAGACACACATGTGCGCTCTCTCTTACTTATATACACACATGATCTCTCTCACACACAAAGGATCTCAATCATATACACACATTCTTTCACACAAACAGGTTTTCAGTCACACACTTCCCAATTTTATATACCAACATTCAATCTCAGGTACTGTAGGTATTTCTCTATCCCCAGAGGGCTTACAATCTAAGTTTTGTACCTGAGGCAATGTAGGGTAAAGTGACTTGCCCAAGGTCATAAGGAGCGACAGCAGGACTTGAACCCTGGTCTCCTGGTTCAGAGTCCACTGCTCTAACCACTAGGCTATTCCTCCTCCCTGTATACAGGTTCCCACTCGTAAACTTACATTCATGCTCTCAATCACAGACAATACTCTCTTTCACGTATACAGGCTCTCAATCATTCACATACATGCTATCTCACACACACACACACAGGATTTCAAACACACATGCTTGCTTGCTCATTCACTCTCTCTCCCTCCCTCCCCGGAACTAGCGGCAGCAGCAGCCTCCTCCTTCATTTTCAGCCCTCGCGGAGAAAGGAGTCCCATCGGCTGTGGGGGTTGACATTGTTCTTCATTTTTCTGCGAGCCGTGCTGCTCATTCCTCAGATGCGCCTCTCTTCTGTTCTTCGGGTCGACGCTGACCACACTAGCATGGTCTCTTCTTCCTGCGCACGCACCCACTGCTCACCACTTCCTCTTCCGGGCAGCGGGGGTGGGAAGAAGAGAGCATGCTGGTGCCGCTGACTCCAGCTGTTCTGCCGCGTTCCGCTCGCACTGACAGCATTTTAAGCCCGGGCGGAGGAGGACCGGGGAGCAGCTGGGTCAGTGGGGGACCGGGAAGTGTGGTGACACACCTGCGTGTTCTTGGCGACACACTGGTGTGTCGTGACACACCGGTTGAGAACCACTGGTCTGGACTAGTCCGTGGTACTACAGGAACGAAAATTAGCAGGTAAGGAATAATGTTCTTATATCGTAATACCTCTGTATTGCTCCATGGTACAACTGCACCTAGAGTACTGTGCGCAGTTAGCGGAATATGTAAATCAAATCGGAGAAAATATTTTTTCACTCTGTGCACAGTTAAGCTTTGGAATTTATTGCTGGAGGAAGTGGTAAAAAGGCAGTTAGCATAGCTCAGTATTGAAACGTTTTGGACAAGTTCCTAGAGGAAAAGTCCATAAATGAACTCTGTAGATTTGGGGAAAGCCATTGCTCGTTTCTAGGCAAAAGCAGTATGTAATCTTTCTACTATTTGGGATCCTGCCAGGTGCTTGTAATCTGTGTTGGCCACTTTTATAAGAAGCTGGATACTGGGCTTCATGGTCCCCTAGTCTGATCTAGTGTGATGGTTTTCTATGTTCATGCTGCCTTTTTGGCTAAAACTAATACTATGCCCTGCCACCGGCCTCCTTTTTATCTACTCCTTGTTAGGGGACTTGAAACACTGGATCCTGGCCAAACCAACAGGATTAAACCTTCAGTTAAAAAAAAAAAAAAGTACAGCAGATTGTTTCTATATAATTACCTTGAGCTGCTGAATAAATGCAGTGCTTTAGGAAGTGTAATTAAGTGGTGAAACCTGTTTCCAGTGTGTTCGTGCTGATTTGATATCCAGTCTTTGAGAACCATAAACTGATATCATCTTTTCATACATTTGATCTAATCAGTTTAATCTGTATATTTTGGTTACCCTACATAACTTGATGTAATTGCTTTTTTTTGGGGGGGGGGGGGGGGGATAGGGGTGGGAAGGAGGAATATTTGAGGACTATATTTGAAAACCACTTTGGATAGAATAACTGAAATCAGTAGAAATAACTTTAAAATAGTGGGGATTTTTTTTTTTTTTTTTATAGGGAGTATCTTGAACATGTGACCAGCATTGGCTCCAGGCCTGTTGGGAGTCCAGCAAATGAAGTCCTCACCGTCAACTACCTCCTGGAGCAGATTAAGCGGATTGAGGCAGCAAGCAGCAAGGTGCACAGGTTGTCCGTGGATGTACAGAGGCCCACTGGCACCTTCAGCCTGGACTTCCTGGGTGGCTTCACCAGCTACTACGACAACATAACCAACATTGCGGTGAAGCTGGAGCCCAGAGGCGGGGCTCAGCATGCTGTGCTGTCCAACTGCCATTTTGATTCGGTAGTGAACACTCCAGGTACGTGCCCGATGTCGCGCTTTCTCCTGTGCTTTGCTAGCTGCAGAAGGGGCTCCCTTCTGTGTTTTGGCTGGGTTTGATATATTTAACAGAAGGTGACATTTTTGAATATGTTGGGCTAATCTATTCTATAGAGTCGGGACTGGAATATACTCTCCAGTGCACTCCCAACCCCAAATTGTATGCAAGTGCAATTTTTGGGTACTGAGCTTTTAGGTAAATGCAAACTTTTGAACATCATGATGCAAAATAAAAAGTTTCTGGCAGAGTACTTGGAGTGAAACTTCCAGTGTGGGCTCTTGTGACCTTGCTGTAGCAGGATAAGGTCATTCTTGCAGCTCTGAAATTAAATTTCACTTGCTTGCACGAGGTAGTTAGGATGTGTTGTGTTTCTTCAGCAGTTGCTGGCTCAGGTTGACTGATTCCTACTTATTTGGTGCAGCCGGTGAAGGCACAGGCACTGAGGTGTGCGCTGAAAATTTCCATTCGTGGTCATCAAGCTAATTGTGCTGCCTGAAGAGGTTTTATTTCCTCATTATAAATGAGCATAAAGCACAGGCATGTAACCAAGAAAAAAAAATCCCAGAGGGAAAAACTGAAAACATATTAATATGATTTGATTTATTTGTATGTGTTGGAACACATACTTGAAATTATGTGGGTGAGATGATTCTCGGGATGAATTTGCTGTTGAATTTAAAACCCAAAAGGAAAGTGATCCTGTTTCCTCCAAAGGGTGAGGTTTTGTTTTCCTTCTCCTACCCAGGGTGCAATCGCAAATTTTTAAATCCTTGTTTTGTGGGTCTCATTGGGATGAAAATCTGTGTGGGTGGGGGGGTTGCCATTCTCTCACTCACATTGTGACCGGAGTGTATTGATTCCTCATCCCCCTTATGCTAGATCGATATATAGATCAGGCTTGAATCAGAGGTAGATCAGCACATTTTCCTTGCTGCTTTCCTCCCTTGCCATGGCACACTCACTGTGAAGATGGGATAATAAACAATTACTGACTGCAGAGAGATGCTTTGGGGGGTTTTTTGTGTCGTTCTCTTTTTTTTTTTTTTTAGTCCTATAAGGAGGAAATGTGTTTTTTCTAGAAGATGTGAAGTTTGCTTTCATGGGTTTCAGATAGAAAAGAGAAGTCCAGAATATGGGTGGGGGAAAAACATAGCCTTTTGTTCTTCCTAAGCAGGGCCCCCCCTGGCAGCTGCTGCTGGTGTGGCTTCAGATGTAAGTGGATGAATTGCATGCTTCTGACTGGGAACCCTTTAGACCTGCCCCAAAAACAGAGATCTGGATCTGTGTGTAAATAAATATGAAGCTGATGAGCAAGTGGAGTTACATATTGTAGTAATCAAGAAAAGGGGCACGGCTGGCTGCTTTTGCCAGATGTTTCACTCGGCCAACAGTAGAAGGGTGTGGGAACATCTTGGCTGAAACATACCAAAGAGAGTGAGAGCCTATAGTTTTCTGAAAAATGCAGGTTTTTCTTTGCAGCAGGGTTTGTTGCCAGTATATTATTTGAATTAGATTTCAACTGGATCCCAAGAGTTGGTGGTATACATGGGACAATATCAAAAGAAAAATATTTGAACCATATAATAACAATAATAAACAGATGTCTGTAAATATTTTGATTGACTAGTTACAGATACTCATCTAGAACGGATTTACTGCTGCTAAGGGTGGAGCATTTATCCCTGACTTCTGTTAGATGTCCTAAGCCAAGAATATCACATAGCAGAATTCACAGCCTCTCCAGCTAGTTAGCAATAAACACCTAATGCAGTAGGTCAGTAAATGGCCATTGAGCAGTGATTGGGTAGGAGGTATTGTCCTCAGGCTGAGTTGATGCCTGTGAATCGGGAACTTACTGGTCTGAAGCTTTATTCTTATCATTGACTTTTACAGCATATTAGGAAAATCACTTTGCCTTCATACACCCAAAAGTAATTAAATAGGAGTGATGTCATTTAAAAGGAAAACCCAATAGAAGTAGCACAATGTCTTTTGGATATTGAATAAGATGGTCCTATATTGAAGAGAATAATATCCTACATAACAATCAACACTGTTTTAGAAAAGGTCACAGTACAGAATCCTTGCTAATGTCATCATTCGATTCAATCATTAGAGGCTTTGATTCCAACTCCAATTACATATTGGTATTACTTGATATCTCAGCTGCGTTTGATACGCTAAACCATGATATTCTACTTTCCACCTTATCGCAGATTGGCATTACAGGTCTTGCCTTACAATGGTTTTCCTCTTTTCTAACCAATCGTAAACAAAGAATTACAGTAGGTCCTTATCATTCTGACTGGTACTCCACTAAGACAGGTGTACCACAAGGCTCTGCACTTTCAGCTCTATTGTTCAACCTCTATTTACTACCTCTTTGCCGTCTTCTTGCTGGATTAGACCTTAACTTTAAAATTTACGCAGATGATATACAGTTTACTATACCTTTTACAGATTCCTGGACTCAAACCTTTTCCCTATTACATCTATATCTATCAACAATAAAAACATGGCTTTCCCACAACAGGTTGAAATTAAACACAAATAAAACAGAATTAATTTACTTATCAACTGTACCTGACTCAATCCATCAACCACCATCAACTTTCACTTTCCAGAATCAAACCATTAACATAAAACCTCATGCAAAAAACTTGGGTATAGTAATAGTCTAGACTTACAATGACTGACCACATATCTGAAATTGTAAAAAAATCTTTTTACAAAATTTACATGTTAAAAAAGCTTAAACCACTTCTTCTTCCGAATGATTTCAGATTGATCACCCAGGCTCTAATCCTATCTTCATTAGACTATTGTAATTCACTGTACCTCGGCTTACCTCAATCCACTATACAACCTCTACAGTTAATACAAAACGCAACTGCCCGAATGTTATGTAATGTATCCCGGAGAGACCACATCACCCCTATTTTACAATACCTGCACTGGCTTCCAATTTCATATCGTATAACGTATAAAATTTTGTCTACAATACACAACCTACTCTACATTACTAACTCTATCTGGTTATGTTCATTATTAAGAAACTACAGACCGACTAGACAACTCCGTTCCCTTGACAAATGCATTTTAGAAGTACCATCAATAAAATCCGTTAGTTTAGCTCTGACTCGTAAACAAGCATTCTCTGTAGCCGGCCCAATACTGTGGAACTCAATCCCAGAACACATCCGACTGACAGCTAACCATACAGAATTTAAGAAACTATTAAAAACCCACCTTTTTACCTGTGCATACAATTTATATTAAAGTTTACCATATTACATTATGATTGTCAATATAGAAACACATAGAAATGACGGCAGAAGAAGACCAAACGGCCCATCCAGTCTGCCCAGCAAGCTTCACACATTTTTTCTCATACTTATCTGTTTCTCTTAGCTCTTTGGTTCTATTTCCCTTCCACCCCCACCATTAATGTAGAGAGCAGTGATGGAGCTGCATCCAAGTGAAATATCAAGCTTGATTAGTTAGGGGTAGTAGGGGAAGTAACCGCCGCAATAAGCAAGTTACACCCATGCTTATCTGTTTTACCCAGACTATGTTATTCAGCCCTTATTGGTTGTTTTTCTTCTCCCCTGCCGTTGAAGCAGGGAGCTATGCTGGATATGCGTGTAGTATCAGTTTTTCTTCTCCCCTGCAGTTGAAGCAGAGAGCTATGCTGGATATGCGTGTAGTATCAGTTTTTCTTCTCCCCTGCAGTTGAAGCAGAGAGCTATGCTGGATATGCGTGAAGTATCAGTTTTTTTCTTCTCCCCTGCCGTTGAAGCAGAGAGCTATGCTGGATATGGGTTGAAAGTGAAGTATCAGGCTTATTTGGTTTGGGGTAGTAACCGCCGTAACAAGCCAGCTACTCCCCGCTTTGTGAGTGCGAATCCTTTTTTCCACATTTCCTCTTGCTGTTGTAGCTTAGAGCGATGTTGGAGTCGCAGTAACCATGTGTATGTTTATTGAATAAGGGTATTATCTCCAGGCAGTAGCCTTCATTCTGGCGAGCCACCCACTCTTTATTGACGGCCTCTTGATTTTATGGATCCACAGTGTTTATCCCACGCCCCTTTGGAATAGACAATATAATTGTCTATTCCAAAAATTTTAATTTGTTTGTATTTACGTATTGCTTAATTATGTATGTGTGATTATGTAAACCGCCTAGACGGATAGTTCCCTACCCATTGTGCGGTATATAAAACTTTTAAATAAAATAAATATTAAGAGGGGTGAGCAAACCTGTTTTCCTTGGGGCCACATTTGTAGCTCTTTCCTGCTTTGTGGGTGGTAGGGGCGCATCCCTACCTAGAGAAATGAAAAGGAGGGAGGGGTCTCTCTCACAACGTCCCTATTACCTCCACTGGGAGAAATGAAAAATGGGTTGGAAGTTTTGGAGACACCAAACACTCCAGAGAAAAGAGCAGCTGTTTGGGTGTGTTCTGTGGAGAGCATTTCTTTAGAATTTAATCATATAAAGAAAAAAAAAATAGTTACTTGATATTGGCACCAGGCTTAGCATAAGTGACCTGTGGTGGGGTCAGAAAGAATGCACATATACCCAGCACATGGCTCTGATTTATCAGTCCTCTCAGCACTTTCTGGCCCTGTAACCCCCCTACGATGCTCTGCTGCCACTGCATCTTCTCCGCCTGCCACATGGAGTCGTGATGTTCCATAATTAGCCGCTTGCTGTCTTAGGTGATGCATTACATGAGCCCGGCTGTACCTTGCTGCCATCCCCTGCTCCCTGCCAGCAACATCTGACAAGACCCAAAGTGTCTGTTTTATGACGTGTAGTGACACTTGCAACCCAGGATGTTGTTGGATGTTGGTGGCAGAGGGATATGGCCTCAGAGCTACAGTGTGTTCCGTGGGCCAGAAGATGAAAGGGCTTCATGGGCTGGATTTGGCCTATGGGCTGTAGGTTCTCATCTTTCTGTTAAATGTCTTCTTGTTAGCAATATCCAAAGGTCATCTTGTACTATTTCTGTTGAGCCTCATTAGAGTCAAAGCCATGAGCCGAAAACAACTGCAGATCAATCTTTTTGTAAAATTTCTTTTCCATATATCCTCATTTTCAGGTGCCAGTGATGATGCTGTGAGCTGTGCAGTAATGTTGGAAGTTCTGAATGCATTATCCAGATCATCTGAGACCCTGCAACATGCCATCATATTTCTGTTTAATGGTGCCGAAGAGAACATTTTGCAGGTAGGATGAAACTTTGTAGCACTGGTTTGGGGGCTAGGAGGAAGATGAATGTCCGCTCAGAGAGAGATGTGGAAGGTTTGACTTGAAAGTCTGTGGCTGTAGAAGTTTTTACAAGTGTTACATTGCATAACCACCTAATAACAAAGAACCCTACAATTAGTTTTAAAAGCAAACTGTAATTACACCTTAAGATAGGACTCTGTACAAAATAATTACGTACATGTAAGATGAATCCCTGCCCCCAAAGAGTTTAAAGTGTAGGTATGTGCATCAGTTAGTGGGAGAAAGTGACTTATTCAAGGTCATAAAGAGTGTTAGTAGTTGAAGCAAGACTTTAAACTTTGATCTCATGAGTCCCATGTTACTCTAACCTACTTCTCATCTATTGTCATGTGATGGTTTAGTTGTTCTAACTCCTAGATGGAGAATCTGTGGGTTTTTGTTTTATTTTTAAGCAAGAGGTCTAATCCTGCTTTGGCCATAGTTGCAGTATCAGGTCTCCACTGAGGGGGTAGCAGGGTGTTAATTGCCCACCTCTCCTGTACTGCACTGTTATTAAGTCAGCCCAGAGGCCAAGAAAAAGCTGTCTTCAGACCCTACGCTTGGACCTGCGCCCAAAATTCAAATGCAGATGATCATAGATTTTGTGGCAGAAGAGATGGGGGATGGAGAGTCTGGAATTACCAGGTTGGCATCATCCATTTTCATTTGGAAGGTTGTGCCTCCTGAGTGCGTATTGAACTGACCGGTTTGGGTCCTCTCCGATGGATACAGGCTGCGAGAGGTATCTCAGTTGCGCCTGTAGCTATGATTGAAAGTCGTTAAAGCCTAAACAGGCTCTGCCACCTTCCTCCCTCCCCCCCCCCCCCCCAAACTCCTCTAGTACTTTTCACTGCCTGCCTTTGCAAGGAGGATGTGGTGTGATTGAAATGGCAGCATGCTGGCTCCTTGAAGAGGGGCAGATACTGCTGCTCTCAAGTTTCAAATGTGTTTATTCACTCACCTCTAGGGAGTACATGTTTACTGGTTCTTTAAATGACGGTGGACTTTGGTACCTAAAGCTGTTTAAAGATGTTTGATTTGCACCACTGTGTGTCCCCCCCATCTCTTCCCCCCCCCCCTCTTCTTCCTTTTCAAGGCTAGTCATGGCTTCATCACGCAGCATCCATGGGCCAAGCTGGTTCGAGCCTTTATTAACTTGGAGGCAGCAGGCGTAGGAGGGAAGGAGCTTGTGTTTCAGACGGGTAATGATTTACATATTCCTCTTTAATACAAACACTGCATGGCAGTGTGCAGCTGGGATTTCTCTTGTTTTCAAAAATGTGTAGTTTTACCCCCCTTTTAATATCGTGTGTTCAGCTCCATCCCTTGTGGAAAGCAGAAGAGGAAAAAAAAGGAAGCTTTCTTCATCATCGTGTTTTAAAAAAAAAAAAAAAAAAAAATCTTCTCATCACTTTTACTCAGTGGGAGGTTTGTACTGAGCTATATATGCAAAAGTTTAGCTTAGTCTCTGGTTAACCATACAAACCAGGGCCGGTGCTTCCATTAGGCAAACTAGGCAGTCGCCTAGAGCCTCAGCATTTTGGGGGCACCAAAATCCCAGCAGCACGAGGCACAAAGGGATGCGGTCGGAGCCAATACTGCCAAAGAAAGGCGCGCTGTGTTGGAGCTACTGCTGGTGGAAGGAGGAAGGTCTGTTCCGGAGTTTAGTTGAGGGAGAAGGGGGGGCACATGACTGAAGATTCACCTAGGGTGCCAAATACTTTTGCACCGGCTCTGATGCAAATGTATAACTCATTCAGCTGTAGCATACATTAACCCCTAGATTTATCAAAATTCTATAAATAGAGCAGAAATAGCGTCCGTGATTTAAAAAAAAAAAAAAAAAAAAGGGGGGGGGGGGCATGGTTAGGCTAATTTCCTTGTTTCCGCATCGCATAGGTAATTTCCACAAGGTACGATCGCACCCGCGCTATTTTTCGCTTCATGCACTGATTAATATACTGTACATCGCAGGCATATTACTCGGAAAAGGTTGTGAGAGAAAGCCAGCCTTTACATAGGCTATCAATGTCACTCTCTATTTATACCACTGTAAGAGAGGGCACTTTTAACTCTGAATGGGGTGGGGTAGTTTTAGGGCTGGTGGTTTTATATACATAGGTAAGCAGTATGAATAGGAAAATACACATTACTGAAGATTTTCTGTCATTTGGGAGTTGATTTGCAGCAAATCTTCAGTGATTTATACTTTCCCGTTCATACCGCCTACTATGTATGTAAACCATGCCGCCCCCTCTTACAGTGGTATAAATAGGCATTCAATATCTGTCTCTCTTTCTCTAAGGCCCTTTGTGTTGAAGCAGAGATTGTTTGGGTTTTTTTTTTTTTAGGAGCCATATGTCTATCCTGGAGAAAACTGGAGTCTTTGTAGGTGGTGGTACTTTTGGGTCAGCACATTCATTAACTTTCCAAGACCACATAGGTCCCTTCTCCAGATAGACGGATCTGAAAGAAAGCACCCATTGTCTTGAAAGTTCATTGCCACACAATGGGGCAGATTTTATAAATCTGCGCACACGCGTACTTTTGTTCGCGCACGGGATATTTCAATAGATACGCGCGTAGCCATTAAAATCCGGGGTCAGCGCGTGCAAGGCTGCCCAAAATCGGCAGCCTGCGCGCGCTGCGCAGCCTGCCTCCATTCCCTCCACTCCGAAATCGGAGCGGCCTCGGAGGGAACTTCCCTTCGCCTAACCCACCCCCCCCCCGGCCCTATCTAAACCTCCCCCCTACCTCTATCACGAAAGTTACGCCTGCTCGAAGCAGGCGTAACTTTGCGCACGCAGGGCCGGCTGCCGCGCTCCATGTTCCGGTCCGGGGGCTGGTCCAGGGGCCGCTGTCACGCCTCCGGGCCGCAACCACGTCCACGGACACACCCCCGAAACGCCACGTCACTCCCGGCACGCCCCCCGACACGCCCCTCCGTGCAAGCCCTGGGACTTGCGCGCGTCCCGGGGCTTGCGTGCGCCGCCGAGCCTATGCAAAATAGGCTCGGCGCGCGCAGGGGGGGGGGTTTGGGTGTAGGTTTTCGGGGGGTACGCGCATATCTTATGCGCGTACCCCTTTGAAAATCTACCCCAATCTTTGTGTAATTCTTATGTGAGTCCAACAGAACATAACATATAAACTTGCAAAGAGTGCAGCTAATGGATATTGATTTGCCATGCTGATCTGCAGCACTTTCAGGGTACATACAGTCACTGCTATTGCGTTGGATATATTTGCTTTACATCAGTTAACATGATTTCAGTTTTCTTTTTTAGGAAACTAGGAAATTAAGCCAGTTTGGGGATTGGTTTTACTCCTATGATAACAGCTGCATAATGGATTGGGAGAGAGCATTTTCCCCATGTTTATAATGATTTGAGAACTTAATTGAATATCACATTTCTTTCTTTTGCTGACCTTTAGCCTTGCTTTTCTCATTGTAGGGATATCTGAGCTGGCCAAATTTCTTGTGCCATATTAAGGACCATTTTTAATTTAATTGCAGGTAAAATTAGAGCAATAGGCCTGCAAGTCAGTTTGCTTGCACAGTTTTGAAATAGTTCATCTTTTAACCAAGGGTTTAATTTCCCTGCAGCTTTTGGAAAGAATTTGCCACAGAAGAAATGGGGCAGGCAAAAGCATTAGGGGGACTTTCTGTCATAAGTATTTAGAACTTCCCGCCGTGGCGGTCAAAAAGGCAAACAATGTTAGGAATTATTAGGAAGGGAATGGCAAATAAAATGGAGGATTTCATAATACCTCTGTATCGTTAAATTATGAGATTGCACCTTGAATACTGTGTGCAGTTCTGGTCGCCGCATCTCAAAAAAGTTATAGTTGCACAGAAAAGCTACAGAGAAGGATGACAGAAATGATAAAAGGGTTTGGAATGGCTCCCTTATGAGGAAAGGCTGAAGAGGTTATGGTTGTCCAGCTTGGAGAAGAGACTGCTGAAGGGGGATATGATAGAGGTCTACAAAATCATGAAAGGATTTGAATAGGTAAATATGAATCGTTATTTAATCTTGTTGGATAATACAAGGACTAGGAAGCATTCCATGAAGTTACCAAGTAGCACATTTAAAACAGGAGAAAATTCTTTTTCACTCAACGAACAGTTAAGCTCTGGAATTCATTGTCAGAGAATGTGGTTAAGCCAGTTAGTGTAGCTGAGTTTCAAAAAGGTTTGGATAAGTTCCTGGAGAAGTCCATGAATTGCTATTAAATCAATAGGAAATAGCCACTGATTGTTGCCGGCATTAGTAGCATGGGATTTATTTATTTGTTTTTCTATACCGATGTTCATCGAACATATCCCACTGGTTTACAGTGTAACAGAGGAGTCTAATAATGTAGACTTTTTGTTTTACATTGAAACATTTTAACATTTTGCATTGGACTTTGTAATGGGAGACTTCAATTACCACCAAATTACTTAAAAAACTTTATTAAAGTTCCAACGAGAAGAGGTAAATCAGTATACAGATGGCAACTCCATGGGTTAAATGGAAGAGATATTACAGCGGTCCCCCGACACGGTCCCGTGTTTCGCTAGGCTGCATCGGGAGGGACCAGCACGAAGGTTATTATCTAGACATAAAAATATATATAAAAGTCACTATACATAGATGGTGAAACGGGTGTACATATAATAGCAAACTGTACACATACCTTCTAGCAGTAGTCAATGGAGCGTGAACGCCCTCACATTTGACAATCATTTAAAGATGAGAAAAGGCGCGAAAGCAGACAGTCTCGCGAGAGCTGTCAAAGGAAATCACAACAGCGACTCAGTCGAACAAATACCACTCGATATCCTTGTTGAGTCCTTTCGGGGAAACCGTGTCCAAAGTGAAAATCCATTTCTGTTCCCTTCGACCCAGAATCTCTGAGAAGTCACCACCCCTAGTGGGACGGTGAACCACCTCGAGAACTGAGAAGGAAAGATCAGAAACGGAGTGGCCGCGTTCCGACCAATGTGAAACCAGGGGTTCATCTAATCTACAAAGACGTATATTTGAGCAATGCTCTATCATCCGAGTCTTGAGCATCCTGGTGGTCTTCCCAACATACAGGAGTGGGCAAGGACATTTTATAACATAGACAACTCCTTTTGTCACACAGTCAGAGTCCACTCGTACTTTAAAAAGACGGCCAGTAAGGGGATGCACAAACCCGGAGGATTGCTCAGTGTGACAACACATGCTACAGTGTCCGCATGGCCGCATGTGATTTCCTTTGACAGCTCTCGCGAGACTGTCTGCTTTCGCGCCTTTTCTCACCTTTGATTGTCAAATGTGAGGGCGTTCGCGCTCCATTGACTACTGCTAGAAGGTATGTGTACAGTTTGCTATTATATGTACAGCCGTTTCACCATCTATGTATAGTGACTTTTATATATATTTTTATGTCTAGATAATAACCTTCGTGCTGGTCCCTCCCGATGCAGCCTAGCGAAACATGGGACCGTGTCGGGGGACCGCTGTAATATCTCTTCCATTCAACCCATGGAGTTGCCATCTGTATACTGATTTACCTCTTCTCGTTGGAACTTTAATAAAGTTTTTTGAGTAATTTGCTGGTGACAAAATTTATCCTGCACCAGTGTACTTTGATACTTGCGGATGTGCAAGGTTTTTTGCTTCTTCTTCTTTTAGACTTCAATTACCCCAATATTGACTGGGTAAATGTATCATCAGGACACGCTAGAGAGATAACTGGATGGAATAAATGATAGCTTTATGGAGCAATTGGTTCAGTAACCGACGAGAGAGGGAGCAATTTTAGATCTAATTCTCAGTGGAGCACAGGACTTGGTGAGAAAGGTAACGGTGGTGGGGCAGCTTGGCAATAGTGATCATAATATGATCAAATTTGAATTAATGACTGGAAGAGGAACAGTATGCAAATCCACGGCTCTCGTGCTAAACTTCCAAAAGGGAAACTTTGATAAAATGAGAAAAATTGTTAGGAAAAAACTGAAAGGTGCAGCTACAAAAGTAAAAAATGTCCAAGAGGCATGGTCATTGTTAAAAAATACCATCCTAGAAGCACAGTCCAGATGTATTCCACACATTAAGAAAGGTGGAAAGAAGGCAAAACTATTACTGGCATGGTTAAAAGGGGAGGTGAAAGAAGCTATTTTAGCCAAAAGATCTTCATTCAAAAATTGGAAGAAGGATCCAACAGAAGAAAATAGGATAATGCATAAACATTGGCAAGTTAAATGTAAGACATTGATAAGATAGGCTAAGAGAGAATTTGAAAAGATGTTGGCCGCAGAGGCAAAAACTCACAGTAAAAACTTTTTAAAATATATCCAACGCAGAAAGCCTGTGAGGGAGTCAGTTGGACAGTTAGATGATTGAGGGGTTAAAGGGGCACTTAGAGAAGATAAGACCATCGCGGAAAGATTAAATGATTTCTTTGCTTCGGTGTTTACCGAAGAGGATGTTGGGGAGGTACCCATACTGGAGAAGGTTTTCATGGGTAATGATTCAGATGGACTGAATCAAATCACGGTGAACCTAGAAGATGTGGTAGACCTGATTGACAAACTGAAGAGTAATAAATCACCTGGACTGGATAGTATACACCCCAGAGTTCTGAAGGAACTAAAAAATGAAATTTCAGACCTATTAGTAAAAATTTGTAACCTATCATTAAAATCATCCATTGTACCTGAAGACTGGAGGATAGCAAATGTATCCCCAATATTTTAAAAGGGCTCCAGGGGCGATCCGGGAAACTACAGACCGGTTAGCCTGACTTCAGTGCCAGGAAAAATAGTGGAAAGTTCTAAACATCAAAATCACAGAACATATAGAAAGACATGGTTTTAATGGAACAAAGTCAGCATGGCTTTACCCAAGGCAAGTCTTGCCTCACAAATCTGCTTCACTTTTTTGAAGGAGTTAATAAACATGGATAAAAGTGAACCGGTAGATGTAGTATACTTGGATTTTCAGAAGGAGTTTGACAAAGTTCCTCATGAGAGGCTTCTAGGAAAAGTAAAAAGTCATGGGATAGGTGGCGATGTCCTTTCGTGGATTGCAAACTGGCTAAAAGACAGAAAACAGAGAGTAGGATTAAATGGACAATTTTCTCAGTGGAAGGGGGAGTGCCTCAGGGATCTGTATGGGGACCCTTACTGTTCAATATATTTATAAATGATCTGGAAAGAAATACGACGAGTGAGATAATCAAATTTGCAGATGATACAAAATTGTTCAGAGTAGTTAAATCACAAGCAGATTGTGATAAATTGCAGGAAGACCTTGTGAGACTGGAAAATTGGGCATCAAAATGACAGATGCACATAGGAAAAAATAACTCATGTTATAGTTACACAATGTTAGGTTCCGTATTAGGTGCTACAACCCAAGAAAGATCTAGGCGTCATAGTGGATAACACACTGAAATCGTCTGTTCAGTGTGCTGCGGCAGTCAAAAAAGCAAACGGAATGTTGGGAATTATTAGAAAGGGAATGGTGACTAAAACAGAAAATGTCATAATGCCCCTGTATCGCTCCATGGTGAGAGCTCACCTTGAATACTGTGTACAATTCTGGTCGCCATATCTCAAAAAAGATATAATTGCGATGGAGAAGGTACAGAGAAGGGCTACCAAAATAAGGGGAATGGAACAGCTCCCATATGAGGAAAGACTAAAGAGGTTAGGACTTTTCAGCTTGGAGAAGAGACGGCTGAGGGGGGGATATGATAGATGTTTAAAATTATGAGAGGTCTAGAATGGGTAGATGTGAATTGGTTATTTACTCTTTTGGATAATAGAAAGACTAGGGGGCACTCCATGAAGTTAGCATGTGGCACATTTAAAACTAATCGGAGAAAGTGTTTTTTCACTCAACGCACAATTAAACTCTGGAATTTGTTGCCAGAGGATATGGTTAGTGCAGTTAGTATAGCTGTGTTTAAAAAAGGATTGGATAAGTTCTTGGAGGAGAAGTCCATTACCTGCTATTAATTAAGTTGACTTTGAAAATAGCCACTGCTATTACTAGCAATGGTAACATGGAATAGACTTAGTTTTTGGGTACTTGCCAGGTTCTTATGCCCTGGATTGGCCACTGTTGGAAACAGGATGCTGGGCTTGATGGGCCCTTGGTCTGACCCAGTATGGCATGTTCTTATGTTTGTAACATTTTGCATTGAAACTTTGTAACATGCGTATCAATTGGTCTGTGGGTAGTCATAAGTTATAATAGAGGTAGAGAAAATCGTTAAAACTTGGCATCAAGTGTAGTAAGAAAGCTTGGGTTTTTGGGGTTGCTCACAATATGTGGTTATGAGGTTCTGTGGTGGGTGGTGTGGGAAGGGGGGGAGGGGTGTGTGTGTGTGTGGGGGGGGGGGGGGGGGGGTGGTAGTTGGATATGCTTTTTTGAAGAGCCATGTTTTAAGGTTCTTTTTGAATGATTGGGTTGTGGGGTTGAGCCTAAGTTGGGGGGGTTGGCTGTTCCAGAGTGGTGGGCCTGCCACTGTTGGGGATCGTTCCCTTGTTGAGTGTATAGTGCTTTGTGTATGAGTGTTAGAACTTTGTATTGAATCCTGTGTGTGATGGGCAGTCAGTGCAGGTTTTTGAGGATTGGTGAGATGTGTTCAGATTTTTTGGTGTTAGAGAGTGATCTTGCCGCTGCATTTTGGAGCAATTGAAGTGGCCTGAGGGTGTTGGATGGGAGGCCCAGGAGTAGGGCATTACAATAGTCGAGTTTGGAGAAAAGCAGTGCTTGGCGTACTGTTCTGTAGTCATGGGCATAGAGAAGTGGTTTGATTTTTTTTTTGAGTATTTGCAGTTTGAAGAATCCATCCTTTATTGATTTGATATGATTCTTCATGTTGAGTTCATTGTCAATGAGTACACCGAGATTTCTGGCTGAGGAGGTTATTCTGTCATCTATTGCAGGTGCTGGGTTGTTGTCTTTGAGGGTTGAGATGGTCTTGTTGATGTGAAGTATTTCAGTTTTGTTGTGGTTGAGGTTGAGGGACATTTGAGAGAGTAGTTATTTTCAGAAGGTGGTTGTCCCAGGTTTTTAGTGTGTTTGTGAAAGTTTCTTTTATGGGGAGGAGAGTCTGAATTGTCTGCGTATAGGAAGAAGGTTAGATTTAATCTGGTTAGAAGATGTATTTGTTTGGGTACTTGCCAGGTACTTGTGACTTGGATTGGCCACTGTTTGGAAACAGGATTCTGGGCTTGATGGACCCTTGTTCTGACTCAAAATAGCATATCTTATGTTCATAAGAGTTGTGGACACTCATTAAAAAGCAACAAAACAAAAAAAAAACCTTTTGAAGTTCTGGCTCATCAGTAACTGCTGCAAAAAGTATATTGTGAAGACTAAAACTGTGAAGGATTTCAAAGGGGCATGGGATAAACACTGTGGATCCATAAAGGCTAGAGGATGGGAATGAAGAGAAGAGGCATGGGAGTGGCTTGCTGGAATGGTGGCTGCTACCTGGTGATTACTACCCTTACTCAATAAGCCTTCACATGGTTAATGCAACTCCAACATTGCTCTCTGCTTCAAGGGCAAGGGGAAATGTGGAAAAGAGGATTTGCATTCAGACAACATCCAACAAGGACTGAACTGCACAGTCTGGGTAAACAAATAAGCATGGGGGTTACTTGTTTGTTGCAGCAGTTACTACCCTAAACCAATTAAGCCTGATACTTCACTTTGAATGCATATACAGCGTTGCTGTCTGCTTCAATGGCAGGGGAAATGTGGAAAAGAGGATTTACATTCAGACAACATCCAACAAGGCATTGATCTGTGCAGGCTGGGTAAACAAGCATCGGAGTAACTTGCTTGATGCGGCAGTTACTACCCTTAACCATTAAGCTTTATGCTTCACTTTTGATGTAACTCCAACATTACTCTCTGCATCAACGGCAGGGGGTGGCAGGAAATTCGAATCAAACAGTTACCAACAAAGGCCCTGAACTTGGTGATTTGTGAAACAGATAAGTTTGGGGAAAATGTGTGGGAGCTTGCTGGGCAGACTGGATGGGCCGTTTGGTCTTTTTCTGCCATAATTTCTATGTTTCTTTTGTGTGTGGTTTTAAAGTTTTTGAACTTATAACATTATAATTTACAAGGAAGAGCATATTCCTTTGCTTTATATCAACAGAAGAAGGAATAGTATTGCCTCTCATCTTGATATTCATCCCAGCCTTGGGTAGAAAATGAGTGTTGGGGGGGTGCAGGATTCTGCATTATTTAATCTTTTATAGAGGTCAATATTCAGAAAAGCAGCTACCGGACAATTTAGTTGTTTAAACTCAGCCAGATAAGTTGTCAAGGATGTTTGGTGAGATAATCATCCCACTGAATATACTTAAATAAAGTTATCAGTGTAATCAGTGTTAGTGTGCAGTAAATTAGATTGAAATAAAAAAAATACCCAAAATGAAACTGATGTTTCTGGCTGTGCACCCCTATTAAAGGGGAGGAGAATGGGTGTTGCACACACAAGAAACAGAAAACGATTACTTGGATTTAGATTCTTCCTTGGAGCCTCCCTCTCCTTTGGCTCTGGATGCTCCTCTTGGTTAGTCTTCCACTTGTGCCTGTTGTGGAGAACTAAGCACCAACTAAATGAGACGTGGACTTAACACACATTGACAAGCTTAGGAGCTGAATGAGGAGATGAGATCTTGAGGAAAGGGTTGCATGAGTATTAAATACATGCAAAGCATGTTACACCTTTCTCCCGATTGTTCTCGCCTTGGAGTTTGTTTGTTTGAGTGTGGGTCCCCTTCAGTAGTGCTCTCAGCAGGAGTCCCAGCCAGGGACTGAGCCTAGGCTTCCTGCCTGATGGTACAGGATGCATGAACGGAGAGGCTGGCTTGGCTTTCAGACAACAAAGACTAGCCTGTCCCAGGCCAGGGTTTGTGCTTATATCCTTGGTAATAAATAAAGCAGAAATAGAGAAAAATGAGCAAAATGCCAGCTAAGGTTTGTCTAGATCAGGGGTGGGCAAGTCCGGTCCTCGAGGGCTGCAAACCAGTCGGGTTTTCAGGCTACCCCTAATGAATATGCATGAAATAGATTTGCATACAACTGAGGCAGTGTGTATGCAGGTCTCTCTCATGCATATTCATTAAGGATAGCCTGAAAACCCGACTGGTTTGCAGCCCTCGAGGACTGGAATTGCCCACCCCTGGTCTAGATAGTGCATTTATTTAAAGATGCCTCCTCCACGCTGCCTATTCCGCTGTTTTCCCTCCCCCCTTCCATCCGGGGCTACAGGAGTGAAAGAGTTTACGTTAGTATTCTTTTGCGTCACAGCACCTGTTTCTCTCTAAGGATCCCCTGCTTCTGATTGGTACTATGATTAATGAACGACACAAGCATTTGACACTTTACAGCATTTATGGATAGGAACCAAATTCTTCATGGGGTGGCTGTTTCTAGCTTCAAGCTTTTACTGCCATGTGCCTTTGAGTTTGCACAAGGAAGAGGATATTTAACATGTAGAAACTGAGCTGCTTGTTGTAGACCATGAGCTGCTACCTCCTGCCCCCCCCCCCCCCCCCATCTCAGCATTTCGTCCCATGTCCTGTTTTTTACATGGCAGGTCCTGAGAACCCTTGGCTGGTACAGGCCTACGTTTCGGCTGCTGTGCATCCCTTCGCCTCTGTGGTTGCCCAGGAAGTTTTCCAGAGTGGCGTTATTCCTTCAGATACAGACTTCCGGATCTACAGAGACTTCGGCAACATTCCAGGTGAGTCCTAGGCTTGCAGAGCCACTCTCTCTTACGGGCTCCGGGGGAAGAGGGGATGTGGTCAGGAGAGAGAGCATGCAGTGGTGGCAGTAAGATGGAAGGGAGGAAGGAAGACCTGCTGTTGCGTTGCTGCAGTTTACTGCAGCCTCGTGCTTCACACTGCTGCTGCTATCTGCCATATAATAGGAAGTATGCCTTTCCCCTTTGTCACAAATGAAAACATTTTAGGTAAAAGATTAAGAAAAAAAAATTTTGATTTCAAATAAGTGCTGCTGTTGGTGAAATAAGGTTTTAATTGTAATTGAACTGTGAATCTGAGTTGTATGTCATAAGTGAAAAAGTTAGTGGACTATCTTAGAAAAGTAAAATATTTTATGCATGAGTGGAGAGAGAAGTCTGGATAGGGCAGATTTATGATAGGGAAAGTCTTAAGCAGGGGATGTGTCAGAGTGAATTAATAAATCAGGGTGTGTTTGTGTTGATTATGTAAGTATGTGTTTTGGAACATGTGGTTATGTAAATCACAATCATTGTGGAGCTGCAGTTAATAAATAGGTGGTAAAATGAATCTGATCAGGAAGCTGTGTTTCAGAGCACAGTGTTTTCTTTGTTTTGAATTTGAATTTTTACCCTGTCCATAATGCTATTTAGAGGCCTACATAGTAAGCATTTTCCCATAGCCACAACATGGTAAAAATCCTTTGAATGTATCAGTGGAATGGGTACCCAAATTATATGACCCTTATGAAATGGAGAATGATAGCACATGAGGACTGACAGACCCATCCACTCTGCCCAGTTTGCTTCCGTTTGCAATGCCATCAAATGTTGTTGATCTCAGGTTTTCCTTTCTCTGCAATTAAGGATACGCTTTGCTTATCCCAGTGTGCCTTGAATCGTGATACTATTTTTTTTTATATTAAAACAAGATATCTTTTGCACTTCACCAACCAGTGGCTAGGCATACAGTCAAAGTTTCGTTGAGCATAACTTCAGGTAACTTGTGTAAGTAAAGATGGTTAAGAAATTAGTAAATTAAGCAAGTGCTAGGAAAAACAAGATAAAAAAAGACACTGCTGTTGCAGTTTCAGTGGGCAGTGACCAAAGGCAGTAATTGTGGAGCTCATTATAGAGAGTGTTATTTATTTACTATTTGTGCACTGGGGAACCAGGGAGAAGTGTGCTGTGTTCACTTGCAGATTCTGGCTGGCCATTCTGTGACTGCCTTTTGATGTGTGCAGTTTGTGCTACTCCTGGTCTGTTTATCTGCTGCATTGGCACGCCTGCCATTTTGTCTAGTGAACAGAGTTTAAAGCCTGATTCAGACCGAAATCATTAGCTGAACAGGGGTGAGCTGTTTATTGTGCACCTGTAAATCCTGAATTCCACTGGCTGTGCTTGAAAGACTCTGCACAGCCTGAGGTTAGAGCAGTGTTTCCCAACCTTCTCATGTCACAAAGCACCACCTACATTAGCAAAATGTTGTGTGGCATGCCAGACTCCACAGAGCAGGCAATGTGGACACGGAGAGGACTCATGGCTGAAAGAAGAGTTAGGGAAGTACTGAAAGCTCTCTTGCAATATATTAAAAAAAAAAAAAAAAAGAGAGAGAGTGGGTGAAGATGCACATGAACCTACCACAGTGCACCGGCTCCCACAGGAGAAGTGAGAAGGTTGGTGTGGTGTAGGCAGCTGGCTGTTACCTTGGATGCTGCGTGCGGCTGCCAGATTTTCTTCAGTGATGCTGCTCCCAGTACTCAGTGAATCGCATCCAGTGCTCAGTGCATGCTTTCCCCCATCTCGCTGAGAACTGAGAAGACAAGCTTGAAGGACTCAAAGATGAGGCGGTGCTGAGTGCAGTGTTTGTGCAGTGCACGAAGTGGGTGCCAGGTAATCAATCGGGCCCTGCATGCTGTCCATTAATTACCACACACTCCAGGGCCAATGCTGGTTCTTAGGAAGAAGAGGCATGCATGCTTCCACATGTTCTCAAAAAAGGTGTTTTCCCACCACTGCTGGTGTGTCTTGTTGCTGTGAAGTGCTGAGAGCAGAGCCTGGATCTGAGAATCAGGCAGCGATGATGATTCTGTGTAACACCTGCTCAGATATCAAGGCACACTGGTGAGGAAACACTGGGTTAGAGGTCAGTGGGGATAAATTTTCCACGTTTTAAATGCCAATCTGTTTTTCTTTTTAATCTTTCCAGGGCTATCTTGCCTTTGGCTGAGGTGTTGGTGTTTTCCTGTGAAACCAGTTTTTTTAGTTTGCTGCCCTTTTACCGCCTCACAAGCTCTGCATTCCCTACACTTTCTTTTTTTTTTCCTTTTATATCCATGGCACTCTGCTTGATGTTAGCCATCCCGTGTACAGCTGCTGCCGGAGTTATTTTTCTGTTTACTGGCAGAATAAAGCTTCAATAATTGCAGGAGAAAAGGACTTGGGCAGTGATGATGAACTTGTCTGTGTGGGACAAATATATTTGAGAAATGAGAGAAGCCCATAGAGCGGGGCCAGAGAAAATCCGGTCCCCAGGGTTTGCAAAACTGTTGGGGTTTTCATAATTTCCTTAATGAATATACGTGAGAGATATTTACAGCTGAAGTAATGTGCAATGAGATACCTTAGATGCATATTTATTAAGGATATCCTAAAAACATGACCAGTTTGCATCCCTTGAGGGTGGATGTTCCCCACTCAAGTCATAGAAGATACAGTGGTGTTAGTGGAGACACTCAAACTGCATTAGAAGCCTAGATAAAGGGGCAAGGAAAGGAACAAGAGGGTGTTTGAAAGTGAAAATCTTTTTTTTTTTTTTCCCCCCCCTGCCAGTTCTCCTAGGAACTTTGTGAAACCAGGGAGGATGCTTTATGGGCTGATGTTTATCAGAGAGCAGCACGCTACCACAGAATGATTATAGCGCTGAATTAATATTTGCACTTCTTCATTACCATATCCTGCATCCTTCCGATTATTGCAGCTTCTGTATTTCCCCCTCCATTCTTGCAGATCAGTTCTTCCGCACTGCATGCTGCAGAGGGGCCCACAAGCCCATCTTGGATATTGATGAGTGTGGGGCATGCATGTATAGCAGGCCCTTGGGAAGTTCTGCTGGTTGAGGTATTGCTTCTCAGCATCTTTCAGATGTGCTGCCTGAGCTTGCATGCCCTTCAAGCTCTTAAATATTTGAAAGGAAGCTAAGCAAAACCTCTTTAACCCTTTCGTGCCTGGAGTCAGAATTTACAGGCATAGATAAAGCAATAGAATTCAAAAATGTAAAAGCAGTCTCTTCAGTACAGCCTTTAAAAATGTATCTGTGAGGCATAAGCTTCTTCAGTGAATAAGTATAGTAAAAGATAAGGTATCTGCTAAAGTTTCCCCTTTTTAAATGAGTATATTTGGTGAATGAGTGTATTATAAACACAAAAAAGAAAAACATTGAAATGTATGACAACTTAGGCCATACTATTGTGTTTGAAAGCATCTTTATTTGTTTAATTTTTTTTTTTTAGCTCATATTTTGCTGTTTGTTCTCATTAACAGGAATAGACCTGGCTTTTATTGAAAATGGCTACATTTATCACACCAAATACGATACATCAGACAGGATTCTGACAGATTCAATTCAGAGAGCAGGTCTGTGTTGTGAACTAACCTGAGATGTCACTTAATGGGTAGCATGAAGGGAATGCTTGGATTTCCCCTGGAGAGTGCTCTCTGGCCCTTGGATTTGGAGAGTTGTCATTGGAGTTACACAGATGGGGCCAGAACAGGGAAGTAGCAGAGGAGAGAGACAATAAGCAAAGGAATTCATACAGAATGGCAGGATGCCATATTTGTATGCCTATGCTGGGGGAGGCACGTACTCTGTAAAGAAGTCATGAGGCTACAAAAGCCATTGTTTATGCACCCCACAGCCCCCCTCCCCACAGTTTCTTGCCTATTAACAAAAAATGGTTAGGATCATTTATACCAATAATTAAAAAATCATTGAGGTTAAAATGCTCCCCAAGGGTGTATCAACTATATTGCATGTACATTCAGGAGGAGAAAGTGATTTTTAATTTCTTTTGTATCAATTTTGTGGCTTGCTGTTCATCTAACTGTCCTCTGCTCCCCTGTGAAGCTTATCTGTGGGCACCACTAATGGTGGTCTTTTGGTTGAAGATTGTGTGTATATTATGGCTGTTATACTGAGGGATGATCCTCTTGCCAGTCATCATTAATGAGCTTTGCTGTAAAAACTCTCAGCTGTTTTGAACCTTCTCTGTAAGGATCAGTAGGTACAGTGTGAACTAATGTCGTAATGCAGGACTGCCTGTGTGATGTCACAAAAAGGAAAATTGGTTCTTACCTTCTAATTTTCATTCCTGTAGAAACACAGATCAGTCCAGACTCCTGGATTTTGCCTCTCGTCCAGCAGATGGAAACAGAAATTTTTACAGCCACTGGCGTATAACCTGGTATAGCACCTGCAGTCCCTCAGTATTACTATGTACCCAAGCTGATAAAGTAAAAACACCCCTAACAAATTTTAGAAGCAACCCCTCTCGAACGAGCAGAGGAAAAACATATAACCATAAACAATCTGAAAACTTAACGGAGGAAAAGAAGCCTATGCCATTCTTCAGACAAAGAGGACAGCAGACAAAAAGACAGATCGAACAGATTCCAAAAGCACACACCCCATGGGCAAACTTCTGGACTGATCTATGGTACTCGAGGAATGAAAATAAGCAGGTAAGAACCAGTTTTCCTTTCCCTGTATGTACCCAGGTCAGTCCAGACTCCTGGGATGTTACAAAACTTCCCTAAACTTGGACGGGACTGTGAGTCCCGCTCAAAGGACACTCTCTCTGAAACTAGCAACTTCTTTTATTTATTAATATTTTATTTATTACATTTTTAACATTTACAGACAGCAAAAAGCATGTCCCAGAAAATATCAGATACATCATGGAAGGAAACCATTTACCGTTTTACATAATATAAAAAACACCAGTTTTCCCATAACCTGAAGTTACAATAAAGTGGATGGGGGGGGGAATAACCATCAATAGAGCAATATAACATACGGGCCGATTCAGTAAAATTCACGGGAGAGCAGGCGCTCTGAGGCGAGCGCCTGCTCTCCTGACGCGTGCCCAGGCCACTCTCTTGGGCGCGCGATTCTGTATTTAAATGAGGGCCTGCGGTAATAAGGAGGCGGCGGCTGTCAGCAGGTTTGAGAGCCGACGCTTACTTTTACTGGCGTCTGTCGAACCCGCTGACAGCCACGGGTTCGGAAAATGGACGCCAGCAAAACTGAGCATCCGTCTTCCAACCTGAGAGCAGATTTTTAATTTTTTTTATTTTGGGTCCTCAGACTTAATATCTCTATGATATTAAGTCGGAGGGTGTACAGAAAAGCAGTTTTTTCTGCATTTCTGTACACTTTCCTGGTGCCGGCCGAAATTAACTCCTGCCTTCGGGCAGGAGTTAATTTCTGAAGGTAAAATGTGCGGCTTGGCTGCACATTTTACTTTCTGTATCGCACGGGACTAACTAGGCTTATCAACATGCATTTGCATGTTGCGGGCGCTATTAGTTTTGGGGGTTGGACACGCGTTTTCCTCGCACTATTACCCCTTACTGTATAAGGGGTAATATTAGTGCATGGAAAACGCGCGTCTAGACAGGGGCTAACTGTGCGCTCAATCTGATCGCACCGTACTGAATCGGCCTGCACGAGATTGTAAAATAGGAAAGAGGAGAGAATGCACATCTGTAATCATTCACCGACTGAGACTCGAGCTACTTCTTGGGTCCGTTGATGAGAGTCCAGAAACAACTCTTAACTGGGAAGGATCATAGAAAATATATTTGACACCAATTATCTTCATAACGCATTTACATGGAAAACGAATAATTATCTGGGCCCCCATCTGTCGTGCACGCATACAAAGCTAAAAATTTCTTCTGTCGCTGCTGCGTTACTTTGGATATATCAGGGTACATCCAAACCTTTTGGCCCAAATAGAGGGTGTTCTTATTATGAAGAAATATTTTCAAAATATTGTCCTGGTCAGAAGACAATACAAAATTTACCAGCAATGTACCCCTTTTCTCTATCTGCCTCTAAGAAGTATTCCAAAAATTGTTAAATTCAAAGATATTGGCCCAGTAACTTGTTGATTTTTCTCCTTCCATCTTAGTTTCTGGAAGAAAATATACTTTAGATATCGGTGGTAGTACTTCTGTTGAAATTTGCAGTATTTCTTGTAGGTAATTTCTAAATTGTTCCCTCGGCGAAACCATCTTACACTTTAGAAAGTTTAGAACTCTTAAATTTAGATATTTCGCAACATTCTCTAAATTTTCCACTCTAACTAAAGCTCTTTCACCTTGTATCAGGCTGTTTTGGACAGATTTTATTTGAATGATCTTAGAGTCCATTTCTTTAACTTTTTTCTGTGTGCAAAGACTAACAGGGTTTAAATTATTAAAATGAACTAGAGTATCTTTAATAGCTGTAGTCAAAGTTTTATTATTGAATTTTCTAAAAAAGAAATAGCTTGCCATAATGAATCTAAAGTCACTACACTTGGTTTCACCAACAGTGATTGAGAAGTAAAAGTTACCGATTGAGATGTTTGAGGAAAATGTCCATCTTGGATCCGAGCCGTTTACTCCGTTCCACAGTGGCCTGAACGCCACTACTCCCTCGCACATTGTCGAGAGTCAGCCCTTCCATGCGAGGGGTGGAAAACGGCATTCCTCCCTCGATAACAAACGCTGCTTTGGCCCCTGCAAGACCCTCCACGGAGGCACTCACCGTCTCTAGGGCGTGTGCGGCCCACAGTCGTGGTGCGCATCGGTGGAGAGGGCGTCGTCGGAGCTCAGGGACTCAGCGATATCTCTCCCATTGGGGGGAAGGGGGTTCTGCTCTCCTCCCTCTGCTCTCATGGGGACCTCTGGAGCTTGCACATCTGTAGGTGGGTAGAAGCCGGCTATACTCATCTGAACAAGTACAGGTTTTGGAGAGGCAGAGGCTCCTTCTCTTACCCGTCCTTTTCTTTTTGTATGAGGCATTTAAGAAATTGTTACAAAAACGAGCAACACGGGAGCTACTACATTCCACGTCCTCTCCTCATGATGCCATCTTGGGTGGCCCCCCCCCCCCCCCCTAAACTAGCAACTTTTGGCGCCCTAAACGTCCAATCTATAGTGACTGGTAAAGGTATGCAAAGATTTCCAAGTTGCTGCCCTGCATATCTCTTGCGGGACACTAGCTGATGTTCTGTCTAGGAGGCCGCCTGGGTTGAAAGAGCCCTTAACCCCTCCGGGACAGGACGACCGCAGCATATGTAAGCACAACCAATGGCCTCCTTCAACCAGTGTGCAATCATGGCTTTCAAAGCCTTCTGACCCCTTTTTGCACCACTCCACATCACAAAATGGTGATCTGACCATCTGAAACTGTTGTTAACCTCCAGGTAACATAACAAGGCGTGTCTGACATCCAAACGCCTTAGGTCCTTAGCTTGAGGTGTTCCAGGCTCCAGATTTGGAAAAGCTGGAAGTTCCATTAATAGACTTAAGTGCAACACCGAAACCACCTTCAATAGAAAAGACAGAACCACCCTCAATGAGATCCCCGAATCTGAGATCCGTAAGAAAGGCCCCCTGCAGGACAGGGCTTGAAGTTCAGACACTTCTGGTGGAACAAATAGCCCCCAAGAAAAACACCTTCAAAGCGAGATCCTTTAAGGTAGCCCTTTTGAGATGCCCAAATGCCACCACACAAATGCCTTTGAGAACCAAATTAAGACTCCAAGAGGGACACACTGACCTAGGAGGCCACAAATGCTTCGCCCCCCCTGAGAAAACGTACCACGTCCGGATGTGATGTCGGAGACTTCCAATGAATCTGGCCTCAAACAGCCCAGAGCTGAAACCTGAACTCTTAGGGAATTGAAAGACAAACCCTTTGTCAACCCGTTCTGCAGAAAAGCCAGGGTCTGCGCCACTGACACTCGCCTTGGATCAATCTTTTGATCAGTATATCAAGACTCGAAAATCCTCCACATCCTGACATACGCCAGAGAAGTGGAAGTCTTTCGTGTCTGCAGCAGAATAGTAATGACATCCTCAAGATATCCCTTCTTTCTTAATCGCCGCCTCTCAAAAGCCAAGCTGCTAGACAAAAGTGATCTGCGAGATCTAAAAATTTGGGTCTCTGACGAAGCAGATTTGAAAGATGACCCAGCCTCAAAGGGCTGTCCAGCGGCAGATTGACCAAATCCGCAAACCAAGGTCTCAGAGGCCACGCTGGAGCCACCAGGATTATTTTTCTTGGATATACCTCTATTCTCCTATCTTGCCCACCAGAGGCCACAGTGGAAACACAGAGATCAGAATGTCGCTTAGCCAAGTAAGAACCAGGGCATCGACCCCCTTCCGCCCCTCACTCTCTCCTGCGACTGAAGAATTGAGGAACCTTGGCATTCCGCTGAGTCACCATTAGCTCCATATGAGGAACACCCCATCTCAGGTAATGAGATGCATCGCTTATTCCGAGAGTTTCCATTCTCTGGGATCTACCTGCCGCCAGCTGAGAAAATCGGCCTGCACATTGTCTGACCCTGCAATATGGGAAGGCTGCTATCAAAAACAGATGCTACTCTGCCCAACACATGAGTGTCTTCACATCCTGAGCCACTGCTAGACTCTGGATACCCCGCTTGGCAGTTGATGTAGGCCACCGTTTTCGCATTGTCGGACAGAATCCGGACATTTGCGCAACAGAACGCTTCCTCCTCTGTTCATTGACCTTGGACTGACTGGGACTGGCATACTGCTCCCTAACCGGAGAGGCTGGCATCAGTAATCACCACCATCCACTGAGGAACCTCCAAGTCTACCCCACGGCGAGAAAGTCATAAGACTGGACCTTACTGAATCGGTAAGCGGTAGGGGAAGATGAAACTGTTCAGATACTGGATCCCAATGGGATAGCAATGCTCGTTGAAGTGGGTGCATATGAGCAAATGCCCAGGGAACGAGTTCCAAGGTAGATGCTTTGGAGCCGAGAACTGTGAGTAATCCCATACCCTGGGCACACGGGCCTCTAAAGACTTGGGACTGTAACTTGAGCATACGCTTCTCCGTGAGAAAAACCCTTCCCCACTTAGGTATTGAAATATGCGCCCAGAAATTCCAGTACTTGGGAGGGAAGAAGCTGACTCTTGGATAAGTTCACTATCCAACCCAACAACTGCAAGTAGCGCATCACTACCTCCACTGCCTGCTTGCACAGGTCTTCTGCCTTTGTTGGAATCAGCCAGTCCAGATATGGGTGTACGAGCATGCCCTCTTTCCTGAGGGCCGCTGCCACCACCACCATCACCTTGGTGAAGGTCCGGGGAGCTGTCGCCAAGCCAAATGGAAGGGTACAAAATTGAAAATGCTCTCCTAGGACCATGAACTGGAGATACCTCTGGTGGTTCGGATGGATACAGATATGCAGATATACCAAAAACTCTCCTCTTCAAACCACTGCAATGACGGAACGCAAAATTTCCATTCGAAAACTAGGAACTTTGAGAGCCAGATTCACCTTTAAGTCCAATATCAGGCGGAACACCTTGTCCTTTTTGGGCACCACAAAATAAATGTAGGAATGACCCTTCTTTGCTCCTGCAGAGGTACTGGAACTATAGCCCCCAGCTGATGCAGCCAATCGAGAGTCTGAAGCACAATTTGCTTCTTTTCCGTCGCAGCATAGGGAGACACCATGAAGAGGCTTCTCAGCGGACGAGTAAACTCTAAACCATGTTCTATCATGCTTAGAACCCACCGGTCTAACGTGATCTTGGCCCACTCCTAGTAAAAATGAGAAAGATGATGACCTATCACCGGGAGAGAGGAGTGGACCAGCCTTGCTTCATTGTGAGGGTTTAGCTCACCAGAGTCCTGGCTGGAGTCATCCCTGCCTGGTCTGTGGGTCCGAAAGGACTAACTTCAGGACTGCGACCTCCCCGAGGCCTGCCGCTGACCAGTAACCAGAGCTCTACTCTGCCTGAAGCGCCTTTGCCCCCAAAACCAGGAGTGAGATTGAAAGGATACTTTAGATTCCTTGGGCTTGTCTTCCGGCAATTTGTGAACCTTATTCTCTCCCAACAGCTTAATCAGCTGATCAAAGTCCTCACTAAAAAGAAGCTTGCCCTTGAATGGCAATGCCCCAAGCTGAGCCTTTGAGAAAACATCAGTAAACAAGATCCGCAACCAATGAAGTCTCCTGGCGGAAACCATAGTTCTGGACGAAATACGAATGAGGTCATATAAGGCGTCAGCGCCATATGCAACCGCAGCTTCCAGACATTCTGCCTAATGAGACTCCGCGGGTGACACATCCGCATGTTCTTGTAACTGCTGCACCCACCGCAGAGATGCTTGAAGCATAAAAATGCTGCAGACAACTGCCCAAATGCTCAGTGCTGACACCTCAAAAATAATTTTAAGATGCAGCTGAAGCTTCTTATCTTGCACATCCTTCAGAGCAGCGGCCCCTGCAACCGGAATAGTCGTCCTCTTTGTAACCACCGAAATGGAGGCATCCACCTTCGGATTCCAAAACAACTCCAAACAAACTGTATCCTTGGTCAGTGGATACAGTTTGTCCATAGCTCTGCTCACCTTCAGGCAAGTTTCTGGAGTATCCCACTCCCTGACCACCAACTGCTGCATCGACTTATTAAAAGGAAAAGTCTTGGCTGGACCCCGCAGGCCCACCATGACTGGGTCCACCTCCTCGTGGCCCAAATCCACATGGGGAGGAGCCTCTGTGCCTAACTCTGCCAGGACATGTGGGATCAAGGGACCCAGCTCCTGCTTGTGAAGCACCTTGGGATCATCTCCCTCTGTGGACTGGACCGACTCCGCTTCCTTGGATGGGTCCTGCAGGTCCCGATTGGGGATCAGTGTCTGAGGCGCCAACCACTGGAGAGAATTCCCCTCTAGATTCTTTGGAGGAGACTCCCTCCAAATTCCCTGCCATTGGAGGTACCTGGACCCACCAAACCTTTGTGGCCCCCAGGACCCTCGAGAGCTTGGATCTCTTCCTCTTCGTAGGATCAGCGGCTTGGCACTTGCGAAAGGGCCGCCCTGCGGCCTCATGGGCTAAAAAGGCTTTGTGCATCAAGAGCATGGATTCAGGCGAAAAAGGGGAGAGAGAATCTGGATCATCATCCAGAGGATCTGACTCCCCTCCTCAGGCCCCCACGCCTCCTTGGGGCTTAAATTGGCTGAGGAAAGCATGGGTGGGAGATGCCCATCCCCCTCCATGATTGGTGCTTTAGATGCAAAGGTCCCCAAAATGGACGCCGTTCCTGTGCTCAGCGGCAACAGAGCTTCAGCCTCACACGGTGCAGCTTTGGATCTGCTAGACGGGCGCTGCTGGAGAGATTTTGCCCTGTCTCCCCCATCTCTCCCCCCCCCCCCCCCCCCCCCGACATGTCCTCACCGGTGGTGAGGCATCGGCCACAGCGGCCTGCCTGCGACAAGCATGAGGAAGCAGACCCACATACGATGCATTGGAGTTCCCGAGGCATCCTGAGTCGCAGCAGGCTGGGGAAGCAAAGAGGGAGAGTGAAACAGAACAGCAACTAACCCCCAAAGTGCTTCTCTGTATGGCCGATGTGGAGAAAAAGCCACCCGATTTCCTACTGCCTTTCTGTCCCTCTTCCTTTTTTTTTTTTTTAAACTTTATAAACAAAGGGAAAAATACAAACAGGCAGAAATCAAGAAAAAGCACAGAAAAAAGAAGCAAGTTTAAGTGAAGAATGGGAAAGTAATCTTTCTCTGGCTTCTGGAGGTGAGGGAACTAGACTACCAGTTTTCACCCCAGTAGGTCACAAGAGCAATTTAGGCTCCCCAATCCCTGCTCGTTCGACCCTAAGACTAGGAGGGATGGTCCCACCAGGACCTACCAACCTCCTAGGAGGGGATGTTCTGTCCGCTCACTGTACTTTCTCAGTCCTTTTTTTTTTTTTTTTTTGGAGGTTTTAAATGTGAATATCTTCAGAACTGCAGGTTTTGCACCTCCTCTGTCTGCTGGAGACAGAGAAATAACTGAGGGACTGCAGGTGCTACACCAGTGGCTGTAAAAATGTCTCTTCCATCTGCTGGAAGGGAGGCAAAATTCAGGAGTCTGGACTGATCGGGTACATACAGGGAAAGATGGTTGTGTTTCTGTGAGATCCCACAATGAACCTTTTTAATAGGATATTTAATTGATATTGATCTGCATTTGCATTTTATGCAACCAACCTTTATTGCATCTTTATCCAACTGTTTATCCAGCTCTCAGGCTTAGTCAGTTTAACAAAACATAAGAAACAGACTTGAGGAACTTCAGCTGGGGTAAGTTCTGGTCTGTGCTTGAGGCAAAGATGGGGTGGTTGATGTGGCAGCAGAAGAGGGAGAGGATGTCTGGGCTGGAGGAGAATCAGTACAAATGTGGCATACCAGTTGCTCAAGCATCTCTGGCATCACTCAAGCCTTGATTTTGGTTGTTAAGTCATGCAACATTTTGGTAGAACCACAGGCTTTTATTAAATCTGTTCAGTATTTTATTGTGCTTCCTGGTACATCACATTTCTCGGAAATGCATGAATTCCAGGATTGAGCAATATAGTAACATAGTAAATGTCTGCAGATAAAGACCAAAATGTCCCATCCAGCCTACCCATCAAGGGGTAGATTTTCATACAGGGCGCCCTCGCGTACTTTTGTAGGCGCATCAGGCGCAAACAAAAGTATGCTGGATTTAGTAGATATGCGCGGAGCCGCTCGTATCTGCTAAAATCCTGGATGGGCGCGCGCAAGGCTACGGATTTCGTGTAGTTGGCGCGCGCCGAGCCGCGCAGCCTACCTCCGTTCCCTCCGAGGCCGCTCCGAAATCGGAGCGGCCTCGGAGGGAATTCGCTAACGCCCTCCCCTCACCTTCTCTACCTAACCCACCCCCCCGGCCCTGTCTAAACCCCCCCCTACCTTTGTTGGGGGATTTACGCCTCCCAGAGGGAGAAGTAAATCCCCGCGCGCCAGCGGGCCGCTGGCGCGTCTAGACGCAACCCGGGGGCGGTTCCGGAGGGCGCGGCCACGCCCCCGGACCGCCCCGGGCCGAAACCACACCCCCGGGCCCGCCGCCGACACGCTCCGAAAACACGGCGCCGATCGGCCCCGCCCCCGACACGCCCCCTCGGAAAACCCCGGGACTTACGCGAGTCCCGGGGCTCTGCGCGCGCCGGCAGGCCTATGTAAAATAGGCGCACCGGCGCACAAGCCCTGCTCGCGTAAATCCGGGCGGATTTACGCGAGCAGGGCTCTTAAAATCCGCCCCCAATGTTTAGGGTTATAATTGTTGTTCCGTGCAGGTTACCACATGTAGAAATTTTATATCAAATGTTAAAACAGGTTACCCCTTTTCTTCATTTCCATCCAGATCCATACTATTACTGTTCTTTTCTTCATTACCTCTTCCAGGAAGGCATTCCAGGCATCCACCACTCTCGGTGAAAACATTTTCTTGGCACTGTTATTGAGTTTTATCCCCTTGGAGTTTCATATCATGACACCTACTTTTACAGCTTCCTTTCCATAGGATTCTTGTGCATTACTAATACCTTTCAGGTATCATATCATATATCTAAGGTGTATATACTTCGGCCAGAAGTCTCATCTCATGTTTTTCGGTGCAGGTTCCATACCATTTTGGTTGCCTTTCTCTGGACCCGCTTCTATAATATCTATTCTTTTTGAGATCTGGTTTTCAGAACTGAATACAGTACTCCATGTAGGGGGCCTTACCAGTGACCCTGTATCAGGGGTATTATCTCCTTTTTCCTCCTGGTTATAACTCACTCTGTGCAGCCAAGCACTCCTCTGGCCCTAGTCACTGTCTTGTCACATTGATAATATGAAGGTAGCGAAGCAGACACCGTTACCCAGAGTCTCTTTTCTAGTCTGTTCTAAATAAGTCTCTTGCCTTCTAATAACGTACAGCAGCTTTGGATTCCTGCACTTCTTGGCCACCTCAAAAACATTAACTTTTCCTTCTAACCTCGCTGCAATGTTGCTCACATAGATCTTGAACAGAACTGATCCCTGGGCACTCCAGTAATCACCATTCTTTCCTCAGCGTGAGTTCCATTCACCATTGCCCACTGTCTTCAGTCAATTTGTAATCCATTCCATCATTTTGATATCCATTCCCAGGCTGCACATTTTATTCATGAGCCTCCTATGCAAGAATGTATCAAGTGCTTTGCTGAAATCCAAATAAATCAGTGTTCATCCTTGATCTAATTCACTCAGTCAAGAAAAAAATCAGATTCATTTGACATGACTGTCCTCTGGTAAGATCAAAATTAGATTGTAAGCCCTGTGGGGATAGGGAAATACAGTTCCTGAATGTACGTTGTCCACTTTGATGTACCCTTTGAAGCGCTGAAAAGCGGAATATATAAAATCTAAATAAATAAATAGATATTGCTTCAGATCCTGTCATCCACTGTCCTTCCCGCAGCAGAGACTCCATTAATTTTCCCACCAAGAAATAAGGCTAACTGGCCTGTATTTTCCACCCTCAGCTCTGCTACCACATTTGTGAAGCAGGACCATAACTGTCCTTCTTTCAATCTTGTGGCATCGCTCCCAACTCCAAGGACCTATTGAGCAGGTCCTTTAGCGGACCCACCAGCACCTCACGGAGCTCCCTTAGAATCTTTGAATGTATCTCATCAGACCTCTTGGCCTTGTCAGTTTTGCTAGTTCCACCCAAACACATTCTTCTGTAAATGGAGTGGCATTTACTCTATACCCTTCTGTACTCTTACCAACCAGCAGCAATCATCCTACAAGGTCATCTCTTGTGAATACTGCCCTGTATTAATTGTTCAATGTTTCTGCTTTCTCATCTGTCTACACATTGCTGCATGTCAGTCTTTACAGTTCTACATCTGGGCTTTCTCTGCTCTATCTGAAAAAAATGTCTGGTCACCTTGCTTGTTAAAAGGAAAGTATGTATGTCCTTAGCACTGCATCTGTCTACCTTTACTTAATGTGGACACACTAGAATATCTTTGAGATAGTTAAAGCTTTTCAAGCACATTGGAACAATGTCTAGTAGTGTTTTTCTTTGAAAAGGTCTTTCTACAGTCCAAGCTTTGGAAATTGTTTTAAAAAATACCAGTTTCCTGCTTGTTTTTATGTACTATTAGTGAGAATAGGAAAAATCCCTAAAAGACATCAGAGGGTTCAAGGTTGCACTATGCATTGCACAGTACTACTGGCGGTTTCTCCGTCTGATCTCCCAATCCTGTGATTGCATCCCCAGGATTCCACCATTGAGCCAGTAAAATTGTTGCAGTAATATAACTTTTTTGTTCTTATATAGTACCCATTTCCAAAATGATTGACAGGCCTAGAAGCCAGTTGTTAGCTGGTTACGGTTTGCATTCACTTTATCAACTGCAAAGGATAAACGTCCAAGTCAAATCATGCTGTATTTTGAAGCGGTGAACCTTTAGATTACACGAGAGCTGTAGGCAAATGCCCTTGCTGACTTATTTCTGTAGCTGAAGGTGAAGCCACATTAGTCTATGGCAGGGCTTCCCAAACCTGTCCTGGGGACGCTACAGCCAGTCAGGTTTTCAGGATATCCAATGGATATGCAAATGTATCTCATGCATATTCATTGTGGATATCCTGAAAACCCGACTGGCTGTGGGGTCCCTAGGACAGGTTTGGGAAGCCCTGGTCTATGGACTAAAATGTTTCTTTCCATTACACATTCCTGCTACTAAATAAGGTCCATTGCATGCTTTTTACTTGGTTGTGTGTGTGTTTGTTTATTTTTGTTTTTCTTTTTATACAGGTGACAACATTCTAGGTATCCTAAAATACCTGGCAACTTCTGATAAATTGGCAAATCCTTCTGAGTACCGCCATGGAAACATGGTCTTCTTTGATATCTGTGGCCTCTTCGTGTTTGCATATCCAATTCATGTTGGCACAGTAATGAACTATATTGTAGCAGCAGGTGCTATTCTGTATCTCGGCAGAAAAGTTGCACAGTCCAAATATGGTGGTAAGTCCAGGGCAAGGGAGTAATTTTTTTTTTCTGAAAAGGGGGAGATATGTTTTCATTTGCTGTCATGAGAAATGGATATAAACTTGGAAATCCCAAGATAAAATCTTTGTCTCAGATTTCACCAGCAAAATACTAAAATGCTTTCATATATATGTGAAAACTCTACCTATACCACCCACCAAACTGCCTACTTGTTCTTCCATGAGTTCTAATCAATGGTTGATGGCGCTAAGGTTATAAGATAAATAACACATCTTACTCGGTGCTCCCAGGCTCTTGTGATTCTGCTTGAGGCAGGAAGAAACCATGATTTACAACCTGCCTCACAAATAAACCTGAAGCTCCCCCATTTCTTAATTGTCATCTGAAGAGAGCTATAGGGTGTTCTCTCTCTCTCTCTCTCTCTCTCTCTCTCTCTCTCTCTCTCTCTCTCTCTCTCTCTCTCTCATGATGCTTTTGTTTCAACAAGTCTGTAAAAGCTAGAATGGACTGAAAGACTTTATCTCTCTGTCCCCCTCCTCAGGCAACTTCTCTGGGTCACCTCCTTATGCAGCTCCTCTAGCTTCTCTCTCTCTCTCTCTCTCTCTGCCCCCCTCCTCTAGCTTCTCTCTCTCTCTCTGCCCCCCTCCTCTAGCTTCTCTCTCTCTCTCCCTCCTTCCTCCATCCAGCAGCTTGTGTGTGCACGCATGCCTCTCCCTCCCTCCTCAGGTATCTTCTTTTCTCTCCCTGCCTCCAGCTTTTTTCTCTCCCTTTTGCAGCAGTTTCTCTTTCTCTTTCTTACTGTTCATCTGATCATGCACAATCTGATTCCCTCCTCAAGTGGTTTCTGCTCTGTCCCCCTCCTTATGCAGCTGCTGCATGTGTGTGTGTGTCTCTCTTTCTCTCTAACACTCCTTCAGCTTCTCTTTCTTTCCCTTTTGCAACAGTTTCTCTGTCTCTCACTGTTCACCTGATCATACACCATATTTTCTGATTCCCTCCTCAAGCAGCTTCTGCTCTCTCTCTCTGTTCCTCACCTTATGCTGCTGCTTCTTGTGTGTGGTGTGTGTCTTTCTCCTCAAGTCCAGCACATCTTCAGCTCTCCCACACATCCCCCCTCCCCCCCAGGTCCAGCATATCTACAGCTTGCTCTCACACACACTGTCCTCTCCTTTCGTACTCCCCACCCTCAGGTCCCCGATTCTACCCCTTCACCTCCCGCCTGCTGGGTCCCAGGTTGATCTGCGGCAAAGACAATTCAAGGTTTCCTTCGCTTTCCTCTGCTGGTGTCTGGGCCTTTTCTGCTACACAGCATCCTGCCCGCATGACAACAGGAAGTTGCATCAGAGGGGGCGGGATGCAGTGTAGCAGAAAAGCCCTGACGCTGGCAGAGGAAACCTTTAATCGCCTTTGCCGGTGTTTGACCTGGCGGGAGGTGAGGGGGTAGTGTGGGACATGGTAGGACGAGATGTTGCCCAAATGGTCCATCCGCCCCTTTTGCAGCAAGTGGCTCAGAATGCGCCGGCTTGTTTTCCCGGAAGTATCTTTTTTTTTTTTTTTTTTTTCCCCCCAAATCGGAGGGGTTTCTCCCCCCCCCCCATCGGAAGGCAGCTACGACCCCAAATGAGAATTATGTGACCCCCATTTGGGAACCGCTGCTTTAACAGCTGCAAGATATGGAATGGATTTTCCATCACACCCAATCCTCTCCCCGATGGTCATTGCACCCGATCTGTGGACCGGATAGAAAGGCTTGGCGGCCCGTACGTTGGACAACCCTGCCTTATGGGGGGGGGGGGGGGGGACAGTAAGTGAAAACGTAGCTCTTGACTCACCAGCTGGAGTTGCAGATCAGCCATAAATGTTCTTTTTGAGGAAAATATTTTAAAAAAAAATTTTTTTTTAAAAAAGCCTGTACTCTTGGGTTGGTTGCGGAGGGAGGTGTTAAACGGCAGTTGGAAGCTACATTGGATGGGCTGAATTTTCTCTCTAGAGATTTGTCTTTTGGTTTATGCACTTAGCTGCATGCCTCAAACCTTGCCAACTGGGCTGAACCTCTGCTGTAAGTGAAATCAGTTTACCCTACTGCTCTTTGCAGTTACCCAGGGGAGCTGAAACAATTTTTATGTTGGGAGTGCTAAAAACTGTTTTTGACCTATGTATAATGAGTTTGTACTCAGGGGTGAGGGAGGGACTGAAACAACAACACCTTTCCCCCTTCCAGCATTACAAGTTCCATCACCTATGAGTGTGGCCAGTAAAAGTAGTGCAGACTGGAAAGAAGACAAACATTTACTTGAGTTCATTTTGATTTTGGATTTGAATTCAAGCTGAGCTCATATGGCTTTGAGAGGGAGAAACTACTACCTATGGCAAAAACACAGACTGATGGGAAAAAGGGAATTATTGGCATGTTCTTTAATAATGTAGACTAGAACAAGTTAATTTATTATCCTCGTTTCACCACAGGCTTAAGTTTTATGATATCTTTCTTCCTCTGCATATTTGAAATTCCAACACTGGATTTGTTTACAATGAGATTTTTCCTGATCCTGTTAATCTAGTGCAATTTATAATGTGCTCTGGGTATCATAATACTCTAGGCCTTAGTTTTGTGACCTGACCTATAAAATTTAATTAAAAATATGAATGTGCTTTTTCTCCTACCTCCCCTCTCCTAATCTGATTTTAGGCATCAGCTATATGAAGAACCTACTGTATGGAGTTGGCATCACACTGCTAAGCTGGTTTGCCACCTTGTTTATGGTCCTGGTTGTGGCAGTGTTCGTCTCTTTAACTGGTTATTCTCTTTCTTGGTATACCCACTTCTATGTTGCCATCTGCCTCTATGGATCTGCAGCTCTGACCAAGTTAATCTTTGTGCACAGGCTAGCGAAGCGGTGGGTTTTTGTGGTAAGTGCAATGTCTGCTGCTTAGCTCTTGCTGACTTAAGGGGAAAGGAGGAAATTGGATCCACATGAATTGCTGACTTACTGCTGATAAAGCGATGCAAGTAGTTATTATGTAGTGTTTCATTATTTGGAAATGTACCAATGTAGTTTGAACCAATGACTGCTTACCCACCTGTTTTGCTTCCAAAGAAATATGTTAAATCGTATAGTATTTTATGCTGTTCTAGGAAAGGAGTAGAATCATATAAAGCTGTTAATGACGGGATATTTCAGGGTCAGTGTAATCTTTGCAAGCCTTTGCTGTCTTTGTGGTGTACAAATTACATTGAGCATTTGTCCCGTAATGTCTATCATGAGAGCAGGCATGCTCTGCAGATCACTCAGGACCACATTACATATCAAGAAATAACTTTTTTGAAAAGAAGCAGCACAATAAGGCTTATAATAGAATAAGAGCAGATAGCTTGTGTGTTGTATGTGTATTCTTATAGATTTGTGCTATTTATTTCAATTTGTCATCTGTTCATCCACACAGGTTTGAGGTGGAGTGCAACAAACACCCAGCTGATTGTATTTTAATGTTAACATGGACAATAAAAGAAAATGTTACATTGGACAATAAAAAAAAAAATTACAGTAGGACCATAGGCAATATAAAAATGAAACAATAAAATGATGAATCATGTATTCCATCCAGGATGTGAGCGGGTATTTAGCATAGCATAGCTAATACATCTTGCTATCTACAAAGAATACCATTTGCGGTAAACAAACTTGCTTTTTATGTTGACAAGCAGGTCTGAATTAGCCATGATGCATGGGGAGTTCCAAGTAAGGGTTGCAATGGAGCATTTACTGAATAAGCAACCCCAGACTGTACCATGAAGAGTAGACTGCTAGATGAAAAGCTGTTTATCCAAATTTACTATCACTTTTTGATACATTGTTCAGTTAGTAATGGAAATGTGCACTGACGCTGTGGAAAAAGGATATTAAATTGTTAAATGGAAATGATAGATAAAGAATTAAAAAAGAGGAAGAGGTGCCCTGGAACATAGACCACCTTGGAAGCCTGAGCAGGCAGATTGGCATGTCTACAGTTCATCTACATGCTCCAGGGTCAGATGGTCTGCGTGATGTCAGACAACATAACAGAAGCCTACATCAACTGCCAGGGAGGAACCAAGAGCCAGCAAGTGTCTCTGGAGATAGATCTCCTTATGGAATGGGCGGAATCAAATCTACAGATGATCTCTGCCTCCCACCTTGCAGGAAAAGACAACGTCAGAGCAGACTTTCTAAGCAGGGAGAGTCTGGATCCAGGAGAATGGGAATTGTTTGCCAGAGCCTTTCAGCTGCTGGTAGATCGCTGGGGCCTCCCATCCATTGACCTACTGGCCGCATCTCACAATGCAAAAGTTTCCTGATCTCTTCAGTCGCAGAAGAGATCCAGCGATTCCTGGGGATCAACGCCCTGGTTCAGACTTGGCCAGAAGAGAACTTACTTATACATCTTCCCTCCATGGCCCCTGCTGGGCAGGGTGATTCGCAAGATCGAGCACCACAGGGGATAAGTCCTGCTAGTGGCTCCGGTTTGGCACAGGCACCCATGGTATGCAGACATGCGAAGGCTTCTGGTGGAAACCTTCCTGTGCCTCTCACAGCACAGGGACCTGCTCCAGCAAGGTCTGGTCCTTCATGAGGATCAGACTCTATTTTCTCTTACCGTTTGGCCTTACTACCTTGCTCCATGGGAGAAAATTCTCAACATCCTTAGCGTATGTGTGGGTCTGGAGAGTATTTGAGGCCTGGTGCGAGGAACACGGTATTGCCCCTCAGATGACCAAAATCCCTCTGGTTCTGGAATTTTTACAGGATGGTTTGAATAAAGGGTTGTCCCTTTATTCCTTGAAGGTACAGTTAGCGGCCCTCTCCTGCTTCAGAGGCGAGGTGGACGGAACCCGCCTATGGGCGCATTCAGACATGGCCCATTTTCTAAAAGAGGTAAAGCACCTCCGGCCACCCCTATGGTGGCCGGTTCCCTTGTGGAATCTTAATCTAGTATTGGAGTTTTTGGCAGGGCCCTCCTTTCAGCCGCTGCGCAGTCTGTCCTTACGCCTGTTAACCTTGAAAACTGTGTTCCTGGTGATGATGTGCTCGGCTCATCGCACCTCTGAGCTACAGGCATTGTTGTCAGGAACCATTCCTCCAGATGACTCCAGGAGCATTACGACTTTGTACCGTTCCATCCTTCTTGCCCAAGGTAGTCTTGGAGTTTCATGTGAATCAGTCCATTTTGTTGCCATCCCTAGATAGGCACAAGGACACGGAAGACTACTGCCTCCTTCGCCATTTAAATGTCAGTAGGCTTTTGGTGCGGTATTTGGAACTTTCAGAACCGGTACGCAAGATAGACCGCTTGTTCCTTCACGGTGGAAGGGGACTGGGCGAACCAGCTTCACGGGCTACATTAGCTTGCTGGATCAAGGAGGTGGTCATGGGAGGCTATGTAGAAGCAGGAAAGCCATTACCCTTTCAGGTATGTTAAAGCTCATCCCACTAGGGCTGAGGCAGTATCCTGGGTGGAAACTAAACTTCTCTCTCCCGATGACATCTGCCGAGCAGCGACGTGGTCCTCCTTGTACACCTTATCCAGTTTCTATTGCCTGGATGTTCAGGCCCGAGAGGACGCAGCCTTTGCAAGGGTGATGCTAACTGGATCACGGGCATTCTCCCGCTCCAATCGGGAGTAGCTTTTCTACATCCCATTGGTTCTGAGTCTATCTGGCTACACTCTAGGAAATGGAGAAATTACTTGCGTGATAATTTCGTTTTCCTTAGTGTAGATAGATGGAATCAGCAGCCTGCCCATGGCTGCTCAAGGGCAGTGCCAAGGAATCGCCCATGAGGTGAATATAGATTGGGTAAGCATCACCCAATCACTAGATCAGGGCTTCTATAATCTTGCTGGGATTCAGTGTTTGGTTGAGTACAGTTACGATTATCCAGTTTTAATCATGCTTTTCAATAGTATGTCCACAATGACTTTTGAAGAGAATACTGAAGGGCTGAGGTCAGTGCTGGGGTGTATCTAAGGTGATGTCAGCTTTGAAACCTGACTCCATCTCCATCTGCTGGTAGGGAAGCATATAACCCATTGGTCTTGAGTCCTTCTGTCTACACTAAGAAAAACTAAATTATCAAGTAAGTAACCATTAATCTGGTTTTTAGATCAGAGATGTGCAGATGCTTTTCATGAAGTATGGATGTCTGTAGAATCGGATCTAGTTGAGAGTCTGAATTGATGTTGCACAAAAAAATATTGCCGACAATTAGGTAGTATCAGTTTTACTGAGCCACTATTAATTTTTCTTCCACACAGAATGGAAAGAAAAAGCCTTATGTGATGTAGGGAATGAAACTGTAACATTTGGCAGTTTATCTTTCTTCAAAAAAGCATGAGATAAACACAGGATCCCTAGTGGCACAAGAATGGTAATGAAGCATTGGGCAGCCTTCACTGAGTGACAGTTGCAGCCCAAGACAATGGTGATTATGGCTTTATTGTGCTTTCTAGAAGGCATGGGATGAGCTGTATGGAGCAGTAGTTGCAACCCTAAAGGACACACAGGAGGAGTGGAGGTTGAGTTCCATGAGGGAATTTGATCTGCTTTGCATGGATGCACATACAATTGCTGTTAGGCAGACTGGATGAGCCAATTTTCTGCTGTCATTTACAATGTTATAGTGAGGTTGAATGGCATGAGAATACTGTGAAGCTCAATTCACTTACTCTCACAGCTTTCCTTATGAAATGATTGAGAAGAATTGATCATTGCAGCTTAGCATTTAGCATTGCAGGACCTTGCACTGAAGTTATTTCATGCCCAGTCATTATACTATGAGGCAGTAACCAGAGTGGTGAAGCCTTTGGGAAAGAGCAAATCTCCTCTCCTTTGTGACCAGACATAACCTTCCCCAAATCTTCTCCAGTTAGCATTACTGGGAACCTTCTTTAGTTCAAATACTTTAAATGTCTAAGAAACAAAACAGGCCTACTAGAGCAGCCTAGGCTGCAAAGCAGAATCATCGTTAACATGGCTCCCATGCCTCTGGCATGCTCATTGAAAGAAAATGGGACTCCTATTTATTTATCATGTGTCTGACTTTAATAGCACTAACACTGTAGGAAGGTATGATTTTCAAAGGAGTATTTCTAGCCTTGATCGCTTCTGGTTAGAGGAGAGCCTATCTGTAGTTGAGTGACAGTTTTTTGGGAGCAGGTCCATGCATTAAAAAAAAACCAAACCCAAAATGGCATTTTAAACAGGTTGAAGAATATGCAGCATAGCTCATGCAATCAACTGTCTTTGCCACTGTGGTCTACTTATTTCTCAGTATCAGTGGGGAGCTATGTGCTTGAGTGGTGGAATCTCTAATAATTCTTTCTGTTCCATTCATAAGTGTTTTATATATATATATAAGCAGAAAGCTTGGAGGTATTTAGTTGACGACTGACTGTCATGCACATATGTTTTGCTTTTTAGAATGCAAATGCTCACTATCTGGGAGAGTTGTTCTTCGATGTCGCACTGATCGTTTGGTGCTTTGGTGTAGTCGTATTGACGCACAAGGGTCTTTGCTCAGCATATGTCATGACCATGTGGGTAGCATTTCCTTTACTCACAAAGCTGGCAACCCATAGAGAATTTACACTGAAAGGTGAGTCTTCATTTTTTTGTTAGTTGTTATAATTATTTCATCTATATTCTGCCTTTCAGGCTCTTCAAAGCAGATTACATTCAGGTATTTTTCCTGTCCCCAGAGGACTCATAATCTAAGTTTGTTCCTGAGGCAGTGGATGGTGAATTGACTTGCCCAAGGTTACAAGGAGCAGCAGCAGGATTTGAACCTTGGCTTCCTGGAGTCACAGGCCGCTGTTACTCCACTCACTCCATCTTCTTTCCTTACCCAACACTACTTGGTCTTCCACCCTTAAACAGATACTGCCTCACTGTGCAGAGACACTGCCTTCATTTTGACCCAACCTTTTATAACCAGGTTCTGCCCATAAAGGAGTGTAGAGCCTAGAATAATTCAATTGGCGTTGACCCTGCCCCCAAAGTTTGAAATGTTGGTAGGAGGGACCGTGCCTTCTGACCTGGCCTTTGTGGGCTGACCTAGCTGCTTTCTTGTTACTTTTCCAGCCTGTTTCAGGGTTGCTCTTAGCCTACCCAACTCCTGGCTGTCTGGTGACCGGGTAGGACTATAGCAGCTGTGCAGGGCCTAGAGAAAGCAACCCGATTTCCCCCCCCCCATAAGCATAGCCTTGCTTACAGTCTGTTTTTATTTGTGTAATACTGAATGTTCATGTATAGTCCAGAAAAAAAACTGGTCTAGTTCGGATTATCAAAATGTAGGCACCCTGAAGAAACCCTATATGACTTAATCGCCCATGCTCCTCCCCCCTCCACAACCTTGGCGCACTTGACCACCCACCTGACCCCTACCCCCCGATACATTCATTCTTGGCTCAGCATACCTCCTTCCTGCTGGCCACGGTCTGCTGCTATCTCTGCTGTTTAATGCTTCACGATTTGAACCACATGTGGCCTGTAGATGCTGCTGAGCTACGGACTATGTTCTATTCAAACCACAAAACTTTGAACAGTTGCAGTACATTGTAGCCAGGAGGGAACAGTTATGTTGTTTTACTCTTCTCTTTCTGGTCATTGGGTGAGGAGAATGGCAAATCCCCTTCTGCTGGGATTTGTCCAGTCCTGTTCATGTGTATATAAGGGCGTACACGCATGTTGTTCAGCTATCTGCTTGACTGCATCTAATGTTGGTGACTCATGTATTTGTTTCAGTAGTGCTCGTGTTGCTGCTGCAGAATTCAGGGGTCAGAATGAAAATTGGGGAGCTCACCTGAGGTTGCGGGACAAAGCTTGGGAGCAGAATAAAGATGATGTATAAATGAGCACTGTAAGACATTCCACCCCAAGTAAAATTGCTTTCTCCTCATCCCTTTGCTTTTTTTTTTTTTTTTTTTTTGTATCTTTGCAGGTTGTTTTGTGTTGAGTTTTATTGAGCTTCCTCTAAAAGGAAATGCTGGATCTGATCTCTTGCCGAAGAACTCACTTGTTTATTTTCTTCTTAGGTGCCACACTAAGATTTGTCCTGATGTACCTGCTGGGAATGTTTGTACCGTTCCTACACACGTTGTACCTGGTATGGGCAGTCTTTGAGATGTTCACACCTATCATGGGCCGCAGTGGTACAGAGATCCCCCCCGATGCAGTGCTGGCCTCTCTCATCGTGGGCTGCACCATTTTCCTCTCAACTTTCTTTGTAAGATAGGATTTACTTTCAGCTTCTTTCAGGAATGCTTGTTTGTCTTTATTGATGTAGATACAGTATATATTTTTATCTTGTACTGACACCATGCTTGACAGTGATACAAAAAGAACATGCTTTCTTTGAGGGCAAGCAGGATGACCAGTCACAGTGTAGGGTGATGTAACTCAACAACACTGACAAGAAGTATTTCCCAGAGTCTTCTGAAAAAGTTTGGAATTCTCTATGCAGCTGTCACCTAGCAGATTCCCATTCAGATGCAATTCTTGGCTTGTTTTTTTCACCACGGTCTCCCCCCCCCCCCCCCCCCATCCCACAGTTAAGCAGGCTGAATTAGCCATGCTGTCTAGGAGTGCCCACTGGCGGCTCAATGCGGGAACTTGTCTTAGAATGTTAAAAAAAAACCGTGCTCCTGCGCGTCTGTCTCAATCGCCTCGGTTTTTTGCATTCCCGCACAGCAACGGTCGTGGGTTCTTGTCTCACCTCTTCTAATAGATTTCTTTTTTCCTCTCATTTTCTTCACCTAGGTGAACCCCCAACAGCACTTTTCAGAGCTATCATGGCCCCTAAATTCCCGGGGTTTAGGTTTTGCCAATGTGGCAAAATCATTTCCATCACAGATGGACATGCAGTCTGCTATTGCTGCCTGGGGCCAGACCACAATCGGGCATCCTGCTGGGACTGCAGCAGGATGTGTCGTCGTCGTGCCCCCCCCCCCCCCGTCCCCCCCCCCCCCGGGCCCAGCATCAGTGGGCCATTAGAATTGTAGAGTTGAAATGTTCACAGGCTTCGGGATCCTACACGCCCTTCCAGTAATCGCAACACGCTTCTCCAGGATGGGAGCCTAAAAGACAAAAAGGCCAGAGACGAGTATCCTCCCTACAACTTTCCTCCAATAAGTCACATGAGGCCATATCCCTGAAGGACTGGGCAGGGGTGGAGATGCCAGGCCATGTCGAGGAGGCCTCTGCACCGGGGGGAGACACGCCAGCCCTCCTGCATTGAGTTCGACTGTGGCGCCCCTGACTGGAGACAAATGCTGTGCCATGCCGCCAGTCCTGACACATCATGTCGCCCGCAGCAAGACTCCCAACACTAAGAATCATACGAAGCATAGGGCTGCTGCATCGGATCCTGCAGTGCCGAAGCGCATCCTCAAATCATCGATACAAGGGTCACCAAAGCATGCAGCGAAGCATTCACAGCCGGTGCCAAAGCGACTTGCGTACCTGCTATTGACGCCGGCTCAGACGCAGGGGAAGGCTAAATCCAACTAATCTAGCTCTATGCATGCGACACGTCTGCACAATGCACCGCACGACTCAGAGGAAGAGCAGCTTGCACCACTCTAGGGCTCCGCCAACACTCTTTACCCTCTCTGATGTCGAGGGCTCTGGGCTCTCGGAGGTGGACGCTGCTTACCCGTCCGACCCTTCAATCTCCTTGGCTTCTGACGAGCACTCAGCATACCAGAAACAGAAAAAGCTCCACCCAGCATCCCCAGAAGGGGGGGGGCCATCAACACGAGTCACTTGGACTGTCTGAAGCAATAATTCCAAGGGTTCTACTCAATTTGGCAGTGCAGTAATAATGGGAGATTTCAATTACCCCAATATTGACTGGGTAAATGTAACATCAGGACTTGCTAGAGATATAAAGTTCCTGGATGCAGTAAATGATTGTTTCATGGAGCAATTGGTTCAGGAACCAAAAGAGAGGGAGCTATTTTAGATTTAATTCTTAGTGGAACACAGGATTTGGTGAGAGAGGTAACGGTGGTGGGGCCACTTGGCAACAGTGATCATAACATGATCAAATTTAAACTAATAACTGGAAGGGGGACAATAAGTAAATCTGCAGCTCTAACACTAAACTTTCAAAAGGGAAACTTTGATAAATTGAGGAAAATAGTCAGAAAAAAACTGAAAGGTGCAGCTGCAAAGGTTAAGTGTTCAACAGGCTTGGACATTGTTTAAAAATACAATCCTAGAGGCACAGTCCATATGTATTCCACGCATTAAGAAAGGTGGAAGGAAGGCAAAACGATTACCGTCATGGTTAAAAGGTGAGGTGAAAGAGGCTATTTTAGCCAAAAAATCATCTTTCAAAAATTGGAAGAAGGATCCATCTGAAGAAAATAGGTTAAAACATAAGCATTGTCAAGTTAAGTGTAAACATTGATAAAACAAGCGAAGAGAGAATTTGAAATGAAGTTGGCCAAAGAGGCAAAAACTCATAATAAAAACTTTTTAAAATATATCCAAAGCAAGAAACCTGTGAGGGAGTCGGTTGGACCATTAGATGACCGAGGGGTTAAAGAGGCTCTTAGGGAAGATACTGCCATTGCAGAAAGACTAAATGAATTCTTTGCTTCCGTGTTTACTAATGAGGATGTTGGGGAGATACCAGTTCCGGAGTTGGTTTTCAGGGGTGATGAGTCAGACGAACTGAATGAAATCACTGTTAACCTGGAAGATGTAGTAGGCCAGATTGACAAACTAAAGAGTAGCAAGTCACCTGGACCGGATGGTATGCATCCTAGGGTACTAAAGGAACTCAAAAATGAAATTTCTGACCTATTAGTTAAAATTTGTAACCTATCATTAAAAACATCCATTGTACCTGAAGACTGGAGGGTGGCCAATGTAACCCCAATATTTAAAAAAGGCTCCAGGGGTGATCCGGGTAACCATAGACCAGTGAGCCTAACTTCAGTGCTGGGAAAAATAGTGGAAACTATCCTCAAGATCAAAATTGTAGAGCATATAGAAAGACATGATTTAATGGAACACAGTCAACATGGATTTACCCAAGGGAAGTCTTGCCTAACAAACCTGCTTCATTTTTTTGAAGGGGTTAATAAACATGTGGATAAAGGTGAACCGGTAGATGTAGTGTATTTGGATTTTCAGAAGGCGTTTGACAAAGTCCCTCATGAGAGGCTTCTACGAAAACTAAAAAGTCATGGGATAGGAGGCGATGTCCTTTCGTGGATTACTAACTGGTTAAAAGACAGGAAACAGAGAGTAGGACTAAATGGTCAATTTTCTCAGTGGAAAAGGGTAAACAGTGGAGTGCCTCAGGGATCTGTACTTGGACCGGTGCTTTTCAATATATATATCAATGATCTGGAAAGGAATACGACGAGTGACGTTATCAAATTTGCGGAAGATACAAAATTATTCAGAGTAGTTAAATCACAAGCAGACTGTGATACTTTACAGGAGGACCTTGCAAGACTGGAAGATTGGGCATCCAAATGGCAGATGAAATTTAATGTGGACAAGTGCAAGGTGTTGCATATAGGGAAAAATAACCCTTGCTGTAGTTACACGATGTTAGGTTCCATATTAGGAGCTACCACCCAAGAAAGGGTGGGATGCTTCTTCATCCCATGCAGGACTGCATGGAGATTGAAAGGGAGATATTGAACCATCTGCCCATCTCAGTGGAGGTACAGGATAATATTTCCTCACAGACCGTCCATGCAGAGAAATTATGTAGTTGAGTGGTTGCGATTTCGCCGCTGGTGTATGTTGGCATCCCTGGACCTCTTTCAGTGCTCTCCAGAACACTTGCTTCGTTCCTTGTATATGTCTGTTTTAGCAGTCTCATCCATCAGGGTACACCTCCGTGCTATTACGGCCTATCACCCTTCCATTCAGGGTGCCTCAAGTTCCACCCCCTCCCCACACATCTCTCATTACATGAAAGGGGCTTTACAACTAGTCCTCCAGTTACATGCCCAGCAGTCTCATGGGACCTAAATGTAATCCTGGAGACACTGATGAATCCTCCATTTGAGCCAATGCAGTCATCCTCATTGAAGTTTCTCACGTGGAAGGTCCTCTTTCTAGTAACAATAACTTTGGTGTGGAGGGTCAGTGAATTTCAAGTGCTGGTCCATCACGTGCCCTATCTTCAATTCTACCATGACAGTCATTCTTCAGACACACACCCATCCTTCCTCCCTAAGGTGGTCTCGGCGTTCCATCTCAACCAAACCATAACATTGCTGACCTTTTTCCCATGTCCGCATGCCTCCAGCCAAGAGGCCCTGCTGTACACCTTAGATTGCAGAAGGGCGTTGGCCTACTACAAGCAAAGGACTAGTATGCCCAACAGACATTCTCAACTCTTTCTATCCGAGTGGATGCTTGGTGTATGGCATGCTGGGTATGCTCAGTGTGCCTGGTGAAAGTTCTAAAAACTTTGACATAAGTTTTTGGCATCAGGGCTCCATCTGATGATGTCACTCATGTGTGAGGACTAATATCCTACTCTCCTTGGAGAACACCTGTTATAGGTAAGCATCTCTGCTTTCTCCTGAGGATCTATACTTCCCCCTTATATTTTAGATAATGGCTGATATTATTCCCTTCAATTTGGAGGCTTGGGTAAGTCCAACCATAACCTGCCACCTCAAATATTTTAATGTCCTTAAGGAGTTTGTGGCCATTACCATTCACCAACTTCTGTGGGATGCACATGGGAGAATGTAAGGTACTTCATTCTCTGAGGGTGAGAATGCAGACATCAAATATTGTATCCAGGTAGCTGAGGGATTCAAGAGATCAGTTTCCTCCTCAGTTGTTGGTTTTTGAATCTGCTCTGAAAAGACTTTGAAATCTAAATCCTGAATCCTTTACAGGAAAACCTTTTTTTTTTTTTTTTTAAAGAATGTTTTGCTTCAGACTTGCATACTATTCTAGGAGATCTCTGTAATCAAATGCATTCATTTCTTTCTGGAAGGGAGACACATGTTCAGTGTTTGCTTCGTAGAAAGAAGAATTTGTTCAATGGTTAAGCATTGGTGAGAAATGTGGATAGCATCCAGTCCACTTGACCGGCAAGGCTTTTGAATTGGCATTGAGAGCTTCTACTATGACTGGTGTGTTCATGCTCTCATATTTGCAGGCTTCAGAGAGGATGTGCAGGACAGGCTAGCACACAGTGGAGCTAGGCCTTTTTGGAGATTAGGCAAAGGAAGTGATTGGTCTCAAGGACCACTGTTTTACACATTAAACCCTTTCTACTGCTGCCTTGGATCTAGCCTCTCTATCCAATAGGTGGACCATAAAGAAAATAATTTTCCCTAAAAAAATAAAATAAAGGGGGGGGGGGGGGGCGGCGCAGTTTTCTCCGTCCATTTGCTCACAGAGTAGTAGAAACTGAAAGCCCACAACCCAGTTAAAAACTAGGAACTGGTATTCTTACTGAATCCAGTGTTTGTAACCAGAATTAGTCTCCATATTAGTCAGTCTCCCTGTTGGAGGAGGCTAAGATTTTATATAAATTATTGACCCCCCCTCATAACCTTGGACAGTTGGATTCTCTGGATTATAAACACAGGCTAAAGATTAAATCTATTGAAAATTCCGGCAAATTGCCCACTCAAGGGGTTAGTTTTCTCCCTTTGCTCATAAGGAGGTGCTGGAAATGGAGCTGCTCTCCTCTTACAGACCAAAGTGGTTAAACCTGTCCCACCACAAAAGAAGGGCATGGATTTTATTCCAAGTCTTTCCTGTTCCTGAATAAAACTGTAAAATGTTTGTGAAACACACATTCCTCCTTGATGTGTTGTATTGGTCATAAGGGAGTAAGTGCAATGGGAATGACACTATTTTTTTCGAGGGGGATTGCTTTTGCTATTTTTTAAAAATGTTTTTATTTCTGTTGTCAGCCTTCTCAAACTTGGAATTTGTCAGTGCAGTTTGGAGGCTCAGGGAGAATTACCTCCTTCTGCTTTTACTAAGCCTGGTTCTTCCCAGCCTGGTGTGGGAATGGAAAAAGAGCTGCCAGAAGGGTCTCCTGATTTTTTGAGCTCTCCTAACTGGTTTATCAGCAGGGGAAGGTAGTTCAGTGGGCACAGGACAGTTGCCCCCAGGTTTTGGCATGGATCCTGCCTTTTATTAGGTAGAATTTTTTTCAAGGACTGCACTCCTTCCTTCAGGTACAGTCCCTGGCCCCAATCTTAAGCTTGGATCGCAAGCGGTGAAATCCCACACGCCTGGTGCTATGGGTAAGCATCAGGGTATGCCTGGAGCTGGCCTTCCTGATAGGCACCCAGATGGCACGGATGATGAGACTGATCCTTACTCCCTGGAGGATGGGGAAATTCCTCTGGGATTGGAGCCATATAGAACTATGTTGAGGTTCTTTCATAGAGATGAGTTACTGACCCTGATTTCGAACATTGAAGATGCTGGGAGTACCTGGGGCTGAATCCATTTCTGAGCCAAAGAAAAATCCCATTTTGATTTCCTTGTGATAAAGCCTCATGCTTCTTCCCTATTATGGAGGCCATTAAGAAATTATGTTATCTTGATTGGGGTGCCCTAGAAGCTAATTTTAAAGGGGGACATGTCTTGGATCCAGTTGCGAGAAAGCTATTATGTTTTCCAAAGGTGGATGCTCTTGTGTGTGCTGTTACCAAACAGATTACGATTCCTGTAGAAGTGGGAGCAGCCTTGAAGGATGCACAGGATAGGAGAATCGAGGTTATCCTTAAGCAGGCCTTTGAAGCAATGGCAATAAATTTGCAGATAGCTTCCTGTTGTTCCCTGGTGGCTTGCTCTTGTTTATTGCTCTCTCAGGAGATTGATGAATCTGGTGTAGATTCCAGGGCAGTGATGGAACCAGAACTGCCTCTTTGGCAGATGCAGGCTGCAATTTGGTCCTGACTTTGGCCAGAGGGGTGGCTTTGGTATTAGCGGCTAGGTGTCGGCTATGACTGAGAAATTGGTCAGCCAATACAACCTTGAAGTCTAATCGTACGAAGTTGCCCTTTAAAGGCTCGCTCTTATTTGGGAGTTAGCTGGAGAAAATGGCCAATAAGTGGGGTGAGTCCCCAGATCCTCGGTTACCAGAGAATAAAAAAACAGGCACCATGTTCCTTGCGCATGAGAGGTCGTACTAGAGGGTTCAGATATTTTTGACCCTACAGAGGAGCGGCTTTTCGGAGGACTCTACCTTTGAGTAGATCAGTCCTTTTGTCCCAGGCAGCCCAGATGGGGTGCAGGTTCAGATAGTGGAGCACCCAGAGCCTCCCAACAAAAGTGTGCCAACCTACCTCCGGTCTCAGGAGATAGGTTGCCTCGCTCTTTATCAGAGGTGGGTCAAGATCACAACAGACCAGTGGGTGCTGGAGATAAGGGATGGCTATGCGCTGTAGTTTCGCAGTGTTCCTTGGGTCGGTTCATGGTGTTTCCCTGCAACTCTCCACAGAAGAGGCAGGCAGTGGAGGTTACATTGTCAAGACTCCTCAGCTGTGGTTCCAGTGCTTACATCTCAAGTAAATATGGGCCGATATTCCATTTATTTTATGGTGCCCAAGAAGGGAGGGCTCTTTTTGTCCCATCCTGGATCTCAAAGGAGCCGTCCGTCATTTGCGTGTGACTCAATTTTCGCATGGAAACCTTGCGTTCAATGATGGCAATACAGTTGGGGGAGTTCCTGACATCTCTGGATCTGTCTGAGGCATATCTGCATATTACCATCCGATTAGAGCATCATCGATTTCTGCATTTCGTGGTTTGGGGATATCATCAGTTTCGAGCGCTACCATTTGGTTTGTTTATTATTTATTTATACAATTTTTATATACCGTTAACCGGCATGCAAGGTTCCATCTTTACGGTTTACAATCATTTAAGAACAGAAAAATTCAATAAAAATCAATTAAAAAATAAAATAGTAAAATTATTAGAAAAACATAAAATTAGCATTAATATAGATAAGAAATAAAAGAAAAATCAATTAAAACTGTGGACTTAAAATATCAATCTGGGTGTTAGTTCCATAAGCTTCTAAAAAGCACCATGTTTTTAAGTCTCTTAAACTTCTTTAGATTAGCCTGCAGTCTTAGTTCTAATGGCAAACTGTTCCAGAGTTTCGGACCTGCAACAGAAATGGCCCTTTCTCTCACTTCACTGGCAACTGCACCCAGAACTTTTTCCAAGGTTATGCTGGAGGTGGTGGCGGAGATGAAAGATGGGTCCTGGTACACCCGTACCTGGACGACTAGCTGATTCGGGCCAAGAATCTGGAAGAGAACCTCTGGGTCTTGCACAGGGTGATATCATTGTTGCAGGAGCTAGGTTGGGTCTTGAACCTGGCCAAGAGCAATATTCAACCATCACAGTCACTAGAGTTATCTCTGTGTTCAATTCAACATGAAACAAGGCAGGGTGTTCCTGCCGGAGGGCTTTATTCAGAAACTGACACAGGTGCGTCTATTGACTAACACAATATGCCTGACAGTGTGGTCCTATCTTCAGGTGCTCAGGTTGATGGTGGCGACCCTGGAGGTGGTGCTATGGGTACACTCTGCTGTCTCGTTGGAGCCCACAGTCTCAAGACTGTTCAGTTCAGCTCCACCTGCCGATGGAGATCTGCTCTCAACTATAGTGGTGGTTAAAAGTGAATCTAAGAAAGGGGACTTCCCTAAGATCACTGGACTGGCTAGTACTCATGACAAATGCAAGCTTCCAGGATTGGGGAGTTTACTGTCAGGAGCTGATGGTGCAAGGGCGCTGGAGTGCAGAACCACCTTTGGAACATCAATCAGCTGGAAGTCCGTGCGGTCTGGTTGGCATGCTTGCGGTTTGGTGACAAGTTGCAGGGTTGAGTGGTCCAGATAATGTCGCACAATGCAACAACAGTGGCTTACATCAATCGGTAGGGAGGAAGCAAGAGCCAGCAACTGTCACAGGAAATAGCCTAACTTATGGAATGGGTGGAAGTGCATCTTCAGGAGATCTCAGCCTTGTACATTGCAGGAAAAGACAATGTAAAAGCAGACTCTCAGCAGACTGAGTCTGGATCCAGAGAATGGGAATTGTCAAATGAGGTATTTCAGCTAATAGTGGATTTCTGAGCCGAGTGATTGTGCTATGATCCTCCTGTGTGGCTGTGTTTCAGGGAGTACTGGTAGGTGTTAATCCAGTTCCTGGATTAGTGTTACACTTTGTCTGAGCTCAGTGTTTTCCTGTTGGCTGAGTGCTGGAATGGTTATCTGTTAATAACCAAGTTTTACTAACTTGTCCACATTTGGTTTTTGCAGAACAATACGGGCAGGCTGATGTCACTGCAGGGGTGTATATATACTGGCTTGTCAGCTTTGCTCTGTCTCTATCTGCTGGTAGAGGTGCATAACCCACTGGGTTTGGATTCACCTGTCTGCACTAAGGAAAAAGAAATTATCAGGTAAGTAGTCATTTCTCCTTTTTAATTTTTAAAGTGGCAATTAGACATGTGTATTTGTTCTGTTTGATCGATTTTTCTCAAAAGTCTTGATAAGAGCATTGCGTTCCAGTGTATTACAGTGCCAAGGCCCCCCAACTCTAAAATGTGAGGAAAATGTGTGTGGGGTAATGGGAAAGTAGCTTCTCCCCATCCTGCAAAAATGTTCTGAGGGCAGCTGCTTTCAACTACTGATACACTGAAACTAATCAGGCAAAAAAGCTTTGGCATGGAAGCCAATTATGATTGTTGTCTGAAGTAAAAATTTGTGTAAAAAAAAAAAAAAAATATATATATATATATCACTCTTAAAGAAAGATATATGTAGTATTTAATATATATACTTTTAGGCTGTCTTTGCCAGGGGCAGCCTGAGGCACTCCCATTTTTTTTGTCATTGCATGTTTTGAACCTTGTAGTTCTTATTTTTCTAAGGAAGGCAAGGCTGAAAATCCTTGTGTGTAGTGAGACAATGGTGAGACTGGGTCGGTTACTTCCTGGTAACTTTAAATGTAAAGTTTGTTGAATTTTTTTGTAAAGGTTCAGGAATAAAAAAAAAATATATGTAAGCAGAGTGCAGTTGAATGCTATAAATAGATCAAATAAGCTCTTGCTTGGGGAAAGAAACTTTATAACAGAAATAAATAGACAAGCAGGCAAAGGAAATATTTTGTTTATTTTTAGAAGTCTGAGACTTCCATAGATTTTAACCTTGTAGATTAATGTTACCAAAATATTGTCATTTATGCTTTACTTCAAGCATAATTTAAGAAGAGTATCTTAGGACCTGATTCACTAAGGGTTTTTTTTCCAATAGACATAAAATGGGAGAAAAGCCTTAATGAATCTGGCCCTTAATCATCAATAGTAAAACAAAAAAAATTTGATTCTTATTTGGGATTTACTTTTCTTTGTGTGACTAGAAGGGTGTGGTATAAGTTGAAATAGATGAAGGAACATGGAAGCTAGAAGTGTGATTTCCATGGGACTCTGGAATTTCTGATTGGAAAATGGCATTTTAGCAAGCCTGTAGAAGAAAATCTTGCTTGTAGAACTGGGAGGGACAACTACTTTTTATTTCATGTGTTTAGCAAAAAAAAAAAAAAAATCCAGGGTTCAGTTTTTTACTAACCTGGCATGTAACTTTTTTTTTTCTTAAATCCTCCAGATCAGTTTTATTTACCTGACGAAAAGCATGAGGAAAAGCTTGTTATTGCTGGCATCATTGTCTGCAGTGACACTGATTCTTGTTTGCAGTGGGACCTTTTTCCCTTACAGTTCAGATTCTGCCAGCCCGAAACCCAAGCGGATTTTTCTCCAGGTAGGAAGTCATCTGTACAGAAGGTCTAGTCCCAGTGCTGATATGTCCAGTTAGAAGAGGGAAAGTAACCCATGTCATCTTAGCTTTTCTTCTAGATGGGGTTGGCTGTTCTTTGAAACAGGGTCATGTGGGAACTCTGTATTGGCATTTATTTTCTAACTGTAAAGCGGGTGCATCTACCCTTTTTTTTTTTTTTTTAAAGCTGGAATTGCATACGTTTGTTCTAAATAAATATTTGTTTATTTACCTCTTCCCCAATGACTGCCAGGATGGAAAGCATTAGAAATGCATAACATCAAACATCAGTATGTTTAAAAAAAAAAAAAAAAAAAAAAAGCTAGATGTTTGACTCTACTTGTGATGTAAGGTCAGTCTTTGGTCCCGGTGTCCATAGATGGGTTTCCTTGTGTCGTCTTGCTAGACACTTCATAGTCATTTTTCAGAAATCATTTGCCTTGGCAAATGATGATTGACCTGGGTAAATTAGCCATCTGAAAATCGCCCTGTTGTTACTTGGCAAAAAACTTGTGGGGGATTAACAATGTACATGCTTTTAGATGGGTAAAATGTAGGCGTGTTTAGGTTGGAGGAGGGAAATGCCCACAGATTACATTTTGAAATGGTTGTGCGTTATTTTGTATGGAAAAACTACCCACAGGAAAAAGCAGGTGCTTGTCTCTATGGGTCCTTTTTCCCCAGTATACTCATACTTTCTCTTTGAAAACTGATGTGAAACCTGCGGGCAGAAGTATACATGGACTTTATATTTATGCAGGAAGACTTGAAAATAGCCGCCTTTAGAGATATTAATGTAATATATAAGAAGCTACTGTAGTGATAGTCTATGGCAGTGTATTTTGTCTTACTGATGATTGTGAAGCATTATTCTTTATGGAAAAACTTTTTTATTATTTTCAAGTAAACAAATACAATCTCCACAGTGGGGAAAGGGATTCTGCAATCCCCACTGGGAAACTAACAGAGCATCATTAAAAGTTATTCCCTCATATCCCCCCCCCTTCCCCCCCCCCCCCCTGGAAACTCCTCCGAGATTTACAAGAACTACAGAAACAAAGTTCAAGGATCCGAGATCTGCAGGGTAGTTAGCTCATCCAACCAGATGTGAGGTTGTGGATTAGGTCAAACGTTGTTGAGAATCAAACTTCGGGCCCTATGTGGCAGGGATTGCAGGTAAGGCTCCCAGATCTTTAGAAATTTTCGCTTGCGAGTCGGGGAGAATCGTAAAGAGAGAGATTCCATGTGCATCAGGCGATGAAAATGGTTTCGCCATTGCCAGAAAGATGGGGGAGTCTATTCTTTCCACAGCAGTAAGATCTGTTTCTTTCCCACATAGCGCGCCTTTTGAAAAAGTATGCGTGTGGAAACAGTCCGTATTGTCGTTAAAGGAAGGTTATCAAATAACAAAGCACGTGGTGAGAGTGGAACAGAGATATATCCAACAAGCCATTTAAATACTGTAACACCCATGTCCAAAAGTTCCTAATGCATTTACAATCCCAAAACAAGTGTAGCAGCAATCCCATTTGCAAATTACAGTGACGAAAATATTAACTGAGAGCGGCAGGCTGTCAGGGTGGAGACATAAGCTCTCCATAGAAATTTATATTGCATTTCCCGGTAATATTGATTGGAAGTCACAGCCGTGATAGAGTGAAATCCTGCTTTAATCATATTACCAGTCAATTGGAAGGGGGCGATCTTTATCCCAGCGATCTTGTAACAGCAGCCACAAGTCTGGTCCACAATTCACACTCGGGTGTTTATAATGTCTGGAGAGGGAGGGGGGTTGATTGTGATCCAAGGACAAGAACTTTTCCAGCTTATGGAAAATAGCAGCCTGCACGCACTCAGCAGGCAAGGAGGTAACATAATGTTGCAGTTGTAAATAGGAAAATTTGTGATCTGTGGGTAGACTGTAAATATCTTGTAGTTCCGGCCATGATAGTAATTTGCCCTGAGTGTCCAAAACATGACCCAATTGCGTCACCTCCTTCAAAGCCCATTGTTTAAACCCTATTGACTGGGAACCGGGTGAGAACTCTGGATCCCCTTGATGGGGATCAAGTAAGCACAAAGCCATGGAATATCTAGATAGCGAGTAAGAAATAGCCAGGCTTGTCTTATGGGGGCCACCAACAAACCAACGACCCCAGATATCGGTAGCCTCCGAGGGTCTACTTGCAATATGAAGTGTAAGTCAATCGGGGCTACAAGAGTTTGTTCCGCCTCCAGATTTACCCAGGAAGAGCTCCCCAGTACCCAATCACGCACTCTGCGGAGATTTCTGGCCGCATTATGAACCCCCATACCCCCCTTTCCCCAAGCAGATTTGAGATAATGAAGTGGAATTTGTGCTCTCTTCCCTCTCCACAGGAACCGTCTCATGGATCTTTCCAAGATAGAAAGATTTTTATGCTTCAAAACGATGGGTATATTTTGGAAAAGATAAAGCCACTTTGGTAGAATAGTCATTTTAAACAAATTTATCCTCCCACCCAGCGACAGGGGCAAGGGCATCCAGAGCTTCAATTTTTCTTGTGTATGTGATAGAAGACCTTGAACATTAGACTGATATAATTGGGAAATATGAGACTGGATAATGACATCCAAATATTTGATACTATCAACAGCCCATAGTAGAGGGAATGGTCCTCTCCATCTCTCCCGAAGCGAGTTGGGAAATGCTAAAGCTTCTGATTTATCTGTGCTTACCTAAGCCCTGAAAAAATGCCACAGTCCTCAAAAATCTTAAGGAGAGAGGGGGTAGATATGCGGCGGGGTCTGTGAGGGAAAACTATAAAATGTCATCCGCGAATGCGGCATATTTGAAAGTTTTTGTTTGAAACCTCACTCCCTTCACAGCCCGATGACTTTGGCTAGCAGAAGAGGTTCCAATTGTAACAAAAACAATAAAGGGGAAAGGGGACAGCCCTGTTTAGTGCCCCTTCCCACCTTAAATTCGTCCGATGTCATCCCATTGGCCACTATCCTAGCTATGGGATCTGTGTAAAATAATTTGATAGCATCATGAAAGTAATCATCGAATCCCATATATTCAAGTATGCAAGACAGATACACCCAATCCACCCTATCAAACGCTTTTTTTTTTTAATTTTATATTTATGCCAGTTTATAATAATTACAAGAACAATTCTTGATAGGAAAAAAAGAGATTACATCCAATATCATAATACAATTATATAATTCATCATATACAGGAAAATAAGAATTACAGTATCTCTTCATATTTTAAAGTCCTCAATTAGGAAGGCGGATCCTTCCAAACCTTGAGGAAAAATTACATATAACTTATTTAAGGAAATATACCAGATATAACAGTGACACTTTTTTTTTTTTTTTTTTTATGAGGGACTAGGAACATCCAAACAGGGTGCTTCAGTAGTTATGGGAGCTTTCCCCACTAAGAATTGAGTTAACTGGGGTGGATCAAAAAACACATAAGTATTCTGTAAATATTTAACCACACACTTGCATGGAAATTTAAGAAAATATCTTGCCCCAATTAATAAGACCTGTGGTCTCAGCAGGAGGAAAGCTTTTCTCCTCCTCTGGGTCTCTCGAGAGACATCAGGGAAGGCTCCTAATAAACTTCCCATAAATCTTTCATTTCTATGCCTTATACTTAATTTCAATAGCCATTCCCTGTCAGTCTCTAACGTTAAGGTCACAATCAATGTTGCAGGAATTGCTAATTCCATATCAGATGTTTCCAGAATAGTTATGTTGAGAGACTGATCTTTTGCTGGTCTCAAGATTTCTAAATCACTATCTTGATTGACGGCCTCTCTTCTGGACTTTGATATATAAAATATCTTTGTAATTGATGGAATCATTTCCTCTGAAAGTTTAAGTATATCAATCAGATACTTTTTAAAGACCTCTCTTGGAGATCTCAAAGGCAACTGAGGAAAATTTATAAATCTTAAATTCCAACTTTTTGCGATATTCTCAAGGTTTTCTATTTTTTGAGCAGTATTGTTCTTATCTTTCATCAACATTACTTGCGTTTGAAGTATTTTTATCTGTCCTTGTAGATGCCGCCTGTTCTGTTTCTAAGCTCATATTCGCAAAAACTTTCCATTTTCTTTTCATGCTGTTTTACTTGTTCCATTACTGGAATTAATTGCTGCAATATAGACAGTCTCATCTCGTTTATAGCTTCCCATAGCGTTTCAAAGGAGAAAACATGCGGGCTTACCATTGATGGTATTTCTGTCACGGGGAGTCCCTCAACAGCTCCCAAAGCTTCTCCTCTTAACGCTCCAATTTCACCACCCAAGGGGCTAGAAGTTGCCGTCAGCGCTGCTCCGGATCCTGCTAGGTTGAAGTCCTTCACACTTTGGTCTCTGATTTCTTCCCCCGGAGTAATCGCTGTTCTACCAGCAGCCGGATTTAGCGGTGGGGTCCTCTCAGCGGGACTCAACAGTGAAATTGAGCCAGGTAGAAAGGGGAGCTCAAATTCCCCTTCTCCTCTCTGGAGCGGCTGGTCTCCCGCTCCTTTGTCGCTGTGCGTGACATGGGCATCCATCAGACCGGTCAGAGTGCTTGCCAGAGTTGCCGCAGGGCGCTTCCTCCCCATCATAAAAGGTAAGTTTTCTGCAAGAGTTCAGCACTTGAAAATCAATCAGGAACACTCTTGGATCCACCTCCCAAACGCCTTTTCTGCATCAAAGCTGATGGCCAGATAGGGCGTATCCGTCTGTTGAAACAGAGTCATCGCCACCAATATTTTCCGGATGTTAGTGAGAGCATATCAGCGGCGGGCGAATCCCACCTGTCCGGGTTGTGTCAAAGTGGGAAGTAGGGGGGCCAGGCAATCTGCTAATATTTTAGCTAACGGCTTTTGGTCTTGATTTAGAAGCGAGATAGGTCTGTAGGACGTGGCCTCAAGAGGGCCTTTCCCCGGTTTTAGGATAAGAGTAATGTGAGCTAGATTGGTATGTGGTGGGTAAGAGCCTTTCAGAACAAGGGTGTTAAAGGCCTTAGTCAATGGGGGGGGTAACAGAATCCAGGAGGACTTGGTAAAATTCGGCCGGGTACTCGTCTGGGCCTGGGGATTTAAAGTACTTGGCCATTCGTATGGTGTGCCGCACCTAGTCTTCAGTAATGGGCCTATTGAGCCCCAAGACTTACTCCCTTGTCAACCGGGGCAACTTAAGTGTAGATAGGAATTTTGTACAAGCTTCCGAATTCCATTGCCCGGCTGTGTAGAGGTTAGTGTAAAAATTTTGAAAAGTTTTCAAAATGTCGGCCATGTCCGAAGTGACTTGACCCGTTTGTTTCCTTATGGCCAGAATGAACCTGGAGCCTTGATGAGACTTAATGAGATTAGCCATAAGTTTACCAGGCTTATTACTGTATTGGAACAACTTGTGCTGATAATAAATCAAACTTTTGGTAGCTCGCTGATGGAGCAGAGTATTAAGAGCACTTTGTATGGTTAGAAAATTATCCCTGTTAGCTTGAGAATTACTACTCGCCAGGGCAGCTCTTGCCTACCGAAGCTGAGAGCTTAAGGTTAAAATTTGTTTGTCTCTCTCTTTTCGCCGCCTGGCCATGTAAGAAATATTTATTTATTTATTTATTTTATATACCGATGTTTCTGTAAAGAATACATATCACACCGGTTTACAAGGAAGAAACTGTCGCCTCGATGGCGGTTTACATTGAAACATTTAACAATTAACAGCAACAAGAAGGCGCAAAGAGGAACTAAGTGGAGCTTACAGTGAACATTCATGATTATATAAATATCAATATCTCCCCGAGTACTCAGGGGAGATATATAAATATCTCCCCTGAGTACTGCCTTAGCTGTGTACCAGAACAATTACTGATCTTCCGAATGTTCTTTGTTAAGGCTAGCATAGTCCACCCAGCGGTCTTGTAGGTAGTCAGCAAACTGTCAGTCAGTAAACTGTCAGTAAACTTTGGACAGGTAATGCGGGAACCTCCAAGCAGCCCCAGTGTTGCGGGTGTGAATGTCTGATAAAGTGATCCCTACAGGTGTGTGATCCGAGATAATAAGGTCAGCTATGTGTGCATCTCGTATGGCTGAGAAATGACTACTACTAACTAGGAAATAATCCAAACGCGTCTGGGTCTGATGAGCCCTTGAGATGAGTATATTCCCGTTCCATAGGATGGAGAGTGCGCCACGCATCCACTAATTGCAATGAGTGTTCCAGAAACAGAATTCCATTGTCTGCTAGTGGCTGCCTCCCGGGGTTTGGTCTCTATCCATATGGGTATCACGGATTATATTAAAGTCACCGTCAATTATGATGACTTAATCAGTATAAGACGCCAGTAGGTAATATACTCCACGAAAGAATTTTAGCCCAGGATTATTAGGAGCGTATATATTGCAAGGGATGTATGGCTGTTGATGAATATCTAGGATGAGAATGAGGTATCTCCCCTCAGGATCCCTAATTGTTTGCTTAACTGTAATAGGTGCATGCTTTCCAATAAGTATCGCCACTCCCGCAGATTTAGTGGTCGCAGAGGCATAGTGAATCTCTCCAACCCAACCTCTGCATAGTTTCTCATGTTCACTATCAGTTAAATGTGTTTCCTGGAGAAACGCAACATTGTACAGATTTCCTCTGCAATGTAGACAATATTTTAGATCTTTTGATGGGGGAATTTATACCACACATGTCCAGGAATATAGTTTCAACCCACCATTAGTCATTACTCGATTAGTGAGCTAGTGAAGCATTATTCTTTAAATTAAAAATGTACATGTAAGCAAATGTTTTATAGTTGATTGTGGACTCGGTCAGAGTGCTGTCATTAAACATATTATATAATTTTTTTTTTGAAACAGGGAAAGGTTCTTTTTTTTTTTTTTAAGGTAGTCTGTCCTCAGGAGTCTGTTATCAGCTATAGAAACTAATAAAATGAATATTGAAATCCCCAGGTACTTCTGTGTAAGTGTAATGATAACCTTGGAGGCAGAGCTTCCTTTGATCTGAGTGTGAAGAAATGACAATGAGGGGTTGGGACACATTAATTTTTCAAGTCTAAGCAAGCTGAATTAGCCATTACATGTGAGTGATGTCATCCGGTGGCACGAATAGACTTGATCTCTCCAAGATGATAGAGCTTTGAGCCCTACTGAGCATGGGCGGGAATTCCCGCATGAGCCGCCTCAGACATTTTTTGTCCAAGCACTTGCACAAATGTTTCTTCTCGCTTGCTTCAGAATTTTTTTTCCTTGGCAATTATTCTAAATAGTTGTCTCGCTGCCTTGGCAGCCCCACAAAAACATCTTTAGTGCACCAATATTTTTTGCCTTTGATTGTGGAACCGCCAGCATTGGGAATCATTAATACAAGAAGATAAGTCCTTTGTGAAAATGCTTACTCTGATACATGATCATTCATGAGTGACTAGTGACCCTTACAAAAAAATGAGACTGGGAAACCGTGATCAATAATTATAAATTACTGCACAAAAAAGGGGACATAAGTCATAAGACCAGTTTTTTTGCAGTCCCATGCTTAAGAAGCTGACCTGCCACAACCAGGGAGGAGTTCTGCCTCTGGAGCAAGGGAGTGGGCTGAGGCTGGGGGAGATGGGCCACTGAACTTGATGTAAAGGTGGCCTGGCCCGCCCTCCAGCCTCTTTCGGTGGTTTTATTGGCAAGGTTTTCTTTCCTACGCATCTGTTTTTTGGGTGGCTGTTCCCAGAGTAGAGGTCCTTACTCCAAGGGACCATGCAGTGAACATCGTGCCTGTTATTCAGTGGCTGTTCACTCGAGCACACCTTCCCTTGGGCCTGTGGCTTCTTGGAGGATTTGGCCCCTTTTAACCGTATAGCCTACCATTCAGTAGCATGCACCCACCTGCCCCCACCCCCTCGGGTATGAATGACTGAAGAGATGAGATTGGGTATCCAAGCCGGATACTGGTGCGTCCATCACTGGCAGGCCTTAGTTTGGATGGTCAGGTAGGGCCTGGGTGGAAGATCGGGCATGTGCCAGTGAAACGAGGGGTTTAGTGGAGCACGTGGCCTGCTCTGAATTAGGGTCAGATGTGAGGAGCAAGTGCTAGAGCTGAAGGTGGCCTACAGTGCATTGGGGTCGGTGAGAAGGCAGGCTGCAGCAGGGCGGATTTTGCTGGGCCACAAAATGGCATTTGTCCGGAGTATCAGTGAGGGGCTATGCAGATATACTTAGGGGGTTCTTGCATTAGATTGTCTCATGCATCTTTGTGTGGCCTCTGATCATCTGGGCTCTAGCGAAGCTTTCAGCTTGGTGAGTTTGGGCAGACGCTCTGGCCCTTGTGTATGAACCCCCCCCCCCCCAAGGGATCCTGCAGTTGCAGGGACACCCTCTGGCCCTAGAGCATGGGGTCTGCTTGAGGGGATTGCGGCTGCAGTTGCATTGTGAGTGGGATGGGTGAGTCAACTGATTTTTGTGAGCCTGTTTCTGCAAAGGGGAAGGCAGGGTTTGTTATGCACTGTGCGCGTTGCTTCCTTCGGTAGGGTCTACCAAGCTCCTGCTGCAGCTCCAAGGTCCTCCCCTGCCCAGTTCTCCAATCCACTTGCTCATGTATAGTCCAGACTTGTGCTGCGGCCCCCAGGTGCACACGCTTTTGTCAGCATGGCGGCCTTCACCAATGCCCATTGGGTTTGAGTGTGTGCTCTACCAGACTGCGATTGGGTAGTCTCCGTTATGAGGGGAGAGAACGATTCTAACCACTAGTGGCGATGCAGGGCCAGTGGCATGCTGGTATCAGGCCTGCAAAGGGCCCATTGAATCTGCATGCTCAAATGTTTGCAGCAATAATTTAAAAAAAAAAAAAAAAAAAAAGCCAAACGTATTGCTATAGGTGGCAAAGTGAGCTACAGTTTTGGAGACAAAATTTCTTCTAAGTACAAAGTAGTATGGAAACTGGAGGCAAATAAAACAAAGCCAATCAGATGCTTGGATACTTAGGGAGAGCAGCAGCCAGCAGAAAGAGGGAGATGATATTCCCCTTAAGTCCCTGGCAAGGCCCATGTGGAATAATTGCATACAAGTGCAGTAGCACTTTCCATATGGCCATCAGACATGTCAGGAATGTTGTTAAGAGTAAATGATGGCAGTTAAACGGTCCATCCAGTTGTCCTGGCTCATTGCTTACAGTAGTAATTCCCATGCTTTCTTTTAGAGGTGGAATCTGCTGCTGCTCTGTGCCAGTTACCCCATCCAAGCTTTCTGTTAAGGGAGTAACTGCCAGTCCATACAGGTCACCTCCACGTGTTCTGTGGAGGGCATTAACTACAGCTCTGTGCAGGTGGCCCTCATGCCATTTTATTGAGGGTGGTGGCTGGTGCTGCTTCATGCAGGTTACCCTCCATGCATTCTGTTGGGGGCATTTGCTGCAGTCGCCCTAACCCAGATGCAGGCCAGCACCCAGGTTTCGCCTTCAGTACTGTTTCTGCAGCAAGAGTTAGCAGCAGTGGCTCCAAAGGTGTAGGATTGAATGGCAGGGCAGCAGCCATCTTGGTCCAGACGCTTGTGGGAGCAGCGGTCACCTGGGCCAGTACAAGTCTAATTGATCAATTGTATGTTGTGCTTGTTCTATATGTGGCTGCTGAAGCCCACAAGTTCTGTCCCTGCAATCAGTGAATTATGTGCTTTCTGTCTCCTTCTGACTTGGATTAAGCCTGCAGGTAAAAAATACCAGTGGATAAGTGCAAGGTGATGCATATAGGGAAAAATAACCCATGCTATAATTACACAGTGTTGGGTTCCATATTAGGTGCTACAACCCAAGAAAGAGATCTAGGTGTCATAGTGGATAACACATTGAAATCGTCGGTTCAGTGTGCTGCGGCAGTCAAAAAAGCAAACAGAATGTTGAGAATTATTAGAAAGGGAATGTGAATAAAACTGAAAATGTCATAATGCCTTTGTATCGCTTCATGGTGAGACCGCACCTTGAATACTATGTACAATTCTGGTCACCGCATCTCAAAAAAGATATAATTGCGATGGAGAAGGTACAGAGAAGGGCTACCAAAATAAGGGGAATGGAACAGCTCCCCTATGAGGAAAGACTAAAGAGGTTAGGACTTTTCAGCTTGGAGAAGAGACGACTGAGGGGGGATATGATATAGGTGTTTAAAATCATGAGAGGTCTAGAACGGGTAGATGTGAATTGGTTATTTACTCTTTCGAATAATAGAAAGACTAGGGGGCACTCCATGAAGTTAGCATGGGGCACATTTAAAACTAATCGGAGAAAGTTCTTTTTTACTCAACGCACAATTAAACTCTGGAATTTGTTGCCAGAGGATGTGGTTCGTGCAGTTAGTATAGCTGTGTTTAAAAAAGGATTGGATAAGTTCTTGGAGGAGAAGTCCATTACCTGCTATTAAGTTCATTTAGAGAATAGCCACTGCCATTAGCAACGGTAACATGGAATAGACTTAGTTTTTGGGTACTTGCCAGGTTCTTATGGCCTGGATTGGCCACTGTTGGAAAACAGGATGTTGGGCTTGATGGACCCTTGGTCTGACCCAGTATGGCATTTTCTTATGCTCTTATGTTCTCTGACCCAGAATAGACAGTACTAGAATCGCATTATATAACTTTTTCAACTATTTATTTAGTTTTATATGGTGGTGACAGTGTCTCGCCTCTGAACTCTCCATAATGTTTGAGGTCATGAAACAGTTTAGATAGTAACACAGTAATGACAGCAGAAAAAGACCACATGGTCCATCCAGTCTTCCCAGCAAATTTCTTATGGTAGTAACTGCTGCTCTGTGCATCTGCCCATCCTTTTAGGTTATCCCCCAAGCCTTATGTTAAGGACTGTAAAATTTACATTCAAACCGAGCAACTGTGAAACCCATAACAAAATTACTGCTGTCATTTTCAGGGTGAGCAGCCCTCTTGATAATTCAAACAAGGCTGCTTGAACGTGCTTTACTTTGGACTTTACTTTTGTTAGTCTTACTAGGGACAGTGGGGACATCCATTTGTTGGCAGCCTGTCCTGCTAGCTACTGTCCTTATTAATATTCCTCTGGAGTTCTTATGATATGTTTACAAACATAACATATAGCATGCTTGGCAAATCTTCTTAATCAGGCCCCCCCCTCAGAATGACCTCGAGTGTGCAGGAGATTCGCAAGAAAAGGCTCATGAGGCAGTGCCCATGTGGGAATTCCCACACATGCTCAATAGATCTCAAAACTCTACTGTCTTGGAGAGGCAAGTCTGTTCGGTGCTGCCAGATGACGTCACCCATATGAAATGGCTAATTCATATTGCTATTTATGGAAAACAGTTTATGGGTAAGCAAACTTGCTCTCTTTTTGTGTATATATTAACATTACCTAATTTTTTTTCCCTTCCATGCACCCCTCCTGTTTTTTCCCTCCTTTTCTGTCAGCACATAACTAGGACATTTCATGGCTTGGATGGAAACATATTCAAACGTGATTCTGGGATATGGATTAATGCCTTTGATTACACTGGAATATCGCACATCACTCCTCACATCCCAGAAATCAATGACTCTGTTCAGGCTCCTTGTGAGGATGTCCCTTTCTGTGGCTTCCCTTGGTTTCTGCCAGTTCAGTTTTTGATCAGGTTGGTAGCATTTATTTAATTTGTTTTGTAAGGTTACTTAATGTGCGTCCATATAACTGGGTACCAGAGAGCAGATAGAGGAGCCAGCACACTGTTTAAGAGGTGTAATAATGGAGCGGCTTTTATTCCAGAAGACACAAAGGATATCGGAACATTTAGGGATGAGAGTTTCTCTGACGAGCAGGATTACATCAGCCATACCAATGGTTGATGTCATCTGATGGTGCTGTTACAGAACAGACTCTGAATTCAGAAAGACACTACAAGTCTTCTTGGGCTGTTTCCTTCCACCGAAGTGAAAGGAAGCATGTCTGCTATTATCAGAATTGCTAGTCTAGTTTTTCAGGTTGGTAGATTTTGTGACTCTATTTTTTCTTCTTCTTAGCTTTTCCTTTTATTTTTTTATGTTGTCATGTCTCCTGAAAAAAAAATTAAGTACTTTTCCCTTTTTTTTTTATTTTATGTATTCAAATTCCAACCATTGAATTTGATTTAGCTTCTCTCCTTGCCATGTTTGGCAGAAAGCCATTCAATGAATGCCCAAAATGTAACTTTAAAATGTCCAGCCTCAACTTCCATGACTGCTACCTGTGCTGCCTAGGCCCATCCCACAGTCCATGTGTATTCTTGCACTCTGTCCCACAGAGACTTGACAATAAAAGCATTATTAACTTCTCAGATGTCAACTGAAAAAAAAGAGGAAGGGTATAGCTGAGGAACTGGTGCTTAAATTTAGCAAATCAGTCTTGACATCCTTGTCAAGATTCCCCAAATCTCACAATGATCTTAGGAGAGAGAAAAAAATCTTCCCTGGTGCTGACTTGAGGAAATCTCGCACTGAAACTTCATCAGCACAGAGGGAATAGACATCTGTTTCCGGTGCCAAAACTGTCTCTGAACCATCTACTATTAAAACCTCATTGCAGGAGAACTTGGTGCTCTTCAGTGCAGTCTCCTCTCAAGACTTTGGCACTTTATTTGTTTCAGTGCAGAGATCCTCCAGTAACCACAGAGCATTTGCTAACATCTGAGTCAAAGGATACTGTATGAGTCTTAGTGCCAGAATCAGATACTTTGTCAGCAGATCCTCCTCCTCCAGCGCCATCTTTTTGTTCATAGGATGTGGCTGGATTTTGTGTACAAGTATTGGACAAATATTTCTACTTCATCACATCTTCCATCTGTTAGGTCCTTCCTCTGAACCAGCTCTCCACCTGAATATATATTTTGGCCAGTTTTTTTTTTTTTGTTTTTTTTTAATGGCTACTTCAATTTCATTTACATTGCAAGAAGAGACTGAACCTAGAGAAGACATTTTGGGGGTCTTGAATTTAAATACAAGCTCCTAAGCAGGATGTAGCACTCCCTATCCATAGTATTATAGGGACTTTAATTAAGAATGTGGTAAACTCTGATCAAATTGTCAGTGGACCACAAACTAGACCGAAAGAACAAGGTCCAACCCTATCAAAGTCGCAAAAAAGTACAGATCCCTCACAAGTTCATTGTTGTAGAATTATCCCTAAAGAAAGCAAAACAGTCCAAGACTCGCACCAGTTTCCCTCCAGGTGATGATGCCAAACTATTAGAATTGTGAAAAAAGAACTTTGTCAGCTATGCTGACATCAAGATTAGCAGCTCACCGATTTCATATGGTACAATATATGTATAACACCTTACAAAATTTGAGAAACATCTCTTCTCAACTTTCTACAGGTAGTAAAGGCTTAAGTGGAAGAGGATTTTTAGAAAGGTAAAGCAAGATGTTAAAACATCCTTCAAATATGTCAGAAAAAAGAGGAAGGCCAGAATTGGCATTGTAAGATTAAAAGGAGGCAAAAGATCAATGTGTAGAAAGAGATGAAGATAAAGTAGTACTATTAAATACTTCAGTTCTGTGTTCACTAAAGAAGACATTGAAAAAGGACTGCTGCTGGTTGACAAGAGTATGCATGGGGAGAAGGATAGATACCATCTCATTCACAAGAGGGTTTGGGTGAAACTAAAAAAAAATTGAAAGTAGACAAGACCATGAAGCCATCAATTGCCTTCCAGGTAAAAATCACTCAGTGAGGTACAACAAAATCAAGTATACAAAATTACATCATATTATATAAATATGTAACAATGCAGTCACGATATTTAAAATTCTGCCCTTAACGCCACCTGATGCTTGTCCGGCAAACCTGAATTTACTCAGGCATATACATTAGCCACACTTGCTAAAACATAACAAATTGTTTTCATCTTTAAGCTGAGATAGTAAACTATTCCACTATAAAGAAATGGCATCGGAAAAGGCATGGTTCTGTAATTGTGCATGGTAGAAGGCCTTTACTGCTGGAAGTTGTAGTTGACAATCTGTGCATACAGGAGAACTCTACAACTGCAGTACCAATTTAACTTCTCATTTACTGTAAGTGAGGAGCCAACAACCTTTCATTATTTTAAATGCTGGCAGGTTTACTGAAGGATCTGTTCAATAGATCCTTGGAGATGGGAGTGGTGATCGAGATTGGAGAAGGGCAGTTGTGGTCCTGTTTCACAAAAGTGGAAGACTGGAAACTACGGGCTGTTTAGCCTTACCTCTGTGGTGGGAAAATTAAGGAGACCTGCTGAAGGAAAGGATAATGAATTATCTGCAATCCAGTAGGTTGTAGAATCCAAGGCAATATGGTTTTACTAGAGGAATATCTTATCAAACAAATGTGATTTTATTTTTTTGATTGACTAGAGAATTAGATCAAGGACGAGCACTTTATATGATTTATATGGATTTCAGCAAAGCTTCTGATAAAGTCCTACATGGGAGTCTCATGAATAAAATGAGGAGCCTGAAAGTAGGTTCCAAGGTGGTGGAATGGATTAGAAGTTGGTTAACCAACGAGAGTTAGTAGTAAATGAAGTGCACTCTTGAGAGAATGGTGATTTGTGGAGTGCCTTGGGGTCTGTTCTGAAGCTGCTTCTATTCAGTGTCTTTGTAAGTGATATTGCAGGTTGGAAATTTTTTGTTGTTGTCACTAAGATCTGCAACAGAATAGACACCCCTGAAGGAGTGGAGAAAATGAGAAGAAAGTTTAGGGAGTAATCGAAGGTTTAGCAGCTAGGATTCAATGCCAAGAAGTACAGTGTCATGTATTTGGGGTGTAGTAATCAAAAGGAGCTATATGTGATTTGGGGAGAGGGACGAGAGACTGATGTGCACAGACTGGGAGAGAGACTTTTGGATGATAGTCTGGTCTGGTCTGAAAGTAATGACGCAAGGTGATGACTTAGGCCAGAGGGATATTGTACTTTATAGAAAGAGGCATAACAAGGAAATGGATGTGATAATGCTCCTGAACAGATCATTGGTGTGGCCATTCACCTGGAGTACTGTGCTCAATTCTGTAGATTGTATCTCAAAAAAACATAGAGATAAGATAGAGAATCAAAATGGTGTGGAGTCTTCATCAAAAGATATTTGAGATGAGACTTAAGGACCTATAGATGTATACTCTGGAGGAGAGACGAGACCGGGGATATAATACAGACTTTTAAATATCTGAAAGGTATTAACAGTGCACAAGAATCAAAACTTTTGCAGTGGAAAGTAAGCCATAGAGTTAGGTATCCTGATATGAAACTCCAAGGAGGTAGAATTAGATCAGGAAATATTTTTTTTCTTGGAAGAGTCGGTAAAGACGACAAGAACAGTAATAGAATTAAAAAATGCATGGAAGTAAGTTTTGGTGTAACTTTTATGCATGGGGGTAACCTGCTTGGAGTGGCAGTTACAACCCTGAAAAACCTTGCTGGCTAGACCGGATGAGCCATTTGTTACTATCATGTAAATGTTAATGAATTCTTAACATTTACTAAAATGTTAATATTGTTAATATTAATATTAAAATGTTAATATTAAATTAATATTAATATTAAAATGTTAATATTAAAATGTTAATCAATATTAAAATGTTAATATTGTTTATGGCTAAAATGTTAATATTCTTTCTTTAATTTCCTCCCCTTTCAGTTCCTATTTATTTTTCCTTGTTTTTTGTAACTTTCTCACATCCTAAATATTGTTATAATGTTTTTATTTAAGTTTCTTACTATATTTGATGTCGAATTGGGAAATGTTTCTACCATGTTACTCTCTGCAGTTATTCACATTGTTAATTGTAAACCGGGTTGATGTGATTCATATCATGAAACTCGGTATAATAAAAATAATAAATAAATAAATATCACATCTTTTAAGTGTTTGAGTATGAGGAATTTTGCTTTTTTATACCAAAAGTTGGAAATAAGGATTTACCCTTGTTTTTCTTTTTTTACTTCTAGGAAGAACTGGTATCTTCCTACACCTGAAGCGTCTCCTTCAAAGCCTACACATTTCAGACTTCTATCCAAAGAACAGATGCCCTGGCATTCCACAAGGCTAACATTTGAAATTGCAGGTGGGTAGCTTACAATTGTTAGAACTCAAGATGCCTGTTCACTGTTTTTAAAGGGAAATGATGTTTCTGATGTAAACTCAATACACCTATGCTCTGCTTCCATGGCAGATTCAGGTCAAAATTTTTCTGCTTCTTATGTGACTGGAAAAAGCCCTGCTGCACCTTGTCTGAGGGGGGAAGTGCCCCTTTCCACTTGCTGTACTTAATGTGAAGTTGCATCTCCAAGCTGTTGGGTGGGCCCTGTAATCCTAGAGGGAGACGAATCCTCCTGAGCCCCCAGGAAAAGAGCAAATGCAGAAGGTGTGCCTTGTTCCCTGTCACACAGGGTTTCCCCAAACTGTTCTGTAGTCCTATCTCCTGCCCCCTTCCCTGCCACAGCAGGTTGGGTTTCCAGGATATCTACAATGAAATATATATTAGATTTGCATATATTGAAGACTCAATATATTCATATTTATTCCATGTATATTCATTATGCATATCCTGAAAATTCAGCAGGCTGTGGAGGTCTCCAGAACAGATTTGGGAGCTGTGCCCTAATGGCGTCAGTACAAAGATTTTTACCTCCGATTGGAGTATAGGCATTGATCCGTATTATTGTATAATCTCATGACACAGCAGTGTCACACAAAGTTTTGGATGAATTACCCTCTTTGGGTGTTTTCTAATAAGGTATCTGAATACTTTACACAGACACTGCATCCTGCAGTTTTGTAACCTGGGACTTCCCCCAACTCCCACCTGTGGCTTTCTACTGAAGGGAAACTTATTCTCTGTGGGCAAGCACAAAAAACTTCCACACAAGATGAGTGACACCTGACTGAGTCAAGTCGTTTTTCTCTCAAAGCCCAGAAAGTTTGTTTGCTTTTTGAGCATGCAAGGCCTTCCCATGCTAGCATCCCTGCGAGTGAGTCTCCTCAGTCTGTTTTCAGCTGCTACAGCGAATGGTTGGAAATAGTCTCTTAGCATCACTGCTATTTCTCAGAATGGCTACAGAAAAGAAAGGAAAAAGTCAGTTCAAAAATGTCAACAGTGTGGACACACAATATCCATTGTAGATTTACATTTCCTTTGTGTGAAATAACTGGGACTTGATTCTTCGAGCCCTGGCCCCTGTAGATGTATATCCCTGAGGGTGTTAATTTATTGATCTCTCCAACTCCAATGTGAGCACTCAGGCTTATCGAAAGAGATTAAATTGAAATCCAGTTCAAAAATAGCTACTGGTAAGCCGAGAGTTGTCTATGGCACCGAAAAGCTTAGGCATGCCTATGCCTTAGAAGCTCGGCACCAAACCAAGTTGGAGCCGGGAACCACCTGCGCAAAAGAAACAAAGTACAGAATCAGCACTGAAACACTGGAGCCATGAGGTACTGGTGTCAAAAGAATACATCAAGGAATAGTTAGCACAAAAATGGTGCAGAGAATCACCAGTACCCAAAGGTTCAGCACACACAATCATTGGTGCCGAAGTATTGGTACAGAAAATCACTGGCATGGGAAAAACGTTCCAACTCAGAGCCAAAACCATGGCACCAATGTATATGTGCACTATCTTCATTATCAAGCTTTTCCTCAGAACCTATTGAAGTAGGAAGAAAGCATGTAAGAAAGACACAACATGCAGAAACATCAAGTAGTATGACTTCACTTCCTACACTGGAGCCCCAGATGGAGGAGTCAAAAACTATACATTCTGAAATTCTGCTTCAGCAACCTGTGCACACATTTGTACAGAAATTATGGGCACATACATATGAAGCATGTGCCTAGTCATCAAAAATCCTCAGCTTAACCCATACTGAAATTACAGGGGGGGTAATACAAGAGAAGAGAAGCACAAAACTGAAATTTTATTTATTTTTTATTTATTTTTATATACCAATTTTTATATACCGACATTCGATCTCAATTGAGATCACACCGGTTTACATTCAGGTACTGTATTTCTCTATCCCCAGAGGGCTTACAATCTAAGTTTTTGTACCTGAGGCAATGGAGGGTAAAGTGACTTGCCCAAGGTCACAAGGAGCGACAGCAGGACTCGAACCCTGGTTCACAGTCCACTGCTCTAACCACTAGGCTATTTCTCCTCCCTTGGCTTAATGTACACAAATTATATCTGATTCTTGCAGTTCAAATTAATCAGTTAGAATGAGATATACTATTTCCAAATCCACCTTCAGGCTTGACACCAGAAAAAACTGGAAGTTTAACAGCACCAGAAGACTCCACATACCCAAATTTTCTGCAAAAGATTTGAGGCAATTGCTTTCAGTTTAGAAGAGAAAGCAGAAGATATAATCGACTTGCAAGTCTTGCTAAGTTTCATCCAACCACTGAAACAATACAAAACGCTACCAATGCATGATGCGCTAATGAAAGTCCAAACTAAAATTTGGAAGACAGCTTTCTCTGGATCACCTATAGCCAAAAACATTGATGTAAAATATAGAATACAAAAATGCTCAGGACATGAGAAGGTACAACTCTCTCATGATTCCATTATTATACAGTCAGTGATGAAAAAAGCCAAAGGACAAAAGCTTACTTGAATTCTGCTCCAAGGATCATTGATACAGTTGGTAAAAAAAAAAAAAAAAAAAGCGACCTTGCAAGCAAGGATTGCTGAGCACCAGATCAGAATGATTCAATGTTTTTAATAATAACCTTGAAAAACTCCATGAGCATTCTAAAAGTTTGCTAGAAGAACATCATTCTTTCAACAAAATCATGGCAAAGAATTGTGTAAGAGAAACCAGCTAACACTTCCATTAAATAATTTGTAGTGAGAGGATAACTATCTCATTAATCACTTACACCTTTCTACCTAACAAAATTAAATTCAATTTAAATATTGACTCATATTAGGATTGTAGAATGTTAACACACAGTGTTAATGTTCATTTCCTGTGAAGCGTCATACTGGAGAGTTAGTGAACGCCAAACAAGTAAGAATTGACCGTACCCTGATGAACAGTGTTTGAAATAAAGACCTATGTTGGGCTAAGTGAGCAAGTAGATGAAGAATAAGCCGGATGATTTTTACAACACAGTGGCGGTAGCTACATTCATATGATTCCAGTTAGTCACTCTTGAAGCTAGAGGAAATACATGAAAAAGATTTGTGTGTGTGTATGTATATGTGTGTATATATATAATCTTCTCAAAGGATTTTCTGATCAGAGGATTTTAAGTGCAAACAAAAACAATTAAAAAAATAAAATGGCGGCATAAATTGTGAAGCAACCAAAAGTGCCTGTCAAACAGCTAAGTTACAGATGCTTATTTAAAGACCATCATAATAGGCTTCATTGAACAGTGATAACTTTATATCTCTGCCTTATTTTTAATCATAGGTCTAGTAGTCATCTATTTTTCAATATTTTTCATATATGCTGTGCAAAAGTTCTACTTAACTTTGGTATGAAACGCTGTCTTTTCAACTTCTATGAAGCCTTGCTTAACATGCCCAACATGGGTCCATGTTTCAAACAGCCGGTTCTTTATCAATGGCTCAATAACAGCATAGCAATTATAGCAGCTCATCTGAGAAAACAGCATGTACAAGTATTTCCATACTTAGACAATTGCCTGATTATCAAGTCCATCCTACAAAGACTTGATAGAAGATGCAAACCTACTTATATCAACCATGCAATTCTTCATATTTCTAGTCAATTTCGAAAAATCAACATGCAGACTGAGGCAGCATCTGGAATTCATAAGTGTGCAGTTGAATGTGATAAAAGTATATCTACTTAGCACAGGAGGGAACATAGAGGAAATGAACAGGCAAGCAGTTCATGAGTACTAGGACACATGGCTTTAACTGTTCATGTAACACCATTAGCATGACTGAAAATGAGACAAGCACAGCACAATGGTATCTAAAGAGCAAGTAGAACCAATAAAATCAACTGATAAGTTACAAAATCCAACTAAACAAAGAAATAAAGGATTCATTCACATGATGGATAATCGAGAAATTTCCTTTGTGGTCAGAACTTTCACCCACCAAATAATATACAAACTATAGAAGGTACAGGTACAGAGAAGGGCTACCAAAATGATAAGGGGAATGGAACAACTCCCCTATGAGGAAAGACTAAAGAGGTTAGGACTTTTCAGCTTGGAGAAGAGACGACTGAGGGGGGATATGATATAGGTGTTTAAAATCATGAGAGGTCTAGAACGGGTAGATGTGAATCGGTTATTTACTCTTTCGGATAGTAGAAAGACTAGGGGACACTCCATGAAGTTAGCATGGGGCACATTTAAAACTAATCAGAGAAAGTTCTTTTTTACTCAACGCACAATTAAATTCTGGAATTTGTTGCCAGAGAATGTGGTTCGTGCAGTTAGTATAGCTGTGTTTAAAAAAGGATTGGATAAGTTCTTGGAGGAGAAGTCCATTACCTGCTATTAAGTTCACTTAGAGCAGAGCTTTCCAAACTTTTCATGTTGGTGACACACTTTTTAGACAAACATAATTTCGGGACACAGTAATTCAGTCTACTAGTAAACCAGAGGTTAAAGGTTAAACGAACGAAACATATTTCAACAATTTATGTATGTTTCCTTAAATATATACATAAATAAAATGTTTCACGACACAACCTATCTCATGAAAACCTTAAATTTATATTAAAAATATATATTCCAAGATTCATGTTATTGTTATAATTTATGAGAAACAATAATAAAACAAATTGTCTGTCCCCCACACACTCATCTCTCTCCTCCCCCCAGCACATGTCTGGCCCCCACACACTCTTTTCTCTCCCCCCAGCACATGTCTGGCCCCCACACACTCATTTCTCTCCCCCCAGCACATGTCTGGCCCCCACACACTCATATCTCTCCCCCTCAAGCACATGTCTGGCCCCCCAGCACGTTTGCCCCCCACACACTCATCTCTCTCCCCCCAGCACATGTCTGGCCCCCACACACTCATATCGCTCCCCCTCAAGCACATGTCTGTCCCCCCAGCACATGTCTG